>NW_027507903.1:119443025-120103081 GCF_037356315.1 Lithobates pipiens | reverse complement strand
AACACGGGCATATGGTGAATTGTATCAGTGGACCAATATGACCCCAACTCACTCTTTTTGGTTATGCCCATGTTGAGGGAAAGGCCCAGAAAGATCTTAAATTCGGAAACTGTAATTGGTTTTCAATCTCTGTCAAGTGAGGACTGGGGAATAGTGGCGATGTGTTGACCAGCGTACAAATAGCTTTGGTCCACAATAGCTCTATAGAGATCTTCGGTGAAAAAACGCAAATAAAAATCAAGTGACGTAAAATCAACTGTTTCTACCTAAATGCCGGGTTGGCCAGTGAATGGGGGAAGTACGGGTGCTGCAGAAGTGGTGGGTTCCCAATCAGGATTGGCGAAAGCAGCAGGAAGGGCACTATGGGCACAATGGGCCTGTGTTCGTCTTCTTGGTGGCAGCGGGGCACTACTTGTGCTTGCCACCTGACCAGCTTGAACTACACTTATGGGCCTTGCCACGTCAGCACGTGCTACTGCAGTGCTGGTTTGGCTACGACTAGGGTGTACTAGGCTGCTGGTGCGTGCCAGTTTACCAGAAGGATGAGTGGCGCTAGTACTGCTCTGCTCCATATGAGGGACCTGCGGTTCTTGCACATCAACAGAAGAAGTTGTTCGGGGTCTGGTACGCCTGACCTTGGCAGGGACCACAACTCCATCGTCAGAGCTATCTGTCATGGAGCCGCTGTCCTCTACAGGATCGAATTCTGAGCCTGAATCTGACAGATGAGTGACCTCCTCTTCACTATCTGTCATGCTCAGAAACGTGTAGGCCGCTTCACTAGTGTACCTTCGATTTGCCATTTTGGGCTCTAAATTTAGTGGTACACTAGTGAGACTCACGGATAAAAAAAAATCCTAGGCTGTCAGCGACTGTATCAAAACGCTACCAAAAAAACTGCTAGCGATCGCAGGGATCAGGCCTGACTCTGTGAATGCTGCAGTTATGCGTTTAGTGTTTTGTAAGTGACAGCGATCAATCGTAAACTTGGGTGTGCTGGGCATATGTGCTAAATGCAGGTTCTAGCAGGTATTTGGGTTTATCCCGCTAACACTGTGTTTTTGGGAACCCTAAACTGCTGGGGACGCTAGTATAGATCTTATCAGATATCGATCTGTTCAGATACTATACCACTAAGGGAGGTGTATGCTGCATGCGTGGGTGTTAGCGGTACTGGCACTAACCTGACGCTGTCTGGGGCGACGCAGACCCTATCTGACCCTAAAACCTAACTTGTATCACCCGCCGGGTAATCAGGGGGTCAAAACTTTATTAGGTAATAAATGGTGGGTGCCCTGAAACTATAAAAAACAATCTAACTGACCAGCGTCACCCGTAACAGTTATACGATGATCACTGGTGAAAGGGTTAACTAGGGGGCAATCGGGGGGGTTAAAACCTTTATTAGGAAGTATATGGGGGTCCCTGATGCTATAAAAAGCTGCGGAAACCTAAATACCTACCTGCCTAACTAGCGTCACCTGTGACACTAATACGATTGTTTAGTGATCACGGAGTTAAACCTTTATTGGGGGGGTTCCTAGACCTAAAGGGGGCTAAATCTAACTGCCCTAACAGTTATTACAGTCACAATGCACCCATGCAGTAAACAATAAAAAACAAACTGATATTGGTGACAGGGGTTGCAGGGGGGTAATAGGGGGTGCAGGGGTGTGAAATGTGTGCCTGGAGTGTTCTACTGTATGCGTAGTGTTGTGCAACTCGTTTTGGACGTCTTCTGTCCACGGGAGCCGGAGTTGTAAAAATGTCTGCGACTCATGCAGAAATCAAACCGCGTCACTTCCGGTGCGGCTCCGTCACTGAAACAGCTGACGGCGGGGCTTTACTGCGCATGCGCGATTTCACGGCCCTTGATCGCGCATGCGCGGGAGCTAGCCACGGTCAAGAAATATGCTCTCGGGCGGGCGGAGGCGCAGAGATGGTTTAACGACAGAAACGGCCCCGCCCACCCCACTAACAAGCTGCGAATCGCGCATGCGCAAATCTCATGTCCAGGGTCTAGAAAAAATTATGGACTCGAGGGGGCGGGCGGAGGCGGAAAGTTGGTGGGAGGGGGAGATAGAGCGGAGCTTGGAGAGGGGGGGCGGGCCCCGTGCATAGCACTGAGTCCAAGTACAGTACATTGTTCTGCCAATAAATACGCCGCCTCACTGCGCCCATCAAACGCCGCCTCGCTGCGCCCAACAAATGCCCGGCAAACACTTCACTGTGCCCGTCAAAAGCTGCCTCACTGTGCCCGTCAAAGGCTGCCTCACTGTGCCCGTCAAACGCAACCACTGTCATGCTCAGAAAATGCTCAGCCTTAGCTGTGCTCCCTGGGCATATGCTGATCACCCATCCATGCTGCTAGAGGGAGCCCAGACGACCATAAATGAGGGACCTGCATGTCATAGTAAGTGAAACCATCCCATATCCCACTCCATCTTCCCCGAGAACAGGGACCCCCCTCCCCCCCTTTCTGAGGACATGGACCCCTTCTCCCCAAGACAGAGACCCTCTTCTCCCCCTGGTGACAGAAACCCTCTCCTCCCCTGGGGACAGGGACCCCCTTCTCTCCTGGGGACAGGGACCCCCTTCTCTCCTGGGGACAGGGACCCCCTTCTCTCTTGGGGACAGGAACCCCCTTCTCTCTTGGGGACAGGAACCCCCTTCTCTCTTGGGGACAGGAACCCCCTTCACTCTTGGGGACAGGAACCCCCTTCACTCTTGGGGACAGGAACCCCCTTCTCTCTTGGGGACAGGAACCCCCTTCTCTCTTGGGGACAGGAACCCCCTTCTCTCTTGGGGACAGGAACCCCCTTCTCTCTTGGGGACAGGGACCCCCTTCTCCCCAAGACAGAGACCCTCTTCTCCCCCTGGTGACAGAAACCCTCTCCTCCCCTGGGGACAGGGACCCCCTTCTCTCCTGGGGACAGGGACCCCCTTCTCTCCTGGGGACAGGGACCCCCTTCTCTCTTGGGGACAGGAACCCCCTTCTCTCTTGGGGACAGGAACCCCCTTCACTCTTGGGGACAGGAACCCCCTTCACTCTTGGGGACAGGAACCCCCTTCTCTCTTGGGGACAGGAACCCCCTTCTCTCTTGGGGACAGGAACCCCCTTCTCTCTTGGGGACAGGAACCCCCTTCTCTCTTCGGGACAGAGAGAAGCAATATATCATTTAGTGACAACTGTGCAAAAAAAACAACATAATAATTTGTCTTTTTCCCGCAACTTGTGTCACTATATAAAATATTCCATGGACTCGACATGCCTCTCAGCAAATACTTTTCAAAATAGGGTCATTTGGGGGGGGGTGAACTGTCCTGGCATTTTATACACAACATTTAGAAGCTTATGTCACACATCACCCACTCTTCTAACCACTTGAAGACAAAACCCTTTCTGACACTTTTTTTTTTTTTTGCAAGAAAATTACTTTGAACCCCAAACATAATTTTTTTTTAAAGCCCTACAGATTAAAATGGAGGGTGTTTAATTTTTTTTTTTCACACAGTATTAGCGCAGCAATTTTTCAAATGCATTTTTTTGTGAAAAAAAAACGCATTTTTCAATTTTAAAGCACTATTATGCCCAAATGTTTGAGGAAATAAAAAAGATGATCTTAGGCCGGGTACATGGATACCAAACACGACATGCTTTTTAAAAATAATTTTTTAATCATTTTTATTGTTATCTCAGGGAATGTAAATATCCCCTACGATAGCAATAGGTAGTGACAGGTACTCTTTTTTTTTTTGAAAAAATTGTAATAGCAATCTATGTGACAGGTCCACTTTATGGAGAGATATGGGGTCAATAAGTCGGGCCCCCGACTGTCATAGAGATCTGGTCACCGGAAATCTCTATGGTCGTCACCCGGAGGCAGACAATTCTTTCTCCGGGCCCCTGATGGCACGGGAGATCCCAGGGAAGCACTGAATGGTGGCGGGAGGGGACGTCCCCTCCCGTTGCCTATAAGAACGATCAATCGGTGGAACTGCCGCTATGATTGTTCTTATCGTGCACAGAATCGCCGGCCGGAAAGATTGATATCTGAATGATGCCTGTAGCTATAGGCATCATTCAGATATCCCCCCACAAACTAGAGGATGTAATTTTACTATGGCCAGTATTGAAGTGGTTAAGGAAGGATCCAGTCCGTCCTGAAGCTCTGTATAGCACATGAGCGTTCAGCAAAGCCAATTGAAATAAATAAACAGACACTTTCTTGTACCAGCATCTGACCTTACGGGCAACTAGGTACGGCGCCAACAACTGGTCATGGAGGTCCACCCATCCCATATTTTGGTTATATTCGTGGACACAGAGGGGTTTCTCCTCAACACCAGTCGCCGTAGTAAGTTGGACTGTCATGTCTGCATGAAGGGAGGTAAGAACGAAAACATTCTCATTATCCGTCCTCTTCATAGCGAGCAAGTTATTACACTGCAAGCAGGCTCTCTCCCCCAGGCTAAGATGGGAATCTACAAGCCACTGGGGAAAGGCCTGGCTATAAGGTCGCACGATGCCACATGCTCCAATCTGCTGATCAAACAAATGACTAAACAGTGGCACGCTCGTGTAATAATTGTCCACGTACAAGTGGTACACCTTTCCGAATAAGTGTGACTCCAAGTCCCTCACAATCTTGCCAGCGCTTCCTATGTAGTTAGGGCAGTTTGTTGGCTCTACGTGACTATCTTTGCCCTCGTAAACCATAAAACTACATGTATAGCCTGTGGCCCTGTCACAGAGCTTATACATCTTGACCCCGTGTCTGGCTCGCATGCTGGGAGGGTACTGTTTGATGGGGAGGAAACAAGTCTGCAAAATGTTGGTTGAAGTGGTTTACGAGGGGCCGAATTTTATAGAGCCGATTGTATCCAGGGTCTCCACGAGGACGACAGAGTTCCTCATTAAAATGCATGAACCGCAAGATCTGCTCGTATCGTGCCCTGGTCATGGAGGCAGAGAACACGGGCATATGGTGAATTGTATCAGTGGACCAATATGACCCCAACTCACTCTTTTTGGTTATGCCCATGTTGAGGGAAAGGCCCAGAAAGATCTTAAATTCGGAAACTGTAATTGGTTTTCAATCTCTGTCAAGTGAGGACTGGGGAATAGTGGCGATGTGTTGACCAGCGTACAAATAGCTTTGGTCCACAATAGCTCTATAGAGATCTTCGGTGAAAAAACGCAAATAAAAATCAAGTGACGTAAAATCAACTGTTTCTACCTAAATGCCGGGTTGGCCAGTGAATGGGGGAAGTACGGGTGCTGCAGAAGTGGTGGGTTCCCAATCAGGATTGGCGAAAGCAGCAGGAAGGGCACTATGGGCACAATGGGCCTGTGTTCGTCTTCTTGGTGGCAGCGGGGCACTACTTGTGCTTGCCACCTGACCAGCTTGAACTACACTTATGGGCCTTGCCACGTCAGCACGTGCTACTGCAGTGCTGGTTTGGCTACGACTAGGGTGTACTAGGCTGCTGGTGCGTGCCAGTTTACCAGAAGGATGAGTGGCGCTAGTACTGCTCTGCTCCATATGAGGGACCTGCGGTTCTTGCACATCAACAGAAGAAGTTGTTCGGGGTCTGGTACGCCTGACCTTGGCAGGGACCACAACTCCATCGTCAGAGCTATCTGTCATGGAGCCGCTGTCCTCTACAGGATCGAATTCTGAGCCTGAATCTGACAGATGAGTGACCTCCTCTTCACTATCTGTCATGCTCAGAAACGTGTAGGCCGCTTCACTAGTGTACCTTCGATTTGCCATTTTGGGCTCTAAATTTAGTGGTACACTAGTGAGACTCACGGATAAAAAAAAATCCTAGGCTGTCAGCGACTGTATCAAAACGCTACCAAAAAAACTGCTAGCGATCGCAGGGATCAGGCCTGACTCTGTGAATGCTGCAGTTATGCGTTTAGTGTTTTGTAAGTGACAGCGATCAATCGTAAACTTGGGTGTGCTGGGCATATGTGCTAAATGCAGGTTCTAGCAGGTATTTGGGTTTATCCCGCTAACACTGTGTTTTTGGGAACCCTAAACTGCTGGGGACGCTAGTATAGATCTTATCAGATATCGATCTGTTCAGATACTATACCACTAAGGGAGGTGTATGCTGCATGCGTGGGTGTTAGCGGTACTGGCACTAACCTGACGCTGTCTGGGGCGACGCAGACCCTATCTGACCCTAAAACCTAACTTGTATCACCCGCCGGGTAATCAGGGGGTCAAAACTTTATTAGGTAATAAATGGTGGGTGCCCTGAAACTATAAAAAACAATCTAACTGACCAGCGTCACCCGTAACAGTTATACGATGATCACTGGTGAAAGGGTTAACTAGGGGGCAATCGGGGGGGTTAAAACCTTTATTAGGAAGTATATGGGGGTCCCTGATGCTATAAAAAGCTGCGGAAACCTAAATACCTACCTGCCTAACTAGCGTCACCTGTGACACTAATACGATTGTTTAGTGATCACGGAGTTAAACCTTTATTGGGGGGGTTCCTAGACCTAAAGGGGGCTAAATCTAACTGCCCTAACAGTTATTACAGTCACAATGCACCCATGCAGTAAACAATAAAAAACAAACTGATATTGGTGACAGGGGTTGCAGGGGGGTAATAGGGGGTGCAGGGGTGTGAAATGTGTGCCTGGAGTGTTCTACTGTATGCGTAGTGTTGTGCAACTCGTTTTGGACGTCTTCTGTCCACGGGAGCCGGAGTTGTAAAAATGTCTGCGACTCATGCAGAAATCAAACCGCGTCACTTCCGGTGCGGCTCCGTCACTGAAACAGCTGACGGCGGGGCTTTACTGCGCATGCGCGATTTCACGGCCCTTGATCGCGCATGCGCGGGAGCTAGCCACGGTCAAGAAATATGCTCTCGGGCGGGCGGAGGCGCAGAGATGGTTTAACGACAGAAACGGCCCCGCCCACCCCACTAACAAGCTGCGAATCGCGCATGCGCAAATCTCATGTCCAGGGTCTAGAAAAAATTATGGACTCGAGGGGGCGGGCGGAGGCGGAAAGTTGGTGGGAGGGGGAGATAGAGCGGAGCTTGGAGAGGGGGGGCGGGCCCCGTGCATAGCACTGAGTCCAAGTACAGTACATTGTTCTGCCAATAAATACGCCGCCTCACTGCGCCCATCAAACGCCGCCTCGCTGCGCCCAACAAATGCCCGGCAAACACTTCACTGTGCCCGTCAAAAGCTGCCTCACTGTGCCCGTCAAAGGCTGCCTCACTGTGCCCGTCAAACGCAACCACTGTCATGCTCAGAAAATGCTCAGCCTTAGCTGTGCTCCCTGGGCATATGCTGATCACCCATCCATGCTGCTAGAGGGAGCCCAGACGACCATAAATGAGGGACCTGCATGTCATAGTAAGTGAAACCATCCCATATCCCACTCCATCTTCCCCGAGAACAGGGACCCCCCTCCCCCCCTTTCTGAGGACATGGACCCCTTCTCCCCAAGACAGAGACCCTCTTCTCCCCCTGGTGACAGAAACCCTCTCCTCCCCTGGGGACAGGGACCCCCTTCTCTCCTGGGGACAGGGACCCCCTTCTCTCCTGGGGACAGGGACCCCCTTCTCTCTTGGGGACAGGAACCCCCTTCTCTCTTGGGGACAGGAACCCCCTTCTCTCTTGGGGACAGGAACCCCCTTCACTCTTGGGGACAGGAACCCCCTTCTCTCTTGGGGACAGGAACCCCCTTCTCTCTTGGGGACAGGAACCCCCTTCTCTCTTGGGGACAGGAACCCCCTTCTCTCTTGGGGACAGGGACCCCCTTCTCCCCAAGACAGAGACCCTCTTCTCCCCCTGGTGACAGAAACCCTCTCCTCCCCTGGGGACAGGGACCCCCTTCTCTCCTGGGGACAGGGACCCCCTTCTCTCCTGGGGACAGGGACCCCCTTCTCTCTTGGGGACAGGAACCCCCTTCTCTCTTGGGGACAGGAACCCCCTTCACTCTTGGGGACAGGAACCCCCTTCACTCTTGGGGACAGGAACCCCCTTCTCTCTTGGGGACAGGAACCCCCTTCTCTCTTGGGGACAGGAACCCCCTTCTCTCTTGGGGACAGGGACCCCCTTCTCTCCTGGGGACAGGGACCCCCTTCTCTCCTGGGGACAGGGACCCCCTTCTCTCTTGGGGACAGGATCCCTCTTCTCTCTTGGGGACAGGATCCCTCTTCTCTCTTGGGGACAGGATCCCTCTTCTCTCTTGGGGACAGGATCCCTCTTCTCTCTTGGGGACAGGATCCCTCTTCTCTCTTGGGGACAGGATCCCTCTTCTCTCTTGGGGACAGGATCCCTCTTCTCTCCTGGGGACAGGATCCCTCTTCTCTCCTGGGGACAGGAACCCCCTTCTCTCTTGGGGACAGGGACCCCCTTCTCACTCTCCTGGGGACAGGGACCCCCTTCTCACTCTCCTGGGGACAGGGACCCCCTTCTCACTCTCCTGGGGACAGGGATCCCTTCTCACTCTCCTGGGGACAGGGATCCCTTCTCACTCTCCTGGGGACAGGGATCCCTTCTCACTCTCCTGGGGACAGGGATCCCTTCTCACTCTCCTGGGGACAGGGATCCCTTCTCACTCTCCTGGGGACAGGGATCCCTTCTCACTCTCCTGGGGACAGGAACCCCCTTCTCCCCTGGGGACAGGAAACCCCTTCCCCCCCTCTGAGGACATGGACCCCCTCCTCCCAAGACAGAGACCCCCTTCCCTCCTGGGGACAGGGACACCCTTCTCCCCCGGGGACAGGAACCCCCTTCTCACTCTCCTGGAGACAGGGACCCCCTTCTCACTCTGGGAAAGGGATCCTATCTCACTTGGGGGCAGGAACTCCATCTCCCCTGGGAATGGGGACTTCATCTCACCTAGGGACCCCATCTGCCCTGGGGATCAGGATCCTGTGTGTGCCAACCTTACTGCCCTGCCTGCCATGTGTCCTGTGTGAGGGCCCTCCTGTGACAGCTCTTATAAGGCCTTCATTCCACTGTGTGATCCCCCTACATGACTGATCCCTCTGTGTGCACCCCTTACTCAGGGAACCCCTCTGTTTGCTCCCCCTATATGTCTGCATACTCTGACCACCACCTGTACCATTCTAACGTCCTCTGACTGCCTCCTGTATCCTGTGCACATGTTCCGACCACCTCTTGTTCCATGTCTGCAGCCTCTAACCACCTCCTGTATCCTGTTCGCAGCTTTTAACAGTCTCTTGTATCCTGTCTGCAATCTCTGACTATCTCTTGTCTTTTAACGTGTCTGCCGTCTCTTTAGGGGAGTCTGGAGAGGAATCAAGAGTGAGAGCACCGCCGGGATTGGGATTACGGGAGGAGTCAGATGTGTATGGACTGTGGAGAAGAGACTATAGACTAAAAACCAGAACCACCAACCTGGAGCCGTCTAACTGAGCCCTGCACGCTGAACCGTAGAGGAGGTCAGTGACAGAGCCGCCAGGCCAGTCTGGGGGGGTGTCACTGATGTAAGGGGGGAGTGAATGCAATTATGTAAGAGGGCACTGTTATAAAGGTTTCCCTCTGCGGAATGTGGTCTCTGGTCACCAGAGTCTCGACCCCCCCCCCCCCCCCATTACATTTCCCGGCATTCCCCTTTACATCAGTGTCCGCGGGATTCTTCCCCCTTACAGTGCAAGCGAACTCAGATGTAAAGGAAAATGCTACAGAGCATGATCTAAGGAGGAACTCTGATGAGAGGGTTGCTCTGGTCACCAGAGACCACTTTATATCAGAGTCCACTGCATTCCCATTTACATCAGAGTTCCCACTTACATCAGGGTCTTCAGCATTGCCCTTTACATCAGTGTTCCCCTTTACATCAGGGTTCACAGAGTTCCCCCTGTAATATTAGAAGGGATGGAGGCCCAGAGACATGTCCAAAGTACACAGAGGATACATGGGATAGATTAGAAGGGTTGGAGGCCTCCTCTGTTTTCCCTGGACATCCATCCCATCTAATGTAACTCATGTATCCTCTGCCTCACTGCGCACTGACAGGGACCCCCTTCGCTCCTGGGGAAAGGTACCCCCTTCTCCCCTGGGGACAGGAACCCCCTTCTCCCCTGGGGACAGGAACCCCCTTCACTCTTGGGGACAGGAACCCCCTTCACTCTTGGGGACAGGAACCCCCTTCACTCTTGGGGACAGGAACCCCCTTCTCTCTTGGGGACAGGAGCCCTGTTCTCTCCTGGGGACAGGGACACCCTTCTCTCCTGGGGACAGGGACACCCTTCTCTCCTGGGGACAGGGACACCCTTCTCTCCTGGGGACAGGGACACCCTTCTCTCCTGGGGACAGGGACACCCTTCTCTCCTGGGGACAGGGACACCCTTCTCTCCTGGGGACAGGGACACCCTTCTCTCTTGGAACAGGGACCCCCTTCTCTCTTGGAACAGGGACCCCCTTCTCTCCTGGAGACAGGGACCCCCATCTCACTCTGGGAAAGGGATCCTATCTCACCTGGGGGCAGGAACTCCATCTCCCCTGGGAACGGGGACTTCATCTCACCTAGGGACCCCATCTGCCCTGGGGATTAGGATCCTGTGTGTGCCAACCTTACGGCCCTGCCTACCATGTGTCCTGTGTGAGGGCCCTCCTGTGACAGCTCTTATAAGGCCTTCATCCCACTGTGTGATCCCCCTACATGACTGATCCCTCTGTGTGCCCCCCTTACACAGGGAACCCCTCTGTTTGCTCCTCCTACATGTCTGCATACTCTGACCACCACCTGTACCATTTCCACATCCTCTGACTGCCTCCTGTATCCTGTGCACATGTTCCGACCACCTCTTGTACCATGTCTGCAGCCTCTAACCACTTCCTGTATCCTGTTCGCAGCCTCTAACAGTCTCTTGTATCCTGTCTGCAATCTCTGACTATCTCTTGTCTTTTAACGTGTCTGCCGTCTCTTAGGGGGAGTTTGGAGAGGAATCAAGAGTGAGAGCACCGCCGGGATTGGGATTACGGAAGGAATCAGATGTGTATGGACTGTGGAGAAGAGACTATAGACTAAAAACCAGAACCACCAACCTGGAGCCGTCTAACTGAGCCCTGCACGCTGAACCGTAGAGGAGGTCAGTGACAGAGCCGCCAGGCCAGTCTGGGGGGGTGTCACTGATGTGAGGGGGGAGTGAATGCAATTATGTAAGAGGGCACTGATATAAATGTTTCCCATCTCAGTAACACCCCTGCCCCCCCCCCCCCCAAGTGTATTCACTCTGCGGAAGGTGGTCTCTGGTCACCAGAGTCTCTCCCCCCCCCCCCATCACATTTCCCGGTATTCCCCTTCACATCAGTGTCCGCAGGATTCTTCCCCCTTACAGTGCAAGGGAACTCAGATGTAAAGGAAAATTCTACAGAGCATGATCTAAGGAGGAACTCTGATGAAAGGGTTGCTCTGGACACAAGAGACCACTTTATATCAGAGTCCACTGCATTCCCATTTACATCAGAGTTCCCACTTACATCAGGGTCTTCAGCATTGCCCTTTACATCAGTGTTCCCCTTTACATCAGGGTTCGCAGAGTTCCCCCTGTAAGATTAGAAGGTATGGAGGCCCAGAGATATGTCCAGAGTACACAGAGGATACATGGGTTAGATTAGAAGGGATGGAGGCCCAGAAACATGTCCAGAGTACACAGAGGATTCATAGGATAGATAAGAAGGGATGGAGGCCTCCTCTGTTTTCCCTGGACATCCATCCCATCTAATCTAACCCATGTATCCTCTGCCTCACTGCGCCCAACAAACGCCTCACTGCGCCCGTCAAACGCAGCCACTGCGCCCATCAAACGCTGCCTCACAGTGCCCATCAAATGCCGCCTCACTGTGCCCATCAAACACCGCCTCACTGTGCCCATCAAACGCCGCCTCACTGCACCCATAAAACGCTGCCTCTCTGCGCCCAACAAATGCCCAGCAAACACCCCACTGTGCCCATCAAAGGCTGCCTCGCTGTGCCCATCAAAGGCTGCCTCGCTGTGCCCGTCAAAGGCTGCCTCGCTGTGCCCGTCAAAGGCTGCCTCGCTGTGCCCGTCAAAGGCTGCCTCGCTGTGCCCGTCAAAGGCTGCCTCACTGTGCCCGTCAAACGCAACCACTGTGCCCATAAATTGCCGCCACTGAGCCATCAAAAGCAGATACTGTACCCATCAATTGCTGCCAGTAGGGATGAGCCGAACACCCCCGGTTCGGTTCGCACCAGAACTTGCGAACGACCCCCGCGTTCGTTACGAACGTTCGAACCCCGTTGAAGTCTATGGGACTCGAACGTTCGAAATGGAAAGTGCTAATTTTAACGGCTAATATGCAAGATACTGTCCTAAAAAGGGTTTGGGGACCTGCCTCCTGCCTCAGGGGACATGGGTCACTGCAAAAAAAAGTTTTAAAAACTGCCGTTTTGGCGGGAGCACTGATTTTAATGACGATTAAAGTGAAAAAAAAAAGGTGAAATATTCCTTTAAATATGGTGCCTGGGGGGTGTCTGTAGTATGCCTGTGAAGTGCCCCGTGTTTCCCGTGTTTAGAACAGTCCCTGCACAAAATGACATTAAACGGAAATAACACCATTTAAAACTGCTTGCGGTTTTAATGTTATATCTGGTTCCTGCAATATGGTTGAAAATCATTGAGAAAAATGGCATGGGTAGCCCTCCCTGCCCATTACCAGCCTATTTGGGTCTTGTACGCATATTAAGGGGAACCCCGTACCCATATTAAAAAAAGGAAATGCGTGTGGCCCCCAGGCCCTATATACTCAGAACAGCAGTATACAGGCGGTGCAAACAAGACAGGGACTGTGTAGGTTTGTTGTGTTAAGTTGAATCTGTTTGTAATTTTCAACCGGTACATTTTTAAAGTGTAGCTCCAGTCAAAAAAACTATTTTTAAGCTTTTTGGAAAACATAGGGAAGGGTTATCACCCCTGTATAATTTGTTTTGTCGTTCATCTTTTTTCATCTCACTTGCTGCTGTCTCCTTGCGTTTGCAAGTAGGAGATGTTTGTAAGTTGGATGTTTGAAAGTAGGGGCCTGCCCTATATTATAGCGGTATGTACTGGGTACAGAGCACGCAGACAGCACGCACTATCTCCTAACACTACTGAGTGCAAGCTCTATTATTAACCACTTGACCACTGGGCACTTAAACACCCTTAATAACCAGACCAATTTCAGCTTTCGGTGCCCTCACATTTTGAATGACAATTACTCAGTCATGCAACACTGGACCTATAGGAAATGTTTGTCCTTTTTTTCACACAAATAGAGCTTTCTTTTGGTGGTATTTAATCACCTCTCAGTTTTTTATTTTTTGTGCTATAAAAGAAAAAAGACCGAAAATTCTGCGAAAAAATAAATTTTTCTTCGTTTCTGTTATAAAATTTAGCAGATTAGTAATTTTTTCTTCATAAATTTTGGCCAAAATTCATACTACTACATATCTTTGGTAAAAATAAGTACAAATTGGTGGATATTATTTGGTCTTTGTGAAAGTTATAGAGTCCACAAGCTATGGTGCCAATATCTGAAAATTGATCACACCTGAAGTACTGACGGCCTATTTCCTTTTTTTTTTTTTTTTCACAAAATTGTCATATTATCAGGTTATTTCACACACACAGCATATGCATACCACAAATTACACCCCAAAACACATTCTGCTATTACTCCCGAGTACGGCGATACCACATGTGTAAGACTTTTACACAGCGTGGCCACATACAGAGGCCCAACATGCAGGGAGCGCCATCAGGCGTTCTGGAGCACCCAGGCCAATTCTGACATTTCTCTCCTACATGTAAAAATCATCATTTATTTGCTAGAAAATTACAGAGAACCCCAAAACATTATATATATTTTTTTTTTTAGCAAAGACCCTGGAGAATACAATGGTGGTCGTTGCAAATTTTTATCTCACACGGTATTTGCACAGCAATTTTTCAAACGCGTTTTTTTGGGGGAAAAAACAGTTTTGTGCTTAAAAAACAAACAAAAAAAACAGTAAAGTTAGCCCAATGTTTGCATAAAGTGAAAGATGAAGTTATGCTGAGTAAATAGATATCAAACATGTCACTCTTCAAAATTGCACATGCCCGTGGAATGGCGCCAAACGTCGCTACTTAAAAAATCCCCATAGGCGACACTTTAAATTTTTTTTTTACTGGTTACATGTTTTGAGTTGCAGAGGAGGTCTAGGACTAGAATTATTGCTCTCGCTCTAACGTTCTCGGCGATACCTCACATGTGTGGTTTGAACACCGTTTTCATATGTGGGCGGGGCTTACGCATGCGTTCGCTTCTGCATGCGAGCACATGGGGACATGGGCGCTTTAAAAAAATTTTTTTTTTTATTGTTCATTTTACTTTATTTTAGTTTGACATTTTTTTCCCCAAAAATATATTTTTGATCACTTTTATTCCTATTACAAGGAATGTAAACATCCCTTGTAATAGGAATATGGGGTGACAGGTCCTCTTTACAGTGAAATCTGGGGGTCAATATGACCCCACATCTCACCTCTAGGCTGGGAAGCCTGAAATAAAAAATAAAAAAAAGATTCTGGCTTTGATCGTACTGGCGAGTTGGTAGAAGCACCGGAGGGCGGTGGGGGGCGTCTATGGCTGGGTATTTCAGGGTATCACCGAGTATGGCTGGGTATCTCCGAGTATGGCTGGGTATGGCAATTTATGGCAGGGTATTGCAGAGTATTGGCGGGGTATTGGCGGGGTACTACAGAGTAATAGCAGGGTACTGCAGAGTAATGGCAGGGTACTGCAGAGTAATGGCAGGGTACTGCAGAGTAATGGCAGGGTACTGCAGAGTAATGGCAGGGTACTGCAGAGTAATGGCAGGGTACTGCAGAGTAATGGCAGGGTACTGCACTGCAGAGTAATGGCGGGGTACTGCAGAGTAATGGCGGGGTACTGCAGAGTAATGGCGGGGTACTGCAGAGTATTGGGGGGATACTGCAGAGTATTGGGGGGATACTGCAGAGTATTGGGGGGATACTGCAGAGTATTGGGGGGGTACTGCAGAGTATTGGGGGGGTACTGCAGAGTATTGGGGGGGTACTGCAGAGTAATGGCAGGGTACTGCAGAGTAATGGCGGGGTACTGCAGAGTAATGGCGGGGTACTGCAGAGTAATGGCGGGGTACTGCAGAGTAATGGCAGCGTACTGCAGAGTATGCACTGGTATTGCAGAGTATTGGCAGGGAATTGAGGGGTTAAATTCGGTGAGCAGCGATGTGGGCACTGCAGAGTATGGCTGGGTATGGCAATTTATGGCAGGGTATTGCAGAGTATTGGCTGGGTACTACAGAGTAATAGCAGGGTACTGCAGAGTATTGGGGGGTACTCCAGAGTAATGGCAGGGTACTGCAGAGTAATGGGGGTTACTGCAGAGTAATGGGGGTTACTGCAGAGTAATGGCAGGGTACTGCAGAGTAATGGCAGGGTACTGCACTGCAGAGTAATGGCGGGGTACTGCAGAGTAATGGCGGGGTACTGCAGAGTAATGGCGGGGTACTGCAGAGTAATGGCGGGTACTGCAGAGTAATGGCGGGTACTGCAGAGTAATGGCGGGTACTGCAGAGTATTGGGGGGTACTGCAGAGTATTGGGGGGTACTGCAGAGTATTGGGGGGTACTGCAGAGTATTGGGGGGTACTGCAGAGTATTGGGGGGTACTGCAGAGTAATGGCAGGGTACTGCAGAGTAATGGCAGGGTACTGCAGAGTATGCACTGGTATTGCAGAGTATTGGCAGGGAATTGAGGGGTTAAATTCGGTGAGCAGCGATGTGGGCACTGCAGATGCAGCCCACATCGCTGCTGACACCGATCTCTTTCCCCTCCGCTGTACCGATCGGTACAGAGAGGGGAGGGAGGAACCGGCGTCATAACATGACGCCGGTTTGTTTACAAGTGATCACTCCGTCATTTGACGGAGCGATCACGTGGTAAACGGCCGCGACGAGCGGCCGTTTACCGTGATCCGTGATGCGCCGGGTCCTGTGGACCCGGCGGTCACGGATGCTCTCGAGTGCGTACCCCAGGGGGCGCGCGAGAGCAGAATTCTGGGAGGCTGTTAATTAACGGCCTCTCAGAGTTAAACAACCGCCCTGAAGCCGTTAATCGGCAATGGGCAGTTGTTAAGTGGTTAAAGCTAGATCACTAGCTATATAGGTGAGGTGAATATAGTGGTGTATACTGCGGTCAGGGCACAGACAACAACCACTACACAGCAGCAAGATAGGAAATCAGCCAAAAACGATCGGTGTGTACTGTGTTGAAGGTACACAGAACACCCACTGCTTCAGATGCTAACACACTACACGAGGCCGCCTCAAAGGCGGCCTTATATAGTGTGGGGCGTGCACTACACAGCCTGAGCTATGATTGGCCACAGGCAGGATGCCTGTGGCCAATCATGGCTCTCCTCGCTGCTGGCGCTACGATTGGGCAAGCATGCGGGGTCACAGTGCATGCTTGGCCAATCATGAGCCAGCAATGCACTGCGCCACCGCAGTGCATTGTGATCCGCGCGCGCCACTCGAATTTTGACGCGAACGGCCCAAACGTTCGGAATTCGCCGAACGGCCGAACAGCCAATGTGTCACGTACCTGGTGGTCGAGCCTGGAGTGCAGGGAGCGGCCCCTCGTATCCCCTGGCTATTGAACCCCTGAAGGTGGAGACAGGTATTCAACAGTCCAGAGGGCACAAGTGCCTGGTAGACGGTATTAGTCCGGGAGGTCAGCTGGGCACAGATAACAGGCTGGTATAGCGGATGGTGCTTGACTGTCGCTGGCAGGCACAAGTGCGGGAACTGGCTGGTGAGCAGATGTTCCGTAATGCAGGAACTCAGGTAGGTAGCAGGAACAGCGGAATCAGATACAGGCCGGGTCAGCAGGAGACGATCAGCAAGGTACAAAGGGATGAGGCAGAAGACGTGGTCAAACAGGCAGAGGTCGTAGGCAGGCAGCAATCGATCAGAGTCAAGGAACAAGCCGGATGTCAGGAATCGGATAACAGGTTCGGATACAAACAGCACGGATCACGGACACGCTGTAGACTGGACAGCACAGATGGAAGGGAGCCAATGACTAAAGAAGGCTTCAGGGCGCCAAGCGAACGTACGACGGGTCAGCGCGCCCTCGCACGTAGACGTGCACCCGTTCGTGACCTACGTGTGCGCGTGTGCGCGTTCGTGTCGACGCGAGTGCGTTCGTTAGCTTTGACGCGCGTTGACGGGAAACGACGGACTCTCCACGACAGGTTCCGACGGGTAAGGTTTCTATGTCTAGTCGAGACGTTAGGGCGATCGTGACATTGCCCCCCCCCAAGGGGCAGCCCCCGGATGCCCAACCGAGCCCACTTGTTCGGGTGAGAATTCTTGAAGGCGCGGATGAGTCTCTTGGCATGAATATTAGCCTCTGGCTCCCAGGAATTCTCCTCGGGTCCGTAGCCCTTCCACTTAACTAAGAATTGGACCTGGTTTCCTCTTTTCCTACAGTCCATGATGGCCTCAACTTCGAACTCGATCTCTCCATCGACCAACACCGGTTCCGGAGGGCAGGAAGTCCTGTCAGAGAAAGGATCCTCAACTGCAGGCTTGAGGAGCGATACGTGGAACACCGGGTGAATTCGGAAAGACTCAGGGAGTTCCAACTCAAATGCCACGTCATTTAGCTTCCTTTTGATCGGGAAGGGACCCAGGAATTTTGGACCCAATTTCTTGGAGGGACAGGATAGCTTGAGATTTAAGGTGGACAGCCAGACCCTATCCCCGGTCTTGAGATCCAGCTCCCCTCTTCTTCTTCTGTCGAAGACTTTCTTATTATGTTCCTGCGACTTAGTCAAGGTTTCCTGTAAGAGTTTATTATTCTCTTCAAAGAAAGCAAGTCTCTTCTGAAGCGCTGGTACCGGACATTCAGGAAGATCGCCAGACAAGAACAACGGATGGTACCCGAAATTTGCATAAAAAGGGGACTGTTTGGTGGCTGAATGGACTGAATTATTGTAGGCGAACTCGGCCATAGGTAGCAGGGAGACCCAATCGTCTTGTGAGAAGGACGAGAAGCAACGCAGGTACTGCTCTAAGGTCTGATTCGTCCTCTCAGTCTGACCGTTGGTCTGCGGATGGTAGGCTGAGGACATGCAGAGGTCGATCTTCAGAGTTGCACAGAGTGCCTTCCAAAATCTAGATGTGAACTGCACCCCCCTGTCAGACGTGATATTGGCGGGGATGCCATGAAGTCTTATAACTTCCTTTATGAAGACGTTAGCTGTCTCCGCGGCAGAGGGAGTGCCCTTCATGGGCAAGAAATGAGCCATCTTCGTGAACCTGTCGACTACGACGAAGATCGCTGTATGGTTCTCCGAAGGGGGGAGTTCGACGATAAAATCCATGGAGATCATTCTCCATGGTCTATCAGGGACAGGTAGAGGTCTTAGTAATCCCCAGGCTCTGGACTTGTTGCCCTTACTCCGAATGCAGGTCGTGCAGGCCTGTACGTAACTCTTGCAGTCGTTCTTCATCTGCGGCCACCAGAAGTTACGCCTGAGTAATTCTAATGTTTTGAACGTTCCAAAGTGGCCAGCCATGGGATGGTCATGACAGGAAGCCAGAACCAAGGTCCGAACTGTCTGGGGGACGAAGATCCTGTTCCCATGCCACATAAGATCATCGCTGGAGGACAGCGGGATACCGGGTGGAGGTGAGGCGCCTCTGGAAGCCTGTTTAACTTGAGAGACCACATCTCCTTGGAGTAAGAGGAAGTTTCCAGCAGAAAGGATGGTGTCACTGAGAGGTGGATCTTCCGGCTGGCTAAACATACGAGATAAAGCATCTGGCTTCGTGTTCTTGGATCCGGGGCGGAAGGTTATGTGGAATACGAACCGTGAGAAAAAGAGTGCCCACCTGGCTTGACGAGGCTTCAACCTTTTAGCTGTCTTCAGATATTCGAGGTTTTTGTGATCTGTATAAATCAGGATTGGGTGGATAGCCCCTTCTAACAGATAGCGCCACTCCTCCAGTGCCGACTTAATTGCCAGTAGCTCACGGTCGCCCACGTCGTAGTTTCTCTCGGCTTCGGATAGTTTGCGGGAGAAGAACGCAACTGGGTGGAGTACGGACTTAGGTCCCTGCCTCTGGGACAGCACAGCTCCGACTGCCACCTCCGAAGCGTCAACCTCAAGGGTGTATGGCAGGGTAGGATCAGGATGTTTCAGAATCGAAGCTGAAACGAATAGCTTTTTCAGGGCTTCGAAGGCCTCTTGTGCCTCAGGTGTCCAGCGGAACTTGGTGCCCAGCTTGGTTAGCCCGGTAATGGGGGCGATGATGGAGGAGAATCCCTTTATAAATTTGCGATAGAAATTCGCGAAGCCCACAAACCGCTGAACTCCTTTTCTATCGGATGGGGCAGGCCAGTCCTGGATTGCAGTTATCTTCTGGGGATCCATCTCGACCCCTCGAATCGAGATAATCAGACCAAGGAACTGGATACTCTCCTTCTCGAAAACGCATTTTTCAGGCTTGGCATACAGGCCGTGAGAGCGGAGGCGAGTCAGGACCTTCTTGACATGTTCTCTGTGGGTGACTAAAGTGGAGGAAAAGATTAGTATATCATCCAAATAAATGATAAACAAATCTAAATAGTCTCTGAAGATGTCGTTCACAAAATGCTGGAACGTAGCCGGGGCGTTACATAACCCGAAAGGCATCACTAAATATTCGTAGTGTCCGAAGCGGGTACGAAAAGCTGTTTTCCACTCATCGCCTTTTCTGATACGGACGAGGTTGTAAGCCCCCCGAAGATCCAGCTTGGTAAATAGTTTAGCGGAACCCAGTCTCTGGAAAAGTTCAGGTACTAATGGCAGAGGGTAGCGATTTTTAACTGTGATTTTATTTAGTGCCCGATAGTCCACACACGGGCGTAAGGATTGGTCCTTCTTCTCTACAAAGAAGATCCCAGCGCCAGCTGGGGAGGTGGAAGGTCGGATGAACCCTTTTCTAAGATTATCGTCCAGGTAGGTCTTTAGAGTACTCAATTCGGATTCGGACAGTGGGAAGATCCTTCCGAACGGAATTTCTGCCCCCGGGAGCAGTTCAATAGGGCAATCATAAGGCCTATGAGGAGGGAGAGTCTCTGCGCCCTTCTTGCTGAAAACATCGAGAAACGCATGGTATTGCTCAGGTACAGCTTGTCGGGTTTCTTCATCCGCATCCAGACAGAGAAGGACTGACGAGTCCCCATTGGGAGTCGGACAACAATGCTGGTGGCAGTAGTCAGAGGGGAACTTGATTACTCCGGTGGCCCAGTTGATGTGTGGATTGTGTGCCCTCAGCCAAGGCATGCCTAGGATGATGGGGAACAGGGGAGACTGGATGACATCCAGGCAAAGGAGTTCTTGGTGAGACCCGGCGATGATGGCGGGTAGAGGACTGGTCTCCTGAATTACTGGTCCTGATTCCAAGGTAGACCCATCAGCCAGGTATACCGAGAGCCCCTTCTCTCGTGGTCTAAGAGGGATCCTGTTCATTCGGGCGAAAGACGAGTCAATAAAGCCACTGCATGCCCCGGAATCAATTACCGCGTGGGTTGAGATAGTCCTTCCTGGGAGCTGCAAGAGAACAGGAACAGCTAGATGGGAGATGTTATCTGGCAACATAGGAGACGAGACAGGTGGAACACGGAGGCACTTACGCATCTTCGCCGGGCAGGAACGAACAAAGTGCCCTGGTTCCCCGCAGTATAGGCATAGGTTATTGACCCGACGACGCTGGCGTTCTTCCGGGGTCAGGGACGGGCGTAGTAGCCCCAGCTGCATAGGCTCCGGAGCGTCCGATGTGGATGCAACTGGAACAGGCGGAGGTGGGTGACTAGGCACCCGTGGTAACATCCAAACCGGACGGGGAGTCGTGGTGGATCGTTCTTGGCGGCGCTCCCTCAAACGCCTGTCAATCTGGATAGCAATGTCAATCAGGGCCTCCAGGGTCTCAGGAACACCCACTCGTGCCAGCTCGTCTTTCAGGGCCTCGGAAAGCCCCATGCGGAACTGGTACCGCAGGGCCGCATTGTTCCAGTCCGTGTCTGCACTCCAACGTCGGAATTCAGAGACGTAGTCTTCTACGGGTCTGCGACCTTGTTGTAGGGCATGTAGGGCTGCTTCGGCAGTGGCGGCTAGCTGGGGATCCTCATAAAGCCTGGACATTGCCCGGAAGAAAGTGTCCATGGAGTCTAGGGACGGATCCTTCTGTTCCAACAGTCGGTGTGCCCAGGCCTGGGGTTCATTGCTTAACAGGGAGATGACGAACCCCACCTTCGTTGCCTCAAGGGAGAAAGTTCTGGGCTGTAGGGCGAAGTAGAGTTCGCAGGAGTTGCGGAATGCCCTGAACTTGCTCCGGTCCCCTGTGAACCGTTCCGGGGTTGGGACCCTGGGTTCCGTTGGCAGCATCACGACTGACGGCGGGGCATGGGCCCCAGGAGCCGCTGGTGCAGAGGCGGATAGCGCCTGGATTTGTTCCTCCAGTCTGCCGTAGCCCTCTTGTAGGTTCTTGACTGCCTGTGTAAGGCCGGCCAGATGGTGGCAGAGTTCGTCCATGGGGGAGGCTCCCTGCGCAGGCTCGGACATGGCTGTCCAGTACTGTCACGTACCTGGTGGTCGAGCCTGGAGTGCAGGGAGCGGCCCCTCGTATCCCCTGGCTATTGAACCCCTGAAGGTGGAGACAGGTATTCAACAGTCCAGAGGGCACAAGTGCCTGGTAGACGGTATTAGTCCGGGAGGTCAGCTGGGCACAGATAACAGGCTGGTATAGCGGATGGTGCTTGACTGTCGCTGGCAGGCACAAGTGCGGGAACTGGCTGGTGAGCAGATGTTCCGTAATGCAGGAACTCAGGTAGGTAGCAGGAACAGCGGAATCAGATACAGGCCGGGTCAGCAGGAGACGATCAGCAAGGTACAAAGGGATGAGGCAGAAGACGTGGTCAAACAGGCAGAGGTCGTAGGCAGGCAGCAATCGATCAGAGTCAAGGAACAAGCCGGATGTCAGGAATCAGATAACAGGTTCGGATACAAACAGCACGGATCACGGACACGCTGTAGACTGGACAGCACAGATGGAAGGGAGCCAATGACTAAAGAAGGCTTCAGGGCGCCAAGCGAACGTACGACGGGTCAGCGCGCCCTCGCACGTAGACGTGCACCCGTTCGTGACCTACGTGTGCGCGTTCGTGTCGACGCGAGTGCGTTCGTTAGCTTTGACGCGCGTTGACGGGAAACGACGGACTCTCCACGACAGGTTCCGACGGGTAAGGTTTCTATGTCTAGTCGAGACATTAGGGCGATCGTGACACAATGTTCGAGTCGAACGTACGTTCGACTCGAACACGAAGCTCATCCCTAGCTGCCAGATTGTCAGGCCTTAGCTGTGCTCCCTGGGCATATGCTGATCACCCATCCATGCTGCTAGAGGGAGCCCAGATGACCATAAATGAGGGGCCTGCATGTCATAGTAAGTGAAACCATCCCATATCCCATCTTCCCCGAGAACAGGGACCCCCCCCCTCTCTGAGGACATGGACCCCTTCCACCCAAGACAGAGACCCTCTTCTCCCCCCTGGGGACAGGAACCCTCTCCTCCCCTGGGGACAGGAACCCTCTCCTCCCCTGGGGACAGGAACCCCCTTCTCTCCTGGGGACAGGGACCCCCTTCTCTCCTGGGGACAGGGACCCCCTTCTCTCCTGGGGACAGGGACCCCCTTCACTCTTGGGGACAGGAACCCCCTTCACTCTTGGGGACAGGAACCCCCTTCTCTCTTGGGGACAGGAACCCCCTTCTCTCTTGGGGACAGGAACCCCCTTCTCTCTTGGGGACAGGGACCCCCTTCTCTCCTGGGGACAGGGACCCCCTTCTCTCCTGGGGACAGGGACCCCCTTCTCTCCTGGGGAAGGGTACCCCCATCTCACTCTCCTGGGGACAGGGATCCCTTCTCACTCTCCTGGGGACAGGGATCCCTTCTCACTCTCCTGGGGACAGGGATCCCTTCTCACTCTCCTGGGGACAGGAACCCCCTTCTCTCCTGGGGACAGGGACCTCCTTCTCTCCTGGGGAAAGGTACCCCCTTCTCTCCTGGGGAAGGGTACCCCCTTCTCTCCTGGGGACAGGGACCCCCTTCTCTCCTGGGGACAGGGACCCCCTTCTCCCCTGGGGACTGGAACCCCCTTCTCTCCTGGGGACAAGGACCCCCTTCTCACTCTCCTGGGGAAAGGTGCCCCCTTCTCTCTTAGGGAAAGGTGCCCCCTTCTCTCTTAGGGAAAGGTGCCCCCTTCTCTACTGGGGAAAGGTGCCCCCTTCTCTCCTGGGGACAGGAACCCCCTTCTCTCCTGGGGACAGGAACCCCCTTCTCTCCTGGGGACAGGGACCCCCTTCTCTCCTGGGGAAAGGTACCCCCTTCTCTCCTGGAGAAGGGTACCCCCTTCTCTATTGGGGGCAGCAACCCCCTTCTCTCTTGGGGACAGGGACCCCCTTCTCCCCTGGGGACTGGAACCCCCTTCTCCCCTGGGGACAAGGACCCCCTTCTCACTCTCCTGGGGACAGGGACCCCCCTTCTCACTCTCCTGGGGACAGGGACCCCCTTCTCCCCTGGGGACAGGGACCCCCTTCTCCCCTGGGGACTGGAACCCCCTTCTCCCCTGGGGACAAGGACCCCCTTCTCACTCTCCTGGGGACAGGGACCCCCCTTCTCACTCTCCTGGGGACAAGGACCCCCTTCTCACTCTCCTGGGGACAGGGATCCCTTCTCACTCTCCTGGGGACAGGGACCCCCTTCTCCCCTGGGGACTGGAACCCCCTTCTCTCCTGGGGACAAGGACCCCCTTCTCACTCTCCTGGGGACAGGGACCCCCTTCTCACTCTCCTGGGGACAGGGACCCCCTTCTCACTCTCCTGGGGACAGGGAACCCTTCTCACTCTCCTGGGGACAGGAACCCCCTTCTCACTCTCCTGGGGACAGGAACCCCCTTCTCACTCTCCTGGGGAAAGGTGCCCCCTTCTCTCTTAGGGAAAGGTGCCCCCTTCTCTCTTAGGGAAAGGTGCCCCCTTCTCTACTGGGGAAAGGTGCCCCCTTCTCTCCTGGGGACAGGAACCCCCTTCTCTCCTGGGGACAGGAACCCCCTTCTCTCCTGGGGACAGGAACCCCCTTCTCTCCTGGGGACAGGAACCCCCTTCTCTCCTGGGGACAGGGACCCCCTTCTCTCCTGGGGAAAGGTACCCCCTTCTCTCCTGGAGAAGGGTACCCCCTTCTCTATTGGGGACAGCAACCCCCTTCTCTCTTGGGGACAGGGACCCCCTTCTCCCCTGGGGACTGGAACCCCCTTCTCCCCTGGGGACAAGGACCCCCTTCTCACTCTCCTGGGGACAGGGACCCCCCTTCTCACTCTCCTGGGGACAGCAACCCCCTTCTCTCTTGGGGACAGGGACCCCCTTCTCCCCTGGGGACTGGAACCCCCTTCTCCCCTGGGGACAAGGACCCCCTTCTCACTCTCCTGGGGACAGGGACCCCCCTTCTCACTCTCCTGGGGATAAGGACCCCCTTCTCACTCTCCTGGGGACAGGGATCCCTTCTCACTCTCCTGGGGACAGGGAACCCTTCTCACTCTCCTGGGGACAGGAACCCTCTTCTCACTCTCCTGGGGACACGGACCCCCTTCTCTCCTGGGGAAAGGTGCCCCCTTCTCTCCTGGGGAAAGGTGCCACCTTCTCTCCTAGGGAAAGGTGCCCCCTTCTCTCCTGGGGACAGGAACCCCCTTCTCTCCTGGGGACAGGAACCCCCTTCTCTCCTGGGGTCAGGAACCCCCTTCTCCCCTGGGGACAGGAACCCCCTTCTCCCCTGGGGACAGGAACCCCCTTCTCTCCTGGGGACAGGGACCCCCTTCTCTCTTGGGGACAGGGACCCCCTTCTCTCTTGGGGACAGGGACCCCATTCTCTCCTGGGGACAGGGACCCTCTTCTCTCCTGGGGACAGGGACCCTCTTCTCTCCTGGGGACAGGGACCCTCTTCTCTCCTGGGGACAGGAACCCTCTTCTCTCCTGGGGACAGGAATCCCCTTCTCCCCTGGGGACAGGGACCCCCTTCTCACTCTCCTGGGGACAGGGACCCCCTTCTCACTCTTGGGGACAGGGACCCCCTTCTCACTCTTGTGGACAGGGACCCCCTTCTCACTCTTGGGGACAGGGACCCCCTTCTCACTCTCCTGGGGACAGGGAACCCTTCTCACTCCCCTGGGGACAGGAACCCCCTTCTCCCCTGGGGACAGGAACCCCCTTCTCTCTTGGGGACAGGACCCCCTTCACTCTTGGGGACAGGACCCCCTTCACTCTTGGGGACAGGAACCCCCTTCTCCCCTGGGGACAGGGACCCCCTTCTCACTCTCCTGGGGACAGGGATCCTTTCTCACTCTCCTGCGGACAGGGATCCTTTCTCACTCTCCTGGGGACAGGGATCCTTTCTCACTCTCCTGGGGACAGGGATCCTTTCTCACTCTCCTGGAGACAGGGATCCTTTCTCACTCTCCTGGGGACAGGGATCCTTTCTCACTCCCCTGGGGACAGGAACCCCCTTCTCCCCTGGGGACAGGAACCCCCTTCTCCCCTGGGGACAGGAACCCCCTTCTCCCCTGGGGACAGGAACCCCCTTCTCCCCGAGAACAGGGACCCCCCCCCTCTCTGAGGACATGGACCCCTTCCACCCAAGACAGAGACCCTCTTCTCCCCCCTGGGGACAGGAACCCTCTCCTCCCCTGGGGACAGGGACCCCCTTCTCTCCTGGGGACAGGGACCCCCTTCTCTCCTGGGGACAGGGACCCCCTTCTCTCCTGGGGACAGGAACCCCCTTCACTCTTGGAGACAGGAACCCCCTTCTCTCTTGGGGACAGGAACCCCCTTCTCTCTTGGGGACAGGAACCCCCTTCTCTCCTGGGGACAGGGACCCCCTTCTCTCCTGGGGAAAGGTACCCCCTTCTCTCCTGGGGAAGGGTACCCCCATCTCACTCTCCTGGGGACAGGGATCCCTTCTCACTCTCCTGGGGACAGGGATCCCTTCTCACTCTCCTGGGGACAGGGATCCCTTCTCACTCTCCTGGGGACAGGAACCCCCTTCTCTCCTGGGGACAGGGACCTCCTTCTCTCCTGGGGAAAGGTACCCCCTTCTCTCCTGGGGAAGGGTACCCCCTTCTCTCCTGGGGAAGGGTACCCCCTTCTCTCCTGGGGACAGGGACCCCCTTCTCTCCTGGGGACAAGGACCCCCTTCTCACTCTCCTGGGGACAGGGACCCCCTTCTCACTCTCCTGGGGACAGGGACCCCCTTCTCACTCTCCTGGGGACAGGGAACCCTTCTCACTCTCCTGGGGACAGGAACCCCCTTCTCACTCTCCTGGGGACAGGAACCCCCTTCTCACTCTCCTGGGGAAAGGTGCCCCCTTCTCTCTTAGGGAAAGGTGCCCCCTTCTCTCTTAGGGAAAGGTGCCCCCTTCTCTACTGGGGAAAGGTGCCCCCTTCTCTACTGGGGAAAGGTGCCCCCTTCTCTCCTGGGGACAGGAACCCCCTTCTCTCCTGGGGACAGGAACCCCCTTCTCTCCTGGGGACAGGAACCCCCTTCTCTCCTGGGGACAGGGACCCCCTTCTCTCCTGGGGACAGGGACCCCCTTCTCTCCTGGGGAAAGGTACCCCCTTCTCTCCTGGGGAAGGGTACCCCCTTCTCTATTGGGGACAGCAACCCCCTTCTCTCTTGGGGACAGGGACCCCCTTCTCCCCTGGGGACTGGAACCCCCTTCTCCCCTGGGGACAAGGACCCCCTTCTCACTCTCCTGGGGACAGGGACCCCCCTTCTCACTCTCCTGGGGACAAGGACCCCCTTCTCACTCTCCTGGGGACAGGGATCCCTTCTCACTCTCCTGGGGACAGGGAACCCTTCTCACTCTCCTGGGGACAGGAACCCTCTTCTCACTCTCCTGGGGACACGGACCCCCTTCTCTCCTGGGGAAAGGTGCCCCCTTCTCTCCTGGGGAAAGGTGCCCCCTTCTCTCCTGGGGAAAGGTGCCACCTTCTCTCCTAGGGAAAGGTGCCCCCTTCTCTCCTGGGGAAAGGTACCCCCTTCTCCCCTGGGGACAGGAACCCCCTTCTCCCCTGGGGACAGGAACCCCCTTCTCCCCTGGGGACAGGAACCCCCTTCTGTCTTGGGGACAGGAACCCCCTTCTGTCTTGGGGACAGGGACCCCCTTCTCTCCTGGGGACAGGGACCCTCTTCTCTCCTGGGGACAGGGACCCTCTTCTCTCCTGGGGACAGGGACCCTCTTCTCTCCTGGGGACAGGAACCCTCTTCTCTCCTGGGGACAGGAACCCTCTTCTCTCCTGGGGACAGGAACCCTCTTCTCTCCTGGGGACAGGAATCCCCTTCTCCCCTGGGGACAGGGACCCCCTTCTCACTCTCCTGGGGACAGGGACCCCCTTCTCACTCTTGGGGACAGGGACCCCCTTCTCACTCTCCTGGGGACAGGAACCCCCTTCTCACTCTCCTGGGGACAGGAACCCCCTTCTCACTCTCCTGGGGAAAGGTGCCCCCTTCTCTCTTAGGGAAAGGTGCCCCCTTCTCTCTTAGGGAAAGGTGCCCCCTTCTCTACTGGGGAAAGGTGCCCCCTTCTCTACTGGGGAAAGGTGCCCCCTTCTCTCCTGGGGACAGGAACCCCCTTCTCTCCTGGGGACAGGAACCCCCTTCTCTCCTGGGGACAGGAACCCCCTTCTCTCCTGGGGACAGGGACCCCCTTCTCTCCTGGGGACAGGGACCCCCTTCTCTCCTGGGGAAAGGTACCCCCTTCTCTCCTGGGGAAGGGTACCCCCTTCTCTATTGGGGACAGCAACCCCCTTCTCTCTTGGGGACAGGGACCCCCTTCTCCCCTGGGGACTGGAACCCCCTTCTCCCCTGGGGACAAGGACCCCCTTCTCACTCTCCTGGGGACAGGGACCCCCCTTCTCACTCTCCTGGGGACAAGGACCCCCTTCTCACTCTCCTGGGGACAGGGATCCCTTCTCACTCTCCTGGGGACAGGGAACCCTTCTCACTCTCCTGGGGACAGGAACCCTCTTCTCACTCTCCTGGGGACACGGACCCCCTTCTCTCCTGGGGAAAGGTGCCCCCTTCTCTCCTGGGGAAAGGTGCCCCCTTCTCTCCTGGGGAAAGGTGCCACCTTCTCTCCTAGGGAAAGGTGCCCCCTTCTCTCCTGGGGAAAGGTACCCCCTTCTCCCCTGGGGACAGGAACCCCCTTCTCCCCTGGGGACAGGAACCCCCTTCTCCCCTGGGGACAGGAACCCCCTTCTGTCTTGGGGACAGGAACCCCCTTCTGTCTTGGGGACAGGGACCCCCTTCTCTCCTGGGGACAGGGACCCTCTTCTCTCCTGGGGACAGGGACCCTCTTCTCTCCTGGGGACAGGGACCCTCTTCTCTCCTGGGGACAGGAACCCTCTTCTCTCCTGGGGACAGGAACCCTCTTCTCTCCTGGGGACAGGAACCCTCTTCTCTCCTGGGGACAGGAATCCCCTTCTCCCCTGGGGACAGGGACCCCCTTCTCACTCTCCTGGGGACAGGGACCCCCTTCTCACTCTTGGGGACAGGGACCCCCTTCTCACTCTCCTGGGGACAGGGAACCCTTCTCACTCCCCTGGGGACAGGAACCCCCTTCTCCCCTGGGGACAGGAACCCCCTTCTCTCCTGGGGACAGGACCCCCTTCACTCTTGGGGACAGGACCCCCTTCACTCTTGGGGACAGGAACCCCCTTCTCCCCTGGGGACAGGGACCCCCTTCTCACTCTCCTGGGGACAGGGATCCTTTCTCACTCTCCTGGGGACAGGGATCCTTTCTCACTCTCCTGGGGACAGGGATCCTTTCTCACTCTCCTGGGGACAGGGATCCTTTCTCACTCTCCTGGGGACAGGGATCCTTTCTCACTCTCCTGGGGACAGGGATCCTTTCTCACTCTCCTGGGGACAGGGATCCTTTCTCACTCTCCTGGGGACAGGGATCCTTTCTCACTCTCCTGGGGACAGGGATCCTTTCTCACTCTCCTGGGGACAGGGATCCTTTCTCACTCTCCTGGGGACAGGGATCCTTTCTCACTCTCCTGGGGACAGGGATCCTTTCTCACTCCCCTGGGGACAGGAACCCCCTTCTCCCCTGGGGACAGGAACCCCCTTCTCCCCTGGGGACAGGAACCCCCTTCTCCCCTGGGGACAGGAACCCCCTTCTCTCTTGGAACTGGGACCCCCTTCTCACTCTGGGAAAGGGATCCTATCTCACCTGGGGGCAGGAACTCCATCTCCCCTGGGAACGGAGACTTCATCTCACCTAGGGACCCCATCTGCCCTGGGGATTAGGATCCTGTGTGTGCCAACCTTACGGCCCTGCCTACCATGTGTCCTGTGTGAGGGCCCTCCTGTGACAGCTCTTATAAGGCCTTCATCCCACTGTGTGATCCCCCTACATGACTGATCCCTCTGTGTGCACCCCTTACACAGGGATCCCCTCTGTTTGCTCCCCCTACATGTCTGCATACTCTGACCACCACCTGTACCATTTCCACATCCTCTGACTGCCTCCTGTATCCTGTGCACATGTTCCGACCACCTCTTGTACCATGTCTGCAGCCTCTAACCACCTCCTGTATCCTGTTCGCAGCCTTTAACAGTCTCTTGTATCCTGTCTGCAATCTCTGACTATCTCTTGTCTTTTAACGTGTCTGCCGTCTCTTATGGGGAGTCTGGAGAGGAATCAAGAGTGAGAGCACCGCCGGGATTGGGATTACGGGAGGAGTCAGATGTGTATGGACTGTGGAGAAGAGACTATAGACTAAAAACCAGAACCACCAACCTGGAGCCTTCTAACTGAGCCCTGCACGCTGCACTGTAGAGGAGGTCAGTGACAGAGCCGCCAGGCCTGTCTGGGGGGGTGTCACTGATGTAAGGGGGGAGTGAATGCAATTATGTAAGAGGACACTGATATAAAGGTTTCCCATCATCTCAGTAACACCCCTGCCCCCCCCCCCCAAGTGTATTCACTCTGTGGAAGGTGGTCTCTGATCACCAGAGTCTCTTACCCCCCCCCCCATCACATTTCCCGGCATTCCCCTTTACATCAGTGTCCGCAGGATTCTTCCCCCTTACAGTGCAAGGGAACTCAGATGTAAAGGAAAATGCTACAGAGCATGATCTAAGGAGGAACTCTGATGAAAGGGTTGCTCTGGTCACAAGAGACCACTTTATATCAGAGTCCACTGCATTTCCATTTACATCAGAGTTCCCACTTACATCAGGGTCTTCAGCATTGCCCTTTACATCAGTGTTCCCCTTTACATCAGGGTTCGCAGAGTTCCCCCTGTAATATTAGAAGGGATGGAGGCCCAGAGACATGTCCAGAGTACACAGAGGATACATGGGTTAGATTAGAAGAGGTGGAGGCCCAGAGACATGTTCAGAGTACACAGAGGATACATGGGATAGATTAGAAGGGATGGGTTTTCCCTGGACATCCATCCCATCTAATCTAACCCATATATCCTCTGCCTCACTGCGTCCAGCAAACGCCTCACTGCGCCCGTCAAACGCAGCCACTGCGCCCATCAAACGTCGCCTCACTGTGCCCATCAAACGCCTCACTGTGCCCATCAAACGCCGCCTCACTGCACCCATAAAACGCTGCCTCGCTGCGCCCAACAAATGCCCAGCAAACACCCCACTGTGCCCATCAAAGGCTGCCTCACTGTGCCCGTCAACCCTCTTCTACCCTGGGGACAGGGACCCCGTTCTCTCCTGGGGAAAGGTACCCCCTTCTCTCCTGGGGACAGGAACCCCCTTCTCTCTTGGGGACAGGAACCCCCTTCTCTCTTGGGGACAGGAACCCCCTTCTCTCTTGGGGACAGGAACCCCCTTCTCTCCTGGGGACAGGGACCCCCTTCTCTCCTGGGGACAGGGACCCCCTTCTCTCCTGGGGACAGGGACCCCCTTCTCTCCTGGGGACAGGGACCCCCTTCTCCCCTGGGGACAGGGACCCCCTTCTCACTCTCCTGGGGACAGGGACCCCCATCTCACTCTCCTGGGGACAGGGACCCCCATCTCACTCTCCTGGGGACAGGGACCCCCATCTCACTCTCCTGGGGACAGGGACCCCCATCTCACTCTCCTGGGGACAGGGACCCCCATCTCACTCTCCTGGGGACAGGGACCCCCATCTCACTCTCCTGGGGACAGGGACCCCCATCTCACTCTCCTGGGGACAGGGACCCCCATCTCACTCTCCTGGGGACAGGGACCCCCATCTCACTCCCCTGGGGACAGGAACCCCCTTCTCCCCTGGGGACATGAACCCCCTTCTCCCCTGGGGACAGGGGCCCCCTTCTCCCCTGGGGAAAGGTACCCCCTTCTCTCTTGAGACAGGAACCCCCTTCTCCCCTAGGGACAGGAACCCCCTTCACTCTTGGGGACAGGAACCCTCTTCACTCTTGGGGACAGGAACCCCCTTCTCTCCTGGGGACAGGAACCCCCTTCTCTCCTGGGGACAGGAACCCCCTTCTCTCCTGGGGACAGGGACCCCCTTCTCTCCTGGGGACAGGAACCCCCTTCTCTCCTGGGGACAGGGACCCCCTTCTCTCCTGGGGACAGGAACCCCCTTCTCACTCTCCTGGGGACAGGGACCCCCTTCTCACTCTCCAGGGGACAGGGAACCCTCTTCTCCCCTGGGGACAGGGAACCCTCTTCTCCCCTGGGGACAGGGAACCCTCTTCTCCCCTGGGGACAGGGAACCCTCTTCTCCCCTGGGGACAGGGAACCCTCTTCTCCCCTGGGGACAGGGAACCCCCTTCTCCCCTGGGGACAGTTACCCCCTTCTCTCTTGGAACGGGGACCCCCTTCTCCCCTGGAGACGGGGACCCCCTTCTCACTCTGGGAAAGGGATCCTATCTCACCTGGAGGCAGGAACTCCATCTCCCCTGGGAACGGGGACTTCATCTCACCTAGGGACCCCATCTGCCCTGGGGATCAGGATCCTGTGTGTGCCAACCTTACTGCCCTGCCTGCCATGTGTCCTGTGTGAGGGCCCTTCTGTGACAGCTCTTATAAGGCCTTCATCCGACTGTGTGATCCCCCTACATGACTGATCCCTCTGTGTGCACTCCTTACACAGGGAACCCCTCTGTTTGCTCCCCCTACATGTCTGCATACTATGACCACCACCTGTACCATTTCCACATCCTCTGACTGTATCCTGTGCACATGTTCCGACCCCCTCTTGTACCATGTCTGCAGCCTCTAACCACCTCCTGTATCCTGTTCGCAGCCTCTAACAGTCTCTTGTATCCTGTCTGCAATCTCTGGCTATCTCTTGTCTTTTAACGTGTCTGCCGTCTCTTAGGGGGGAGTCTGGAGAGGAATTAAGAGTGAGAGCCGGGATTGGGATTACGGGAGAAGTCAGATGTGTATGGACTGTGGAGAAGAGACTATAGACTAAAAACCAGAACCACCAACCTGGAGCCGTCTAACTGAGCCCTGCACGCTGAACCATAGAGGAGGTCAGTGACAGAGCCGCCAGGCCAGTCTGGGGGGTTTCACTGATGTAAGGGGGGGGGGGTGAATGTAATTGTGTAAGAGGGCACTGATATAAAGGTTTCCCATCATCTCAGTAACACCCCCGCCCCCCCCCCCTCCCCAAGCGTATTCACTCTGCGGAAGGTTGTCTCTGGTCACCAGAGTCTCAAACCCCCCCCCCCCCCCCATTACATTTCCCGGCATTCCCCTTTACATCAGTGTCCGCAGGATTCTTCCCCCTTACAGTACAAGGGAACTCAGATGTAAAGGAAAATGCGACAGAGCATGATCTAAGGAAGAACTCTGATGAAAGGGTTGCTCTGGTCACCAGAGACCACTTTATATCAGAGTCCACTGCATTCCCATTTACATCAGAGTTCCCACTTACATCAGGGTCTTCAGCATTGCCCTTTACATCAGTGTTCCCCTTTACATCAGGGTTCGCATAGTTCCCCCTTTAAGATTAGAAGGGATGGAGGCCCACAGACATGTCCAGAGTACACAGAGGATGCATGGGATAGATTAGAAGGGATGGAGGCCTCCTCAGTTTTCCCTGGACATCCATCCCATCTAATCTAACCTATGTATCCTCTGCCTCACTGCAACCAACAAAAGCCTCACTGCGCCCATCAAACGCCTCACTGCCTCCATCAAACGCTGCCTCACTGTGCCCATCAAACGCAGCCACTGTACCCATCAATTGCTGCCAGTCTGACAAGCCATAGCTGTGCTCCCTGGGGATATGCTGATCGCCCATCCGTGCTGCTGGAGGGAGCCCAAGCAACCATAAATGAGGGACCTGCATGTCATGGTAAGTGAAGCCATCCCATATCCCACTCCATCTTCCCCGAGAACAGGGACCCCCTTCCAACCCCCCCTCCCCCCCAGGAGAAAGGGATGGAGTCCATATGGATAAGAAAGGATCTAATGACAGTGGTAGCTGTAAGCCCTTGTACACATGGTCGGACATTCTGACAACCAAATCCGTTGGATTTTGTCCAAAACTGTTGCATACACACGGTCAGACAAAGTTGTCGGACAATCCGATCGTTCAGAACGTGGTGGTGTTATTTCATTACGATGGGACTACGTTCAGGCTAGTAGCCAACAGCTTTGGTCTAGGAATTTCATCTGAGCATGCGTGGCACTTTGTCCGATCAGAATTCTCTACACACGACCGGACTTTGGATCATGTTGTCGGAAATATTTATAGCCCTGCTCTAAAACTTTATTGGTCGGATAATCCGACGGAAACAGTCCGATGGAGCCACACACGGTCAGATTATCCGACAACATGATCCGATCTGACATTTTCCGTCGGAATGTCCAACCGTGTATACAAGGGCTAAAGATGGGACAAGTAATGAGAAAATAAATAGATATTCATATTTTATTTTTATTTGTAGATGACATGCTGGACTGCCCCTGGAGGACCTTTTTAGTGAGGAGTATTACATGTATGCACTCTTGAGCGGACTTGTACAGCGACGGTGGAACACATGGTTCACTTCTTGGGGCTTTTGCTGTTTGGAATGATCTATGTTACATATATGGACTTTATTTAGCCTATACTGTAATATTGTACTTCATCAGGCCGGATGTCTTCACTTTCCACGAAATACATTCTTGTGGGACATCCTTTGTTGATCACCTTTAGAACACTATCTTGCAATCATCAGGGGTTGGATGTGTCTGTCATGTCTATATCACTTTACTTGAATTCATCTACAGTTGTGAAGATAACTTGGTGGACAGATCTGAATTTACCAGCTCACTAAAGAACCGTACACACAATCAGAAAATTGTACAAAGAAAATAATACTTTCAAATCGATCGCACAATTATCTGATCGCTAGTACATAGCTTTCGTCTGAAATTATCCGAAGGGACAAATATGAAAAATGTTCTCGTACGATACCAGATCATACGATTTTCATTTAACCAGTACAACTTTTGTCTGAAAAATGCAATACAAACACAATACAATATATTACATCAGTTTAGAATTTTTATTCTGTCGTTCGAGAATTTTTGAACTTTAGTAACCTCTTCATTTTCGATATGGAGACTAACAGGAAAAAAAAACAGATGTTCATTCATCCAATAATCTCATTGTGTGTACCAAGTTTAAGGGCTTGTGTCTGTGGCATCCCCCCAAAACCCAGGGGCATTTGAGGGACCCCTAGTGATTGGGTGGGCTGACATTTACCCCAGGGCTGAGGCCATAGCTCAAAGGGAATGAAAAACTTTGAGCATCAGTCACTATAAGTGTGTTTTCAATTATTATTTTTTTGCTTAGCACACAAGGAGAGAGCAATAAGGGCTGGAGATACCCAAAAGCAACACTTAAGGCCTGTACACACGATCAAACTTTCCGACGGGAAATGTTCGATGACAAGCTGTTGGCGGACAATCTGACCGTGTGTATGCTCCATCACACAATTGTTGTCGGATTTTCCGTGGACAAATGTTGGCTAGCATGTTTTCAAATTTTCCGCCAACAAATGTGTGTTGTTGGATTTTCCGATCGTGTGTACACAAGTCAGTCAGACAAAAGTACAAACACGCATGATCGGAAGCAAGGACGAGCCAGAAGCGGACGGTTTTGTAAACTAACGTTTGTAATGCAGAATTAACATTCGTGACATGGCAAATTATGACATTTCCGAATGCAGCGCACAATTCTCTTCTTCTTTAATGGGATAAAAATGAAGCTGTTTTGCTGGTGATACTGATGGAGTTATCGCAAACAAATTTTCAAAGGCTTTTTTTTCTAGTGATCTCAAGAATAATATTATTATGTTTTTTTTTTTATTATTATTTATGCAAGTTTTCACAACACCATTATCCCATAGTTTTTACGATCAAAGATAGAGCTATGTTGGTGTCCTTTGTCAATTTTACATTATATTTTTTAAAATGTAACTGCCTACTCCCAAACTGTCATTTGAAGTAAAACAGACATGCTATCTGCCAATAGAACTTAACCAAAAAGTGCATTCTATGCATCCAAAAATTTAGAAAATATACCAAATCAAATCATTATTCAATCAAAAAAATTATGTCAGAGCAATAACTCCAAGGCCAATAATAAATAACACGTTATCTCCTCTTCCGATTCCACAACATGTCTGGTTGACGAACGGCCGTTCAGAAACAAACTGAAAAGCACCAAATGGAAATCACGAACTGAAAAGCGCTAAATGAAAAACGCAAAAAGAAAATCGCAAATCAATACTCAGCAAACTTCTACTAACAAGAAATTAGAAGGAGTCCAAAGGGTGGCGCTAAAGAGCTCCACCACGTAGTACATCACTACATGCGTAATTGTTGGCCAACATTTGTGTGACAAAATGCCGCGGTTTTGTTGGCGGAAAGTCCGATCATGTGTATGAGGCATTACACTTAACGTCTCCCAAGAGAGTTACCTGGCGCCTACGGATATTCAACTCCAGATTATTATTGTATCTGCTGACATCAGTGTTGGGGGTTATTGTGTCAAATGACACCAATGCTGAGAGTTATTATTGTGTCCACTGACATCAATGTTGGTGGTTATTATTGTGTCCACGAGCACTGACACCAATGTTGGGGGTAATTTTGCATCTGCTGACACCAAAATTGTGTATTAATATTGACTCCACTGACACCAATGGCGAGAGTTTTTTATTGCATTCACTAACAATGTTGGTGGATTAATATTGAGTCCACTGACACCAATGTTAGGGATTAATATTGTGTCCACATCAATGTCGGGTGTTAGTATTTCATTCAGTGACACCAATGTAGAGGGCCTTTTTTGCATTCACTGACACCAAAGTTGGAGGTTATAATGGCATCCACTGGCACAAATGTCCAGGCTTATTGTTACCACTAACACGAATGCCACCGTTGGGTATCCAGCTCCAGTTTATTACTGTGTCCACGGACACCAATGTTGGGGTTATTATTGTGTCAAATGACTATACTGAGAGTTATTACTGTGTCCACTGACACCAATGTTGTCAACAAGTGCCAGCAATCAGTGGCCATTAGTGATGATAGTCAGTGCTGCCCATCAATGCTCATCACTGCTGTCCATAAATGCCACCCATCAATGCCCACCAGTGCCAACCTATCTGTGCCCACCACTGCCACCTATCAGTGGCCATAAGTGTGGCATATTCGTGCCTCCTCATCAGTGCCACCTAATCAGTGCCCATCAGTGCTGCCTCGTCAGCGCCCATCAATGAAGGAGAAAATTACTAATTTACTGACAGAAACTAAGAAAAACGTAAAAAATAAAAAAATTTGATCCCTTATTTTTTCCTAAATATCCCCCCCCCAAAAAAAACAACAATCCAGGAGTGATTAACCACTTAACAACCGCCCATAGCCGATTAACGGCTACAGGGCGGTTGTTTAACTCTGAGAGGCCGCTGTGATCACTTGTTGATCTGTACTGATCGGTACAGCGGAGGGGAAAGAGATCGGTGTCAGCAGCGCTGTGGGCTGCATCTGCAGTACACACATCGCTGCTCACCGAATTTAACCCCTCCATACCCTGGCAATGCTCTGTAATACCAGCTAATACTCTGCAATACCCACCAATACTCTGCAATGCCCCCCAATACTCTGCAATGCCCCCCCAATACTCTGCAATACCTGCCAATACTCTGCAATACCCGCCAATACTCTGCAATACCCGCCAATACTCTGCAATACCCGCCAATACTCTCCAATACCTGCCAATACACTGCAATACCCGCCAATACTCTGCAATACCCGCCAGTACGCTGCAATACCTCGCCAATACTCTGCAATACCCTGCCATAAATTGCCATACCCAGCCATACTTGGAGATACCCTGCAATACCCAGCCATACTCGGAGATTCCCAGCCATACTCGGTGATACCCTGCAATACTCAGCCATAGATGCCCCCTCACCGCCCTCCGGTGCTTCTACCAACTCGCCAATCCGATCAAAGCCAGAATCTTTTTATTTATTTTTTATTTTTATTTCAGGCTTCCCAGCCTAGAGGTGAGATGTGAGGTCTTATTGACCCCCAGATCTCACTGTAAAGAGGACCTGTCATCCCATATTCTTATTACAAGGGATGTTTACATTCCTTGTAATAGGAATAAAAGTTATCAAAAATTAATTTTTGGGGAAAAAAATGTCAAACTCAAATAAATAAAGTAAAATGAACAATAAATAAAAATAAATTTAAAGCGCCCCTGTCCCCATGTGCTCGCATGCAGAAGCGAACGCATACGTAAGCCCCGCCCACATATGAAAACGGTGTTTAAACCACACATGTGAGGTATCGCCGCGAACGTTAGAGCGAGAGCAATAATTCTAGCCCTAGAGCTCCGCTGTAACTCAAAACATGTAACCAGTAAAAAAAATTTAAAGCGTCGCCTATGGGGATTTTTAAGTAGCGACGTTTGCCGCCATTCCACGGGCATGTGCAATTTTGAAGAGTGACATGTTCGATATCTATTTACTCAGCATAACTTCATCTTTCACTTTATGCAAAAATTGGGCTAACTTTACTGTGTTTTTTTTAAGCACAAAACAGTGCACAAAACGACCACCATTGTATTCTCTAGGGTCTTTGCTTAAAAAAATATATAATTTTTTGGGGTTCTATGTCATTTTCTAGCAATTAAATGATGATTTTTACATGTAGGAGAGAAATGTCAGAATTGTCCTGGGTGCTCCAGAACGCCTGATGGCGCTCCCTGCATTTTGGGCCTCTGTATGTGGCCACACTGTGTAAAAATCTCACACATGTGGTATCGCTGTACTCGGGAGTAATAGCAGAATGTGTTTTGGGGTGTAATTTGTGGTATGCATATGCTGTGTGTGAGAAATAAACTGATAATATGACAATTTTGTGGGGAAAAAAAAGGAAAAAAAATCTTGATTTTGCAAAGAATTGTGGGAAAAAATTACAACTTCAAAAAACTCATCATGCCTCTTACTAAATACCTTGGAATGTCTTCTTTCCAAAAAGGGGTCATTTGGGGGGTATTTGTACTTTTCTGGCATGTTAGGGTCTCAAGAATTGAAATAGGCCGTCAGTACTTCAGGTGTGATAAATTTACAGATATTGGCACCATAGCTTGTGGACTCTATAATTTTCACAAAGACCAAATAATATCCACCAATTTGTACTTATTTTTACCAAAGATATGTAGTGGTATAAATTTTGGCCAAAATTTATGAAGAAAAATTACTAATCTGCTAACAGAAACAAAGAAAAATTCATTTTTTTACAGAATTTCCGGTCTTTTTTCTTTTATAGCACAAAAAATAAAAAAACGAGAGGTGATTAAATACCACCAAAAGAAAGCTCTATTTGTGTGAAAAAAAGGACAAAAATTTCACATGGGTACAGTGTTGCATGACTGAGTAATTGTCATTCAAAATGTGAGAGCACCAAAAGCTGAAAATTGGTCTGGTTATTAAGGGTGTTTAAGTGCCCAGTGGTCAAGTGGTTAAATACCACACAAATACCAAAGAATACCAAAGAAAGCTCTATTTGTGTGAAGAAAATTATACAAATTTCACATGGTTACAGTGTAGCATGACCGCAATTGTCATTTAAAGTGTGACAGTGCTGAAATCTGAAAAATGTCTTGGGCTGTATTGAGGTGGTTAATCTAGATTCATATGCTATTTAGGTTTAGAGGAGCTTAGTTATGTAATATTATTATCTAACATTGTGATCTATAGTGTGTGTTTGGTTATGCTGCTTTTATGCACTGGGTTATGGTGTGGTTTAGGCTGGCTGTATCCGACCGTTCTGACCCAATCCCGGGAGCTGCAATTGGCTCCTGTTTTGGCTTCCTTCGGGTGATGCAGAGATCTGGTCAGTTGACCAACAACGCCATGCATCCAGCACCATGCACACTGCGTCGCCACCAGTGATGTTGGCGAGCCAACGCTGTTCATTCGACTCTGGCGTCGTCCACGAGGTAGCTGTCGCCGGATGGTGAGCAGCCTACGCCGCTCAGTTGTTTGGCGCCATCTCCTCCTATTGGCTGCTACCTTGTCATTGGTGGACACCCACGACCACATTAAAGTATTTATACTCCCTCTAGTTGATTCAGACCCCCTTATGGCTGATTCCCCCCATGGTCATTATACACCATTGGATCCCCATTGGTTACATAGTAATCCAGGTAATCTTTTTGGCCCCTTCTCACTCCTTTTTTTCCCTCACCTATTCTTTTTCAAAAAAAAAAAATCAATTCTTACTGTGTCCCAATTTACCTTTTGTCTTTGGTTCAACATCTCAGCATTGGGGTTTGGTCTGTAATCCTATTCACCATTTATTTTGCTATCACAATGGGGCATATCTTGTCATCCCAATCACCCTGCATCTATCCAACACCTTGTTTTAGATTCCTACCACCGATCAGTCCCTGCACTTTTTCCTTTTCATTAGTTACTTATTGTATATTTCCACACCACAGTTCATATTCTACTATATATCCCTTTTTTTTTAGAGATGGTTACATTTACATGGATCATACTAATTTCAAAATCCATGGGGACTTATCCCCAGGGACTACTGTCTCCTGCTGGATTCCCATCGATGTACATTGGGGTCAGTCCACCTCAGCTACCGGGGCTGATGTTCTTTGGGTCGGCCTCCAGCCCTGCACCCAGATTCATAGGCATAGTAAATTTTGGGAAATCATTTTTTCCCCTCCTGTCCCTATAGAAAGACCTACTATACAATCTTTCCACAATTAAAATATATGTTTTAATATTTATAAACATCTACCTCATACCCACTCCTGAAGAGTGGCAGTCGCATGATGCCCCCTCACTCATATATTGCATTATTAATATTAACTATCTCATATACCAATTGGATTGTACCAATCAATCAGGGTTATGGTTATTTACTATGGAGACACTCTTCAATGAATTTGGTTCTTTATAATGTTTACAGTATGAACTAATTATGCTAATATATTATCATGTTATTATTATCATATTTTATATACAAATAAACTATTGATTGTCAATTGTTGTCATGTAACATTCATAGTTTTGCATAGTTAGTAAGGTTGAATAAAGACGCCAGTCCAACCTGAGTGAGTGTCTACAATTGTCCCTATCCCTGTACATTGCACTCTCACATTGGTCCCTACCCTCAAGGAGCCCACAATCCAAGGTCCCCATTCATATACTAGGACCAATTTTGGACAGAAACCAATTAACCTACCTGCATGTCTTTGGAGTGTGGGAGGAAACCGAAATACCTGGAGGAAACCCACACAGGCACAGGGAGAACATGCAAACTCAAGGAAGGTAGTGTAATGGTTGGGATTTGAACCAGCGAACCTTTTTTACTGTTAGGTGAGAGCGCTAACCACTACACCACTGTACTGTTTTATTATAATAGGTACCTACCAGACTCATTCTTTTCATCCCATCCTCCTCTCCTTTTTGCTGGCGGATTTGATTGACGCCTACTAGAGCATGTTTACTCGTCCCCGGGGAGAAAAAGACCGGGTTCAGGTAAGTAAACCGGGGGGCACTGGGGGGCTGCAGCATGAGAGAAGGTTTTTCACCTTAATACATAGAATGCGTTAAGGTGAAAAACCATGAGGGTTTACAACCCCTTTAAGCATGGCAGTTCACAGAACAATTTAATGCACAGAATCCACCAGAACACTTACCAGACAGTCAGTAAAATAAAAAAGTTTATTTAAATAGTTTGAACAGTGTGTGTTTAAGTTGGATACAGCCAGTCCAACACACGCCTGTGGAAAATAAAAAAAAGTCTACCGGCCTCCAACCTCCCCTTAAAGCCAGGCCAACACACGCCTGCAGGAAAAGAAAAAAGTCTTCTGGCCACCCATGCCACCGCTAAACAGGAAATCCGTGTTTGTGCATGTGCCCCGCAGCCGATGGTGACCTGGCAACCAGGACGCCAGGAACGGAGGAGGGACGGGGACCAAGAGGAAGAGGCCTTAGGCACCACTACCTACTGAGACCGGCCTCACGCACATGAAAGCCAGGAAGGTGCTGCGGCCGCCTATAGGGAAAGTAGTGTGGCTGCCGGCTGGTGTACATCCATCTCCATTCCTGCAAGTGAAGGGTCTCATGCTTCAGGCCAGGGAGCACTGCTTTTAATAATGGTAGTTATGATTTTTTTTCTTCAGTAACTAATCCTTCTGCACCTGCTATCTCTGGGCACCCCTCTCCCTCAGCAGCCTTGTGTCAGGCTCAAGATGAAGGGGAGACAATTCTGCCCAGAAAAGTTGACTGGATGAAGTATTGCACAGGCTTTGGAAGCACTAGTAAAAGTGACTGTCAAAAAAACAGTTATAAAGCAATAATCCTTTATAACTGGCTCTGTATATATTTATAACTGACAGTGTGAGTAATGCTTTATAACTGCCTCTGCAGTACTCACAGAGCCAGTTATAAAGGAGTTTTGCTTAATATCTTGCTCTATGAGTAAAACCTAGTGCACATGGGCTGAATAACAGCCGGCATTCAGCCCATGTATACGGCAGCCGGTCCGACAGAAGCCTGCCATTCAGCCCAGCCTCTGTCGAAGGCTAATGAGTGAAAAAGGTCAGCGTTTTTAGCCAATGGCTGAGAGCGCTAACCGGAATGTGCTGGCGGGGTGGGGGGGGAGGGCGTTCCCGTGTCAGAACACAATAGCTCAGCAGGGGAGATCGCTGTACTAACATTGGATTGTTACTACAGCGGCCCCGACCTGAGCTGTCAGTTTGGTGGTGTGTACAAGGCTTAATGCTTTATAACGGGCTTTTCAGTATTCACAAAGCCAGTTAATAAGCATTACTTACAGAGCCAGTTATAAATTAGGTTTGCTTAAAGCGGGATTCCACCCTAAAGTGGAACTTCCGCTGATCGGAGCCCTCCCCCCCTCCAGTGTCACAATTGGCACCTTTCAGGGGGGAGGGGGGTGCAGATACCTGTCAAAGACAGGTATTTACACCCACTTCCGGGCATAGACTCCCACGGGAGTCTATGCTTCTTCCTGTTCCTGCGCGCTGTCTGCTGGGACACACACGGGTCCCAGAGACAGCGCGGACAATTCCTATTGCGCTGCGCGACTCGAGCATGCGCAGTAGGGAACCGGGAAGTGAAGCCGCTTCACTTCACTTTCTGATTCCCTCACCTAGAATGGTGGCGGCAGCAGCTGTGAGCCGAGCGATCGATCGGCCTCAGCTGCCGGCATCGCTGGACCCCGGGACAGGTGAGTGTCCATTTATTAAAAGTCAGCAGCTGCAGTATTTGTAGCTGCTGGCTTTTAATATTTTTTTCCGCAGTGCAATCCCGTTTTAATGACTGGCTATGTGAGTACTGCCTTATATCTGGCTTTGTGAGTCATGCTTTATAACTGGCTTTGTAACCACTTCTCTAGAAGTTTTAGAAGTAACTTGTTTTTTAAAGTAGTAGCTCCCAACCCTGTTATAAGGCTACATCTGCACACCTGTTTAGGCACAATGCAAATGGCAGGGGCAGTTATCTGCTGATTCCTACTGCTGTTTAGGACACCTGTGAGTGGCTAGCTGCGTTGACTTTTGTGTATTCTGAAAGTGCAAGAATCAGGGTGGATCTGAGGTTTAAAGGTGCAAAGTTCAGTGGATTTCTTACTATTATTCAAGTGGTTTACAGCATTTACTTTATAAAGATTCCTTTACATGTGCAGCTGTCTGTGATTTTTTTTTAAATGTATCTGGGACTCTCACTTTCTTTGAAACCATTTTTCGGCACACTATGCCCTAAAGGTTGCCCCTGCATTAGAACAACCCTCATCTTGTGCTTCTAAGTTCATACTATTTTCAAGCCATCAAAACTGGAGTTAAAGTAATCAAATCCACACATCCTGGAACCCCACATCCGATCATCAACCACCCCTGCGGGAAAAAAAAACACCGCCCCTCCCCCCGGGCTGCTCAGTCTAAAATGCCCGGGCCTATTTTTTGTCCCAGTCCAGGCCTGCCTCTATCTCCCACTCCAGTGAATGTACCCCCCCTTCTGATGGTAACCGGTCCACTTGTATCACTTATTTGTGTGAGGTGATCTGTAGACTGGATGACTAAATGTCTGTAATGAAGGTAAATCTGCCTGCTTATTCGCCTGGTTCCACCATCTGCAAGCGAACCCGTGTCCAACACACTCAAACCAATGTCAATGTGAACCACCGACAAATGAAAGTTGTAAACGGACTACAAGGGGCTGCAGTGGCATATACTATATACTATACATACACTAGGACTATAGACTTGGTTATGTGGGGGGCATTTCCCTAATCTGCAACAGCCTCAGGGAATGGGTGCACTGACAGAGTACTGGAGGGAGGGGTAGACAGTAGAGCGCCGTGCAGAAGGGCATTATTATTATTATTATACAGGATTTATAAAGTGCCAACAGTTTACGCAGCGCTTTACAATATAAAAGGAGGCAATACAGGTATAATACAATAAAATACAAGAGGATTGAGAGGGCCCTGCTCAGAAGAGCTCACAATCTAATAGGGTGGGGCAGGTGGTACAAAACATTGTAACTGTGGGGAATGAACTGATGGAAGTGGTAGGAGATTAGTTGGAGACATGATAGGTTTTCCTGAAGAGATGAGTTTTCGGGGATATACACGCACATATATATATATGTGTATATTTAGTGTCACACATGTTGGCGACACTAGTTCTGGTGACAACTCAATCCGTAATCATGCTGCCGTGATGGTTCTCGAATGTGGCTATATTGACCCAACATGTAGTGATCGGTGGGCGGGCCTGCCTGCATGACAGTGGGAGGAGGAGGGGGCGTGTCCTCTCGTGTGCTGAAAAACACTAACACATGAATGTGCATTACAGCAATGTGTGGCTTGTTACAGCACACTGAGGCTCGGTTCACACTATTGCGATGCGGGAACCAGTGCGATTCCAGGTCCAGTTCTCGCATCACATCTCCCCTGCTTCCCTCTGCGAACCACTGCGGGTTTCAATACAAAGTTAATGACACCCCCAGATCGGTTCACAGATCGCAGTGCGAACTGTTAATTGAGACAGGAATCGGACTGAGACAGGAATCGGACAACACCCATGTGACCAGATTCCAGTGCTTGGAAAAAAAAAGTCCCTGCACCTTTTTCAGGCAAATCCAATGCAAGTTCATCAATACAACTGTACGGCTGAATTTCCATTGCACAGACATCGCATGTGATCTGCACAGCAGTGCGGTACGAATCACATGCGAGGTCTGTATTTGCATATGTGTGATCCTGGGCTGACAGGGTGTGACTGAGACCTTATTCCTGTTTTTCAGAGTATGGCCCCTTATATTGGTGGTCAGTATGGTGTCCCTTATAATGCTGGTCAGTATGGGGTCCCTTATATTGCTGGTCAGTATGGGGCCCCTTATATTACTGGTCAGTCTGGGGCCACTTATAATGCTGGTCAGTCTGGGGCCCCTTATATTGCTGGTCAGTATGGGACCCCTTACATTGGTGGTGTTAGGGGCCCCTTATATTGCTGGTCAGTATGGGGCCCCTTATATTGGTGGTCAGTTTGGGGCCCTTTATTTTGCTGGTCAGTATCGGGCCCCTTATATTAGTGGTCAGTATCGGGCCCCTTATATTAGTGGTCAGTATGGAGCCCCTTATATTAGTGATCAGTATGGGGCCCCTTATATTATTGATCAGTATGGGGTCCCTTATATTGGTGGTCAGTGTGGGGGCCCTTATATTGGTGGTTAGTATGGGGCCCCTTATATTGGTGGTGTTAGGGGCTCCTTATATTGCTGGTCAGTCTGACCAGCAATATAAGGGGCCCCATACTGATCAGCAATATAAGGGACCCCTAACACCACCAATATAAGGTGGTGGTCAGTATGGGGCCCCTTATATTTTTTAATTTAGGTTATGCATTCAATGTGTTATGTCCTTCTGTTGTTAGTACTATGTGCTGCATTTTTCTTTCAGATGATGCTGCTGGTCTTGTGTGGATCATGGGACGCTCATTTGTCTTTTGGGGGGCAAAGTGCGTGGACATCTGCCACCAGTTGGGAGTCCCCAGGGAGGTAGCCGTGGTCCGTTGGATTGGAGTACCAGGTATGCTGTGGAGTAGGGTGTTGCCCGAAGTTCACAAGTATGCCCAGCTGGATCGGGCCCCAGATGTTTTAGTTTTACATGTTGGGGCAATGACTTGGGTGTCAGATCCATGCGGCACTTGATAAGGGACATTAAATTTGATGTCCTCCAAATCTGCACTGATTTTTCTCACACCATGGTCGTGTGGTCTGATATAGTCGGCCGCACGTTTTGGCGTTGGGCCAGGTCAGTGGGAAAGGTCAAGACCCACAATAAGTTCAATAAGGAGGTGGGTAGATTCATAGTTCGTAATGGAGGTCTAGTGGTGAGACAGAGACTTGGATGTTTTTGACACTAGCCGGTATCTCGGGGGGGGGGGGGGGGGGGGGTGGCATTCATCTTAATGTTGTGGGCATCGATTTTTGGCGCTTAGGCCTGTAGGATGGCATCCAAAGAGCCCTGTGTTTCACACCTGTGGCGGTTGCAGTTGGGGATCTTTGGAGGCATTCAAAAGTAAGACCAATATGGCATAAGTGGGAAACCATCAAGGTATGGAATCCTCAGTTGATGCCAGTTAACTGAGGTTTAACTGGCATTGGGAGTTGGGTATTAGTGTCGGAAGGTGCAGAGTGGTATGGTCCTCAAGTAGGCGTGCAGCGACTGCAGACCTTGTGTGGCCATGCTGATATGAAGAAACTTTGGTCAGTGCCTTCAATGATCCTCAACACAGTTACAAAGTATCTGTGAAAGGATTGTTAGCAAATAAATGTTATTGTTAAATGTTAATATGGCCAGTGCTGCCAATTTACTCCAAAATGGGTGTCCTCTGGTTGCTGATAACTTAAGTAGGGTTATGATTAGAGATGGCCTTGCGGTTCGCTCCGAATTTTGCTCCTGTTCGCCCGGTGGACATATGCATTTACATTGTGAAAGAACTTTGACCCATGATGACACATCCATCATGGGGTACATGATCGCCAATTGAGACATTTCAGCACATGGACAATTGGACATTCCCCTTACCTTATAAATAGATCTGATCTGGCGGCCATTTTACATTCTGTCTTAAGTCAGTGTAGGGAGAGGTTGCTGTGTGGAGCATGGGCAGACTGTAGTGACACAAATCACTAGCTATTAGGGCCACAAAAGTCCTTTTAAGGACTGGTATAGGTGTACAGTATATAGGGTTCTGGTGCACTGCTACTGACTGCTGTGCTGGTGATTGCTGATCGATTCTGCAGCTATATTTCCCCAATCGTCTTTCAGGACAGCCACCTTAGAGAGACACCGGCTCCTCCCCTCTGAGGAAACACCGCCTTCAATTTCATAATTTAAGCCTCCTCCTCCCTTCGTTCCTCAGTTATGGTGTTTCCTCCGGCGGGGAGACACCGCCAAGGAACCTTAAGGCTAATTCGGTTGGTGAAACTGAAGCCATCCGAGCGGAGCCCTGGCCCCGTTCGGCTATCCGACCGTTCATCGGTCGGTCCAGGACAGTCCTATCAGCGGGGAGCTGAAGTGTTCGTACTGTCCATATACCCTAAACTCCGCTTGGGGAAAGCAGGAAGTTTATGGGGTCGTCCATTCGTTCACCCGCGGGTGTTTCAACGGAACAAACAGTCCAGTCGGCTGGGGAAGCTGAATACTCGACTGACCTTTACACGCACTCCAATCTTCGCTTGGGGAAAGCAGGAAGTCTTTGGAGAGGTTCATCCCTGCGTTTCGCCCAGTGGGGTGCTGAACGAAGGCGTCCAGGGCCCCCCTGTGTATGCAGCCGGCTGGGAGCTGGAAGCCGGACCGGTAGGCGGGCGACGTCAGTTCCGGTGGGGGCGGACCCCTTCGTTCGATCCGCGTCTTCCGGTTCCGGACGCGGCACGTGAAGGGGAACCTAGCGTTCGGCTGGTGCAGCCTCTCTTTTCACAGTTGCACAGGTAGCTGTTAGAGGCACGTCCGTACCACGCTTCCTCAACGGGAGAATGTCCGAAGCAGAGGCTTCAAAAACTCCTGGAGATAACAGCACCAGCCACTCGAAGGTAAGAGGAAACCTGGGGAGGTGTTCCCTTACTTGTATCCAGTAGCTCCACTGGTGTTCCTCCTTGGTGGTCGGGGGGAAGGGTAGTGTGTCTGGGATCCTGGTGATGGTTGATCCTAGGGGGGGCACTCCCGGTGGTCCTCTATGTAGCGCTGGTGTTGCTGTTTTTTAGGCTCATGCTGCTCCTTCCTGTGTTTTGTGTCTTTCAGAAAGCCACGAGCAAGTCCCCCCATGGTTCTAGGAAGAAGTGCCCTTCATGTAGAACGTCTATGGGAGACTCTTGGTCTAAAGCTATTTGCAAACAATGTATTGAGGATTTACTTAAGGAACAGGCAGTAGAGCAGGGTGCAGATCTGGTAGCTTCTATGAAGGAACTCTCTGGTACCTTTCAGTCCTTCCAAAACTTTTTTTCCAGTTTTCAGTGGCCCCAGCCTCCGAGCACTCCTACACCAGCGCAGCAGAGTGTACCATCCAGCCCTGTGGATGTTCCTCCTGCAAGGGGAGAGAATCCAGAGGGTCCCAGGGAGGAAGCTGAGGAGGAAATTGACAGTGTCGTTTCAGACTCCCAGGGGGAGTCTGACGCCGAGGTGTTGGATGGGGAATCCAGCAGAATCTCGCGGTATAAGCTTTCCCTGGAGGATGTGGATGAGCTCTTGGGAGCGATTAATACCACTTTAGGCATTCAAGAAGAAACTAAGACATTGTCACTCCATGATCGGATGTACAAGGGCATGGGGGAACAAAAGAAGCGGGTGTTCCCAGTGCATAACGTCTTGATCGATACCATCAAGAAGGAATGGCGGGATCCCGAAAGGAAACCTTTCTTTTCTGGGGCATTAAGACGTAGGTTTCCTTTTTCGGAGGAAGAGACTCTCGTCTGGAATAAATCTCCCAGACTAGACGCTGCTTTTTCCCAGGTGTCCAGACACACTGATCTATCCTTTGAGGATATGGGGGTACTTTCTAACCCTATGGATCGAAGGATGGATTACCTTCTTAAGAGGGCCTGGGATTCATCACAGGGAAATCTTAAGCCAGCCATGGCAACCACGGTGGTGGCCCGCAACATGGAGTATTGGCTCACCCAGATTAGCGCACACATTGAAGCAGGGACAGCAAAGGAGACTATTCTATCCTCCTTTCCCATGCTTCTTAAAGGGATAGCCTACATAGCGGACGCTTCGGCGGAATCCGTGAGAATGTCGGCAAGGTCCTTGGCCCTGACCAACTCTGCCAGGAGAGCCTTATGGCTGAAGACCTGGCTGGAGACAATGCATCCAAACTTAAACTTTGTGGAATCCCCTTTACAGGAGATCTACTGTTTGGACCAGGTCTTGAAACAGTGCTAGATCGCACAGCAGACAAAAGAAAGGCCTTTCCTGTTAAAAGGAAATTTGGGGAACAAGCCAAAAGAAAGACTCGTCCCCAGAAAAGGGTTGTACCACCCCGTACTGTTCAGCAGAAGAAAAGTTGGGGACTCAAAAGCAAGGGCCCCGGGGGAGCAATTTTTCGCCCTCCTGAACAGCCCAAAAAATCTCAGTGACAGGGTCACGGTGGGAGGAAGATTGGGGGCCTTCCTCCCACAGTGGGAAATGATTTCCTCCAATCAGTTTGTTTTGGGGATCGTCAGAGGTTACCATTTGGAGTTTTCGGAACTCCCTCCTCTGAGGTTCCTTGTCACCGAGCTGCCAAAATGCGCAGAAAAATCATCTGCCCTTCTTTCCTCCCTTCAGGAGTTGGAAGAACAGGAGGTGGTAGTACGGGTTCCAGTAGGAGAGACAAGCAGAGGCTTCTACTCTCACGTCTTCGTGATTCGCAAGCCTTCGGGAAAGTTCAGGCTCATCCTGAACCTGAAGCCCCTGAATGTCTCAGTTACCTACAGAAGGTTTCGGATGGATTCGGTTTACTCAGTAAAAGCACTCCTACCTCCGAACTGCTTCATGGCATCAATAGATCTGAAAGATGCATACCTGCATATTCCCATCGCAGAGTCCCACCAGCGTTTTCTCAGACTGGCAGTGAGAACTCCAATGGAAGTACTACACCTTCAGTTCAGAGCGCTTCCTTTCGGGCTATCCTCTTCCCCCCGAATCTTCACCAAAGTGATGGCAGAAGTTCTAGCATTTCTGCGTCTCAGGGGAATCTCGGTGATCGCATATCTCGACGATCTCCTTTTGTTTGCCCCTTCCCCAGCACAGTTAATTCAGGATTTACAGGTCACAAGAAACCTGTTAGTAAGCCTGGGTTGGCTCCTGAACCTGGAGAAATCCAACTTAATCCCTTCCCAGAGGGTCACTTTCCTAGGGTACGAGTTGGATTCAACAGTACAAAGGGTCTTTCTTCCTTTGGAAAAAATTCAAAAGATAGACAGGGCTCTGTTGTTTCTTCAGGGCAACCACCAGATCTCCATAAGGAAGATCATGTCAGCGCTAGGGTTGCTGACATCCGCTCTTCCAGCGGTTCAGTGGGCAGGATTACATTACCGCCCTCTACAATTATTTGTGCTGAAGGTTTGGGATCACAGCCAGGAATCTTTGGATTCTCTGGTTTCGATTCCAGATCAGGTAAAGAGGTCCCTCTGGTGGTGGAGGAAGGGAGCAAATTTGTCCCAAGGTCTAGAGTGGGTCATGCCAACCTCCAGGGTGGTCACGACCGATGCAAGCAGCTCAGGTTGGGGGACACACCTAGACTCCCGATTAATACAGGGTATTTGGGAGAAGAGGGACTCGAGGAGATCCTCGAATTGGAGGGAGCTGAGGGCAGTAGATCTAGCTCTCAGAACCTTTCAGAAGGAGCTCCGGGGGAATCACGTAAGGGTAAGGTCGGACAACTCCTCGGTGGTAGCTTACATCAACAGACAGGGGGGCACCAGGAGCAAGTCCTTATGGGCCCTAGTGGAAGCCATCCTCAGATGGGTCGAAGCAAATATCCTGTCCCTTTCAGCAATCCACTTGAAGGGAGAACAAAATCAGGTGGCAGATTTTCTCAGCAGGAGAACTCTGAGAGAAGGCAATTGGGTTCTCAAGCAGGAAATATTCAAAATGATCACCCGGAGATGGGGGATTCCTGCAATAGATCTCTTTGCCGCAAGGGAAAACGCGAAGGTAGCAACGTTCTTCTCCATAAACAGGGGGGACGGGGCATTGGCGGTGGACGCACTAGCACAGAGTTGGGGTTTCTCCAGGTGCTATGCCTTCCCCCCTCCCGTGCTCATTCAAGCAGTATTAAGGAAATTTCAAGTGGAGAACACTACCCTCATTCTAATTGCACCTCACTGGCCCAGGAGGCCGTGGTTCTCGATCCTGAAGGGCCTGTCTGTAGAACCCCCCTGGATTCTCCCAGTGCAGGAGGATCTCTTGTCTCAGGGTCCGGTGTTCTGCCCTCAGGTAGGACGATGGAACCTGGCAGCGTGGCTTCTGAGGAAGAATTGCTGAAAGCCAAGGGCTTCTCAGACCGGTTGGTAGCCACTCTTCTAAACTGTAGGAAAAAGGAAACCCAGTCCATTTACTTAAAGGTATGGAAACGGTTTAACAGCTGGTGTTCAGAGGGTTCCTTCAACGTGCACAGCCCTGTAGCCGTTCTAGAGTTCCTACAGGCAGGGGCGGATAAGGGGTTAGCGCTTGGAACACTAAAGGCTCAGGTTTCCGCTTTGAGCGTGTTTTTAGAGAAACATCTAGCGTCAGATCCTTGGGTCGTAAGGTTCTTCAGGGCCCTAGGTAGGCAAAGGCCGGCTTCAAGCTCCCCCTTCCCAGTTTGGGATCTTTCTTTAGTTTTACAGGTTCTCACAGGGGAACCTTTTGAGCCGTTAGAATCTTGCTCATTAAGGCTGATCACTCTCAAAACGGTGTTTTTGGTGGCGATCACTACAGCAAGAAGAGTAAGTGAACTCGAAGCCCTTTCTGTCAGGGCTCCCTTTTTTCAGGTTTTTCCGGATCGTCTGGTTTTGAAGATAGATCCGGCCTTTTTGCCTAAGGTAGCCTCTAGTTTCCACAGGATGCAGGAGATTGTGCTACCTACATTTTGTTCAAATCCAGTTAGAGAACAGGAACACATGTTTCACAGACTAGATGTTAGAGGATGTGTTCTTTATTATTTAGACTGCACAAGTCAGTTCAGAAAGACTGATTCACTTTTTGTTTTATTTTCAGGGGCCAGGAAAGGTTCCAAAGCCTCTAGACGTACCATAGCTAGATGGTTAAGGTTAGCCATTGGGCAGGCATACGTGGCAGGGGGATTAGATCCTCCAGCTGGGATTAGAGCACACTCAACCAGGGCCGTGGCAACTTCTCAGGCAGAGTGGGCTGGTGCATCTCCGGAACAGATCTGTAGAGCTGCAACGTGGTCCAGTTTTTCTACGTTTGTGAGACACTATAGACTGGATCTTCTGTCAGCCAAAGACCAAGCCTTTGGTCGTAAGGTGCTACAGGCAGTAGTCCCACCCTAAGGTAATATACTCGCTTATCCTCTCTAAGGTGGCTGTCCTGAAAGACGATTGGGGAAAAATGGAATTACGTACCGGTAATGTCCTTTTCCAGGAGTCTTTCAGGACAGCACCGGTTCCCACCCAAATTGTTGCAGATCATCGGGAACTCATTACATGAGACCGTCAGGTAAGACTTAAAAAGTTTATTTGTTTGACGTGTTCTTGTGTCTCCCCAGTTTGGCCGGAGGTACTCTGGAAGAACTGAGGAACGAAGGGAGGAGGAGGCTTAAATTATGAAATTGAAGGCGGTGTTTCCTCAGAGGGGAGGAGCCGGTGTCTCTCTAAGGTGGCTGTCCTGAAAGACTCCTGGAAAAGGACATTACCGGTACGTAATTCCATTTTTTGTCAGTGTAGAGTCAGGACACTGTGTGGAGCAGGGACAGTCAGTTTAATCACTAGCTATTACTATTAGGTCCACAAAGGTCCTTTTAAGGACTGGTATAGGTGGACAGTATATAGGGATGTACACGTATAATCTACTTTCTTTCAAATATAGAAAGAATATTATACTTTACTGCTGTCCGATTCTGCAGCTGTCTTTTATCAGTGTAGGGACTGAGGGACAGTCTGCAAATCACTAGCTACTAGGTCCACAAAGGTCCTTTTAAGGACTGGTATAGGTGTACTATTTGGTGTGCATTATATAGGCGTTTAATACACGTATAAAATACTTGCACATATAGAAAGCATAGTATAGTGCATTTCCACTGTGCAGCATTGTGACTGCTGAGCGGTTCTGCAGCGATACTACAAAGAGTGACAAACGCAATTAAAAAAAAAAGTATTATAACTGGTGTGATAGACCAGTGGCCCCCAAAAACGACAGATTGAAGCGGGGTGTTATATACCTTCTTCCACATACATACTGCACTTCTCTAAAGACTTTTGTCACAGGGTCATTTAAAAAATTACAGGAAGAGGCAGGCCCTTCTGCAGGGGGTGGTAGGGGTAGGGCAGGAGCAACAGGCTTGAGCCAAAGTGGCAAATTGCAGAAGGTGCGTGCGATTACATCAAAGGACGTACCAGACTTGGTTGAGTGGCTCACTCAGCCTTTCTCTTCTGCACCCTCCTCATCCTCTCGATCTGCACCCCCAAAGACACTACCACCAACACCACCACCACCATATACCTTCCGCTTGAGTCACAGGAATTATTTTCTGATCCATAACAAGACATTTCTGATGCGTAGCCATTCTTGGCATTGGATCAGGAAGGGGAGGTAGCAACAACCGCCACTCAGCAGTCTGACAGTACCCAGATCAGCCCAAGGAGGTTGGTCCCCGCTGTTGCTGCCTACTCCGAGATCTCTAATTATAGCGGTGGGGAAGGTGACGTTGATGATGACGTGTCTAGTGATGTCACGTGGGTGCCCACAAGATCTCGGTGCTGGTGTCAGTGCTCTCTTTTTTGCTCTGTTAAAGCCTAACTCCAGGTTTTGGTGAAGTTTAAACACTTGCCCTCCAGAAGATTTACCCCCCTTCATGACTAGGCCATTTTTGCTATATGGCACTGCATTACAATACTAAATAGAGATTTCTTTTGATGGTATTTGATCACCTCTACAGTTTTTGCACTATAAACAAACTTATTTTGAAGAAAAAAAAAACTATATTTTTTTACTTTCTGCTATAAAACATCCAGTAAAAAAAAAAAAAAAAAACGTAAAACAAAATTTCTGCATCAATTTATTCCAATATGTATGTCTTTGGTAAAGAAAAAAAAAATCCCAATAAATGTACATTGATTGGTTTGCACAAAAGTTATACAAGTTATACAAGCTATGGGATATATTTATTTTTACAAGTCATGATGATCAGTGACTTGACTGCGATATTGTGGCAGACAAATCAGACACTAACCGACACTTTTAGGGGACCAGTGACACTAATACAGTCATCAGTACTAAAAAGTATGCACTGTCACTGTACTAATGACACTGGCAGGGAAGGGGTTAACTTCAGGGACGAGCAAAGGGTTAAATGTGTTCCTACGCAATGGCACCTTGCAATGGTGTTTAACGTACTTATTTCAGCAACTTGCAGTGCCATTCATTTCTCTGCAGCTATACCATAAGAATAATCTTCATTATCACTACTAGTGTCATTATTTTAGGCTTCTATGGCTTTGTAATGTTTGGAATGCTTTAATGCCGAATTATTTCCATAATTTTAGTATTTATACATGGTTACATTTTAAAAAAACCTATATAATTTTGCATCTCACGTCTTAGCCTGTACTGTGCAACATACAATTCTATGTACTAGATCACACACACACACACACACACACATATATATATATATATATATATATATATATATATATTATTTTTTTAATTTTTTTTTTGGTATCCATTCCATCTAGAACATTGGATTATGGACAGCTTTAGAACCTAGAAGAACTAATCACTCACCACGTGACATACCTCCCCCATACTGATCCACAATACTGTACAGACCACTTCTCTTTCCTCAAGACTCTGATGAAGGGGGATACCCCGAAAAGCGTCAGTCCACTCTATAGCATCTTGCCCCTGCATGGGCATGTCTGATTTTTTAATCTTTAATTTATAATTGTATGTGTATAACTTGTAACCCTGTTGTGAATACGTAGACTTTCTATATGCTTTCATATGCATTGATTCTTTTTTACATGAATTAAAGTATTTTTATATATTTTTTTTTTAAATATTTTTTTCATTTAAGCGTCAGATCACGCGCCTTCCACTTCTCCTATTCTTTCCACTTAAATATGTTCCTAGCCTGTGCTTTCTAACTGTGGGGCAGGTGCTTTGACTAGGGGAAGGTGTTGATCTATTTTCCTGCTTTGCAGACACACAGGATCAATACCTTCCCGAACAGTGATCGGCTTTGTTAACATAAGGAGATTGCCGTTCTGCCTGTGTACTGTATAATCAGCAAGTGATGGCAGACATTGAGTCTGCGGTACCTGCCGGGTTACCAGCGGCACGTGCAATACCCAGACGCAGAAGTGTCAGATCATGTACTAGGTATGAAATCTGGCATAGAGTGGCCGCCCTCCCGCACTTTATTTAACCACTTGTGGACCACCCACCATACATAGTCAGTTTAGACCAGCTTGCCATTTACTTACCTCTTCACTGCCTGCTTTACCCCCAAACCAGCACACCACAACTTCACGCATTGCGTATAGTTGAGGGGCGGTTGCAAAATTACCCCATTCACTTAAATAAAAGCGACAGGGGGTATAATTCCTGCAAAGCAACATGGCAGTGACATGTGTATACCCCTGGGCATTGCCTCTGCAGCCAAAGGGGTAGCAATAGGGGGGGGGTGTTTTACTGCAGCCCATCCACTGTGTAAATGGGCTCTAACAGATGCAGTGTGCTGTACAGTATCTCACAGAAGTGAGGACACCCCTCACATTTTTGTAAATATTTTATTCTATCTTTTCATGCGATAACACTGAAGAAATTACACTGCTACAATGTAAAGTAGTGAGTGTACAGCTTGTATAATTTGCTGTCCCCTCAAAATAACTCAACACAGCCATTAATGTCTAAACTGCTGGCAACTAAAGTGAGTACACCCCTAATTGAAAATGTCCAAATTGGGCCTGATGTCATGTGACTCCGTGTAATGCCATGTACACATGACCGGTTTTCCTGTCGGAATAAACTCTGAAGGTTTTTCCGACGGAGTTCCACTGAAACTGTCTTGCGTACACACCATCACAGCAAAGTCTGATCATCAAGACCGCGGTGATGTACAACACATATGACGGGACTAGAAAAAGGAAGTTCAATAGCCAGTAGCCAATAGCCTCCGTCTCATACTTGCTTCAGAGCATGCGCCATTTTTCGTCCGTCGGAACAGCATACAGACAAGCGGTTTTCCCCGATAGGAATTGGTTCTGTCAGAAATATTTAAAACATGTATTTCTAGGTCTGTCAAAATAAAAAAAAAGTCAAAGGCATACACGCGATCGGAATATACGATGAAAAGCTTCCGTCTGACTTTCTGTCAGACATTCCGCTCATGTGTACGCAGCATTACAAGGTCTCAGGTATAAATGGTGTTCTGGAAATTTTGGCCTTACGCAGAGCACACAGCCAAATCTCCTGTTTCTAATAACATTTCCGTCTTAATGATATAATACTTCTAACTTTCAAACCCACTCATCCAAGTATTCAGACATCACCCGCATTCTTACATCCTTATTTCAGCCTGACTGCTCCTCAGCCAGGCCCCTCTGGTTCCCCATTAAAGAGACATCACCATCATTCTTACATTCTCCAAACAGTCAGCATGTGTGCCCTCTCTGACCTGGACAAATCTTTTATTTACATTTCAACAGGAAGCCACGCCCTGGAGGGTTTGTCTCCAACCAGCTAAACACCTCCTACAAAGCTTGTGACCTCACAGCAGCAACACAGGATGTGAATGCCCATATAAGGACAATACAGTGCAATACAATACAGAAGAAAGTGGTGTCTTCACAGACAATCAGACATTTGTTTTCCTTCAAAAGAACCAATCACCGACATGTATACATTCAAATAGTCAGTGACGCAAACTGACTAAATGCTTTCAGTGATGGAAACCATACAAAACCAATGAACGATGGCTACAATTCCGTTGATAGAAATCCTTAATATACATTGTTCCAAAGAACAATGTATACCTGGATTATTGTACACCTTGTGGATGGAAGGTTATCCACAGATGCTCACTGCCTATCTTCATGTGGTAATCAGACACAGCAGAGCCAATGAGCGCACATCCGCCTACAACCAATCCTTGCAGAGCAAGCATATGCCCCCAGACGATCGTCTGTACAGTGTACAGGGGCCCTTTCGCTGGCGGACATACCCCCACTCCGCAAACACCTCTTTCCAATCCCAGGAAGTTATCCACTACCTAACGGATCTCAACCAGCGTTAGTCTGCCCCAGTCAGCTCTTTAGAGTGGGCTAGAGAAGAATGAACACAGGGGGACTCTTATGACAATACACATCTAAAATTGTCCACAACATCACAAAAGCTTTCTCTAACAGGAAGTGCAGATTCTAGCAAATCACGTCTTACATGGGAAGTGACTGACAGGGTTAATCCTGTGTCTAGGGTGGTCCCTTCAACCTCTCAGACCTTAGATCCAATGTATTGTATAAATTCAGAGTATTCTGGAATCAATTCTCAAAGGACAAATAAAACCACACACACACCATGGCGTCCTTCGAGAACTAATTGTATTGAGTTATCACAAAGTGATTCATATAGTAAATTACACGTCACACAGAATAAGACATGCGCAGTAGACCTCGAGATGATTACAGCTGGTCAAGACAAAACGCTATTGTTCTTTGTTCTAAGCTGGCTAAAATAATGTGAGAAAAAGATAAGATGTGAGACAGTTCATGATTTCTCCAGTAGCTAAAGGAATGCTGAGAAAATGTGTGAAAGTTTTAGATAAGTGTGTGAGAACAAATGAGTTAGAAGAATCTCATGTTGAGACAGTTATCTTTGAAGTTAAAGGGCTGTTCAAACTGTACATATTGTAAAATGGAAGTTTGTGAATATTAAGATGGCTGACAGAAACAAGATGGATGCTTAACATAACCTTTCAGTGACATCACAGAAAATTATAAACAGTAACCCTTCCAACGGAGTTCATTCAAAAGAACCAATCACAGACATGTATACATTCAAATAGACTAGCAGTGATGTGTGCAAACGATCAGGTGCAGAGACATAGGTTACACTAGAAAGCTGGCTCTGTACAAAACCACATGCAAATCGATCATCTGCTTTTAATGACGCGAACCATACAAAACCATGGCTCAATGGGCCATAATATTCATATAGTTATGCTATAGTTCCCATGTACACAGACATGTCTGCTTGGAGTCATTAACGCAGTTGCCAGGAAGTGGCCAGTCTCCTGGTGAGGTATAAACGAACATCCTTAAAAGAGCAGCCATATCTGCAGTGTCCACAGGAAGGTTTTCACAGCCACTGGCCTTCCGTCAATGTCTGTTTGTGCGAATACGCTCACATGAGCGCATTACAGCAAAACTGACACTGGGGGACATCTGACAACATACATTTATAGGAATTTCCACAACAACAGACAGGTACAAGTCTGACCTTCTATTGATAGGGTGATGGGGCAACACGTGAGAGAACATGACACCGTTCAACTCAAACCGTGGGCCGCCCTCATCCTAGCCAAGCGCAGTGCCCACTGTCCCGATCCACAGTACCCCAAGGGCTCACCCCCCTAACCCCAAAAACCCTGAGGGCTCAATTAACCTTGTATAGCACTTCTCTCTGAGGACTCCAAGTATTAGAGATGGCATTGGCCGGGAATCAAACCCGGGTCAGCTGCTGAGAAGGCAGCTATGCTCACCACTGCACCACCAACGCAAGGACTGTGTGGGTTTCCTCCCACACTACAAAGACCCGTTGAGCAAATCCGTTCTGTCCATTTAAAGCGCCACCAGAAGAAAGCCAAACTTATCCTTAACTACAAATATAAAAATGTTTTTATGTGTACACACACAAAGAATAAAGGCACACCTCCACAACATGTGGGGAGGCAAGACGTAGGCCCGCCTCCATTTGTGGGAGGTGCCTCGCCGTTATAAGATGGCCTCGGTTCCTACCTGCCCTGTCGGATATCTCCGGAGGTTGTCGGAGGTGGGGGCGGTTCTCAGGGTCAAGAGGCTTCGTTCGCCGTGTCATTTCCTGTGCGACGGCATTTTCGAATTCCAGTCGTGGAGATTTCAGCGGTGGTGGGCGCTTATCTTTTCCCCTGTGGTCGGACGGGGGCAGGTAGTCATGGGGGGGCTCTTGCGGTCTATACTTTAACTCTTAGCCCTTGTACACACAGTCGGACATTCTGACAACCATATCCGTTGGATTTTGTCCGACGGATTTTGTCCGAAACTGTTACATACACACGGTAGGACAAAGTTGTCGGAAAATCCGATTGTACATAACGTGATGTTATTTCATTACGACGGGACTACGTTCAGGCTAGTAGCCAATAGCTTTGGTCTAGGAATTTGATCTGAGCATGCGTGCCACTTTGTCCGTCGGAGTAAGCTACACATGATCGGAGTATGTCCAATCAGAGTAGTTTGTCGGAAAATATTTCCAGCAAGTTGGAAAATTTGGTCCGACGGATATTCAGACGGAAACAGTCCGATGCATACCACACACAGTCGGAATATCTGACATAACGATCCAATCGGACACATTCCAACGGAATCTCCGACCGTGTGTACAAGGGCTTAATGTTTCAATTTGTTTTGTGGGGGGGCTTCTATGGCGGGGGGGTATGGGCATTTCGAAAAGGGGGGGTGGGGTTGGGGTTGCTCAGCAGGGATTTGGATTTATGAGGGGGGAGGAGGGGTGGTTCGCAACAGCGGTGCTTTCCATAGGGACATCGCTGACTGGGATAGGACATTTCTTGCTGGGATTTTGGTTAGAGGTAGGACGGTGTCATGGTCATGCAGGGGTAACGGCTGGGATGTTTTGTAGTCATTTCTTTCCGGTTGTCATTTCATTATTTTTTGTTTCATGTTTCCCTGCACAGGGAAGGTTGGGGGGGTTTCTTCTTTTTTCAGTTATACTGCAATGTCATTTATGCTTATTTATAAGAAAGGGTACTAGTGCGCTCCACTTGCCTACTAATCTAATGAAAACTACTCAAAAAAAAATCAAAAAAATATTCAAAAAAATATATAAAAAAAAAATTATAAATACAATATCAATAAATAAATAAAGGGAAGCAGCCAGCATAAAAAGTGATCTCAACACCTAAAAAGAAATGGAAAAAGAAAATATGCGGCGCTATCCCCCTTCCTCCTAGACTGATAATGTCACTAAATATAAATAAAAATGCAAAAGTGACAACCAATATGTGAAAACTAGTTATGTGCAACAAAAAAAACAAGAATAAATAACTACTGTGCAAATAACATACAATTAATAAAGTGCAAATGCATTAGAATATAAATAAAAATAAAAAAGTGCGATAGAGTCCATAAAGTCCACACAAATGATCAGTGCAGTGCAGTCAGCAAATGACAGCAGTATATAAAAAACGGAAAGTGCAAACTAATTGCTGTATCACATAAACAGTCAGTGCAGTGTGAATTCCAGTTTCAATGCTGTGATTAGGGATGAGCCGAACACCCCCCGGTTCGGTTCGCACCAGAACTTGCGAACGACCCCCGCGTTCGGTACGAACGTTAGAACCCCATTGAAGTCTATGGGACTCGAACGTTCGAATTGGAAAGTGCTAATTTTAACGGCTAATATGCAAGATAGTGTGCTAAAAAGGGTTTGGCGACCTGCCTCCTGCCTCAGGGGACATGGGTCACTGCAAAAAAAAAGTTTTAAAAACTATCGTTTTGGCGGGAGCAGTGATTTTAATGACGATTAAAGTGAAAAAAAAAAAGTGAAATATTCCTTTAAATATGGTGCCTGGGGGGTGTCTATAGTATGCCTGTGAAGTGCCACGTGTTTCCCGTGTTTAGAACAGTCCCTGCACAAAATGACATTAAACGGAAATAACACCATTTAAAACTGCTTGCGGTTTTAATGTTATATCTGGTTCCTGCAATATGGTTGAAAATCATTCAGAAAAATGGCATGGGTAGCCCTCCCTGCCCATTACCAGCCTATTTGGGTCTTGTACACATATTAAGGGGAACCCCGTACCCATATTAAAAAAAGGAAATGCGTGTGGCCCCCAGGCCCTATATACTCAGAACAGCAGTATACAGGCGGTGCAAACAAGACAGGGACTGTGTAGGTTTGTTGTGTTAAGTTGAATCTGTTTGTCATTTTCAACCGGTACATTTTTAAAGTGTAGCTCCAGTCAAAAAAAATATCTTTAAGCTTTTTGGAAAACATAGGGAAGGGTTATCACCCCTGTATAATTTTGTTTTGTCGTCCATCTTTTTTCATCTCACTTGCTGCTGTCTCCTTGCGTTTGCAAGTAGGAGATGTTTGTAAGTTGGATGTTTGAAAGTAGGGGCCTGCCCTATATTATAGCGGTATGTACTGGGTACAGAGCACGCAGACAGCACGCACTATCTCCTAACACTACTGACTGCAAGCTCTATTATTAACCACTTGTTAGCCCAATGTTTGCATAAAGTGAAAGATGAAGTTATGCTGAGTAAATAGATATCAAACATGTCACTCTTCAAAATTGCACATGCCCGTGGAATGGCGCCAAACGTTGCTACTTAAAAAATCCCCATAGGCGACGCTTTAAATATTTTTTTACTGGTTACATGTTTTGAGTTGCAGAGGAGGTCTAGGACTAGAATTATTGCTCTCGCTCTAACATTCTCGGCGATACCTCACATGTGTGGCACATGCGAGCACATGGGGACATGGGCGCTTTAATTTTTATTTTATTTTTTTATTGTTCATTTTACTTTATTTTAGTTTGACATTTTTTTTCCCAAAAATATATTTTTGATCACTTTTATTCCTATTACAAGAAATGTAAACATCCCTTGTAATAGGAATATGGGATGACAGGTCCTCTTTACAGTGAAATCTGGGGGGTCAATATGACCCCACATCTCACCTCTAGGCTGGGAAGCCTGAAATAAAAAATAAAAAAAAAGATTCTGGCTTTGATCGTACTGGGGAGTTGGTAGAAGCACCAGAGGGCGGTGAGGGGTGGGGGGCGTCTATGGCTGGGTACTTCAGGGTATCACCGAGTATGGCTGGGTATCTCTGAGTATGGCTGGGTATGGCAATTTATGGCAGGGTATTACAGAGTATTGGCGGGGTATTGGCGGGGTACTACAGAGTAATAGCAGGGTACTGCAGAGTATTGGGGGTACTGCAGAGTAATGGCGGGTACTGCAGAGTATTGGGGGGTACTGCAGAGTAATGGCGGGGTACTGCAGAGTAATGGCAGGGTACTGCAGAGTAATGGGGGGGTACTGCAGAGTATTGGGGGGTACTGCAGAGTAATGGGGGTTACTGCAGAGTAATGGGGGGTACTGCAGAGTAATGGCGGGGTACTGCAGAGTAATGGCAGGGTACTGCAGAGTATTGGGGGGTACTGCAGAGTAATGGGGGTTACTGCAGAGTAATGGCAGGGTACTGAAGAGTAATGGCAGGGTACTGCAGAGTAATGGCAGGGTACTGCACTGCAGAGTAATGGCAGGGTACTGCACTGCAGAGTAATGGCGGGGTACTGCACTGCAGAGTAATGGCGGGGTACTGCAGAGTAATGGCGGGGTACTGCAGAGTAATGGCAGGGTACTGCACTGCAGAGTAATGGCAGGGTACTGCACTGCAGAGTAATGGCGGGGTACTGCACTGCAGAGTAATGGCGGGGTACTGCACTGCAGAGTAATGGCGGGGTACTGCACTGCAGAGTAATGGCGGGGTACTGCAGAGTAATGGCGGGGTACTGCAGAGTAATGGCAGGGTACTGCACTGCAGAGTAATGGCGGGGTACTGCACTGCAGAGTAATGGCGGGGTACTGCAGAGTAATGGCGGGGTACTGCAGAGTAATGGCAGGGTACTGCAGAGTATGCACTGGTATTGCAGAGTATTGGCAGGGAATTGAGGGGTTAAATTCGGTGAGGAGCGATGTGGGCACTGCAGATGCAGCCCACATCGCTGCTGACACCGATCTCTTTCCCCTCCGCTGTACCGATCGGTACAGAAAGGGGAGGGAGGAACAGGCGTCATAACATGACGCCGGTTTGTTTCCAAGTGATCACTCCGTCATTTGACGGAGCAATCACGTGGTAAACGGCCGCTATGAGCGGCCGTTTACCGTGATGCGCCGGGTCCTATGGACCCGGCGGTCACGGATGCTCTCGAGTGCGCACATCTCGGGGCACGCAAGAGCAGAATTCTGGGAGGCCGTTAATTAACGGCCTCTCTGAGTTAAACAACCGCCCTGAAGCCGTTAATCGGCAATGGGCAGTTGTTAAGTGGTTAAAGCTAGATCACTAGCTATATAGGTGAGGTGAATATAGTGGTGTATACTGCAGTCAGGGCACAGACAACAACCACTACACAGCAGCAAGATAGGAAATCAGCCAAAAACGATTGGTGTGTACTGTGTTGAAGGTACACAGAACACCCACTGCTTCAGATGCAAAGTAACACACTACAGGAGGCCGCCTTAAAGGCGGCCTTATATAGTGTGGGGCGTGCACTACACAGTCTGAGCTATGATTGGCCACAGGCAGGATGCCTGTGGCCAATCATGGCTCTCCTCGCTGCCGGCGCTGCGATTGGCCAAGCATGCGGGGTCACAGTGCATGCTTGGCCAATCATCGGACAGCAATGCACTGCGCCAACGCAGTGCATTGTGGTCCGCGCACGCGTCACTCGAATTTTGACGCGAACGGCCAAAACGTTCGGAATTCGCCGAACGCACGAACGACCAATGTTCGAGTCGAACGTACGTTCGACTCGAACACGAAGCTCATCCCTAGCTGTGATCTTCAGAACAGTCCATGCAGTGGAATATAAACAATGCTCCAAATCCAGTGACAAGCCACCATTCATATAGTGCTATACTTGTGGAGCACCTGTTTCCCCCAGCCTCTCACCTCCAATAGAGACCATTAATGGCCCAATCAAGTATGATACAGGTAACACTCTGGCTATTTTCTCTCCTCCTCATGATCCCAGCCCGTCAGAGTAGATGATTCATCAGCCAAATACCGGATAATAAAAAACACAAGAGGGGGGCTCCCATGTGTAGAACGTAACAACAAAGTATTTTATTAACCACTTGCTTACTGGGCACTTAAACCCCCCTCAGTCCCAGACCAATTTTCAGCTTTCAGCGCTGATGCACTTTGAGTGACAATTACGCGGTCATACAACACTGTACCCAAATGAAATTTTTATCATTTTTTTCCCACAAATAGAGCTTTCTTTTGGTGGTATTTAGTTACAGCTCGGAGTTTTATTTTTTGCTAAACAAACAAAAAAAATGCAAAAAAAAACAAAAAAAATCATGTTTTAATAGTTTGTTATAAAATTTTGCAAACGGGTCATTTTTCTCCTTCATTGAAGTGCGCTGATTAGGCGGCACTGATAGGCTGCATTGGTGGGCACTGATGGGCTGCATTGGTGGGCACTGATGGGCTGCATTGGTGGGCACTGATAGGCTGCACCGGTGGGCACTGATAGGCATAGTTAAGGCGGCACTAATAGGCACAGATAAGGCGGCACCGATGGGCACAGATAAGGCGGCACTGATGGGCAAAGATGGGCACAGATAAGATGGCACGGATGGGTGGCACGGATAAGTGGCACGGATGGGTGGCACGGATGGGCACTGATAGGTACCACAGATAGATGGGACTGATGGGCACTGATAGGTGGCTCTGATAGGTGGCACTGCTGGGCACTGATGGGCGGCACTGCTGGGCACAGATGGGCGGCACTGCTGGGCACTGATGGGCGGCACTGGGGTGCAGCACCTTTGAGGCAGATTGGGTGGCACTGTGGGTGGCACTGTGGGTGGCACTGTGGGGTGGCACTGTGGGTGGCACTGTGGGTGGCACTGTGGGCACTATGGGCACTGACGGGGGCACTGACGGGGGGCACTTACTTTTGCTTTTATTTTATTTCAGGATGGCACTGCGGGAGGCAGGTGGGCACAGGCAGGTGGCAGGTGGTCCCTTGTATTGATGGCCGTGATCGGGACTGATGTCCCGATCACGGCCGCCGGCGATCGGCTTTTTTTTTCTCTCCTCGCGCTGTCAGCGCGAGGAGGAATAATAGCCGATTACCGGCTCCGTTCTATCACATGATCAGCTGTCATTGGCTGACAGCTGATCACGTGATAAGGGGTCGGGATCGACCCCTTACACGGATCGGTGATCAGGCGAGTCTCACGGACTCGCTGATCACAGAGCGCGCCGCGCGCGCCCCTCAGGGGGCGCGCAGGCCGCTCGTAACCGGGACCACGTCAATAGACGTAGTCCCGGAAATGTAGGTCCGCGCTAATGCCGTCATTTGGCAATAGCGCGGATCTGTAGTGGTTAAACAATATACACTCACAGTTCAATGATCAAGTTTGCGATATGGTAAACAAAGGATCTTCGGTCATGACTGGAAGTGACGATCGTGACACCTGGCTCCTCCCTGATGCGTCAGTGGATTTAGCTATCCAACGCATAATCGGGGGTAGGAAGGAATGCTTGGCTGTCTAAAGCAGATATTTCTGATGCTTTTAAGCTCCTTCCTAGTCAGCCAGCGCTTTGGCGGTGGCACGGGGTCAAATGGAGGGATTTGTTTTATTTTGCCACCAAACTTACTTTTGGGTCTAGAAGTAGTCCTTGGCTTTTTAATGTGTTCGCAGAGGCGCTCAATTGGATTCTCAAGCAGAAGGAGCGTTGTCAGGAGGTTATTCATTACCTGGATGACTACCTTCTAATTGAGTACGGGTCGGGTACCTTCAGATCTTCAGAAGTTGGTAGCTGTTTTTTCCGCTCTCAATGTTGGCAAACAAAAAGATGGAGGGAAGATGTTCTGGACTCCCAGGCCATGCAGGCCAGCCTGCCGGAGGATAAGTTGGTCAGGATCAGAGAGCGGATCCATGGGTTTCTTATTTCCCAGGCCGCTACTAGGAAGGATTTGCAGTCATTACTGGGCATGTTGAACTTTACCATGAGGATCATTCCTCAGGGCAGGTCCTTCATTTCCCGGTTGCTGGCTTTGCTACCAATGGCTCCGGACTCGGATTCCAGGGTCAGTTTAGTTTCCGCAGCTTTGTACGATTTACACATGTGGGACGAGTTCCTCCATCACTGGAACGGGATTTCCATGTTTATCCCGGCAGTTTCATTGTCTTCTTTGCAAGTAGTTACTGATGCCGCCGCCTCTAAAGGTTATGCAGCCATTTTTGGTACGCATTGGCTGGCGGGAGGAGTGTGGCTTGATTCCCAGGTTCTTTCAGACCTTGGCGTTATTTGAGATTTACCCCATAGTGGCGGCAGCCCAGGTGTGGGGCCATTTATGGACAGGCAATACGGTCACGTGTTTCACGGACAATCAGGCAATTTCGGAGGTCATCAATAAAGGCAGGTCTAGTTCCTTGCTCATCATGTTTTTTTTACGCAGGCTCACTTGGTTGTCAATTTCAGGTTTCACATACACTGCAGGTTTATTAGTGGCGTGCAAAATTCTGCAGCGGATGGTCTGTCCCGGTTTGATTTTTTATCTTTTTTCCGGCAGGTTGACAGGTCTCTGTTGATCAACACCAGGCGGGCTTACCACACAGCTTGGAAAGCTTTCCAGACGTTTCGTACCCTGTACCCCAGGTCGGATTGTTTGGACGTGCGGTTCATTTTAGCGTTTGTAGCTTACTGTCATTCTCAGCTTGGGTTATCTCACAGCACAATCAGGGGTTACTTGGCGGGCCTGCAGCATTTTTTCTCTTTACAATATCCCGCTAGACCCTCGGTGTTTGCGGCTCATGCGATCAAGGCAGTTCTGAGGGGTATTCAGAAGGGTAGCTCGCTGAGCCAGCAATAGGCTTCCTATCACTGGGGACATTTTCCGGGCCTTGTCGGTCATGTTATCTAGTTCTCCTTTCGGGGTTTTACCTAGTCTGGTGCTGAAGGCGGCAATTTGGCCTCCTACAGTTTTCTTAGGCCAGGGGAATTTGCTTGTACCGGGGCTGGGCCTCGCACGTTGTCCATTAATCAATTAGTTGGGTATCCTGATCATTTTTTGTTATTTAGAGGTTTGTAAGATGCAACAGATTGGGTCCGGCACAGATATCAGGTTTTTCAGGATCAATTCTAGTTGGTGCCCAGTCATGGTTTTTGATCTGTTGTTGCTCCAGTTGGCAGGACAACCCAGGGATGGTCCTCAATTGCCCTTTAATGGGGCCACGCTCACGTCACCACTTTTCATCAAATACTGCCGCATGCTTTTGGGGAATTTGGGGCTCAACCCCAAGTCCTACTCGGGTCACTCCTTTAGGATCAGGGCAGCGGCTTCACGTCAGAGGGTGCCCGTGCATATCATTAAGAGATTGGGTAGATAGAGGTCTTCATGCTATGCCAGGTACGTCCCGGAGCCGGTAACAGATGTCCCAAGCATCTCTTCATTTGACTGATTGATTGGTTCAGGTTGAATAAACTTTGTATTTTCATCTCCCTGCCTGCTGTACTTTTTTGCCCCCTTTTAGGCAAACTGACCACGGCACACCTTCAGATCACTTTCTTTCAGTATGTGTCATTTCCATTTCATCATTGTTAAGAGTCTCCAAGCACAAACAAACTTATCCTAATCTACAATATATAACAAACAAATAAAGAGGGGTATAGTGGGGGGGCGTGCCTTGGAGTTCAGTGGGAATGGATGCTGCCTAACTGAGCTCTGCTAGACCGCGGCACACGGAACCCCTTCCAGCCTAATAAAACTCGGTGATGGGCAAAAGAAACAGATTGCCTGCTTGCCCACAACAACGCCGATCTTTATCCATGCCTGGCTCCCGCAGCATACCAGACCTTTTCGGTAACTAGACTCACAGAACGAGGGAGCAATCCGCTGTCAAGATGGCACAACACAGCGAGGAGGATTCCCCATCAGCCTCAGAGGACATGGTAAGAGAACAGGAGCACACTGACCATTCCTTAAGGTTCTCAGATGACAAAAATTGCTGCAGACATAAACACACTTTTTGCCGCCATTACAGATCTAAGAACTGACTTTCTGGCATTATCAGATTGCCTATCCCACACACAGGACAGACGCTAAGAGGGACAGAGCAGTTGAGAGGCTGACTAATACAGTCACATCACATGCCACACACTTGAGTCTCATAAACAGGCAACCTGGAGGACCCGAACAACAGGGTCCTCAGGCAGAACATCAGGGTGCTATGCACACAGCCACATCTACTGTGCTCATATAAGAACCCATTTCCGTCTTAATGATATAATGCTTCTTACCTTAACTATCGACCCTCTCATCCAAGTATTCAGTCATCACTAGCATTCCTACATCCTCATCTCCGCCTGGCTGCTTCTAAGCCAGGCCCCTCTTGTTCCCCATTAAAGAGACATCACCAGCATTCTTACGTTCTCCAATCGGTCAGCATGCCTGAGCCCTCTGACCCAAGCGTCTGCTTTTATTTACATATCAACAGCAAGCCACACCCTGGAGGGTTTGCCTCCAACAGCTAAACGCCTCCTACAAAGCTTGTGACCTCATAGGAGCAACACAGGATGTGAATGACCATATAAGGATTTGACAACACAGGAACCCTTCCAACAGCGTTAGTTAAGCAATACAACACAATACAGAAAGTGGTGGTGTCTTCACAGACAACCAGACATTTGTTTTCCTTCGAGAGAACCAATCACAGACATGTATACATTCAAATAGACTAGCAAACCGACTAAATTCTTTCAATGACGCAAACCATATAAAACTAATAAACGATGACTACAATTCTGTTAATAATCCAGGTATGCATTGTTCTCTGGAACAATGTATATTAACCACTTAAGCCCCGGACCAATTGTCAGCCTAAGGACCAGAGGTCTTTTTACAATTTCACACTGCACTGCTTTAACTGGTAATTGCGCAGTCATGCAATGTTGTACCCAAACGAAGTTTGCCTCCTTTTCTTCCCACAAATAGAGCTTTCTTTTGATGGTATTTGATTGCCTCTGATTTTTTTTTTTTTTTTATATAAATGGAAAAAGACTGTAAATTTGGGAAAAATTTCTTCTCTTTCTACGTTGTTATAAGAAAAATCGAATAAACTCAATTTTAGTCATACATTTAGGCCAAAATGTATTCGGCCACATGTCTTTAGTAAAAAAAAAAAAGTCAATAAGCGTATATTTATTGGTTTGTGCAAAAGTTATAGCGTCTACAAACTAGCGTACATTTTCTGTAATTTACACAGCTTTTAATTTATGGCTGTCCATCTCATTTCTTGAGGTGCTAAAATGGCAGGGCAGTACAAACCCCCCCAAATGACCCCATTTTGGAAAGTGGACACCCCAAGGAAATTGCTGAGAGACATGTTGAGCCCATTGAATATTTTTTGTCCCAAGTGATTGAATGACAAAAAAAAACAACAAACAAAAACAACTTTTTTTTTTTACAAAAAGTTGTCACTAAATGATATATTGCTCACACATGCCATGGTTATATATGGAATTGCACCCCAAAATACATTTTGCTGCTTCTCCTGAGTACAGGGATACCACATGTGTAGGACTTTTTGGGAGCCTAGCTGCGTATGGGGCCCCAAAAACCAACCACCTTCAGGATTTCTAAGCGCGCACATTTTTGATTTCACTTCTCACTACCTATCACAAAAATCTATTTTTCCATCTGTCTGCACATTGGATCGGGTGACGACGGACTCTACGGTCCCCCACACACGGTACCGATCCCCCATAGGGGAGAGTGGTGCTCTGACAGGTCAGTCCCTGCACAGTGTGCAGAGACCGACCTGTCATGTGCCTGCTCAGCGGGGGATCGACGGAGAGGTCCCACGCTGAGCAGAGCGGGCTCCATACATGGACACGTCCCTGTGAAGGAGCCCTAAAGAGAAAAAAAACTGAAAAAAAAGGAAAACTAATGCAGCCACCACATCCTATGATTGGTAAGCCACAAGATATTATATGCTTGGTTTTGGGTTTTAGTTACCCTTTAATGTCATAGCAGTTGGGTATATGTGAGGTGTCCTGTAGGAAGCAGGACCCGGGTCTAGGGGCCATTTAACAGACAGATTGCAGGTGGCACTATTTAGAAGGCAGAGACATTGATGAGCAAGTGTCAGGAAGGGTTAAAGGAAACATGCAAAACACTCAGGTGCTTAATTAAAAGCAATTCCTATTTTTGTTCAAATGCGCACAAGGGGTGTGCAAAAGCATGATAATACAACTCGATTTTTCCCACGGAGCACCCATTATTCTGCTGGGTGTGAGCCAGGCCAGGAGATAAGCTGATACCTCAATGCATTGTTAGAAGTACAGCCGTCAGCACTTATTTTTCCTATCCTAATCTTAAAGTGGACCTTCACCCAGAAAGACAATGTATGTGTACCAGGCTCCAGCCCCCTCCCTTTATTACAATTGTTTTTTACTTAAGCACTTGCTTCTTTCTCGCTAGGTGAGAGTGACGTTGCAAATGTGTGCGCAAATGGGGCTTTGAGACCTGGCAGAGACCTTCAACACATAGGCAGGTTTTCATGCACAAGTGCAAGAGGACGATGCAGTAAAGAGGGGGGGGAGAGCCATGTTTAAAGGGACTGAAGTTCTTCTTTAAAGCCTAAGGCCAGCCATAGATGGAGCGATTTTCTTTTCTGCCACCACGGCTTGCAGGAAAGAACAATCGCTCAATTCCCATTATCAACACTGACAACTGGGGTCCGGGAGAACACAGTGATTAATTATTCATAGCAACTCTAACAGCCGTTGGCAATAATCACATGTAAAATCTGACAGGCTGGTTGTACCAAAGTTGATCGATCAATCAGCTTGGGTACATTCAGCCTGTCCAAACATGGTTCGAATCTCAGCTGGTTCCTGCTGAACTGGCCGAGATTTGAACCATCTGCGGCTGGCTTTAGTTTAGGATAAACAGAAAAACAAGAAAAACAGCACAAGGGACATTGTTTACTAATAATAGACGTGTCCCTTTTGTTGCCGACTCATGCTTACTTTAAAGCGGAGTTCCATACATTTTATTAAAAGTCAGCATATACAAAAAGTGTAAAAGTCCCACGGTCCAGCGATGCAGCTGCCGGAAGCCTCATTTCTCTCCCTCGCCTCTCCACGGCGCCAGCATTGCCAGTGTGGACACCCGGCTGTGATAGTTTGCGTCTTCACAGCCATATGCGCACTGCGCATGCACAAGACGCGCTGCGCTCTTTTAGTGGCAGGGCAATCTTCTGGGACCTGTGACTTGTCCCACAAGATTGCAGAGAGGGAGGGGCTACACCCACCAAAAAATGACATTTCAAACGTGCCATGTAAGGGGGCGAGGAGTGCTTAAAGCGTAAGTTCCACTTTTGGGTGGAACTCCACTTTAAAATCATCATTGTCTGACCCCCCCCACCACTGCCACTGTTATTTTCTGTTGCAAGGGAGTAATAGAACTGAGGGTACCTGTGACAGAGTCTCACGAAGCTGCCCTTTTTGTCCAGTTCCTCAGTTCATAGAAGCTGTATTATAGCGCTACGAATGCCCCACCACTGTACTACCCTGCACATCTGCCCCACCACTGTACCACCCTGCTCATCTGCCCCACCACTGTACCACCCTGCTCATCTGCCTCAACACTATAACCCCCTGCTCATCTGCCCCACCACTGTACTACCCTGCACATCTGCACCACCACTGTAATCCCCTGCACATCTGCCCCACCACTGCTCATCTGCCCCATCACTGTAACCCCATTTCTCATCTGCCCCACCACTGTACCTCCTGCACATCTGTCCCACCACTGTATCCCCTGCTCTTCTGCCCCACCACTGTAACCCTCTGATCATATGTTCAACCGATGTACCTACTTTCTCCTCTGCATCCCTCTGCACATCTGCCCCACCTCTGTACCCCCATGCTCCTCTGCCACACTGACCGCTGTAACCCCCCGCTCAACTGTCCCACCAATGTACCTCCTTTCTCCTCTGCCCTAACACTGAACCCCCCCCCCCCCCTCCCCTGCTCATCTTTACCACCACTGTAACTCCCTGCTCATCAGTCCCATCACTGTATTCCCCTGCTCATCCGCCCCATCACTGTACCCCCTGATTTTCTGTTGCACCGCTGAACCCCCTTCTAATCCCTCCCACCACTGTATCTCCTGCACATCTGCTCCATCAATGTACCTCCCTGCACATCTACTCCACCGCCGTATCCCCATGCTCTTCTATCTCACTACTGAATTCTTATCTGTCCTAACACTAAACCCATCTGCTCATTTGCTCCACTACTGTAATCTGCTTTCTCATCTGCCCCACCAATGTGCCTCCTGCACATCTGTCTCACCTCTGTACCCCCCTGCTCTTCTACTCCACCTCTGTTCCCCCTGCTCTCCTGCCCCACCACTGTAAACCCCTGCTCATCTGTCCCACCAGTACACCTCCTTTCACATCTGACCCACTGCTCTACCCCTCTGCTTTTCAGTCCCACCACTAAACCCCCCTGCTCATCTGGCCCAACACTGAACCCCCCTGCTCGTCTGGCCCAACACTGAACCCCCCTGCTCGTCTGGCCCAACACTGAACCCCCCTGCTCGTCTGGCCCAACACTGAACCCCCCTGTTACTCTGCCCCAACACTGTCCCCCCCCTACTCTTCTGTCCCACTGCTGAACCCCCTTCTCATCTCTTCCACCACTGTACCTCCCTGGACATCTGCCCCCCTGCTGTACCCTCCTGCTCATATTTACCACCTCTGAACCCCTCTTGCTCATTTTCCCCACCGCTGTACCCTCCTGCATATCTGCTCCACTGCTGTACTCTCTTCTCATCTATGATATGCGTGATATGCAGAGTGGTGAAAGGAAGCAGAGATAAGACACTTCTACCTGTTCTGGCACACTCATCCTGCTGATCTACTGTACCTCTCGCATCCAGCCCACGTGCTTATATGGGATGTATGGGATGTCACATACAAGCATCTGGAATGGATACGCAATGATGACCTTAGGTCAGGGGCATTTTCTAAAAGTAGTGGGCCTGTTTGCAGGATCATAAGTTGGCCCCCCCGCAGCAGGGGCGTTGCTAGGTGGCAAAAAGACCAGGGGCTTCAGCCCAAAGTCCAGGGCTGGAAACAGGGGGTGGTGTACGTGAGGTAGACTTTTTTTTTTGGCTGGGCCATGACTTACATACACTGACCTACATAAACAAATGGTAATGACCGACATACTCTGACCTACCTACACTGACGGTAGTGACCTACCTACACTGACCTGCCTGACCTACATACACTGACCTTTACATACACTGACATTTACATACACTGACCTACCTACATACACTGACGGTAGTGACCTACCTACACTGACCTGTCTGACCCACATACACTGACATTTACATACACTGTCTGACCTACCTCAGCTCAGCCGTAGTGTGCGGTGTCACAGCAGCCAGTCAGTCAGTCAGAGGAGGAGCCGAGGAGGAGAGCGGCCCGCCCGAGTGGCAAGCGGGCATGTGGCATGGCAGCCACATTGTTATTCCCGCCTTCTGGAGCCTGCAGCGCCTATGATAGACGTCACGCGTCCCACGGTCCCCGCATTGGACCAGTGGGACGTCCATCATAGGCGTAGCAGTCTCCAAAAGGCGGGACCTGCTATGGCACTCGCCCCCAATCTGCCACAGTCTGTAGCGCACAGGATCAGATTGGTCCCGGCGCTCGTCGCTTGGGGCTAACAATGGAGAGCTGCATGCCTGAGACTCTGAGCTTTTCGGGGTCACATTTGGGGCTTCAGCCACCCCTAGCCACCTCCTCCCGATGCCCCTGCCTCGCAGGTGAGAAAAAGTGCAGCGCTCTGTGCCACAATAAGGGTTGGGTGTGATTTTCATTGCGCTGAATACTGGCTGTGGCTTAAAGGGACACAGAGTACCGGGGTTCGGTAGTAAGTGACACAAATGTTCAGGAATAATTTCAACAAAGTTCCTAGAAGCTCAACAGTAATTCCACAAACTGTCACTTGGTTGTGGTTTTCTCAATCACAGGGAAATCCCTTCTTTCTGAGATTGGTAGTGGCAACCAAGGTAGTCATATTCCTCCAGATGGTGGGCAAGGCTAGCAGGACTATGATTGGCTTGAGCAGTGGCCTATGACAGTCCTCCTCCTCCTGGAAACAGGGACCCCCCCCCCAGCAGAACTGCACCCAATCTCTTTACCATTACAAGAATTGACGATCACAGCTACAGCAATGTTAGAGAACCAAACAATGTTTCCCATATTTTACAATGTGTGGGGGCACAGTGCCTCCCCCTCAGTGTAGGTGCGGAGTGGGAAACTCTAAAGTTGCAATGCTTTAGGTTCTTACTGACACTTCGTTGAGCTGCTCTGCTGATGGGGAGGGAGTCGAGTGCCTGCAATAGGGACTTTGTGTGCCACCTGCGGCACCAGTGCCGGGGGTTGCCTACCCCTGAGCTAGTGGCACTCACTATTGTAGCAGTGCTTACTACTATGATTTCCAGCTTCCACAGGGATCCTACAGGTATGGCGGGTGTCGATGTCACCGCCGGCAAGGTTGAGAACGCAGTCTAGCTGGGTTTATTGAATGCCACTGTTCTTTCGGAACCAGCCCAGTGGGCGTGTTCTCCTGCTGTGCATTTTGGGAGGTGGTATTTAAGGTACTGACATCATGTGCTTTGGGGTTCTGTCCTGTTCTGTTCCAGAGAATATTTTCTGTCTGTTTGGTTCTGGTCCTCCTGACCAGCCCCCATGGCCCTCTTGGCCTGAGGTGCGTAACCATGTAATTCAAGTCTCGGGTTGGCTAGCCCAAGGCAACGCAATTGCAGGGACAGGTCTGAATGGATTTTGAGACCTATTGATCCAAAGGTGGTCCGGTGCTGTCTCATCCGAGGGAGAGGCCCAGCAACTTGAGTAACCCCAGGGGAGGACTCTTCAGGAGAAGGCTGTGTGCAAGGCTGGCTTCTCTGAAGGAGCCTGGAGGCTCAGTTGAAGGACACTACATGGATCTACACTCATACGGTATCGCTGGATTGGCTGAGAGATACTGGTACCATATGATAGCTCTTTAGACTTGTCTATGTCCCTCAGTTACACTCAAGTCTGTGGCAGGGACTTTTCTCAAATATCCTACGCTCAAGTCTGTGGCAGAGACTTTGCTTAACACCCTACCGGCTGCTAGGCCTAGTGAGAGGAGTCTATCCGAGGGTTGTAAAATCCAGCTGTGAAACGGTTGTTACTCTCTGGATTTTTCCTATAAGAGACTTTCCATTTTTGCAGTATAAAAGTACCTGAGCTTAATCCTAACCCTCTACCCTTGTCTAAAGACTCTGTTTCTGGTTCAAATAAATAACCCAAAAGAAGATTCAGTGTCAGGTTCCACATTTTCTTTGGGACATCTACCACGGGAACCCCTAGACGGAGAAGAGGTCAAGAAGGTAACGGTAAGCCCAACAAAACAAACAGCTCCTTCGTGGGTCAGTACTACATTTACATTTACCAAAACCATATAATATGAGGTCAAACCTAAATATTTTGAATTTGCATGCAATCAGGCAGGCCTTTGCACTATATAGTTGAAGGTAAATCTAAAGGAAATTGAATAAATAAATTGTATAATGTATGGCGAGCTTTACATTGGATCATTGTAACTATGTAATTTTTGCCATACCCAAGAAGACCTTGTTCACATGGCTTTAAAAAAATGCTGAGTTTAGATGCCTACAGTGCAAGTATCTATATGCAACATAATAGAAATTAGTATGGCCATTCAGAACTGTGCATGGGGGCCGAATTGTTGTGGTGCATTTAGTGGTGAAATAAAAAACAGATAGTGTGCAGCACCCTGGAGTTTAGGCAGGGAGCTCCTCACAAATGTACTTGCCAGGAGTAGTTATCTTGGTTGATTGTTAGAGATCTATTGATTTCTCCTTAAGTTTGGCCTTATTGCACTTTTCTCTTCTGCCACTAGGTGGCCGGGTACTCGGTGGTACTAGATATGAGAAGGTCAACTCAAGGTCAGGTTATGGGTATATGGGGTATCTCAGCCAATGGGCAGGGGATTTCCTTAATCCCTTGGCCTGCTGGGAGAGCCTATATATTTGGATGGAGTCAGGTGATCTATGTTCTGTGTGACCTGGTCTGGGTGAACATGTGTCGTGTTGCCCTTGGCGGCTAGGGCAGAGATTGGGTCTATCCCAGGGGGCATCTGGCTGCTAGGCTGTCTGAGGGCCTATCCAGATGCAAGGGAACAGCACAGGGTTGGGATTGTGGCTTGTAGTCCAACCAGAAGTGACAGTTCTGCCAGCCGAAGAAGCTGTCAGTGGTAGTGAGGAAGCAGTCGCCACTAAGGGGCCATCCACCTTATTACCAGGGACCACATTGAGTAACTGAAGCAAGTACCGGAGCGATATTCTCACCAAAAGGGCACAGTGGAGGATAAGGAAACTTCAGGCAATGATCAAGTCAGGGACCCAGTCAGCAGAGGTGACACTTGCAGTGCAGCATTGTGTGTCAAGCCAGGGACCGAACAAGCCAGTGGGGTGAAGCTTGAGAAGTATCGGGAGTGTCAAGCTAGGGATCCAGCAGGGAGGCGGGGGTGACGCTTGAGGAAGATACCACCGTGAAGATTGGAGGAGTTCAAGGAATTCAGTTGCAGTGAATCAGTGGGTCTAGTGAGAGACCGGGAGCTCAGTGTACTGAAGAACTACAAGGAGAAGTTGTAGTGAAGGTGAAAGAAATGTTACACTTTGTGTTAAGAACTGACAAAACTGTTGCCATAGGAGACAGCCTTCCTGCATGTGCAGATGTGGCTTCTTGCTGGAGGCCTTTTCCTGCACGGCTGTCTTTCTACTGAAGTCTCTGAGTCTACTAATTTTACTTGCGACTATTCAAGGGTGTCCTGACTCTAACCCTCTTTCCTCCAAAAAAGTTTGTAAGAGAAATAAATATCTCTTTTGCATTCAAGAAATGTCTGGGCGCCAAAAAACTTTATCCACCTTGCACCCACTATGCCTCACAACCCACTACACACAGAAAGATGTCAGCTATCTCTGGCCCTGGAGGTTCTCATTAGACTGAAGGAGGCCAGAGACCTTGCTACAAGTGTATATAAAGAGATTATATATATGTCGGAGCCCTTCAACCGAGACAGACATGGAAGACTCACAACATAACAAAGACCTGAGGTGTGCCCTGGTCAGCACGTCAAAAAAGGGGGCATACCCAAGATAAGTAATGGATGATTGAGGAAGAGGGATATGCAAGGAAGTGCCCTGAAAAGAGGAATGGGTGGGAGGGTATCGCACACCAGAACCAACAAGGGATACAGGTGAGTGGGCTACTTATATACCCCCCTCCAGGCTCCTCCCATAAATTCAGGCCACCATACTGGCCTTCTTATTTACAGTCGGAGCCCTTCAACCGAGACAGACATGGAACCACATAAAGACACCACAAGACTCACAACATAACACAGAGCTGAGGTGTGCCCTGGTCAGCTGGTTGGTCCACCAAAAAAGGGGCAAAAATACCAGGATTTGGAAATAATGTTTTATTGGATATGAGACATTTTACTGATCACGCTTGGTGAGGGCTTGTGACATTTCAACCTGTGCGTTCAGAATGTACCTGGCAAAGCAAGCGGACTTCCACCTGCCCAACTTCTTGATGACATGGTCTGGCACACTGATAGAAAAAGAGTGGCCAAAAACCGACTGGGGTCAAGGCCTAGGTTAACCAGCAGCATACGAACATGTCTGATGAACTGGCTAGCACTAAGCAGGCTAGTAGGAAAAGGCAACAATGGGATAGAGCTAGACTGGCTAGGCAGGTGTGTCAACAACTGATCGAGGACCGCTACTGGGCACCAAACATTGTGGGTCTGGAAGAATTTGATGTAGACCCCACTGCCGGACTGTTGGGTCTTGGATACTGCTAGGTTTAGCAGTAGGAGGAGGCGAGCCAGATGGCACCTGCGTAGAACCTGGCAGCCAGGGCCATTGTAGGTAAACTCGCCCTGGCCACAGGAAACTGTAGAAGGCCAGGTAGATAGCTGCTTGGATGACCAGGCTGGGCAGTAACCTGAAAGGGGACTGCGACAGGATAGCCGACATGTCCCGGAACGTAGCACTTGGGATGGGTAAGCGCTTGCGACTGGTTATTAGCTGATGTTTCTGGATGCCACGTAGGGTGGCTTTGATGGCATGGACCATAAACAAGGGAGGTTTTTCAGGATCCTATAAGTAGGGGTAATGTTGGATACCAGCCAAGTATAGCCTGATGATGTTGTGTGATAAAGTCAGTTGCGTGTGAAAATGTGACACGAAGGCCAGGATGTGCTTGATGTTGCCTGTCTCCGACTCGGGGCACGAGACTAGAACCTTGCAGTAGGTGTTCCAGGTGGTGTAGTAGGCCTTCAGTGTGGTGTGGGACAGTGATCAGTTTATGAGTTGGGTTGCATTGAGAAGGTGGTCCTTTAGCCCATCGCCAGCAGCTCCAGGTTTTTGCAGGAAAAATAATTGGAAATTAAGGCAGTATCAGGAACTATGAATCAGATCGAAACAGAAGTAAAGTTAAATCACACTTGTTTATTAATAATAATAACAATAATAATAATAAGGTAAACAGAGTGAGTGTAATCAAAACAAGCAAGAGTTCAGTAACCGGATCGGGTAGTCAGCAAAGCAAATGTCAGAGAACCAGAGATAAACTTAGTCATACAGCAAGCAGGATCAGGAGCCAGAAGGAAAGTCAGCCGAGCAAGTCTTCAACAGGAAAGCAGGAGAAAGTCTCTGTGATGTTGACAAAGGCGAAGGCAGAGATCAAGTGAGCTGGTCAGCTTTAAGTAGGTAGGATTGACTAGCAGAATCAACAACAGCTGGGTAACTGTGGAGAGAGATGGGAGCTGGCAATTAGCCGAAAACTGAGCGGCCAGCTCAGAGAAGGAAAGGCTGAGCCCAGCCCTGACAGACAGGACAGCACATCTGCTGCGAGATTGAATTTGTCAGGAATGTAGGTACAGTGCATGTTGAATTTGTATTGGAGGGATATCTGCACCAGCCTATGTAGGAAGGACATGATGGCCAAGGACTTGGACCTGCCTTTGTTGACGATTTTGGCTGTGGCCAGGTTGTCTGTAGAGAAGACCATGGTCTGCCCTATCTAGGAGTGGCCCCAGACCTGAGCTGCTGCAATGATGGGGTAGAGCTCAAATAGGGAGGACGACTGGCTAAACCCGGGGATCATTGACCTGGGAGGCTGCTGCGTCTGTCACTACTTTAGCTGATGAAGCCGATGCTAATGGAATGAACATGGACACCCTGTTCTGGTTCTCAAGAAACTCAACCCACATTGCCAGATCAGTGGTTGCTGCTTGGTCTAGACTGAGGACTTGATCAGGGTCCTGTGCCTGGGAAAGGAAAACCAGGAGGCGTGAAATGAAGGAACGCCCCTCATAGCGAAATTAAACATCCCTAACAGGGACTGTAGCTGTCTCTTGGTACATGCTCCTGAGCAGATGAAGGCATGAATGACCACCCTGATCCGTGACAATTTTGTCAGGAGGTAGGCTGGCCTGCATGGACCGGGTATCAAGGGTGATGCCTAGGAAGGTGATGGACTGTGCCGGGCCTTCCACTTTATGCTTGGCTATGGGCACGTTGAGGATGCCGAACACTACTCTTAACTTGTCCAAATATGATGGGGATTTGCTGGGCCACTCGATCAGCAGGAAGTCATCAAGGATCCAGGTAAAGGATTGAGCGAAAGTGTCGAAAAGCCACTGACTGCTCTTTGAGCCAAAAGTCAGTTTAGTGGTGAATTAGTACTAACCTTTCCATTTGATACAATGCCACTGCCACAAGGACGGGTCGATGGGTAACAGTTTCAAAGCGTCTGAAATGTCCGCCTTGGACAGCCATGCGTCCGTACCTATGCTAATAATGGCCTGTATAGCTAGTGTGATGCACACGTACTTGAGGGAGGACTCTTCAGATGGGATTAATGAGTTTAACTACTTCCCAACCAGCCACCGCAGTTATACTGTGGCAGGTTTGCTCCCCTGGGCGAGCTGTTGTAGCTGTAAATCAGCAGCTTTAAGAGCACTAGGTCGCGATGTCCAACGGGCACCCCCAATTGCTCCACAAAGAGACAGCAGGAGGTCTGTCAATGTAAATAGACAGATCTCCATTATGTCAGGGGTGAGAAAACTGATCATTTGTTCCTAATGCTTAAAAACAACAATTGGTCTCCTCCCCCAGGCAGTCCCACCCCCCGAATCAGAAACACTCCCTAGGACACACATTTAACCCATTGATCGCCCCCTAGTGTTAACCCCTTCCCTGCCAATGACATTTATACAGTAATCAGTGGCTATCCCCTATTTTTGTAGACGCTATAACTTTTGCGTAAACCAATATAAACTTATTGCTGTTTTTTTTTTTTTTTTTACCAAAAATATGTATTCTTTTACATATCGGCCTAAACTGAGGAAGAATTTTTTTTTTTTTTTAAATTAGGGGCAGGAATATTTATTATAGCAAAGAGTAAAAAATATTGTTTTCCTTTTCAAAATTGTCACTCTTTTTCTGTTTATAGCACAAAAAATAACAATCACAGAGGTGATCAAATACCACCAAAAGAAAGCTCTATTTGTGGGAAAAAAAGGACGCCAATTTGTTTTTGTACAACATCACACGACCACGCAATTGTCAGTTAAAGCGACAAAGTGCCGTATCGCAAAAACAGGCCTGGTCATTAAGGGGCCAAATCTAAACTAGGGATGTGGGAAGAATGAGGCGCAAACAAATCATAAACCAAACAGAGTTTGAGAACTTGCTCTTGACAAGCCCAATAGGGCTGACTCTCCACGTGCCAAACGGTGACACAGCAAAGGGATCGATGATGAACCCCTAGTCCAGTTCTTCCTTTTTTTACGGTGAACAAGAGTTAAAGGAATAAGGATCAAGATTGAAGCAGCACACGCGGAATAGCGGGACAGTACTGAGAGCTTTTCCAGCCTGGTGTTTGCAGATAATATATATGGGACTGAGTGTTGAACACCGTACATACTTTATCTTGATTCTTGTGGTTTTTGATATCTGTGAGCCCTTTGATCGTAGTTTTAGTTATAAGAGGTGCAATTTATTATATCTTTGATTTTTTTATTATGCATATCAGGTGCAGATGATCATATATGCTATACAAGTGGAATTTATTTATTATACACGGAAATGTATCAATTTGTAATCAATTATTAATTTATTATAATTTATATTAATTTACATACACGGATATTAATATTTATTTATTATTAATTATCTAGATATATACGGAATTTGTACACAGGAAAATCGGGGGTATTTTTGGTATTTAGTTTTTATATTAGCACACTGATTAATTATATTTTAGACCACTGAACTTATTCTCTCTGGAGAACAGACGTTTGAGAGGGGATATGATTTCAGTATACAAATACCATACTGGTGACCCCACAATAGAGATAAAACTTTTTCGCAGAAGGGCGTTAACAAGACTGGTGGCCACTCATTAAAATTAGAAGAAAAGAGGTTTAACCTTAAACAACAGGTTTTTTTTTCAACCTCACCTACTATGTAACTATGTAGGTAGGACCCCAACCACTGTATGTCCACATCGCTTAGTCATGATGTGTTGGGATGTTTGAGGTTGCATGCGATCTTGGGATGTGCTCTGTGGCAGATGACGCAGATGTGGAGCAGTCAGCATTGATTGAAGTTACAGGTAGCTTAGTTAAAGTTATTACAGAACTGCTCTTCCCCCAGTGACTGGACAGGCCACCCTGCAAGGTGGCGGCAAAATGAGCTTGGTACCCAAGACGGTCCAATAAGTGCTGGCTTGGAACTGAGCAAGTCTGGCTGCTGTCTTGGCTGCGAATGAGCGGTGGTAATCATAGAAGGTGAAGCCCCCGTACTTGTACCCAAAGTCAATAATGGCATGGAGGCATTAATCCAGCTCTTCCCTCCTGCTGGGGCTGGCCGAGCATACGATATCTCTGAACATGCCAAACACCAACACAAACTTAGTGACGGACAGCTTGCGGTTAAGTCTAGGATACTTGGATCTCACTGCCACTGAGACGTCTCCTCAGGCATAGGACTTGTTCTCGGCTGTGTCATGGACCAAGTTAAGAAGAGAGGCCAAGTTTACATACTTGCCCTCTAGGATGTCCTTCCTAATGCCGGCTGGGACAAGATGGTGGGACTGACGTCCAGCATACCTGTAGATGGGAGTGCTAGGACAGGAGCTGCAATTGTGGCAGGGGGGCTACTGGTCATACATCTAGGACTCCCACTCTTGCCTGGATGTTGGAGACTGCTATGGTCAAGGTACCGACCATGGTGTGCAGCTGAGCGAGAGCTGAGGAAATATATTGCAGGGACGCCTGCTGAGTGCCGGGTCCAGCTGCTGCCAGTGGTGGGAACAGCAGCCTGAACAGCTTGGCCTTCCTGGCTGTGGTGGGGTAGCAAATGCTCCTAAGCCACAGTTCCGCCGTGAGTTTGGGGATGGTCAATCCCCTCAGGGACTGAGCACTGCAGGGTGACAAAGGGTGGAGGCGAGGTCCTCGCTACTGGCCTGCGACATGGGTCCAGCTATAAGATAAAAGGGGGGATGTAAGAAGAGTCAGAAAGGTAAGAACGGAAGAGAAGAGTTGGAGAATGCTAGAACAGGTAAGAAAAAAGTTTGTGAAGAACAGAAAAAGGAGTGGCAGACATAGTGAAGAAAATCGATGCGATCCGGTAAATGCTAATGAGTGTAAATTTGGAAAACTTAAGGGTGTGGGGTAACCAAGATCAGCCAGGAGGTTACTAGTAAAATAACCGATAGCTCAGGCGCCCGCTCTATGTCATGCGCAGACCTGTGCAACCAGAGCCCCAGGGTGTGCTGGGACTAGAACCTGAAGTCTGGTTGTGGCCTAAGTAGGAATGTTGCGTTCTGTAGTAGGTGAGGTATGGTTGGAATGCCAACGCTTATACTGTCTACAAGCAAACTGCTAAGCAAACATGTCTGCGTAGGGTGAAGGCGACGACCTTCGGAAAATAGTACGTTGAGAAAGGAAATGTGACTTACAGTAGCTAAACGCCAGACAAGCAGCCCAAATCATGCATGTGAAGTCATCGAGGTAAAAAGGGTGCTACAGAGTGATGTAAGGGTGGAACCTGTGTACTACAAACCTGACTCAAAGCCATGGTTGCGAAAGTCCGGGTTGTGGCCAAGAATACTCAGACAACCAGGAACCTGTGGACAGGGTGAGATGGAGGGCCAGGTTTAACCTTACGAGAAGAGACCCCTAACCCAACCCCGTCCCCTTAAAATGTGACTTATCCCCTCCTTTGAGAAACAAAGTACATGAGCCTCATTTATGCTTTCTTTTTTTACCTGTAAGAAAAATGTCCAACCTTGTGCAGGATGGAACAACCTACGGGAGAAAAGACAGACAAAAAAAAACGTGAGTGGCCAAGGTCATGTGCCACTTGAGACGATGAGTGCCGAGGTCGTGTGCCACTGGAGATGTACTTGCAATAGTGTGTTGCAAGAAATTAGCCTCATGAGGGAGGTGAAAAAAACAAAGAGAGCTAAGAAATTGGAGTGAGTGAAATTGGGGGGGATGAACCATGGCTCAATTCGGGCTGTCATGGAGTGTGTGGAATTGACCCACCGACTGCTGTGAGGCCTGCACACTGAGCTACAGTGTAACGGTGCAAGGGCCCTGCGGGGCACCTGTGTGTAGTTGTAAAGTAATGAATCATGCTGTGTAAATGACAAGCTATGAATCGTACGATGCCCGAGTTGAGTGATGTTGGACATTGTCCGACAACGTCTCGGAGGCTTGCAAAACTACGAATGAGCCGTATATTAGTATGATGGATGAAATCACAAAGCTATGGAAAACCTACGAAACAGTGGGGCCTGTGCCGAGTGATGTCGGACAACGACCGACAACGGCTTGGAGGGTTTACGAAACTATGAACGTGTCATATGTATGCAGACGGGTGGAAACAGGGCTTGGGAACCTATGAATCTGTGAAACCTGTGCCTAGTGATGTTGAGACGTGACCGACAACGACCTGAAGGCTTGCGAACCTATGAATGAATTAGATTTTTTTCAGGATAGGTAACACAACGAATAGCAACATGGCATGTGGTACGAAAAAAGGTTTGAATCCTACCAGCGATAGTGAGCGATGAAGACCACAAACGGAGAAGCCGCAACACTCAGGTAATCGATCACACAGACTCACGAACCACAAAGTGAGCTGGAAAAAGTCGGCCTAGTGGCGTAGGGAATTGTGCACTGGAACGGACAAGGGATACAGGAGTCGCCTGCTTATATACCCCCCTTCCCCTCCCGCGCTCTTCCCATAAATTCAGGCCACCATACTAGCCTTCTTATATATATGATGCTTCTTCAAAAAGTTTCTGCATTCTTTTTATAAGTTTCACAAAAATCTTCACCACATCATGATGAGTGATGTAAGTAACTGAGTTAACACCGTTACTTTAGAGGGTAACGAGTAATTTAACTGATTACTCTTCCCCTCATGGTAACGCCGTTCCCATTACTTGGGCTGTGTTACCGCAATTACATCTACCGCTGCGGGGCGCAACGGATTGTCACTCGCCGTGCTCCGTGCCCTCGGCCTTAGGAAAGGCTGCGGCTTCGGCCTAGCTCCAGAGCGGCGGCCATCTTGGTGCACCCGTCGGCTGTTTACAATGTGATTGCTCCGTCAAATGACGGAGCGATCACTTGTAAACAAACCGGCCTCATGATGATGCCGGTTCCTCTCTCCCCTCTGTGTACAGATCTGTACAGTGGAGGGGAGTAATCGGATGGCCTCCATACCCTGCCAATACTCTGCAATTCCCTGCCATTACACTGCAATACCCTGCCAATACTCTGCAGTACCCTGCCAATACTCTGCAGTACCCACCAATACTCTACAATACCCCACCAATACTCTACAATACCATGCAATACTCTGCAGTACCCTGCCAATACCCTGCCAATACCCTGACAAAACCCTGACAATACCCAGCCACACCCAGCCATACCCAGCCATACCCAGCCATACCCTGCTATACTCTGCCATACTAGGTAATACCCAGCCATACTCTGCCATACTCGGTAATACCCAGCCATACTCTGCCATACTCTGCAATACTCAGTAATACCCAGCCATACTCTGCAATACTCGGTAATACCCAGGCATACTCATCCATGCTCAGCCATACCCAGCCATACTCAGCCAATATTACAATGGGGGAGATGACGTGGATATTACAGTGGGGAGATTGTGGATATTACAGTGGGTACTATATGGTGGTGGAATTTTCACAGGTTTTTGCCAATTAAATTATTATCTGCTGATCCGAAAAATTATCCGATCTGTGACTCTGATCCGAGGAACGATCCGATCTGTGAGTTTGGGGGGGGACAGATGTACAGAGGAGAAACAGATATATGTTTGTGGGGGGGATGACAGACGTGTAGTGGGGTACAGAGGGGGAACAGATATATGTGTGTTGGGGGGGAACAGATGTGCAGGGGGGTACAGAGGGGAAATAGACGTGCAGGGGGGATACAGAGGGGAAATAGAAGTGCAGGGGGGAACGCGCCCCTTGCTTACAGTAATACCAAACCCGCCCCTTAGAATATAGAAAAAAAATCACAGTTACTTTGCTGAGTAACTAATTACTTTTCCAATGTAGTAACTGAGTTACTAACGCAATTACTTTTTGGGAGAAGTAATTTGTAACTTAACTAATTACTTTTTTAAAGTAAGATGACCAACAGTGATCATGATAACTACTACACTAAACTGCAAAGTCAGCAGGCTTGTCACAAAGACTAGTCACATGACACTCTCCAACAAAAAAATATAAGTGCATAAACTTTTTGTAGACCCCTTGTGTATATACTGTATACACTTTCATTTGATTATATGTGATATAAAATGTAGCGCTACCCTCGTGAGGGCAGCTGGTAGAATCTGTACCCCACTGGTTGCTCAGACTCTGCAAGCGCTCTGACACCTCTGACACCCTGGGTTCAGTCATTGTTATCGTTAACACCAATAACAAGAAACTTACACAATATCAGTGAAGCAGTTCAAGTTTGTTTACTGTGGTTAAAGTGACACATAAAAGTGCATAACATAACACTGCAAGTCATAAAGATATTTTATCTGAGCAATATGGCACTAATATGAAATTCAATTTTGCAATTAAGGCTTAATGTACATGGGATGATTTACAACCTCCCCTGAACGATTCAACTTGACAGATAGTAAACGACGTTTAAAAACTTCTGTTTTTACCATGTTTACATGCCGAGTTTACTTTTAGGGAGCGTTTTTTTTTTTAAATAGTCAAAAAATGTATCTCCATTAAAAATGCCTGTAAACAAAACGTGGCTAAACACGAGTTACCACGTTTGTAAGAGGGTGCAGGGTGTAGCGGCTTCACCGAGGGAATCACACGTACTGACTTTATAAACAAGGCAACATTTATTGCCGGAGAGATGTAGTTTCACTCCAAGCATGGAGGCACAGATACACAGTACAGTCACTTCTGATTTAAGCGGTAGTTGTATTCGTCAGCACTATAGGCACTTTCCAATGACTGACACAGTATAAACCCAAGCACACAATGCGTATCGGTAGAGGCTGATATCCACACATGTTACCCGGTAACAGCGATATTCCTTCAGCAGATGGATATAGGCATCTGATACACTTGTCCCTCCCTCACAGCGAGGACACTGGATTAATATCCGCAATGAGGAGTCTTTCATCCGACCAGGATTGCTGATACAGGACTCCGTAGGAACCCTGAGTTATCCCTCAAAGGCCGGAACACTCTTCCTACCTTCTCCTAACTCTTCTACACAGCAAGGTCTCTCTCCCTGTCTAACACGTGTTCTGTTCTCAACGTGGTTGGGCTTTCCTATATAAGATATCCACCCAAAATGGCCGACCAAATCTCCCAAGATCTGCTTGTCCTATCAGGACACCAGGCTTCTCTAAAATGGTGCTGGAGACAATTATAGAGGCCGAACAGCTCTGAACATATGTACACATAAACATATCAAAGTGGCTGAAAAGTGAGTATATACATTTTCTAACCCACTTCCTCTTGCAGCCAGCTAGGCTGCCCTGCACTACAGCTGCCTACACGTTTACAAGCTGTTACAGGCAGTTGGCGTTACAAATGCCTCTGAACATCTGTCCAGAACGCATTTTTTTTTTTTTGCTTTCCAAAAAAATGCTTCTAAACTCAACTGCCTACTATGAACGACCCTGTGTACATGTACTAATAAAATAACATAGAGGAGAGTTCAGAGGCAGCTAAAAAAAACACCCAACTGCACCTAAACATCCATTTACCAGCAGCAGTGTACATGAAGCCTAAAGTTTTATGTTAGTAAAGCAGAAGTCAAAGAAATACAGTGCAATCCAACCAATTAAGGTCACTGGGCCTATGTGAACAGGTAGCAGAGAGGCAGAGGACTGACACTTAATGGAACTATGTCAGGCCACTCGACTCCTCAGCCCACACGTACTCAACACCAAACAACTGACAAACTGTTGTGTTTAAATTGGCTGGCTCCTTCAAACAGAGTTCCAGAGAAATGAGAGCAGACCCCTTGTGCTAAATAACACTAGTCACTTGGGCAGATGAGGAGAGAATAAGAGGGGTTAATGGTAACTCAGTGGACTCCAGCAAACCTTCAGCTAGCACTTAAAGTATGATGAATGGAATAATCCTTATTGGTAGAACAGAGCAAATTTAGCTGGTATGTGATTGACCTTTCTTCAGTCGCAGACTTTTCCTATATGACCTAAACACACATGGCCACCATAGATGTTGTTTAATATATTATCATATCCAGTAGGGTTACAGATGATAAGGATGTGAGCAAAGCATAGATGTCTGCATACAGTGTCTATTGTAATAAAGAACTTGCTTCTAGTGGAACTACAAGTAACAGAAATCTGGGCAGAGACAAATTATGTCTATATGCAGTATCTTATAGGATTAAATGGGCAGATGCCCGCTCACCGACAGCATCACAGCAGTTGCTGATACCGATGCAATTGATAATGATGACTCATTTAGGTACTCCCTTTTGGTCCTGGCTGAGGGAATAGCGCTGACTTCTGTCAAACTGCGCATCGGCCTACCCGGATCTGAGGTGTAGGTATTGCTGAGGGATCTGGAACAGCCTCCGAACCACTGTAGATAGGAAGTGCTGCTGTCCTCAGATGTCCCTCTGGATGCAGCCGTACAACTGTTTCCAATGCAGGCCACGATTTTGGCCACGATTTTGCCGCAGCTCACAATGGCACAGAGCTCCTGCTGGCAAATCCAGGCTGACTTCCCAAGAAACCAACCTATGCTGAGACCAGCCTTTTTATATCCTCTCCCAGCAGCCTGTTCTTCTCTCCTCAGCAATCTGGTAGTCGTAGTTCAGGCCAGTCCTGCTAAAATTGAAGCCCAGCATTCTGAACTACACATCCCACTATGTTTTGCTCTGCTCTAAGTTCTGTTTATAGGAAATGACACATGGAGTTCAAGCTAACACTAGAGGGAGACAGTTCCACATCAATAGAACTGCAAACTGTCCCTGAATTGCGGGCACAATAACCAGCTCCTGGCTGCAAAAAGTTTGTTGGAAAAAAAAAAAATTCTGTTTTAGAAATAGTAGCGTAATATTATAGCCATGGTAGTGAGGGAAATGTAGAGTCCTAGAAAGGACCTATCAGGGGAATTAGACAAAGAAGGGAAATGTATAGTTGATTGTAGGAGGTGTAGGAGTGTCCCACAGATGCTGCAGCATGGAAGTGAGTATGTTTTTTTTTATAGTCCCATACTTTGCTGTTACCCTCTTGCTGACTGCATAACCCATGTATGAAAAAGGTGGGCTTTAAAGCAGAAATAAAGTCTCCATACTTACCAGTGCAACGGTCCTACGCCAGCAGAGGCATCTTCTTCTGCGTGCCAGTCGTTGGGCTGGTGGGGGAAGACGTCCCTCTTGTGCAGTTAAGTTTACAGTGCCAGAGGAGACGACGAGCAGGCAGGTAGGGGCATTTTAGTATAGCAGAGACAGTGTATGTGTCTGCAGCAATAAAAGCCTGCCTACCCACAGTTTTTTTACAGCAGGACTTTATTTCTGTTTTAACACCCAGCTGCTGCACAAATGTCCACGGTGGCAGGAGATTATGTGCACAGAGCATGCTCATTGTGCGCTTTCTGCATACTGACTGAGCTGTCACCGGCAGCTATCGGTTAAAACTTTTGATCATGAACCAGCTGGTGGGACAGTTATGGAACCATTAAGCAGTATTAAATTATTTTCAATTGGTGATCTGGCCAGTAAGTCTTTAGACATTCTTGGGCTGAATACTAATAAAACTGTTCATGTATGTACAGTATGTGTAGCTTGACTGATTATCTCTGTGTCTGGAGTTCACGGTCTTTTTACACATTAAAGGGATAGTTCACCTTTACCAAAAAACTGCCTATGCAGATAAAGGGTGTCTGTAGATGAAAACAAACTGTGCAGCTCTGACTAAAGATGAATAATGCCCGTGCTAAGTTAAAGAAGAGCTCCACCCAAAAGGGGAAGCTTTAACTTTAAGCCATTGCTAAGACCCTTTTCACACTGGGGCGCTTTGCAGGCGCTACAGCACTAAAAATAGCACCTGCAAATAACCCTGAAAGAGCCACTCCTCACACTCCAGTGTGAAAGCCCTAGGGCTTTCACACTGGAGCGGTGCGCTGGCAGGACGGTAAAAAAAGTCCTGCTAGCAGTATCTTTGGAGCGGTGAAGGAGCGGTGTGTATACCCCTCCTTCACTGCTCCTGCCCATTGAAATGAATGGGGCAGCGCGGCTATACAGCCGGCAAAGCGCTGCTACAGCAGCTCTTTGCGGTGGTTTTAACCATTTCTCAGCTGCTAGCAGGGGGCTAAAACCGCCCCCCTAGCATACTGCCGCTAAAATGATGGTAAAGCGGCACTAGAAATATCGACGTTTTACCACCGGCGCCCGCACCACCCCAGTTTGAAAGGGGCCTAAGTGAGGCCTAGTTGTTACTGTTCACCTCCACCATCACAGTGTAGGCGGGTTTCTTACAAAAATGTTGGTTCAGTTAGGCCTCCTGTACACTATAGCTGCTAAACTGAAGTTCAGCAGCAGTTGGGCGTTTTTTTCAGCAGCCCCTGAACTCTCCTCTATGTTATGTTATGTGTAAGAAAAAAGACTGCGCTGTATACAAACCTAATAACTCTAGCTGCAACTCAAAGTGAAATACACACGAGTAAAGATACATTTAAAAAAAAGCCAGCTGCGCTCTCAAGGTGACATATTAACAAAATATGAATACATACAAATATAAATAAATAAAAAATGATAACAAGTCTCAATAAGTGAATCATGTGACATATATAAAGTCCTCCAGTGGACAGTGAAACCTTGAAAATTTCTCCAATGGAAAAATGAACAAACAGCAGAAGTTGGTGAAAATCCTGTGACTTTTAAGGATGGACAAATTAAATCCACCACCACAAAGAGTGCACGCTTACCAGCTGCACAAGCTTTAACACTTGTGGCTAATACCCAGCCAGGGCCTTTCCTTCTAGGGACTTCCAATGTCTGGTCGAGCCATATGATGCAGTAGAGTAGACTGTTGATCCTGAAGTTGGTCAGAGGCATGGCTTGCAGACCCACACGCAATGTAAAAGTTAATGTCAGCCCAGAAAAAAAGTAGGAAAAGTCGCCATTAGGGATGAGCCGAACACCCCCCGGTTCGGTTCGCATTAGAACTTTTGAACGGACCCCAAATTCGTACGAACTTTAGAACCCCATTGAAGTCTATGGGACTCGAACGTTCGAAATGAAAAGTGCTAATTTTAACGGCTAATATGCCCCAGGGGACATGGGTCAATGCCTAAAATGTTTTTAAAAATTGCCGTTTTGGCGGGAGCACTGATTTTAATGACGATTAAAGTGAGAAAAAAAAGTGAAATATTCCTTTAAATATGGTGCCTGGGGGGTGTCTGTAGTATGCCTGTGAAGTGCCACGTGTTTCCCGTGTTTAGAACAGTCCCTGCACAAAATGACATTAAACGGAAATAACATCATTTAAAACTGCTTGCGGTTTTAATGTTATATCTGGTTCCTGCAATATGGTTGAAAATCATTGAGAAAAATTGGATGGGTAGCCCTCCCTGCCCATTACCAGCCCCTTTGGGTCTTGTACGCATATTAAGGGGAACCCAGTACCCATATTAAAAAAAGGAAATGCGTGTGGCCCCCAGGCCCTATATACTCAGAACTGCAGTATACAGGCGGTGCAAACAAGACAGGGACTGTGTAGGTTTGTTGTGTTAAGTTGAATCTGTTTGTAATTTTCAACTGGTACATTTTTAAAGTGTAGCTCCAGTCAAAAAAACGATTTTTAAGCTTTTTGGAAAACATAGGGAAGGGTTATCACCCCTGTATAATTTGTTTTGTCGTACATCTTTTTTCATCTCACTTGCTGTTGTCTCCTTCCGTTTGCAAGTAGGAGATGTTTGTAAGTTGGATGTTTGAAAGTAGGGGCCTGCCCCATATGCTCTGCAGAAATGGCGGAACAAGGTGTTGGTTTTGCCACAACATTGCAAGCCCTGAAAGTGACTCTTGGTGGGCGCTGGAGCGCCCTGCTGTGAACGATTATATCAAGAATTGTAATTACATGCCATTGTTGAACAGTGGTAGAAAAATTGACCTTTGGTGGTTGTGGTGCTGGTGCCACAACACTATAAGTCCTCACAGTTACTCTGGTTGGGCACAGGAACGGGCCCTCCTGTGAAATATTATATCAAGAATTGTAATTACATGTCCCTGTTAAACAGGGGCAGAAAAATTGGGCCTTAGGCACTGGTGCTGGTGCCACCACACTGCAACCTCTCCCATATACTCTAGTTTTATTGCAGGAATTAGCCCTGCTGCAAAGCATTGCATCAAAAATTGTAATTAAACGCCCCTGTTAAACAGGGGCAGAAAAATTGGGCTGATGGCATCACCCAGAACCAGAAATGTTCTTCCAACATATCAGCGGAGGAGGAAGAGGATAGACAATCAACATAAAAGGACAGTCACTCAGCATCAGCATAGGCAGTCTTGAAGGGATGTGATATTTCAAACAAAATTATTCGGTTACATCAGCCTTCAGGTGCTTGGTAGCTGTGGGTGATCCAAGACTGATTCATCTTGATGAAGGTCAGTCGATCAACTGATTCAGCGGACAGGCGCACCCTGTGATCTGTAACAAAGCCACCAGCAGCACTGAAGGTGCGTTCCAAAAGAACGCTGGATGCAGGACAGGCCAGTAGCTCAATTACATACTGTGCAAGCTCTGGCCAGTGATCCACCCTTAAGACCCAGTAAGCCAGAGGATTTTCAGTGGGAAAGGTGTCCAAGTCTGACCTTGCCCCTAGGTATTCCTGCACCATGTAAATCAGACGCTGGCGATGGTTGCTGGAACCGATCATACCTTGGGGCTGCAGACTAAAAAATTGTCTGAAAGCATCAGTCAGACGGCCACCTTCTCCACCGCTCCTTCTGACCGATGCCTCAGCAACACGTTGTCCAGGACCAGGAGTTTGTAACCTCCCAGTCTCTGGGAACGCATTGCACAGACCTTTCTGCAAGGCCTCCCGGAGATGTCTAATCCTCTGCTCCCTCTGCGATGGCAAGATAAGGTCGGCAACCTTACCCTTGTACCGTGGATCAAGGAGAATGGCCAGCCAGTAATGGTCCCTCTCCTTGATCCAAAGAATACGAGGATCCTTCCGCAGGCTTTGCAGGATCGGGGAGGCCATGCAGCGTAGGTTAGCTGAGGCATTCGGTCCGGGGTCCTCTGGGTCACTAAGGACAACATGATCCGCAGCTACCTCCTCCCAGCCACGTACAAGTCCACGTGTTTCTTGGGACTGTAAATCACCCCTACAAGACTGCTGCTGCTGATGCTGAGTGCCAGCCTCCACCTCCATGCTGACACAATCATCCTCCTCCTCATCCTCTTCCTGTGTGATGGGTGGCACAGCAGGAACACTGTCTGGATAAAGGGGGCCTTGAGAGGCAAGGAAGTCCTCCTCTTCCTGCCTCTGTTCTGCCTCAAGTGCCCTGTCCATTATTCCACGCAGCATATGCTCCAAGAGGTGGACAAGAGGTACAGTGTCACTGATGCATGCACTGTCACTGCTCACCATCCTTGTGGCCTCCTCAAACGGTGACAGGACAGTGCATGCATCCCTGATCATGCCCCACTGGCGTGGTGAGAAAAAACCGAGCTCCCCTGACCCTGTCCTGGTGCCGTAGTCGCACAGGTACTCATTGATGGCCCTCTGCTGCGTGTGCAGCCACTGCAGCATGGCCAACGTTGAGTTCCACCTGGTGGGCATGTCACATATAAGGCGGTTCTTGGGCAGGTTCAACCCCTTTTGGAGCTCAGCCAGCCGAGCACAGGCATTAAATAATCAGCGGAGGGGGCGTGGCCTAGACATGGAAGAGTGAGGACGTGAGCCCGCTGAGCTCCCGGTCCGTGACCCCGAGACAGCCTGCCAGCACAGATTAGCGGCGTATTTCAGCATCCCCGGCAATAGAGGACAGCTGCCGGACACAGACCGCCGAGTGCACGGCACTGCAGGAGCGATGGACAGGTACTTGGTCCCGCTCCAGCCCCCGGCATCCACGCCGAATCCGGCCAAGATGGCGGCCGCTACAACGGGCGCCGCCGGCCAAGCCACACATGAGAGAGGAGGGAGGGGGGAAGAGGGGGGCCACGATCTGCCTCCGTTCTCGCCGCCAAGCGACCTCTCTCCCTGCCTCCCCCGCACGCTATCCCTAGCCTCCTTGGACGGCACGGAGCACAGTGGACTGCCGCCCTGGTTCCAGCAGGGCCTAGAAATATCCCAGGGGCCCTCCCAGAGCACGCTGTTCTCCCCTGACCTACCTGGCCAACCTGTGCAAGCCTCTGGGACAGGGAGGGGGGGTCAGCTGTCCCACCATGCTGCACCTTCTATGGAGCGATCGCTGTGGACACTTTTACAAAACTTGCCTACCAAAGATGATTTGAGTCACATGGTGACCAGGCTGGAAACAGCTCTGAGCAGTGAGATAGCAGGAGTGAAGCAGGAAGTGTCAGCTACAACCTCCAAGGTGCTTTCACTGGAGACGGAGGTGACCACCCTGAATACAGGTATCTCGGACTTGCGGGACACCCAGGACACCCTCACGGACAGGGTCGCACAACTGCACCTGCTCATCGATGACCTCGAAAATCGCAACCGCCGACGCAATATCAGAATCAGGGACTTGCCAGAGGCGACAGGACAGGCAGACCTGAAGGAGACGGTTACAGCCATCTTTAACATCTGCTTGGACCGCCCGGCAGAAACCCCGATTGCCATCGACAGGGTCCACAGAACACTGGGCCCCAGGGGCCCCATGGAGGGTAGACCTCGGGACGTCCTTTGCTGCTTGCACAGCTACTCGGTGAAGGAAGATATTCTACAAGCAGCTTGGCGCAAAGGTAGTCTGGACTTTGACGGAGCCCAAATCACATTGCTACCTGATGTTTCTCGGAGGACCCTTCAAATGCGACGTTGCATGCGGCCCCTCTTGGAGAAGCTCAACGAACAGCGGATCCCCTACAAGTGGGGGCACCCATTCCATCTTATTGTCCGCAAAGGAGGCCGGTAACACGCCCTGTGTCACCCTTCCGAAGTCCCGGCTTTCCTGGAAACATTGGAGCTGCCACCAGTTTCCATTCCTTATTGACTGGCATTTGTTCTTCCCCAACCTACTATGGCCGCAGCGACCAACACACCGGCTAGACCCCAGAGGTCAAGGCGGAACCGCCGGTCACAGCGAAGGAGATCGCAAGCGCCTCAGGATCATGAACCCTGAGTAAGTAAAGCAACACCTTACATCTTGCAACCCGGGGACACTTGTTTATAGTTAGACACTGTTTGAGAGGCCCGTTCGGTCTTGCCCCGGACTTGGGGAACATTTCCGGCTGGGTTTGATGGCTCTGGGTGGCTACTTCCCCGGTGGAGGCATGGGACTGGACTGATGGGACCTGAACTGCCCTTGAGTGTCAGATTCGGCCACTAAGCTCCGCAAGGCGCAAGTAGGACATCAAGGAACCCCCTGCTGCAGTTGTTATATGTTGAGATGCCCCCCCAAGGGACTTTTTCCGGGTCACTGAGAGACTTGGGACCCCCTGTCCATCGTGCACCCCCCTGGCCTCTGGTGGTGATTCACTAACAATCCGGGACTCCCTGGGGCTTGTGGATGGCTCTCTTGGCTATGTGGGTATGGATCCTGGGCAGGGGAGGGATGCGACCTGACAGGAAAACGGCTTCCAACGGGGCCCCAATGGAGAACTCGGGACACTTTGGGGTTGTCGGGGAGGGGGCGCGGCGCATGGGGGGGCTCCTGCGGTGGCTTCTACCGTTGCCCCTCCCGTTCGGCTTCTCCCCTGCGGTGGAGCCGACTGGGGTGGGGGAACGCGGCTGGAGGGGGTTGTTGTTGTTGGGATGGTCTAACTGTCTATGTTCTTTGGGTTGTAGGGATTGTTTAGATTACACAAACTTGTATTGTTTGTTAAGTTGCTGAATGTTTTTCATGATTTGCAATGCCTTGGTCTTTTATGTTTCTACTGCTGTTGAGATGCTGACTAACGATTTGCAGGCCCATCAGGGACTGCACTAGATTGCGGGCTGTTGAGGGGGTACGGCACCAATGGGATCCAATCTCTGAAGTGTCTTACCTCCTCCCCCAATAGGCCCCGACTGCCTTGGTTGGCAGTTACTCTCCATTTGGAGACTTAGTGATCCCCCTTCCTCCCTACATCCCCCGTCCCCGCTATCCCCTTTTTCTCCCCTAGACTACTCTTGCCCCTTCCCTGCCATCACTTCTTGACTTACCTCCTTTCCACCCCCAGTTTCTCCCCCCCCCCCCCTTTTTTTTTTTCTTTTTTATTTCTTTTCTTTTTTCTATTTCTCTCCTTTCTTATCTTTGACTCCGGTGGGGCCTGCCGGCCAGGGACCGCGGCCACCATGGCCTTGAAATTGATTTCCTGGAACGTTAAGGGACTGAATATTCTGGAAAAACGGTCTAGCTGTCTGACGGAGCTATGGAGGATGAGGTCTCAGGTGGTTTTCCTCCAGGAGACCCACTTCCGGTCCGACCAGATCCCAAAACTCTACAGTAAACACTTCCCCCTGGCATACCATAGTACTTCACCTACCTCTAAGTCGAAGGGCACGTGTATCCTCCTTGCTAGAACCGTTCCGTGGCGGCTGATAGACATCCAGACTGATAGTGAAGGGAGATACCTCTTTGTTAAAGGCACACTCCACTCGAAGATCTTTACCCTCGCGAACCTATACCTGCCGAATGTGGATCAGCTCCCGGCCCTGGACGCATGCCTGGATGCCCTGGCCTCTTTCACAGAGGGAACCTTGATTGTAGGGGGGGACTTTAACTTCACCATTGACCCCCACAAGGATACGTCGACGGGGACCTCCGCCCTGTCCGCGAGATCGCGCAATCAAATAAGAGAACTGCTCCACTCCCACCGTCTGATAGACATTTGGCGCACCCTCCACCCACAAGAGAGGGATTACACGTTCTTCTCTGCAGTGCATGGGTCGTACTCAAGAATAGACATGTTTCTGGTTGCCCACGGAACGATCCCCCTAGTCTCTGATGCTCGGATAGGCCATATAGCCTTGTCAGACCATGCCCCGATCTCCATGCAGCTGAGTCTGCTCCCTGAGCAGCGGGCATCGACCTTTTGGAGGCTCAATGAGTCCCTCCTGAAGGAACCTGAGGTACACGCGGATATAACCCGGGAACTAGAGCGCTTCTTTGAGACTAACAAAGACTCGGTCCCCAACCCCCTCACAGTATGGGCTGCCCACAAATGCTACGTAAGGGGTATTTTTATTAAACATGGACATAGACTCAAGGCAGCCAGGTCTGAGGCCCTTACAGAGCTTATCTCCAAGTTACATGTGTGCGAACAACGACACAAGTCCCATCCCGACAGTGCCCTAGAGGTAGAGGTGGGGGACCTCAGAGAAAAAATTAGGGAATTTTCCCTCTTCCAAGCCAAGACCAAACTATTGTGGTCCCGTAGAACATATTATGAATTTGGAGACAAGTGTAGTAGGTCTCTGGCCAACGCCTTACGGGCACAGCGTAATGCGTCTTATATCCCGGCCATCTCTACCGCCACAGGATCCAAAATCTATGACTCGAAGGGAATCGCGGAACACTTCCGTTCCTTCTATGAGGGGCTGTACAATCTGCATCCCCAACCGTCGGGAGACCACCCCCAAAACCACTATGCAGCCATTGAATCTTACCTTGCATCGGCGAGACTACCCTCCCTGTCGGAGGACGAAGTGGAGACACTCTCACAACCGATCTCCCCTGAGGAATTCTCAGCTGCCTTGGCGGGCTCACCCAAGGGCAAGGCGCCTGGCCCGGATGGGTTCACCATCCCTTATTACAAAACATTCCAATCACTGCTAGCCACGCCGTTTACTGCTGCTTTCAATGCCATACTGGAAGGCCAGGGTGTCCCGCCGGACCTCCTGCAGGCCAGTATTTCGGTCATACCTAAACCGGAGAAGGACCCGCTGCTCTGCTCGAGTTACAGGCCCATCTCGCTATTGAATTGCGATCTCAAGTTGTTTATGAAAATACTAGCGGAGAGGCTTGCACCTGTCCTTCAGCGACTGGTTCCCCTAGATCAAGTGGGTTTCATCCGGGGGAGGGAGGCCAGGGACAGCACGACGAGAACTATTGATGTAATTGCCAGCGCCAAGCGCCTTAAAGTACCGCTTATGTGTTTATCAGTGGATGCCGAAAAGGCGTTTGACAGGGTGAGCTGGCCCTTTCTTCTGGCCACCCTGAGACACCTAGGTCTGCCGCCTCCTATGGTTTCCTGGATAACAGCCCTTTTCTCCTCCCCCTCAGCGGTGGTTAGGGTTAACGGAGCATCCTCAGCTCGCTTTACAATTAGTAATGGTACGAGGCAGGGGTGTCCGCTGTCCCCCCTTCTCTTCGTTCTTTCCCTGGAACCTCTCCTTCAACACATTAGACTTAACGCCGACATCAAGGGGTTAGAAACGCTATCATACCACCACAAGGTTGCTGCCTTTGCAGACGACCTATTGTTTTACATTTCCGACCCTCACACCTCGCTACCGGTACTCTTATCAGAGATAAGACATTACGGAAAGCTTTCGGATTTCAAGATTAATCTGCAAAAATCGGAGGCACTTAACGTCTCATTATCCTCCACCACCCAGGCCCACACGAGCAAAAATTTCCCCATTCAGCTGGGCGACCCAAGCTATTCAGTACTTGGGCACCAAGATCCCCCCGGACCCAAACCTTATATTTCGGCTGAACTTTCAACCCCTTTTGCAGGCGTTCACCACAGACTTGGAAAGGTGGTCAAATTTGGCAACCTCCTGGTTTGGTAGGTGTAATGTACTCAAAATGAACGTAATGCCACGGTTATTATACCTTTTGCAAGCCCTACCCATAAAGATCCCCCAATCCTTTTTTAGAGCGCTGCGATCCATGTTCACTAAATATGTGTGGCAGAATAGACCGTCGAGGCTAAGCCGGTCGTTGCTCCAACGTTCGAAGCACAGGGGGGGGGTGGGGCTTCCAGACCCAGCTTTATTCTATATGGCAGTTCACATGAGTAGGACGGTAGATTGGTGCAGACATGGGGCGGGTAAACTTTGGGTCCGACTTGAGCGGGAAGCGGTCTCGTGCCCCATTGAGGGTTTGCCTTGGAGTGGGATTAGCCTGCCTGAGAGGACTCGTGCCCATCCCCTTATTGAGCCCACGCTACGGGAACTGGATAGATATTTCAAACTCGCGGGGGTGCCTGGATTTCCCTCGCCCTTGACCCCCATAGTGGGACATCCTAATTTTGTGCCAGGCACACTCGACAAATCCTTCCGAATCCATCAAGACAAAGACCTAGCTCGGGCCTCCCACTTTCTGGGATCAGGGGACTGGAGGGACCCCTCGGGCTTCTATGAGACGCTAGGGAACACTGCGTTAGGCAGATGGAAGTTGGCCCAACTTTCACACTTCCTCAAATCATTGCCGCCCAGTGGCCATTTCCGTAGAGCCTTAACCCAGTTTGAGGAAATGTGCGTGGGAGAGGGTCCGATACGCGGTTCACTATCACAATCATATGGCATCCTCTTGGAGCATTCCTCACAGGGGGACCCGTCGTTCATTAAAAAGTGGGAGAGAGACCTCGGTGTTAAATTTTCGACAGACCAAAAGAACCGTGCACTCCTTTTTGCTCACAAGTCTTCCTTGTGCAGTAAGTATCAAGAAATCACTTACAAAATTTTGACTCGCTGGAACAGGACCCCCACGGTCCTAGCTGCCATGTTTCCGGGACACAGCCCCATGTGCTGGCGATGTGGTACGCAAGCGGGTACGTTGATTCATATCTTTTGGGAATGCCCACAGTTAACTCAGTTTTGGAGACAAGTCCTAAAGATCACTTATGATCTCACCTCGGTTGACCTTCGGGATAACCCTGCTGCGATTTTCCTTAACCTGACCCCTATGTCTGGGAAGAGATACCGTAAATCCCTCTTGAAACACCTCCTGAGCGCGGCCAGGGCATGCATACCTAGCATGTGGAAGCAACAGTCCTCACCGGCGGTAACACATTGGTTCGCGAGGATTAGCGATATCTATCGTATGGAACAGATGACGGCGGCCATAAGGGATAGGGAGGAGGATCACGACGCCTGCTGGTTGCCTTGGAATCTTTTCAGGTTTTCTGCTGAATATAAGACTTATCGGTGAGTCCCGTGGTGGACAGTGAAGGGAAGACCTGGCTAGCGGGAACCACTGGAGTCTCCCCTCCTTCCCACCTCACATAGACCACTCTGGTCCACCTTGCTCCCCCACCCCTTCCCCACTGCTTGTTTTCCTCTTGCTCTGTTCTTCCCCATTCATTCCCCTCCCCTCCCCGTTTTTCCCCTTCCCCTCCCCCCACTCTTCCCCCTTCCCCTCCCCCCACTCTTTCCCTTCCCCTCAACTTAAGTAAAAAACTAGTGATTGCCAAGGTTTGGCCACAATATTTCCTCATCTTCCTTACCGAGGAATGGCAACTTTTAAGATGCTGCGGCCCAGGGTTCTCCCCAATGGCGACAAGGAGCAGTGCCGCAAGGGACCTCTCTGAGACGGCCAGACAGGGCCCTATCTCGGAGAGGGACCCAGACGTTAATATACCGCTGGGCAGCCAGCTGGATGGGAGAGCCGGTGTCGTAGCCGTAGGTTACTCACAGTGATAATGCTATCGCATACTAATTTACCAATTGATCTGTTTACTGTATTATGTATATTAATCGGTACCAAGGAAAGAGGAGTAACATGTTTTGATCAGTATGTTTCTGTATTGCCTGCAATCCGTAAATAAAGATTTAAAAAAAAAAATATATATATAATCAGCGGAAATGCACACAGGCTTTCCTGACCTGCTTCAGGACATCCTGTAAGCCGAGGTACCTGCCCAAGAACCGCTGCACCACCAGGTTAAGGACGTGAGCGACACAGGGCACATGGGTCAGTTGTCCCTGTCGGAGGGCGGAGAGGAGGTTGGTGCCATTGTTGCAAACCACCATTCCTGGCTTAAGCTGGCTTGGCGTCAACCACCTCTCGGCCTGCCCCTGCATTGCTGACAAAACATCCGCCCCAGTGTGGCTCCTGTCCCCCAAACAAACCAGCGCAAGCACGGCATGGCATCGTTTTGCCTGCGTACTTGCGTAGCCCCTGGAACGCCTACGGAGCACCGCTGGTTCTGAGGACAGAGCACTGGAAGAGGCCATGGAGGAAGAAGAAGAGGAAGGGGTGGAGGAGAGAGGTGTGTCACAACCAATAGTAGCATTTTGGAGGCGTGGTGGCGGAACAACCTCCAACACTACTGCACCTTGTCCTACATCCTTCCCAGCTGCCAGAAGAGTGACCCAATGGGCCGTGAAAGACAGGTAACGTCCCTGTCCATGCCTGCTGGACCATGAGTGAGCGGTAATATGCACCTTACCGCTGACCGCCCTGTCCAGCGAGGCAAGGACATTGCCTTCCACATGCCGGTAGAGAGCCGGAATCGCCTTCCGTGAGAAAAAGTGGCGTTTGGGGACCTGCCACTGAGGAACCGCACATTGTACAAACTCACGAAAGGTGGCCGAGTCTACCAACTGAAAAGGCAGCAGTTGAAGTGCTAGCAATTTAGCCAAGCTAGCATTCAACCGCTGGGCATGTGGATGGCTGGGAGTGAACTTCTTTCGCCGGTCCAGCAGCTGGGGCAGGGGCATTTGCCTTCTATATTCGGACGTGAGTGTACTGCTAGCAGAGTGCCCGGAAACACTTGGCTGTGACACACCCAATTCTACACCTTCATTCCTCTCAGAGCAGGTTTCAGAGAGGACTGAAGGTCTAGTGGGGTTGGAGATGCCAGCTGATGAGGAGCAAGGAGAGGTCCGCTTTGTTCTTTGGTGTGGGTCTTTGAGGTACGCTTGCCAACGAGCTGCATGGCAGGTCAACATATGTCTGGTCAAGCATGTGGTGCCCAAGCGGCTGATGTTTTGGCCATGCCAGATACGCTTGAGACATATGTTGCAAATAGCAGCGGTGCGATCTGATGCACTCGTCTCAAAAAAGGCCCACACCAAAGAACTTTTAGAATAACGCGCAGAGGCAGCGCCCTGCACAGGCGGAACTCTGCGGTGTGATTCAGTCGGTGTGCTGCCCCTAAGCTGGCCCCCGGAGGGCATCCTGCCTCGTTGGACATGTGCCTCCTCCTCCTCCTCCTCCTCCTCCTCTCTCCTATCAGGCACCCACGTGGAGTCAGTGCCCTCATCATCCCCTCCCTCTTCATCGCTGTAGCAAACCTGGCAATATGCTGCAGCTTGTGGAACATGACTGCCAGATTGCTGTCCTTCTTGAGCATCCCCTCTCTCTGCATTCACGCTACTGCCTTCCTCTAGCTGAGTGTCATCATCAGAGCCTACAAAACACTGGGCATCCTCCTGGAGCATGTACCCAACACTGTGCTCAAAGAGTTCAGGAGACTCCTCAGGAGGACGTGGTGGGTCTAGGGAAGGAGTCACTGATGATGACATTAAGACGAGGAAAGACGATGCGTTGGCAGCTGCTTTGCTAGTACCCTGAGACTGGGTGAGAGAGGATGAAGAGGGCTTGGTCATCCACTCTACCAAGTCGTTGGCATGTTGTGGTTCAACATGTCCAGCTGCCGAAAAGAAGGACAAGTGTGTCCCATGGCCACGTGCTGATGACAATGCACCGTGTCCACGACCAGCACTGTTGTCTCTAGACACAGAGCCTGCTTGCCCTCTTTTATCGGCTCGCGCCTGTCTGCCTCTCCTTGCTGGCCTTCCAGACATGGTAATGGCCTGAAGGGAGTTGGGTAAAACAGCAGTTGTGTAGTGTATATTGTGCTGGAGGCACACAACACCCACTAACTCCTGCAGATGCCTTTATTATAGAACACCAGAGATAAAGGGGTATACTGTAATGGAGTCACACAACACCCACTAAGCCCTGCAGATGGCTCTATTAGAGAACAGCAATAAAGGGTAGATACAGGTGTATATTGTGCTGGAGGCACACAACACCCACGAACTCCTGCAGATGCCTTTATTATAGAACACCAGAGATAAAGGGGTATATACAGATGTATACTGTACTGTAGTGGAGGCACACACAACTTCCAATAACTCCTGCAGATGGCAAGTGGGCTCAAATAGAGAAGAGCTATGTAGGTGGATATAGCGGTGTGTACTGGGTACAGAGCACGCAGACAGCACGCACAAGCTCCTAACACTACAGACTGCAAGCTCTATTATAAAAGATAGATCACTAGCTATATAGGTGAGGTGAATATAGCGGTGTATACTGCGGTCAGGGCACGCAGACAACAACCACTACAGAAGAGCAAGATCGAAAATCGGCCGATAACGATCAGTGTATACTGTGTTGAAGGTACACAGAACACCCACTAACTGCTTCAGATGCCAACACACTACACAAGGCCGCCGCGCTGGCGGCCTTATATAGTGTGGGGCGTGTACTACACAGCCTGAGCTATGATTGGCCACAGGCATCCTGCCTGTGGCCAATCATGGCTCTCCTCGCTGCTGGCGCTGTGATTGGCCAAGCATGCGGGGTCACAGTGCATGCTTGGCCAATCATGAGCCAGCAATGCACTGCGATGACGCAGTGCATTGTGGGCCGTGAGCGCCACACGAATTTGGCGCGAACGGCCCATAACGTTCGGAATTCGCTGAACGGGCGAACAGCCGATGTTCGAGTCGAACGTATGTTCGACTCGAACACGAAGCTCATCCCTAGTCGCCATAGGTAAAACCAGAAGGTTGTTGTTTATTAATAAAAAGCAGTATCGCTTCCAAAACGATAAAAGATTCAAGTAAATACTAATGCCCGTCCAATCAGGAAGTGAACAGCGCGATGACGTCAGCACGGGAGGAGCGATGTGCAGGTTCCCCCTTGTGCAGCTGGAAAGCGTGCACTCTTTGTGGAGGCGGATTCACTTTGTCCATCCTTAACCACTTTCAGACCGGACCATTTTGCTGGTAAATGACCAGAGGTCTTTTTACACTTTGGCACTGCGCTGCTTTAACTGGTAATTGCGCGGTCATGCAATGTTGTACCCAAACAAAATTTGCGTCCTTTTCTTCCCACAAATAGAGCTTTCTTTTGATGGTATTTGATTGCCTCTGCGATTTTTATTTTTTGCGATATAAACGTAAAAAGACCGCAAATTTTGAAAAAAAATGATATTTTCTACTTTTTGTTATTAGAAAAATCCAATAAACTCAATTTTAGTCATACATTTAGGCCAAAATGTATTCAGCCACATGTCTTTGGTAAAAAAAAAGTCAATAATTGTATATTTATTGGTTTGCGCAAAAGTTGTCACATCTACAAACTAAGGTACGTTTTCTGGAATTTACGCAGCTTTTAGTTTACGACTGCCTATCTCATTTCTTGAGGTGCTAAAATGACAGGGCAGTACAAAACCCCCCCAAATGACCCCATTTTGGAAAGTAGACCCCCTAAGGAAATTGATAAGAGGCATGTTGAGCCCATTGAATATTTTATTTTTTTGCCTCAAGCGATTGAATAATGACAAAAAAAAAATTTTTTTTTTTTTTTTACACAAAGTTGTCACTAAATGATATATTGCTCACACATGCTATGGGCGTATGTGAAATGACACCCCAAAATAAATTCTGCTGCTTCTCCTGAGTACGGGGATACCACATATGTGGGACTTTTTGGGAGCCTAGCCGCGTACAGGGCCCCGAAAACCAAGCACCGCCTTCAGGCTTTCTAAGGGCGTAAATTTTTGATTTCACGCCTCACTACCTATTACAGTTTTGAAGGCCATAAAATGCCAAGATGGCACAAAACCCCCACAAATGACCCCATTTTAGAAAGTAGACACCCCAAGCTATTTGCTGAGAGGCATGTTGAGTCCATGGAATATTTTATATTTTGCCACAAGTTGCGGGAAAATTACAAACTTTTTTTTTTTTTTTTTTTTTTTCACAAAGTTGTCACTAAATGATATATTGCTCATGCATGCCATGGGCATATGTGAAATGACACCCCAAAATAAATTCTGCTGCTTCTCCTGAGTACGGGGATACCACATATGTGGGACTTTTTGGGAGCCTAGCCGCGTACGGGGCCCCGAAAACCAAGCACCGCCTTCAGGCTTTCTAAGGGCGTAATTTTTTGAGTTCACTTCTCACTACCTATTACAGTTTTGAAGGCCATAAAATGCCAAGATGGCACAAAACCCCCACAAATGACCCCATTTTAGAAAGTAGACACCCCAAGCTATTTGCTGAGAGGCATGTTGAGTCCATGGAATATTTTATATTTTGCCACAAGTTGCGGGAAAATTACAAACTTTTTTTTTTTTTCACAAAGTTGTCACTAAATGATATATTGCTCACGCATGCCATGGGCATATGTGAAATGACACCCCAAAATAAATTCTGCTGCTTCTCCTGAGTACGGGGATACCACATATGTGGGACTTTTTGGGAGCCTAGCCGCGTACGGGGCCCCAAAAACCAAGCACCGCCTTCAGGCTTTCTAAGGGCGTTACAGTTTTGAAGGCCATAAAATGCCAAGATGGCACAAACCCCCCCCCCCAAATGACCCCATTTTAGAAAGTAGACACCCCTAAATTTAGGGGTACACTAGTGAGACTAGGTAATAAATGGCGGGTGCCCTGAAACTATAAAAAAATAACTAACCAACCAGCGTCACCTGTAACAGTTATATGGTGATCACTGGTGAAAGGGTTAACTAGGGGGCAATCAGGGGGCTTTATGCGGTAGTATATGGGGGTCCCTGGCGCTATAAAAAGCTGCGGCGAACCTAAATACCTACCTGCCTAACTAGCGTCACCTGTGACACTAATACAGCGATCAGAAAAACGATCGCTTATTAGGCTGGGTTCACACTGGAGCGATGCGGGAACGCCACGAATGCGCGGCGGGTTCCCGCATCGCATGCCTCCCGGCGGCAGTTCACACTGCCCTATGCGAACTGCTGGGAGTGTCAGTGAAATGTTAATGACACCCCCAGATCAGTTCGCATATCGCAGTGCGATCTGCAAACTTGGATCGCATGGTGTGAACACCCATGCGATCCGATTCTGCTGCGGACCAAAAAAAGGGTCCCGTGCGAGTTTGCGGCGGGTGCGGCGGGTGCGACACGAATTCAGCCATACTATCTGTATAGCTGAACTCGAATCGCACAGAGATCGGATGTGATTTGCACTGCAGTGCGGTGCGAATCACATCCGTTCTCATAAACCGCTGCAATGTGAACCCAGCCTTAGTGACACTGGCGACGGGGGGTGATCACGGGGTTAAACCTTTATTGGGGGGGTTAGGGGGGTACCTTAGAACTAAAGGGGGCTAACCCTAACTGCCCTAACAGTTATTAGTCACAAATGACACCTGCCGGGTGATCAGGGGGTTAAACCTTTATTAGGTAATAAATGGCGGGTGCCCTGAAACTATAAAAAAATAACTAACCAACCAGCGTCACCTGTAACAGTTATATGGTGATCACTGGTGAAAGGGTTAACTAGGGGGCAATCAGGGGGCTTTATGCGGTAGTATATGGGGGTCCCTAGCGCTATAAAAAGCTGCGGCGAACCTAAATACCTACCTGCCTAACTAGCGTCACCTGTGACACTAATACGGCGATCAGAAAAATGATCGCTTATTAGGCTGGGTTCACACTGGAGCGATGCGGAAACGCCGCGAATCCGCGGCGGGTTCCCGCATCGCATGCCTCCCGGCGGCAGTTCACACTGCCCTATGCGAACTGCTGGGAGTGTCAGTGAAATGTTACTGACACCCCCAGATCAGTTCGCATATCGCAGTGCGATCTGCAAACTCGGATCGCATGGTGTGAACACCCATGCGATCCGATTCTGCTGCGGGCCAAAAAAAGGGTCCCGTGCGAATTTGCGGCGGGTGCGGCGGGTGTGGCGGGTGCGGCGGGTGCGGCGAATGGCTGAACTCGAATCGCACAGAGATCGGATGTGATTTGCACTGCAGTGCGGTGCGAATCACATTCGTTCTCATAAACCGCTGCAATGTGAACCCAGCCTTAGTGACACTGGCGACGGGGGGTGATCACGGGGTTAAACCTTTATTGGGGGGGTTAGGGGGGTACATTAGAACTAAAGGGGGCTAACCCTAACTGCCCTAACAGTTATTACAGTCACAAATGACACCAATGCAAAAAAAAAAAAAAAAAATGACATTGGTGTCACTGTGACTGGGGGGGCAGGGGTAATTGGGGGGGTGATCGGGGGGTAAAGGGGGGGTGTGAGTGTGCCTGGCATGTTCTACTGTGTGTGGGATGTGTTGGTGCAACTCACTGATCCGCTCTCCTCCGTGTCGGAACGAAAAATACCGACACGGAGGAGAGAATACATCACTTCCTCTCCTGTGTTTACATTACAGGAGAGGAAGTGATGTCACCGGGGATTTCCATTCGTCGGGAGCGATCGCGAGGGGGTGGCCATGAATGAATGGCCGTCCCCTCGTCCGGGATCGCTCCCGAACGAAAACCGACCGCCGCAGGCACCGGGCGGGGGCCCGATCGGGCCCCCGACCCGCGGGAGGCAAATCACGTACATGTACGTGCTTATGCCTGCCCGTGCCATTCTGCCGACGTACATCGGCGTGAGGCGGTCGGCAAGTGGTTAAAAGTCACAGGATTTTTACCAACTTTTGCTGTTTGTTCATTTTCCATTGGGGGACTTTTCAAGGTTTCACTATCCACTGGAGGATTTGTATGTATGTCACATGATTCACTTATTGGGACTTGTTACCATTTTTATTCATTTATTTAAATTTGTTTGTATGCATATTTGGTTAATATGTCACTTTGAGTGCGCAGTTCCCTTTTTTATGTTATGTGTACATGTGCTCTCAGTAGTTTATAGTAGTTTAGGGGCAGTTGAGGTTATGGGCATTTTTTTGAAAAGCAGAAAAATTGCATTCAGGACTGTAGTTTACTGCCATTTGGAAGTAAGAATGTTGTGCCCAGGGGCATTGTGTACAATGACCACAGCGGAAGGTGCTGCAGAGGGACTCTACCCGATAATGGCTACTAGTGAGCCTATCTTCAAGTGAATTTGGAATGTGTCTGATGTATGCCGGGATACCACCCCACAAACTGTCATAAGCTGTCAAAACACACAGCATACGAGAACCAGCATTCTGGGAAAACATAGAAAAACTGCCAAAACATGAAGCCATTGAATGGAGAAAAGGTAGCAGAAAAATTATTAAGAATTCAAGAAAATAAAACCTGGACACTCACAGAGCTTCCTCCTAACTGCAAAAATATAGGAAGTAAGTGGACTTTCAAAGTAAAGTCAGACGCACAAGGGAATATCCACAAATACAAAGCCAGACTAGTTGCCATGGGTTACTCCCAGAAATTCAGTGAAGATTACGATGAAACATTTGCTCCCGTCGAAAAACACTCCGCCATCAGACGCTTCTTAGACTTGCAGCTGGGAAGGGCATGCAAGTGAAACACCTAGGCCAGTGATTGAGAACCTTTTTGAGCCCAAGTGCACAAACAGTGATACAAAACCAACTTATTTATTTCAAAGTGCCAATATGGAATTAAACCCACCAGCTGCTCTGTACAGAGAATGGGACTGATCATCCCTCTGAATGAACCCTCATTTTTGGGACACTGTGATGGGGAAACCTGAAATATGGGGACATTGTGATGGGGACGCCTAATGTATTAAGACCATGTGATGGGGGGACCTGCTGTATGGGGACCCTGTGATGGGGACACCTGATGTATTGGGGCACTGTTATGGGGACACCTGATGTAAGGGGGCACTGTGATGGAGACACCTGATGTAAGGGGGCACTGTGATGGAGACACCTGATGTAAGGGGGCACTGTGATGGAGACACCTGCTGTATGGGGACACTGTGATGGGGGAACCTGCTGTATGGGGGCACTGTGATTGAGACACCTGATGTAAGGGGGCACTGTGATGGAGACACCTGCTGTATGGGGACACTGTGATGGGGGAACCTGCTTTATGGGGGCACTGTGATTGAGACACCTGATGTACGGGGGCACAGTGATGGGGGAACTTGCTGTATGGGGACACTGTGATGGGGGAAACTGCTGTATGGGGACACTGTGATATGGGGAACCTGATGTATAGGGACACTATGATAAGGGAAGTTAATGTAAGGGGCACTGTGATGGAGGGAACTGATGTAAAGGGCAACTGTGATGGGGATACCTGATGTACAGTATGTAGAGCAACCCCTAAGGAGCCACAGATAAACTGGGATCCACCACCCTGCACAGCCAGGAGATCATGGGATGTCAACTTGACCCCAGCAAAACTTCAGTAACATCTCCAGGGACACCCTTCCTATATACAGTCTCTGTATACAGCTCCAACTTCTTCGTCCAGCACACACTTGCTTGCAGACCCCAGCTGAATCACTGTTTGCATATCTGACAAATCTCAGTCAGATGTTTGAGCGATGGCCCATTACAGGCAGGAACCCGAGGCCCCTTGTAGTGTAGCAAAAATACAGTGAAACAGTTTGCACATTTCCTCCTGTGGCTACTGATCCCAGCACCACCTCCTCGGGCACTGCCAACCCACCTGGCTGCAGCTGCCTCTCTCACCAGCCCTCCAGGCTAACCTCTCCCCCACAGTCCTCCAGACTGACACTCACCAGCCCACCCTGCTGACTCTCAGGAGATTTCCCAGGGAAGGGATGAAGACTTAAAGTGGATGTAAACCCTCTGCTATACCCAGTGAAGTGAACAGCCTCAGATAATACAGGAGATTAAAAAGATCTCCCTACATAAGTTTTACATGTATATCTGCTGTCTTCAGCTTTATATATTCTTTAGGATTCTAACATTGTGTTAGAATTTTTACTTCCTCATTCAGCAAAAGGAGTGGATTCTTGGCATACACTGTGTGACAGCTGATTGGAGGAAAGGCCCACACCCTCCTCCACATAGGCAGAGGAAGGAAGGAATGTGTAGATCTGTGCTGCCACAAGACAAGCTCTCTGCCAATCTATTTATAGCACCCACCCTGACACAAATTTCAAGCTGGTTTTATCTGGGTTGTCAGAGAACTTGTCAGAAGTTATCACGCTGATAACAGATAACAGAAGAACGAAGCAACAGAAAGACACAGGACTTGGAGTGAGATAAGTAAACACTACAGAGATATGTGCCTAGGTAAAATTTAATGAATCGGGTTTACATCAACTTTAAGCACACCTTTGTCTTCAGGGAGAACTGGCTATGTATGGCAGTCCGCCCCCCCACCCCCGTAGGTCTCCAGTAGTGCTGACCTGCTCCAGCTGTCCTCTCTTCTTGCTCCTGTGCCTCCAGGAAGGGCTTCCTATGTGTGTTATGGCAGGATCCTTCCAGCATCCAAAAGCCAGGCCATTGCCCCCCACCAGAGGTATCCCAGAGGGCCACCACAGCCTCCACTGCACTAAAACTCCATCTTCCACCTGACAGCCCCTGCTGGCATGGCTCATGCCTATTTATGAGGAGGCCTGCCCCCTGCCAGCCCTTTTACTGGGGATTGGCCGAGGCCCTTATAAATATTCCAGTTTCTCCTAACCTCCACCCATTAGCTCTAGAAGTTTCTACAACCTCCTAGAAACAGGGAGAGGCACCAGAGGAGCTGTGAGGATAAGTTTTCCAGCCTGACTCACTGAACCCTGACCCACATTTACAGCTCAGGCTTAGCCTACACTAGCACACCAGAGGGTGCTACAAGTATATAGGCACTGTGATGGGGGAACTTGATGTCTATGGGCACTGTAAAAGGGGTACTGTGATGGGGACATCTCATGCAGGCTGGCAGGTTCCCTGGTGCCCATGATGCTATTAAGATGGCACTGAGTGAGCTTTTTCTCTGATTCAAACCCCATCATGTGCTCTTCCTCTCCCCTGGTGCAGTAGCTCTGAACTCAGCGTTTGAGAACTCACTCCTGTGATGGTGGAGGTTAGGGATGAGCCGAACACCCCCCCGTTCGGTTCGCACCAGAACTTTCGAACGGACCGAAAATTCGTACGAACTTTAGAACCCCATTGAAGTCTATGGGACTCGAACGTTCGAAATTAAAAGTGCTAATTTTAATGGCTAATATGCAAGATACTGTCCTAAAAAGGGTTTGGGGACCTGGCTCCTGCCCCAGGGGACATGGGTCAATGCCTAAAATGTTTTTAAAAATGGCCGTTTTGGCGGGAGCACTGATTTTAATGACAATTAAAGTGAAAAAAAAGTGAAATATTCCTTTAAATATCATGCCTGGGGGGTGTCTATAGTATGCCTGTGAAGTGCTACGTGTTTCCCGTGTTGAGAACAGTCCCTGCACAAAATTACATTTAACGGAAATAACGTCATTTAAAACTGCTTGCGGTTTTAATGTTATATCTGGTTCCTGCAATATGGATGAAAATCATTGAGAAAAATGGCATGGGTAGCCCCCCCTGCCCATTACCAGCCCCTTTGGGTCTTGTACGGATATTAAGGGCAACCTCGTACCCATATTAAAAAAAGGAAATACGTGTGGCCCCCAGGCCCTATATACTCAGAACAGCAGTATACAGGCGGTGCAAACAAGACAGGGACTGTGTAGGTTTGTTGTGTTAAGTAGAATCTGTTTGTAATTTTCAACTGGTACATTTTTAAAGTGTAGCTCCAGTCAAAAAATCTATTTTTAAGCTTTTTGGAAATCATAGGGAAGGGTTATCACCCCTGTATAATTTGTTTTGCCTTCCGTCTTTTTTCATCTCACTTCCTGTTGTCTCCTTCCGTTTGCAAGTAGGAGACGTTTGTAAGTTGGATGTTTGAAAGTAGGGGCCTGCCCTATATGCTCTGCAGAAATGGCGGAACAAGGTGTTGGTGTTGCCACAACATTGTAAGCTCTCAAAGTGACTCTTGGTGGGCGCTGGAGAGCCCTGCTGTGAACAATTATATCAATAATTGTAATTACATGCCATTGTTAAACAGTGGTAGAAAAATTGGGCCTTTGGTGGTTGTGGTGCTGGTGCTGGTGCCACAACACTATAAGTCCCCACAGTTACTCTCAGTGGGCACAGGAACAGGCCCTGCTGTGAAATATTATATCAAGAATTGTAATTACATGCCCCTGTTAAACAGGGGCTGAAAAACTGGGCCTTAGGCACTGGTGCTGGTGCCACGACACTGCAACCTCTCCCATATACTCTAGTTGTAGTGCAGGAATGAGCCCGGCTGCAAAGCATTGCATCAAAAATTGTAATTAAACGTCCCTGTTAAACAGGGGCTGAAAAATTGGGACTTAGGCACTGGTGCTGGTGCCACGACACTGCAATCTCTCCCATATACTCTAGTTGTGGTGCAGGAATGAGCCCTGCTACAAAGCATTGCATCAAAAATTGTAATTAAACGCCCCTGTTAAACAAGGGCTGAAAAATTTGGCCTTAGGCACTGGTGCTGGTGCCACGACACTGCAACCTCTCCCATATACTCTAGTTGTGGTGCAGGAATGAGCCCTGCTGCAAAGCATTGCATCAAAAATTGTAATTAAACGCCCCTGTTAAACAGGGGCTGAAAAATTGGGCTGGTGGCATCACCCAGAACCAAAAATGTTCTTCCAACATATCAGCGGAGGAGGAAGAGGATAGACAATCAACATAACAGGACAGTTACTCAGCATAGGCAGTCTTGAAGGGATGTGATATTTAACCACTTAAGGACCACCACATGCCAATGTACGTCATCACAATGGCATGTACAGGCACAAGCACGTACATGTACGTGCTTGCCTTTCAGTGGGTGGGGGGTCCGATCGGACCCCCTCCCGCTTGATGCGGCGGTCCGTTTCGCTGCAGGAGCGATCCGAGATGAGGGGATGGCCATTGGTTTCTGCCCATCCCCTCTCGATCGCTCCTGGCGAATGAGAAGCTTCCTCCCACTGTGTATAGTAAACACAGGCAGGGAGGAAGTGATGTCATTCTCCTCGGGGCGGTCTTTTTGACCGGACTATGAGGAGAAGTGAAAGTAAGTGTGCACCAACACTACACTAACATGTAGGCACACACAGGCACACAAACCCCCCCCCCCCCCCGATCAACTTTTTTTTGGTAGCGTTTTATATTTAAATCCGGAAGGCAGTGCTTGGTTTTCGGGGTCCCGTACGTGGCTAGGCTCCCAAAAAGTCCCCCACATGTTGTATCCCCGTACTCGGGAGAAGCAGCAGAGTTTATTTTGGGGTGTAATTTGACTTATGCCCATAGCATGTGTGAGCAATATATCATTTAGTGACAACTTTGTGCAAATAAATTAAACATTTTAATATTCCTGCAACTTGTGGCAAAATATAAAATATTTCATGGACTCAACATGCCTCTCAGTAAATAGCTTGGGATGTCTACTTTCCAAAATGTTGTCATTGGGGGGGGTTTTGTGCTATTTTGGCATTTTATGGCCTTCAAAACTGTGATAGGAGGAGTGAAATCAAAAATTTGCACCTTTAGAAACCCTGAAGGCAGTGATCGGTTTTCGGGGTGCCGTACGCGGCTACACTCCCAAAAAGACCCACATAGGTGGTATCCCCGTACCCAGGAGAAGCAGCAGAATATATTTTGGGGTGCAATTCCACATATAACTATGGCATGTGTGAGCAATATATCATTTAGTGACAACTTTTTGTAAACTTTTTTTTTGTTGTGTGTCATTATTCAATCACTTGGGACAAAAAAAAAATATTCAATGGGCTCAACATGCCCCTCAGCAATTTCCTTGGGGTGTCTACTTTCCAAAATGGGGTCATTTGGGGGGGGGGGGGTTGTACTGCCCTGCCATTTTAGCACCTCAAGAAATGAGGTAGGCAGTCGTAAATTAAAAGCTGTGTAAATTCCAGAAAATGTACTCTAGTTTGTAGACGCTATAACTTTTGCGCAAACCAATAAATATACGCTTATTGACATTTTTTTTACTAAAGACATGTGGCTGAATACATTTTGCCCTAAATGTATGACTAAAATTGAGTTTATTCGATTTTTCTTATAACAAAAAGTAGAAAATATCTTTTTTTCTCAAAATTTTCAGTCTTTTTCCATTTATATTGCAAAAAATAAAAATCGCAGAGGCAATCAAATACCATCAAAAGAAAGCTCTATTTGTGGGAAGAAAAGTACGAAAATTTTGTTTGGGTACAACATTGCATGACCGCACAATTACCAGTTAAAGCAGTGCAGTGCGAAATTGTAAAAATACCTCTGGTCCTTAGGCTGAAAATTGGTCCGGGGCTGAAGTGGTTAAAAAAAATTATTCGGTTACATCAGCTTCAGGGGCTTGGTAGCTGTGGGTGATTCAAGACTGATTCATCTTGATGAAGGTCAGCCGATCAACTGAGTCGGTGGACAGGCGCACCCTGTGATCGGTAACAAAGCCACCAGCAGCACTGAAGGTGCGTTCCGAAAGAACGCTGGATGCAGGACAGGCCAGTAGCTCAATTGCATACTGTGCAAGCTCTGGCCAGTGATCCATCCTCAAGACCCAGTAAGCCAGAGGATTTTCGGTGGGGAAGGTGTCCAAGTCTGACCTTGCCCCTAGGTATTCCTGCACCATGTAAATCAGACGCTGGCGATGGTTGCTGGAACCGATCATACCTTGGGGCTGCGGACTAAAAAATTGTCTGAACGCATCGGTCAGACGGCCACCTTCTCCACCGCTCCTTCTGACCAATGCCTCAGCAACACGTTGTCCAGGACCAGGAGTTTGTAACCTCCCAGTCTCTGGGAACGTGTTGCACAGACCTTTCTGCAAGGCCTCCTGGAGATGTCTCATCCTCTGCTCCCTCTGCGACGACAAGATAAGGTCGGCAACCTTACCCTTGTACCGTGGAGGCCATGCAGCGTAGGTTAGCTGAGGCATTCGGTCCGGATTCCTCTGGGTCACTAAGGATAACATGATCCGCAGCTACCTCCTCCCAGCCACGTACAAGTCCACGGGTTTCTTGGGACTGTAAATCATCCCTACAAGACTGCTGCTGCTGCTGATGCTGAGTGCCAGCCTCCACCTCCATGCTGACACAATCATCCTCCTCCTCCTCCTCCTCTTCCTGTGTGATGGGTGGCACAGCAGGAACACTGTCTAAGTAAAGGGGGCCTTGAGAGGCAAGGAAGTCCTCCTCTTCCTGCCTCTGTTCTGCCTCAAGTGCCCTGTCCATTATTCCACGCAGCGTATACTCCAAGAGGTGGACAAGAGGTACAGTGTCACTGATGCATGCACTGTCACTGCTTACCATCCTTGTGGCCTCCTCAAACGGTGACAGGACAGTGCATGCATCCCTGATCATGCCCCACTGGCGTGGTGAGAAAAAACCGAGCTCCCCTGACCCTGTCCTGGTGCCGTAGTCGCACAGGTACTCATTGATGGCCCTCTGCTGCGTGTGCAGCGGCTGCAGTATGGCCAATGTTGAGTTCCACCTGGTGGGCATGTCACATATAAGGCGGTTCTTGGGCAGGTTCAACTCCTTTTGGAGCTCAGCCAGCCAAGCACAGGCATTAAATGATCAGCGGAAATGCACATAGACTTTCCTGGCCTGCTTCAGGACATCCTGTAAGCCCAAGTACCTGCCCAAGAACCACTGCACCACCAGGTTAAGGACGTGAGCCACCCAGGGCACATGGGTCAGTTGTCCCTGTCGGAGGGCGGAGAGGAGGTTGGTGCCATTGTCGCAAACCACCATTCCTGGCTTAAGCTGGCGTGGCGTCAACTACCTCTCGGCCTGCCCCTGCAGAGCTGACAAAACATCTGCCCCAGTGTGGCTCCTGTCCCCCAAACAAACCAGCGCAAGCACGGCATGGCATCGTTTTGCCTGCGTACTTGCGTAGCCCCTGGAATGCCTACAGAGCACCGCTGGTTCTGAGGACAGAGCACTGGAAGAGGCCACGGAGGAGGAAGAAGAGGACACAACCAATAGTAGCATTTTGGAGGCGTGGTGGCGGAACAACCTCCAACACTACTGCACCTTGTCCTGCATCCTTCCCAGCTGCCAGAAGATTGACCCAATGGGCCGTGAAAGACAGGTAACATCCCTGTCCATGCCTGCTGGACCATGAGTGAGCGGTAATATGCACCTTACCGCTGACCGCCCTGTCCAGCGAGGCAAGGACATTGCCTTCCACATGCCGGTAGAGAGCCGGAATCGCCTTCCGTGAGAAAAAGTGGCGTTTGGGGACCTGCCACTGAGGAACCGCACATTGTACAAACTCACGGAAGGGGGCCGAGTTTACCAACTGAAAAGGCAGCAGTTGAAGTGCTAGCAATTTAGCCAAGCTAGCATTCAACCGCTGGGCATGTGGATGGCTGGGAGTGAACTTCCTTTGGCGGTCCAGCAGCTGGGGCAGGGACATTTGCCTGCTATAATCGGACGTGGGTGTACTGCTAGCAGAGTGCCCGGAAGCACTTGGCTATGGCACACCTAATTCTATACCTTCATTCCTCTCAGAGCAGGTTTTAGAGAGGACTGAAGGTCTAGTGGGGTTGGAGATCCCAGCTGATGAGGAGCAGGAGAGGTCTGCTTTGCTCTTTGGTGTGGGTCTTTGAGGTACGCTTGCCAACGAGCTGCATGGCAGGTCAACATATGTCTGGTCAAGCATGTGGTGCCCAAGCAGCTGATGTTTTGGCCACGCAAGATACGCTTGAGACATATGTTGCAAATAGCAGCGGTGCGATCTGATGCACTCGTCTCAAAAAAGGCCCACACCAAAGAACTTTTAAAATAACGCGCAGAGGCAGCGCCCTGCACAGGCGGAGCTCTGCGGTGTGATTCAGTCGGTGTGCTGCCCCTAAGCTGGCCCCCGGAGGGCATCCTGCCTCGTTGGACATGTGCCTCCTCCTCCTCCTCTCTCCTACCAGGCACCCACGTGGAGTCAGTGCCCTCATCATCCCCTCCCTCTTCATCGCTGGAGCAAACCTGGCAATATGCTGCAGCTTGTGGAACATGACTGCCAGATTGCTGTCCTTCTTGAGTATCCCCTGTCTCTGCGCTCACGCTACTGCCTTCCTCTAGCTGAGTATCATCATCAGAGCCTACAAAACACTGGGCATCCTCCTGGAGCATGTACCCCACACTGTGCTCAAAGAGTTCAGGAGACTCCTCAGGAGGACGTGGTGGGTCTAGGGAAGGAGTCACTGATGATGACATTGAGAGGAGGGAAGACGATGCGTTGACAGCTGCTTTGCTAGTACCCTGAACCTGGGTGAGAGAGGATGAGGAGGATGAAGAGGGCTTGGTCATCCACTCTACCAAGTCTTCGGCATGTTGCGGCTCAACATGTCCAGCTGCCGAAAAGAATGACAAGCGCGTCCCATGGCCACGTGCTGATGATGACGATGCACTGCGTCCACGACCAGCACTGTTGTCTCTAGACACAGAGCCTGCTTGCCATCTTTTATCGGCTCGCGCCTGTCTGCCTCTCCTTGCTGGCCTTCCAGACATGGTAATGGCCTGAAGGGAGATGGGAAAACCAGCAATTGGGTAGTGTATATTGTGCTGGAGGCACTCACAACACCCACTTCTGCAGATGGCAGATGGCTCAATTAGAGAAGAGCTATGTAGGTGGATATAACGGTGTATTCTGCGGTCAGGGCACGCAGACAGCATCCACAATCTCCTACAACTGACTGCAAGCTCTATTTAAAAAGAGCAAGATAGCTAGCTATATAGGTGGATATAGAGGTGTATTCTGCGGTCAGGGAACGCAGACAGCACGCACAATCTCCTACAGCTGACTGCAAGCTCTATTTAAAAAGAGCAAGATAGCTAGCTATATAGGTGGATATAACGGTGTATTCTGCGGTCAGGGCACGCAGACAGCACGCACAATCTCCTACAACTGACTGCAAGCTCTATTTAAAAAGAGCAAGATAGCTAGCTATATAGGTGGATATAGCGGTGTATTCTGCGGTCAGGGCACGCAGACAGCACGCACAATCTCCTACAACTGACTGCAAGCTCTATTTAAAAACGGATCAGTGCCTTGGACTCATTGTCCATATTGTAAGTATGTAGTGCCCTTTATAAGGCCACATGCTTTCTTCTCAACCAAAATTACCATTGAATATTATATCTTACTGCTATCTACTATATATATTTTTTAGATACCTCGCATATACACCAACTCCTGAGGAAGCGAGCCGAGCTCGCGAAACGCGTCGAGTATTATGCTGTATATGTATATGATCTATTTTACTACTATGTCAATGGTTAAATCATGCCTGATGATGCTACTATGTTTATGTGCATTCAACCATGTTTCTTTTGGAATTCGAATAAAAATATTTTTATACCTATCTAAGATGACCTATGTGACCAACTCATTTAAAGTCCCATGGGCGAATTTGTTTTCTATGCATATTTAAAAAGAGCAAGATAGCTAGCAATATAGGTGGATATAATGGTGTATACTGCACTACAGAAGAGCAAGAACGCAAAATCAGCCGATAACGAACGGTGTATACTGTGTTGAAGGTACACAGAACACCCACTAACTCCTACAGCCGCCAACACACTACACAAGGCCGCCGCGCTGGCGGCCTTATATAGTGTGGGGTGTGTACTACACAGCCTACACAGCCTGAGCTATGATTGGCCACAGGCATCCTGCCTGTGGCCAATCATGGCTCTCCTCGCTGCCGGCGCTGCGATGGCGCAGTGCATTGTGGGCCGTGAGCGCCACACGAATTTGGCGCGAACCGCCCATAATGTTCGGTTTTCGCCGAACTGGTGAACAGCCGATGTTCGAGTTGAACGTATGTTCGACTCGAACACGAATCTCATCACTAGTGGAGGTGAGCAGTAATGACTAGGCCTCACTTAGCAACATCTTAAGTACTATTTCACACTAAATGCAGTTCTGTGCACTTTTTTCTGCACTAAAAATGCATGCAGTGTTTTCCATTTATTCCAATGGCTCTAGTTTACACCAGTGCAGTCAGTTTCCAGTGGTGCGGAAAAAAAGTAGAGCATGGTGCATTTTTTCTGCACAGAACTGTAATGGAACCTAGCAAATTTTATCAAAAACGCACTGGAACTGAATGTGGTGTAAACTGTAAGCAAAAACTGATCCGGAAAGTATGAGTGCATATTTTTGGTGTGAACTGGCCCTTAAAAATGCATGCACAGTGTTTTTCATGTATTCCAATGGCTCTAGCTCACACCAGTGCAGTGAGTTCTAGTCAGTTTCCGGTGCAGCTATTGGAATACATGGAAAACACTGTGCATGCATTTTTAAGGGCCAGTTCTCACCAAAAAAATGCACTCATACTTTCCGGATCAGTTTTTGCTTACAGTTTACACCACATTCAGTTCCAGTGCGTTTTTGATAAAATTTGCTAGGTTCCATTACAGTTCTGTGCAGAAAAAAAAGTGTTTTCCATGTATTCCAATCGCTCTAGCTCACACCAGTGCAGTGAGTTCTAGTCAGTTTCCGGTGCAGCTATTGGAATACATGGAAAACACTGTGCATGCATTTTTAGTGCAGAAAAAAAGCGCACGGAACTGCATCTGGAGTGAACTGGCCCTGAGAGTATCCAGTCAGGCTTCATGAGGTATGTAAATGGCCTACACCTATACAAAGGGCACTATTTTACTTTAGTCGGAGCTACACAGTTTGTTTTTATCTACAGACTCCCCTTACCTGCATAGGCAGTTTTTTTGGTAAAGGTGAACTATGACTCTAATGAGAATAAAGACGTGATGAGATATAGCCTCGTATCATACATGTGATGAGAGAAGTGATCAGATACCTAGGTATTATACAACAATCAACCATTGTGACCACTGACAGGTAAAGCGAATAAGATTGATTATGTTGTTACAATGGCATCTGAAAGTGAAAGATACATTAGGCAGCAAGCGAACATGTTGTCCCAATAGTTGCTGTGTTGAAAGCAGAAAAACTGGGCAAGTATAATGATATGAGCAACTTTGACAAGGGCCAAATTGTAGTGGCTGTGCGACTGGGTCAGAGCAATTCCAAAACTGCAGCTCTTGTGGGATATTCCCAGTCTGCAGTGGTCAGGACCTACCAAAAGTGGCTCAGCCCACGTTCACATTGGTCATTGGTCCGATTCGGCATGCGATTTGACATGCCAAATTGTGTTCCATATCGGCGGTTATTGCTGGCAATAGTACCGTCCAAATCCGCACTGCGCCGACTTTGCAACACCACACCTATTCCCAAAAGTAGTTCCTGTACTACTTTTGCCAACTTTGGGGATTATTTGAATAGACATCTGTGCATGAACCTGCACAGAAGTCTGTCAAATCGCCCCCCGTAGATGGACTGCATTGCCAGTTTGAAATTGTGTGAGTTCAGCTAAACTCGCATGATTTTTAACCCGTATCAGTGTGAACCTGGGCTCACGAAAATGAAAACCAGCAAACTAGCTCATGGGCCCATTTATGCATGTGGGTAGTGAAGTCTGGACTGTATAGTCTGATTAAATAGAAGAGCTCAACTTGCTGAAAAGGTTAATGGTGGTTGGAATGGTATAAAAATAGTGGGAGAGATTTTCTAAAACTGGTGCACATAGAATCTGGTGCAACTGTGCATAGTAACCAATCAAGTTCCAGGTTTTCTTGTCAAAGCTTAATTGAACAAGCCTAAAGTTAGAAGCTGATTGGTTACCATACACAGCTGCATCAGTTTTAGTAAATCTCCCATGTGGATCCCTCTGTGTTGTGTATAGGCCTGTGAAGCTGCAGACTGTCCATGCTGACGCATCATGCTCACAGCTGAAAGTGCCTACAATGGGCATGTGAGCATCATAACTGGACCACAGATCAATGGAAGAAGGTGGCCTGGTCTGATGAATTTAAAAATAGTTTGAGATGTGGATTTGATCTCCAGATCTCCAATCGAGCATCTGTGGGATGTTCTAGAAAAACAAGTCCGATCCATGGAGGTCCCATCTGGCAACTTACAGGACTTAAAGGCCTTGTTCAAGAAGGTTATACAATACCGTCTGCCTGTCAGTGTTAATTTTGGTAGCAAACTTTTTATGCTGGGTTCACACAGGTCCAGCTGCGTTTTGCATTCCGGTGTCCTGTGCGTTTGTGTTCACTGGTTCAGGTGCAAATTTTCCCCTGAATTTGCAACTGAACTGGACCCAAAAACATACAGGACCCTCTTAAAATTTGCAGTGCAGCCGTCCTGGACATGTGTGTACTGGCTTTATTGAAAGACAGTCACACTCACATGCTATGAAAATTGGATGCGGCGTAATTCGCATATATGTGAACCCAGCCTTGGTTGCATTTAAGTCATCTGCAGTTGTTTTAATCATATTTAGTGGACTAAAATCTAATGTGTTTTGTTAAATTGTAATGCATTATTTAGGAATTTCTCTACAATTTCAAAACGCATTATATTCTCCTGAGGAATATGTTCTGAGGGGGCTTAAAATGCTGCACAGTGCTCTGAGGAGGCCTGTAATGCAGATAATGCTCTGGACGGTGGTCTAAAGGGGCATTTAACGCACCCAGAGCTCTGGACGGTGGTCTGAGGAGGCCTTTAATGCACCCAGTGGTCTGAGGAGGCCTTTAGGCTGGATTCACACCTATGCATTTTTTGTGCCTTTTGCATTTTGAAGATTTGCTCTACAGAACGTGTTCCATAGGAAACCATGTTAAATGGACTATAGTTCAAATCTGAAAAATGCAAAAAGCACTAAAAATGCATAGGTGTGAATCCAGCCTTAACGCACCCAGTGCTCTGGACGGTGGTCTGAGGAGGCCTTTAACGCACCCAGTGCCCTGGACGGTGGTCTGAGGAAGCCTTTAACGCACCCAGTGCCCTGGACGGTGGTCTGAGGAAGCCTTTAACGCACCCAGTGCCCTGGACGGTGGTCTGAGGAAGCCTTTAACGCACCCAGTGCCCTGGACGGTGGTCTGAGGAGGCCTTTAACGCACCCAGTGCCCTGGACGGTGGTCTGAGGAGGCCTTTAATGCACCCAGTGCCCTGGACGGTGGTCTGAGGAGGCCTTTAACGCACCCAGTGCCCTGGACGGTGGTCTGAGGAGGCCTTTAACGCACCCAGTGCCCTGGACGGTGGTCTGAGGAGGCCTTTAACGCACCCAGTGCCCTGGACGGTGGTCTGAGGAGGCCTTTAACGCACCCAGTGCCCTGGACGGTGGTCTGAGGAGGCCTTTAACGCACCCAGTGCCCTGGACGGTGGTCTGAGGAGGCCTTTAACGCACCCAGTGCCCTGGACGGTGGTCTGAGGAGGCCTTTAACGCACCCAGTGCCCTGGACGGTGGTCTGAGGAGGCCTTTAACGCACCCAGTGCCCTGGACGGTGGTCTGAGGAGGCCTGTAATTCACATAGTGCTAACTGCTAAGCATACTACGGACGTGCTTGCTGGGAGCGGAAGCACTCAAGGGCTCTACACAGGGAGCGCTCCGGGGAAGCCGGAAGTTCACATGAGTAAATGTCCCTCTCTCGCATTTTCATTTGTTAAAGGAGAAGTTTGGCTTTTATACCATATTCATACTTGCCTACGTGGATGCGATGCTGCATCTGTCCCCTGGGGTCTCTGCACTGGGAACCAAGCCACCAATGGCTTGGTTCTCTTGACTCCTGAGAGGAGAGCTACTGACTGTCAATCAGCAGCTTCCCCTCCCCTGCTTTGCTCCTCCACTCTCACTGGTGCCCTGAGCTGTGGAGGGTTGTGGGGCGGCCATCTCAGCGGCTTGCTGAAGCTGGGAATCCCACCGGTCCAGGCAGCTGGCATATCCAGACTTCCGAAGTTGGGATAACGTGGTGCCGGACTAATCTTGGTGACGTCAGCAGAGAGCAGACTTCAGACTGGTCTCTGCTGAAACTAGGTCACAGGAGTGTAAAACGAATTGCACTCTTGTGACCCTTTAGGCTCTGTTCACACCTAGGCGTTTTTCTGCTGTAAGCCTCAGCTCTAAAAACGCCTAACAAGACAAATCCCATTCATTTCAATGACCCCTGTTCACATCTGAGCGTTTTGTCATCTGAAGCAAAATGCTTGAAGCTCAAAAAAGTACAGGTGTTTTTTTTTTTTTTTTTTTTTTTTTTGGCACATTACAGGCATTTTGCGCTTTTTACATTGGTGACCTTTTTGACCTGGTGCGAAATTGCACGACTTTCTACAAACAAAACACCTAGCTGTGAACAGAACCTTAGGAGAAGCCCAGCCAAACGAGCTCAGACTGGACTTCTCCTTTTAACAGGGAAAGAACAATTGATTTTCGTCATAGTTTTTGTCAGTGGATAAAAATGAGGTGTACTTTTCATTTCGTCATTTTTAAAAGGCCGCTGACAAAAATTGACAAATGTTTTCGTGGATGAAATGAACACTGCTGCCTGTGCGTTCCATTCATCCTTGTGTAGGACATCCCATTGCTTTATATAGGGACACAGCCACATAATATCGCTGTGGGGGGGTCATGTGTCTCCAAATGAACACAGGGTGATTTTAGGGACAAGGACCCACACAGGTGGCATATTAGGCCACAGCTGCTGTGTCTCAATGGGACATCCTGAGGATGAACGCAACACCTCTGGAAGAAAGCATGGCCCGTGTCCTATCACATAGTGTCCCCCCATCTAATAGTGTCCGCTGTGTACTGCGCATGCACAGAACACAGATTACAAAAATATCCGAAGATGAACGGCACCTACGCCGTGAGTCCAGGTTCTAGCCCCACCATCTAAGTGGACATAGAGTTAGAAGTTGACATAGAGTTAGAATAAAAAGAGCCGAGCGCAGCGAGGCCATGCCCGAAGCGTGGCGAGGGGTCCTCTAATATTTGCAGCCCTATGTCCACTTGGATGGTGGGGCTAGCACCTCGACTCACGGCGCAGACGGCGTTCATCTTCGGAGATTTTCCAAATTTCCTTCTGCTCCGTACTGCGCAGTACGGGGCGGACACTATCCGATGGAGGGGACGATATATGGCAGAACACCAGCATGGACAGATGGTATGGGATGCCTCCTGTGTAAGGAAGGACAAAGGATCTGCTAGGACCAGTCCGGTGTCACAGGGCACAGCACCCTTCGCAGGTGTGGAGGAGTCCATGCCCTATCGGATATGGCGGGTGGTCATAATGTTATGGCTGATCGTTGTGCCATATACCGTATATGATGGGAGAGGTGACAGTAGTCGTAGATATATTGGTGGTGATGACCCGTCTTTATATAATGTATCAGTGTGTGTGTGCTCGGTGTGTATCTGGCCAGTCGTGCTGTGTTTACATGGCGGCTCTCTCCGCCCTTTCCTGGGCGTGTTCCCGGGTCTCCGCCCTTTCCTTTCTTCTGACAAGTAGAACCGTTGCGGCTGTGATCAGAGAGGGCCCGGACACCGGCAACCCGGTACAGAGAGCGGACACATCACCGGACACGGGACGCCTCCTTCGGTGATCGGAGAGCAGGTACGGAGGGGAAGGTGGCAATGAGTGCAAGCTCTGAGGCCCAGTGTCAGTGATGCTGCTGACACAGACAGCTGTGCTCATGTTATATAATGTATGACGGCTGACAGCCCATAAATGGGCGATCGGGGCTTCGATATCACCGTGCGAGCTCCACCCCGACATCTGCAGAGGGCGGATTATTATGGGCGGACAACGGGGGTGTTCTGCTATGTCCCCATCCTCGGGGTGTCCCCTACAGCCTGTCACCAGTGCTGCATAGGTAACTTAGTAGAATGAAGCCCCTCTACCAGCTCATGAGGATTGGTATGGTCCATCTTTATTGCTGATGTTGTTTAGTATTATTGGGGGGATCATGTCCTCATTTGATATCTACTGGCTGATAATAAGTGATTATAGACCACTGGCTGATAGGTGAGAACACTTGGCCTTCTTTAGCAAATGCAGCGCCTTGGTTCTGGTACAGCTGTAATAACCAGCATAGATTGATGCCAGTTTGACCAGACCAGTTTCCCTGGACTGCAACCTATAGCTTTCCCAGCTTTGATGACCTACCATCCAGTATTCAGAGACGCAAGTTGGTGGCCCACTGGCTCCACAGAAAAAACACAGATGTTCTGTAACAGACATACACCCCTCGTCATCGTTCCCTGAGCAATTCGACCAGGCCGACGCCTCCTGGATGCCTCTATCAGACAGACCCCCCCCTCTCACTGTCCCCTCCTGGAAGCCTCAACATCACCTCCTGGACCCCTCGACCAGACAGACCCCCTCGTCATTACCTGCTGGATGCCTTGACCAGAAGGACCCCTTCACCGACGCCTCATAGCCCCTTTCACTAGATGGATGTCCCCTGGACCCCCCCCTCTTGCCATCGGCCTCCTAGACCAGAAGGGGGGGCCCCCCCCCACTCGCCGTCGGCCTGCTAGACCAGAAGGGGGGCCCCCCCCCCCCCACTCGCCGTCGGCCTGCTAGACCGGAAGGGCCCTCCCCACTCGCCGTTGGCCTGCTAGACCGGCAGGGGGGCCCCCCTCGTCGTCGGCCTGCTAGACCGGCAGGCGGCCCCCCCCCCTCGCCGTCGGCCTGCTAGACCGGCAGGGGGCCCCCCCCCTCGCCGTCGGCCTGCTAGACCGGCAGGGGGCCCCCCCCCTCGCCGTCGGCCTGCTAGACCGGCAGGGCCCCCCCCCCCTCGCCGTCGGCCTGCTAGACCGGCAGGGCCCCCCCCCCTCGCCGTCGGCCTGCTAGACCGGCAGGGCCCCCCCCCCCCCCTCGCCGTCGGCCTGCTAGACCGGCAGGGCCCCCCCCCCCCCCCCTCGCCGTCGGCCTGCTAGACCGGCAGGGCCCCCCCCCCCCCTCGCCGTCGGCCTGCTAGACCGGCAGGGCCCCCCCCCCTCGCCGTCGGCATGCTAGACCGGCAGGGGCCCCCCCCCTCGCCGTCGGCCTGCTAGACCGGCAGGGGGCCCCCCCCCCTCGCCGTCGGCCTGCTAGACCGGCAGGGGGCCCCCCCCCCCCCTCGCCGTCGGCCTGCTAGACCGGCAGGGGGCCCCCCCCCCCCCTCGCCGTCGGCCTGCTAGACCGGCAGGGGGCCCCCCCCCCCCTCGCCGTCGGCCTGCTAGACCGGCAGGGGGCCCCCCCCCCCTCGCCGTCGGCCTGCTAGACCGGCAGGGGGCCCCCCCCCCCCTCGCCGTCGGCCTGCTAGACCGGCAGGGGGCCCCCCCCCCTCGCCGTCGGCCTGCTAGACCGGCAGGGCACCCCCCTCGCCATCGGCCTGCTAGACCGGCAGGGCACCCCCTGCCGCCCGCCTCCTTGACCAGAAGGGGCCCCCTCGTCCACGCCTCCTAGACTCCTCGCCCAGAAGGACCCCCTCAACTAGACATACCCCTGCCGCTTCCTTGACCCCACGACCAGATGGACCCACCCCTCCACAATGTCCCCTTGATCAGATGGACCCCTTGCTCACATCCCCTGGATACCTTGACCCATCCCCCTCCGCCATGTGTTCCCTGGGCATCTTGACCAGATGAACCTTGGGGGGGGGGGGGGATGATCTCGCTGACTTCCCCTGGACATCTCGACCCAACGAACCCCCCCTTGTCGTCCTCTGGACACCTCAACCTGACAGACCCCTTGCCATGTATAGCATGGATGGATGACTTGGTTAGACTACCCTCCCCTCCTATAGGTGTATGGCCAGCTTAGTGCTGGCCATAGACTGATCGATTTTTTTTTTTTTTTTTTTTTTTTTTTTCCCTTTTACCCTACTGGCTGAATAAAGGTAAAAAATCAATCCGAATTCACTATCTACACTAACAGCACAGATGGACAAATACTCCTGCTGGGCTATTGAATTTTGACAACTGACCCCACAGGCTTTCAAAATACTTGAACCGTGGCGGCATCTGATTGGATGTTGCTGCTCTTCAGCCAGCAATTTTCTTTACCAATATTTTTATTTTTTGGGGCCACCCACAAGTCAAATTTCAGACCATTCATCATGAACCAGAGGAAGTTTGCACAGTGTATGGTCAGCTTAACTCAGTCCACTTGCAATAATCACCACTGAGGTCAAATTGCAATTTTCCTCCAGACAGTTTGTGGTAGTTTTGTAGGGGATGGAGGATCTTGTATAATCAGTAACGGGCCCTGAGTTGCTTACCTGTCCCACCATAAGATGTCCTCCCAAAGCAACTCGTGAAATATTTTATAGTAGGTTTATTGGAGCAATAACAGTGATACAATGCTTTGACATGATTATTTCTGGCACTGTGATAGGTAATCTGATCAGACAATGCCTTATTCTGTCTCGTCGGCTTACATTTATTTTACAGTAGGTGGCAAAAATTTGGTCTTCATTCAAACAGTGTCTACAAACAAAAGTCATCTACTTGAACAAATTATATAAAATGGAAATATAAATTAATGAAGCGGAAAATGTTTCACATAAAAGAACATAAGTACACCCCACCAGTTCAAACCCATGTCATTTAAAACCTGTTTTTTCAAGATTGGGTCCCAGTGATTAGAACCCTCTTGGGGACTATACAGGTGGAACCAGTCCTCTTTAGCCTTCAGGCATCCAGGGTCTGGTGGTCTCTTTGCCATTGTCTTTAGCGTCATCATGCAAAGAACAAAAGAGCTCTCTAAGGTCCCCGGAAAGAAAGAGGATGCTCACTCATGTAGTTGGTAACAGTAAAAGGTTCACTGCAGGATCGGTGGGTAACTCTTGCAACAGTTGGTGTTAAACTGCACACATCTACAACCGGAGCTTGCATTAATTTGGCAAGATGGGAGGCGTTCAAGGAAAAAGCATTTACTGTCCAAAAAATAACATTATAACAAGACCTCGGGCTGCCATTTTGCTTATAGGCAAAGACCGCACCTTCTGGAATAACGCACTGTGGACTGATTAATCAAATATAGAAATGTTTTGGCATTAGTAACAGTAAATACATTGGGGATGAACCAAAGGCATAAATTCAGAAGCACCTCTTACTGACTGAAGCATGGTGGTGGGAATCTTATGGCGTGGGGTTGCTTTGCTGCTTTAGGACCTGGCAGCTTCCAGTCATTGAGTCAAATCTGAGGGTCTTAGTAGATGACAGATTGAGCAATAGCATGCAATGTCAAGCTGCAGCTACCAAAGCTGGCAGAATATTAGCATGCACAAAAAAGGGCTATACTCCAGGAATAAAACTATAATCCTGCAACTGTATAAAACTCTGGTTAGGCCACGTCTCGAGTATTCTGTCCAGTTCTGGTCACCAGTCCTCAGACGGGATATCCTGGAACTGGAGAGAGTTCAAAGAAGGGTAACAAAACTAATAAGGGGATTGGAAGACCTCAATTACGAGGAATGACTGATAACACTACATTTATTCTCATTGGAGAAACACTTGAGAGGAGATATGATGGCGATTTATAAATGCCTCAATGGCTATCCCAGCACAGGAAAAAAAAAATGATTTAGTCTCAAGGTGGGTAAGAGGACACAGGGCCACACAGTGAGATTGGAGAAGTGGTTTAACCTTTAAGCTGTGCAGGGGGTTCTTCACTGTCGGGGAAATAAGGATGTGGAACTGTCTTCCACAATTGGTGGTGGCTGCAGGGAGTATGGATATTTTTAAGAGACTCTTGGATGTGCATCTTAAAGAACACAACATATAGAGATATGGGAAATAATTATAGACACTAACACATGTGCACCTACACAGGTTGAACTGGATGGACTATTGTCTTTATTGAACCATACCTACCATGAATTCTGCATCAATTCCAAGCGTTCTTTTGTGGGGCCTACTGTCCAAAACCAGAAATGACTCATTCATCACAATAATGATTTGAATGATACTAGTGAATCCACCAAGTAACTGCTCGGTGGGAAGTAATGGATGTTTATGGATCGGCCTAGTCAAAGCCCTTATTCGATTTCCATTTAAATGTTGTTTGGGGCCCTTCATGTAAGGAAACCCATCTTGATGCTGAAGGAATTTTCATGGAGAAGTTGTCAGAGGCTGGGGAATGATTATGTAAAACGGCAGTCATTTCTGCTAAAAACATATTTTTTCATAGTATGCATTCAGGGATGGAAGCTCTCGATGACATCTATGGTTTTATTGTTGTAACTGTCACTTCTACACCTAGTCTTACTGGCTCAATATTGGCTCTCCCCTGACTATCTGCATAACTGTTCTAAGTGTATAATTTCTTTACCGATTATTACTATGGTTACCTTATGGTATAACATTGTATACTGTTACTTCCAATATTGTGTGCACTGGTTGTCTGGGTAGTCTCTGCTCTTTTACTGCCCGTATTCAATTGGTGCGGGAGCCGCGACGCACACTGGGGTTTTTCTCCCCGCCCACATTTGACGTTCGGGGGGCGGGTCTGCCGCCACTGTGTGTCAACGTCACATGTGCGCGCCGGCTGTACGGCGCCTTTGTTGCGTGGTCCTTCCGGCTCAGCACTATCCATTCTCCCGACTGTAGGTGGGACTGGGGTGGTGCCGACTGCCTGGCGCATGTACGTCCGGGCATCGGCGTCCCCCCCCCATGTCTGTGGTTGTGGCGTAGGGGGCGTGGCTGTGGCGGCGTGTATTTATGGGCGTCAGTCCGGGTGTGCTCTGAGTTCCTCTGAGCCTTACACTACAATTGGCTTCACATTAATTATGGACTGTTTCCTTTCCTTTCTAATACAGGTATATCTTACACTCTATCTTCATTTAACTCCTTATCCATTGAATGTTTCGGTGATGACCTCTTACCATGGTCTTCTACCATCACTTCTGTTTGGATTTCATTTTCTCACTTCCACATTCATCACTTTTCTTACTAACCCTTATCCACTGGTCTCACACCCCACACATTCACCCTTCAACATTATTTTCGGTCCTCTTTTTTCGTGGTTTGTTTTTTGTTTTCGGTTTTCAACCTTTGTTTTCACCAGTTCTCACATTCACACTAGGGATGCTTGGAGCTCGCCCGGACGCCTGCCTGTGATGACCGCCGCCCTATACATGCCCTCTCGGCTCCCGACACCGATGCTCTGGGGTGGCCTGGGTTTTTTTTGGCGCCCTACCTTCCAGTGCACACATATATTTGTAAGCCATTTTTGTTTTATACTGTTTTTTGGGGGGGCTTTATCCATCCCCCCCCCACCCTGATTTAATATACTTACCTACAAATATTTTCCTATTGCAGATATCTTACATGTCTGCTCCTGAAGAGCGGTTTAAAGCCGCGAAACGCGTCGAGCTACTGATATATGAACTACATAACCATCATGATATGTGTTATACTTCTTCTAACATATTTGGGTTTTTGAGCCTATTGACAGTGCAGATGCTATTATCTTAACATTTATATCCAACTATGAGTATGGTGGTCCCTTTTACTTTACTTTGAATATTAATGGTTGTAAATATGTTATTATCAATTATTGCCAGGTTTCAGATTGACACCATGTTATGGGTGCATTTTTGTATACATGGAATGAATTGTATGTAAACGTGTTTTTTACGCATTATTAAATCCTTATTTTCCACCATTTTACTCATTTTTGTCATCCTGAGCTTCATTTAAAGTCCCACTTTTTTCCTTTAGCATCACCGCCGCCCCCCTGCCGCGGTGAAGCTTTTATTTCCATATTTTTTCATAGACTAAAGCCCATACACACGATCAGAAATTCCATCCAAAAAACGTGGATGTTTTTTTCCTGACGGAATTCCGCTCAAGCTTGGCTTGCATACACGTGGTCACACAAGTTCTCGGAACTTTCGACCTTCAAGAAAATGAAGTTCAGTGCTTCCGAGCATGCGTGTTTTTTTTTTTATTTTTTTTTTATTTGCGCGACCGAATTGCATACAGACGAACGCATTTTTTGGATAGGACCTTTTTCCGACCGAAAAATAGAGAACCTGCTCTCAATCTTTTGCTGACCGGAATTCTGCCAGCAAAAGTCCAATGGAGCATACACGCGGTCGGAATTTATGACCAAAAGCTCACATGTGACTTTTGCTGGCAGAATTTCTGATTGTGTGTGTATATGGGGCATTAGGGTGATATAATAATTTAGTAAGGCGAATCTTCTTGGCTTGAGTGCTTATACCACCATCCTATATGTAACGCACATAATTGCATTTGATGTTCTTTCACACATCCGTCGTTTTGAAAGATGGATGGACTTTGCTAGCGTCTTTACCAGTATATGTTACCATTTCCCCTAGGTCCCACTAGATACTTGTGCCAGGCCAGTGTAGGACTGTTTGTGGACTGGTTAGTGACTCCTTCACACTTGCTTGTTACTTGTTTTGTTTATGACTCTTGCCCCATTTATTCAATACTCCATTGACCAGTGCTGCAAGAGAAGGCTAATGCATTAGGTGACGTTTACCAAATCCCTTTTTATTCTGGGTTCACACTGGTACGACAAACGCTCCAACTTCGGGAGCGCATGAGGTGTACAAATCGGTGGAACCCTATGAGAGCCGTATTACCTGATTTGACACAAGTCGGTCCGACTTTGAAAATGGTACCTGCACTAATTGTGGTCCCACTTTGGTCCTACTTCAGCCCATTGCATATCATTGAAGTTGGGGCAAAATTGGATCCTTTTCCTAACCATCCAACTTGTGACATCCGCTTTGGTGATTACAGCAGCAGTAAAAGGAATTTGTTACACTGGGATTGTTTTGATTGGTCAAAGGACAAGTCCGACTATCTCAAAGTCGGAGCAAAATCTTATCTTGTTCATTCAAGTAAGTAGGATCGATTGTGGCAGAGCAAAGTAGGATGACCGTCCTGTCCTACCAGTGTGAACCCGGCCTTAGAGTTTCATTGTCTAGATTGGTAATGCTGTATCTCTTGCACAATTTATTTGACAATTCTATCATGTGATTTCTATGTTTATCTCATAAGTAGCCTGATTAAGTGCATTTCTCCATGTTTCCCCCTTCTTTTTTTTTTTTTTTTTTTTTTTTTTTGACATACAGTGCCAGTGTAGGAAATTATTTGTTCAATTACGAAATGCTAGGCAATTTTCCAATGCATTCTTAAGGGGAATGGAACTAAAGGTCTTCCAAAAAAGAAAATATTTGCCACAACAGTTTCAGGGGTAGGCAACCTTGGCCCTCCAGCTGCGATGAAACTACAAATCCCATCATGCCTGTGATTGTCGGGGTCTTGCAATGTCTCATGGGACTTGTAGTTTCAAAACGGCTGGAGGGCCGAGATGGCCTACTCCGAGTTAAAGCATGAAAGCTAACACTTTGCAGCAAACAGTTTTGGATAAAAGTTTTTTACATTAATGCATTTTAAAGCTGATCAGTGTAAGCACCCCCTGTCAGTGATAAATGGTTTGTCTCATCCCTGAACAACTGATACATTCTCTGGGAGAGCTTGTTCTTTAAAAAATAAATAAATAAACAGACTTGCTGACAGGATTACCAGGTGAAAACGAGGCAGAGAGCCTAAATGGGGGAAAATGAATGCAGCCATCACATCTTAGAATTGGTAAGCTGCAATATAATAAATATTTGCTTTTGGGTTTAATACTGCTTTAATTATAAATACATCGGCTCCTACAGTTTTTTTTATTTATTTATTTATTTTTTTTCTTAGTCCAGCATTACCTGCTGATCCCGGGGCAGTGAAGTCCACTTAAAGTGGTTGCAAACCCTTAGGCCGCGTACACACGCGGGGACTGTTCGCCCAACTTTGTCCGTCAAACAGTTTCAGCAAACAGTCCGCTCAAAATTAGCATGGACGGACATGGCCACACACGACGAACGAACAGTTTGCTGAAACCGTGCGTGATGACGTGAACGGCACGTACGACGGGACGAAAAATACGACGTCCTATACACTGCATTATAACTTTCGGCGTGTAAATCCTTTCTGAGCATGCGCGGAACTTAGTTTGACGAATAAGCCTACACACGAGGGGACTGTTCGCTGAAACAAAGTTTCAGCGGATAGTTTTTCGGAATTTCCGAAAAACCTTGTTCAGCGGACTGTTCGCTGAAACTGTCCGCTGAAAGCCCACACACGAGCGGACTGTCCGCCGAAACACTGTTCAGCGGACAAAGTTGGGCGAACAGTCCCCGCGTGTGTACGCGGCCTCACAGAACACTTTTACCTACAGGTAAGCCTATAATAAAGCTTACTGGTAGGTACTGGAAATATCTTCTAAACCGTGCAGGTTTAGGAGATATTTACCATTATAAGCTTGCGCTGAAGTCATGGGCGCATGCGCACTATAGAAAGGGCACGATCGTGACGTTTCTATAGGGCTCCTGCCCTGACTGTTGCTCCCGCGTGTGAGTGACGTCAATCGACTCAAGCCAGTCGGAGAGCCGATGTCCACAGCTCCAGAAGGAAGAGGGGTGAGGAGGGATGCTTTCTCCAGTGGGGACATTGCAGGCTTTTTTTTGCAGGTAAGTGGCACATAATGGGCTAGTATGCAATGCATTAATGGCGCCCATTAATGCTTTCACTTTGTAGGGGAATAAAGAGGAAGTAAAACCCATCTGGGTTTACTACCTCTTTAATGCAGCTTCCTGTGATGGTGTGGCAACAATGCTGCACTGCTCCTGAACTCAGAGCATAGTGTATGTACATGCATTTAATGCATTTTAAATAGTATAACTCACAATGTAGGCTGGATAAACGTGTGTGTGTGTGTGTGTGTGTGGTGTTTTTTTTTTTTTTCTCTTTCTTTCTGTGCACGTGCCAAGTAGACAATGTATAAGCAAACACCATAGTGTTGAAAAGGGTTTGTGACGTTCTCCCAAAATTGACAAATTGCGATTTGTCGCAGGAATGTCTCTGTGCCTTTAAAAACTGATGATCTCTGTTCTACAATGTGATGCAGATATTAGCTGCAGATCACTGCCTGGTTTGATCAGGTGCAGACCTGCACATTCGGCTGACTGTTTACATAAGTGTCTGTAGAGATTCTTACCCAAGGGAGACCCAGCTGGGAGAAGTAGCCTCCTCCTCTCCTCCCTCTGCCCAGCTGAGCAGAGGGGAAGTGGCAGTTCATCTGAATACATCCTTTGCAGCATTCGCAGGCCAGCTTTATAAATCTGGAGAATGTGAGCAGATTTAACCACTTCAGCTCCAGAAGACTTTACCACCTTCCTGACCAGGCCATTTTTTGCGATACAGCACTTCGTTGCTTTAACTGAAAATTGTGTAGTCGTGAGATGCTGTATCCAAATAAAATGTCCTTTTTTTTTTTTTTTTATTTCCCCCCCCCCCCCCCCAAATAGATATTTCATTTGGTATTTGATCTTCCTTCTTCCCAGGGGTACAAGTTTAATATGAAAGCCAATGGTCAGTCTGTTTGATCCAGGAGCCAGCTCCATTGACCGCAACTAGAGGCCCTCAAAAGGTCCCTTGTGTGTGGGTTTTTTTTTTTTTTAATAGGAATATTGGCTACCTGAGTCCTAGTAATTGTCCAGCCCTGCATTAATCTTTTTTTATAAATAGACCCAACGGTTCGTAACGCCACGTGTTCCTCCTTGTATATGATTAGCTGTCACTCTGATTAATATTGTTTGAGTGCCCCAGTTTTGCAGTGTGCTAGAAAGATCTAAATTTGTATGGTGCACACACAGGGTATCATCGTGGTGTCATTAAACATTAACATATTTTTTTAAATTCTGTTTTAATAAGTAAAACTATCCTGTTTTGCGTGTTGAATCCTAATGCGTTTCTTGTAATACTATATTGTTGCACTGGCACAGCTGTGCATTGTAGCCAATCAGCCTCTAACTTCAGCTTGTTCAGTTGGCCCACGTTCACATCCGGGCCGATTTGATATTGCCGGAAACTGCAGTACTTGAATCGGCACAACACCACACCGATTACCAAAAGTAATTTTTGCACTACTTTTAGCGACTTCAGGGGGAGATTTCAATGGACATCTGTGCAGGAACCTGCACAGATGTCTCTGAAATCTCTTCCGAAGTTGGACTGACATGCGGGTTTGAAATCTCAACTTGCACAATTTCAAAACCTGCATCAGTGTGAACCTAGGCTTAAAGGAGAAGTCCAGCCTGAGCTCGTATGGCTGGGCTTCTCCTACGGGTCACAGGAGTGGAATTCGTTTTGCAATCTTTTGACCCTCTCTCTGCTGACATCACAGGAATCAGTCCAGGCACTGCGTCATCATGATAATGAAGTCTGAATCTGTCAGGTGCCTGGACTGATGCCTGCTTCAGCCTCTTAGCGAGCCGCTGAGAGCCTGAGACTGCCGATTCCCCCCCCCCCCCCACCCTTCCACAGCTCAGCGCTCCACTGAGTGTGGCGGAGCAGATAGGAGAGCTGCTGATTGACAGTCAGCAGCTCTTCTCTCGGGGATCTGTCAGAACCGAGCCAATGGTGATGCTCAGTGTAGAGACGCCGGGGGACAGATGCAGCATCGGTCCCATGCTGCATCCACTTTGGTAAGTATAGAAAGGGGACACCCCCCCCCCCCCCCCATGCTTCTCTTTTAAGCTTTGACAAAAAAAAAAAAAAAACTGGAAGCTGATTGCTTTCTATTCAGAGCTGCACCAGATTTTGCAATCTCCAGTTTTAGTAAATCAACTCCTAATGTCTTTCCTTTTATAAAGTACTCTATACTACCTATTCAAGCTGCACAATTAATGTCAAGAATCGTTATCACAATCTTGACAAAAGCATTTCACAATTCTTTCTATGCAAAGAATTCTCTCTGCTCTTCTGAAGCCACAGCCCTCAAAAGGAAGAGAAAAACTGGGCAGTCTGCCAAGAATCAAAACATTCTTTATCAGCTGAACTTAAGTATAAACATTGTAACAATTTGTCAATGGAATAGACTTTGTGTGTAAGTGAAAAGTTTAACCACTTAAACACTAAACCTTTTTCTGACATTTGTTGGTTTCAAGTTAAAGAGGAAGTAAACCCTTCCAAACAACTTGGACCTATAGGTAAGCCTAGATTAAGGCTTACCTGTAGGTCCAAGCAATATCTCCTAAACCTATATGGTTTAGGAGATATTTGCCCGAAAATGGGCACCGCTGTCTACGGCGCATGCGCCGTAGACAGCGGCGCGCAGGCGCACTAAATGCGGCAAATCCAAGAATGGATTTGCCAAATTTGTCGACTCCCGTGCGCATGCGCGGGAGTGACGTCATCGCGGCTTCGCCGTATGACAGCAACGGAGCTGCGAGGCGCGACTCCCGTGCGCATGCGCGGGAGTGACGTCATCGCGGTTGCGCCGTTGTCATTGGTCGGAGCTGCGAGACGCCACCAGCAAGATGGACGCGGCGGACTACAGGGATCAGCGGCGACTTCGCTGGCTCCTGTGTCAGGTAAGTGACACATAATGAGCTACTATGCGATGCATAGTAGTCCATTATGCTTTACCTTTGCAGGGAAAAAAAGAGGAAGTAAACCCATCAGGGTTTACTTCCTCTTTAAACATCATTATTTTTTTTATTGCTAGAAAATTACACACATTTCCAGGTCCGGGGGAAAAAAATGAGAAAGATTTACTTCCCTTTCCAGTTTTTCAGCCTGAAATGTGGTGGATCTGAGGTAACCTGATGTGAATGAAAGCAAGTCTGATTAACCCTGGATGACCATGGATCTAATATTGGTCCAATAAGCTCTATTAGTTGCATCCATTACGTTCTGCACCGATTCAGCAGGGCGTCTGCTCATGGATCCCCTGCTGACTGAATGATACTTATATGAATAGGGGCCTTATGCACCATGATGTCACATTACATACCATGAAAGAAAGTGGCGCGCATCCTAATTTTGTTTTGTGCGAACTAAGCAGATAGTACACAAAGGAAATTGCCTTGCCTATACAGTGGGATGTGTTGGACAAAGCAGCCTAGTGTTGGAAATTTGACAGAAAAAAAATATATAAAACCTTAGCGCCTTTGGATAGAAGAACTGATCATCAAATACCTGATGCAGTAAAAAACTTGCTAAGAAGCAAAATAAAAAAAAAAATAAGAAAACCGTTTTCGCTTAGTGTTGATCAGCTTCATATAAACATACAGAACATGCATAAAACGACTAAAGTCCCATTATATGATGATACAAAGTGCTCGTGCTTAAATTGACATCTCTTGTACAATGGTGCTTAGACTGGGTGCCCCACATAGATGTGCACTCACCCTGGATATTGACCAACGATCACTAGTATGGTCTCTTAAGCATGTGGGGATACCCCTATGGGAGTCTGTTGAAATGACATCTCGTGCAAGACTATACCTCATAAGGATGGATGGAAATGACAAAGAAAAACCTTTAATTGCGCAATGCCATTAAAATGGGTTTATTCAATACACAAATAAAATGATTCCACTCATGTTTTGACCTATCACAAAGCCATTATCTGGAAGGATCACTTCCCGATTATGGCTTTGTGATAGGTCGAAAATTCGAAGGTGTCATCGCATCACTTCGCCCATATGAAACTACCCAGGAATGAAGCAGAATGCCGTGAGCTGCGGCTTCCCATGCTAGGGCCGATTACCCTTAACAATCACCAGCTATACACGCCGGGTGCCAGGACTATAATGCACTTCTAAATGTGAGTGGAATCATTTTATTTGTGTATTGAGTAAACCCGTTTTAATGGCATTGTGCAATTAAAGGTTTTTCTTTGTCATTTCCGTCCATACTTATGAGGTATATCCTTGCATGAGACGTCATTTCAACAGGCTCCCTAGGGGTATCCCCACATTCTTAAGAGACCATACTAGCAATAGTTGGTCAACATCCAGGGTGAGTGCACATCTATGTGGGGCACCCAGTCTGAGCACCATTGCACAGGAGATGTCAATTTTAAATTGGTTGTAAACCCTTACAGGCCACTTTGACCTACAGGTAAGCCTAGATTAAGGCTTATAGGTCCAAGAAATATCTCCTTAACCTACACGGTTAAGGAGATATTTTACAAAAAAAGGGCACCGCTGTCTATGGCGCATGCGCACTGAATACAACCGCGCAGGCGCACTGGGCACGCCTGAAGTGAAGGAGACCGAACCGTCACTGAGGGCTCCCGCGCGCATGCGCCAGAGTGACGTCATCGCGGCTCTGGCCAATCACAGCGCCGGAGCCGCGAGACCCAGAAGTCACTCTGGGATACATGGCAGCGGCAGAGATGAAGAACGACGACCGCTTTCTGGGCTTCGATCTCAGTGAAGTTATTCATAATGAGCTAGTATGCTATGCATACTAGCTCATTATGCCTTTGCCTTGCAGGGTTTATTTTTATGTTTTATTTTTCCCCAGGTTAACTTTCTCTTTAAGCACGAACACTTTGTATCATCACCAAATGGGACTTTATTCGTTTGTATATGTGTTCTGTATGTTTATATGAAGTTGAGCAACACTAAGCGCAGCAAACTGTTCTCGTATTCAGTGTAGGGAATTGTACCACGTTATGGTGTGAGCAGGCCCTTTGGACTGGGGCGAGATCGGGGCACAGTTAACTGGGTTTTACTACATTGCATTGTTTGTGAGGGAGCTGGGAGTTCAGGGTACTGAAAAGGTCACCGTATTGCTGACCTTTAAGTGTCCATTCACAGGCAGGGGTGGTCCTTGACCAAGCTTTGTTGCTTTAATTGCAGTAGACAAAATTCAGATCAGAAGTGTTTGTACAACCCAACAAGGCTGTGTCTGAGTGAGAAATAAGTGTGATCTACACATATAACTGTCAACTTAGCTGTTTGCCTACACTTTCATTTTGACATTGTTTTTACTTTATTGTAATTGTGGTGTTATCCGTCCCATGAAACTTGATTCTTGATTGGTTACTTTCTCAACTTTTTTTTTTTTTCCCCCCCAAGGAAATAATTTTTGGGTCTTGGGGAACCCTTGCTAAAATCAGTTGATTGATGGTAAGTGGAAAATTCTATGGAAACAAAAGGTCCTGGACTGCCACACTCTGTAGAAAAGGCATCTTTATTGTGGAAAAATTAAAGTAAAAAAGAAATCCATCATAACAGTCAAATCGGATATGGACAAAACGGTAGTAAGTGACTAACGCGTTTCACATCATTCGATAGGATTTATGAGCTATGAGTAAGCATCAAATGATGTGAAACGTGTTCGCCACTCCTGTTTTGTCCATATCTGATTTGACTGTTATGATGGATTTCTTTTTTATTTTTCCACAATAAAGATGCCTTTTATACTGAGTGCGGCAGTCCAGGACCTTTTGTTTCCATAGACTTGTGCAGAGCCAGCACCCAAGAGTTTGTAGGAAGGGGCCATTGGTAAGAAGGCCCCTCTTACAGTGGTGGGTCAAAATGCCACTCTTACAAAACAGTGAAAAAGGGCATTGGTGTCATGAAGCAGTCTCTGCCAAGGGACAATAGACCTAGGCTATGCAGGCACCATCAAATGAGAGGTTAATCAGCCATAGCTCCAGGAGCTCCTAGTAACCTCTGAAGGAACTATTGTTGAGACTGTCTGATTATCTGTAGCACTGGTGCCCAACCTGAAGGCCACATGTGGCCTTTGTCAGTTTTTGTGTAGCCCTATATCTTCAGTCTGTGATTGTCACCTGATGTTTGCCCCCAGTCTGCAACAAATCCTATAGCATGTCATGCAGCCTCTGGCCAGCTCCTGTCTCATGCCCATCGTCTTTGACTATATCCTGTTGTGTGTCTACTGTCTCTAATAGTATTTACTAAATATTATACATGGTCCTTTGATGTCGGGGGGCTGCATTTGAAGCCTCCTACATCAAAAAAGTTAAAGCGGGGTTCCACCGCCGTTTTTTTTTTTTTTTTTTTTTCCCCGCAATAATGTTTTAAATTAAGTTATTTATAAATATAATATTTCACATACCTCTATGTGCTGTCCGATTCTCTTCCAAGTCTTTTTCATTCCTCCAAATTGCCTAGGAAAACGTCTCCAGGCGTTTTCCATTTTGCCTGTGGGCATGTGAAGCCCACAGGCATTGTCTTCCGGGGCACAGTCCTCTAAACTCCCATCATGCACCGCCCCTATGAGTTGCGATCTCGCGCATGCGCAGATCAATCCGCTCGAGCGAACACAACAACTCAGCCTGGGCGCCGCACAGACTACTGGGGAAAAAAAACTATCCCAGAAGCCCCTGCGGCAGACAGGAAGAAGTGACCTGCTGCTGAAGCCCCGCCCCTTTCCTCATCGGCTCCGCCCCTTTCCGCAATCTCCTGAGGCAGAAAATTTAAAATAAGAAGAAAACAGAAGAAGACAGCAGAAAGGTAAGGGAGTTACCTAGCGATTAGGGAAGGGGGGGGGGATCACATAGACCCAGTACTGTTATTTAGGGTGGACCTCCGCTTTAACCACCACTGTTCTGTAGGTTATGGTTTGTATTAGCTCCTGATCTTGTACACATGAGGTATTTTGACATCTGAAAAACAAAATTTATATATATTATAATATATATTGGTGCAAGTTAAGGTTTTGATTTTATTTATTTTTTTATTCTTACTTTCTCTGCTTTTATGCATGTGGAAAATTTATAGATTCTCTTCATGCAGTTTTGATGAGAGGAAAATGTCATTTCCCAGCTGCCAGGCCTCCTTCTGTCTGTAGAATGCAAATGATCATGCAATGATTTTCTAAAGATAGTTCACAGCAGAGATAACGGTTATGTCCTCATGCATATCTCCCTTGTGATATTTTTACCTTCTAGTGTAAGTGTCTGCAAAGAAAGGCGGTATCGGCACTCCATCCAATATATATGCCTTGGTTCTCCACACAACTTGGCATCAGATATTGTGGATACTCCGATGCCTTGCACAGATGAACGGGGAGGGCAATATAGAAGCTTTATTGCAGCAATGTTTGAGCAAGTCACATGCTGAAACCTCAGTGCAATAAACCATCTATATCATCCGTTCTCATTTTGCAAGCCCTTAGAGTGCCTACAATATATGCTCAGCTGTTGATCCCTTGTACCATCTGTGAGCTCCCGAACCTCACCCCCCCCCCCCCCCCCCCGTTTTTTTTTCCCCTTCATTTCTATTTGTTTGGAACAAGCAGCGCTCATTAGTTGGAGTCGTGCGCTGCTCAATGCAAACGACAAATCTAATAGTCCATAGTCAGTCTCGAGCGTGATTTCTAATTTCTACATACATTAGGAACATGGAGAAAGAATGTAGCCACCTGCTTAACGGGGGCAGGTCAAAGAAAGGAATATAAAGGAGTTCTGAAGAGGCTAAGCTCAATAGAAGGTACTTTTTTGAGTTAAAGGATAAAAAAATGTGCATTTATTTTAGGAGCCTGTAAAGCATTGCACCCACAATAAGCAGATCATGGGTGTAATGCCAGCTCCTGCAGGCTGTCTGCCCGTATCTTTTGATATGGACAGGCAGTTACTGAATGACAGGATGCTCAATCAACTACGTTGGTGCAATGGAGCCCGATATCCATTGGCCTTCACTCCCATCTTCTGACCTTGTTCCTCTTAATCCTGAGAGGCCCCAGCTAATACAAAGTGTCCATGTCATGCAGGCACTGACATGGACACCTGGACAGGGACCAAGCAGGAAATAAATAGAAGAGGCAACGGTTCTTTGCTTCAGTCACGTGACCATGGCTTAAAACTGAATTAAACATGCCTTTACTTTAACGAGCCCAGTCCATCGCTGGCACCTTCTGGGTGCTGGCCTTTGCCCATCTTCATTGGCCAATGCAGGATGATGCTCAGGAGTTGTTCATCCTGGCGCACAGGGACTGTGCCGCCAGTATAAGCTGAGCTGTGAGCAGACAGGTAGGTTTATTTCGTTGCAGCAGAGATGTTGAATTTTCACAGTTTGTGACAGTGGAACACTTTAACTTAAGGAGGAGCTCCAGTCTCATGAGTGAAAATTAAAGGTCATCGGCTTTACAAACTGTAGCGGCTGACTTTTAATAAACAGTCACTCACCTGTCCCACGGTCCAGCGGTGTGTTCTCCCCAGCCATTTTCTTTCTCACTTGCGCTGGCATTCTTTTCTCCTTCTTTTCTAATTAAAAAAAAAAATAGATAGATAGATAGTAATCATATAGGGTTACATATATAATATAACGGCATGTGTTAATGTAGAATTTACCATGCATAATAAACCATTGTACAGTATAGTCAACAAGTTATCTCATATGTTTATTTGTGTTTCACACTGTGTCCTCTACGTATCTCTCATCCTATTGCCGCACCCCAAAGCCTTGGGATCTTAGATCAAGGCAAGGGAGGTATTCACCCCAAACAAAAAGGGCGTGATCTGGAGCGGTTCCAGATGTATCTAAAACGGGTAGAAAAAGAACCACCTCTAAAAAAAAAAAAAAAAAAAAAAAAAAATGGTTAAACAATCAGTCAACCTCTGTGCGTCAAATCCCCAGCACGCTACATATGTTTTTGGCATAATTGGGGAAAATATGAATAATTATGTCAACTGCCCTCAATACATATAATTCAGCCTTTAGTGAGTAAGGCTACAATCATGCTGAGGAGGTGACGCCCCCAAGAATTCTATTGCGAATGAACTGCGCTGGAGCCAAGCCTGGAATATCGAACCAGACCTCCCATATACGTTCAAATTTTGTTGGGCTACCCCTATGCTGGTAGGTCAATTTCTCTCTTAAGAGTCCTTTGTTTACAGCTTTAACCCCTTCTGCATGTGTAGGAGGTGTTGTAGAAAGCCATTTACATGCTATAAGTTTTCTGGCAAGAAATAAGACTAAGTATATAGCTATACAATTACAAGTTATGGGGAGTGCGATGTATGCTAAGGAGCTGGGTACATTTCTGAGCTGAGGAGAGGGACACTTTGAGTATATTATCCCATATACAGGCCCATTCCTCATCAGTAACCTCACCCATGTCTTCTGACTAAACATCTCTACAATGAAAAACATGGCTTTGGATAAAAGACCCATAGAGATATGAAATTTGTCCCTTCCTGGTCATGGATGACACCAGCTGTGTAGGTACTGTAGGATTAGGCACTGGCATCTTTACTATGAACACCCGGCTCTGACAGCTTGCGGCTTCACAGCTAAGTGCCTACTGCACATTTAGCACTGCGCAATGTAGATGGTCCCGCAGTCTTCTAGGACTTGTCAAGACTTCAGGTGGAGGAAGGAGAACTTGATCTTCCAATCGTGTGCGCCAGGGGTTTCCAAACTTTTTTTCAAAGCGGGCCAGATTTGATTAAGTGAACATGTGTGAGGGCTGACCATTTTGCCTGACATTCTTTGAGCCATTAAAATTTGGTCTAAGCCCTTGTACACACGGTCGGACATTCTGACAACCAAATCCGTTGGATTTTGTCTGACGGATTTTGTCCGAAACTGTTGCATACACGCGGTCGGACAAAGTTGTCGGAAAATCCGATTGTACATAACGTGATGACGTTCTTTCATTACGACGGGACTATGTTCAGGCTAGTAGCCAATAGCTTTGGTCTAGGAATTTTGATCTGAGCATGCGTGGCACTTTGTCCGTCAGAGTAGGCTACACATGATCGGAGTATGTCCGATCGGAGCATTTTGTCGGAAAATTTTACGGACAAGTTGGAAAAGTTGGTCCATCGGATACTCCGACGGAAACAGTCCGATGGAGACCACACACAGTCGGATTATCCGACAAAACGGTCCGATAGGACGCATTCCGTCGGAATCTCCGACCGTGTGTACAAGGGCTAAGTGTGTTCGTCTGAGCACTAATACACTGCCCAACAAGAATTCTCTTGCCTTTGTGGCTGTGTGTGGTGAAGAGATGAGTTTGGGCGTGTTATTTGGATATACCGTATTTATTGGCGTATAACACGCACTTTAAGAGGGAGGTTTCAGGAAAAATTTTACATTTTAAAGAACTGTGAAGCAAAATAAGGGTCGGTGCCCATCTGCAGCCTCACCATTGCCATCAGTGCAGCCTGCTCGATGCTCATCTGCAGCCTCGGAGGGAACAGGGAGGGTGGCGGGATGAGTGCCGACAGATTACATATAGGAGAATCTCCTGTTTACTTGCCAATCTCTTTAATACAGGGCTTGATAAATTTGCTTTGAATCTAGCAGCCAGTTAAAGTTATTTTTTTGATTTGTAATATAATGCTGCTTCTCGGCCTTTTGGCTAAGATCAAGTTTAGTATCTGTTCTTATCAGTTACCAGGAGGTGGCGCTTGCTTCCGTCCCTGTTCTACGGCGAGGTGGAGCAGGGGTGGCGGTTGCTATGCAAAACCTGCTGGTGTGAAGGTGACCCAGAGCGGTTCGTAGCCGAAAGGGAAGCCTTCTGATGAGGATGGAGAACCACTGGTCGGCGCCAGGGGAGGGAATGTTTGTTCCCTTTTCTCCCACCGGGGGAACGGCCTGTACTTCCCGAATGTAATTGAGTAGGAGTGATGGGAGCGAGGGTGAGGCCTGATGGCAAAGGGCTCTCACTAAGCTCCTGGATCTCCATGCCGTTCTGGCTGGGGTGGGGGCTGCTGTGGTCTGGGCTTGAGGTCGGGGATGCTTCTGTTGAAAAGCCTATGGTGATGTGCCCCTGAAGTGGCAGTTCAGGGGTGCCTTATATTCGCTGTGCTTGCACTTTGATATCTGGCACCTTGGTCACGTCATTATAACACATCTTTTCACACCTGCCTCTAGGGCCGGCCTTTTGGCTTGGACCAGAGGAATTTTTGATTCCTGGCCGGAGGGCCTGGTCATTGTGTTTACACAATGGCCACCTTTTTCACTCTCCCTCTCCACTATCCCTTCCCCACTTTATTTATTTTATTTGTGTGTCACGTTTTATGTTTGTCACCTGCACGTTTGGCTAGTAGGATGTCGGTCCTCGGGCCAACCCTGAACATCTTGTGGGAGGGTGAACATAGGCCTTTTGGCTTGGTTCGCCCTCCCTTTGGGGGGTCTCCCTTCGGGGGAGCCCCTACCCTAGTACCTGGGTGGCTCTGTTTCGGCAGACCTTCCGGAGAAAGGCGGTCGTCTGGCTTCGGCTGGATGGGCCATGTATTTGGTACCTCAGTCCCCGTCTGGAGCCTAACGCCCCGGGGGATCAGGGTAAGGTCCTTCCTTGTGGAGGACAGTAGACACAACCGTTGCACGTTTTTTGTGTGTCACTCTTGGTGTGTGTCCACTTTTTTTGGCACCGGGTGGAAGTTTTTGGGTGTGTTTTGCACGCCATAGGCTTTTTCAATCGAAAAATAATGCTGTGACCAAAACTACATGTCTTGTGTTTTTTCTCTGCTGCAAGGCATACATTTAAAATGTATGGGGAATAATACGTCGGTTTGTATATACTTAAACATTCCTGGTCTGTGGCATCCTTATCCTGTTAGGACTAGTCTCTGGCCTGCCTGTCTTACAGCTTTACCATCTGTATGTGTGTCATTTCACTCCAGCTATCTCCTCCACTGCTCAGCCCACAGCATTGACATTCTAGCCTGTTGCAAGCCTTCAAATAAAAATAAGCTTTCCAGATGATGAAATGTGTTCTATTTTGGCTTCAGTCCAAGATCACAAGGTGACATGGGTGCACGGTTGTGGCGTATACAGCAGGAGGCACGATATCTGGGTAGATTTGATGTGGGGACATTAACCTTTTTTTTTTTTTTTTTTGTGTGCCTGGTGCACACCTTATCATTTATGGTGTCTAAAGATACACAAACCAGCTATGTTTGATAAGAGTAATCAATATAAAGAATAAACAGTGTCCTTACCAGCCTTTAAAGCAGCATATGGTACTACATTTTATATATTTTGTGTGTGTGTGTGTGTGTGTGTATGTATATGACCAAGGTTCTTATCCAGTGGTGGCTGGTACTCAAGATTTTTTTTTGGGGGGGGGGGGGGGGGGTGCAAACAAACTGGAAAAAAAACATCAAATGCAGCCACTGTGCCCCATCAAATGCAGTCACTATGCATGTGGCTCTAATTGGGTGCTTCAAAAATACACCCCCGCTGCTGTAATTCAGGCGCCTGGCGTCGGAAAAGGGGCCGGGCGCCTGAATAGGGGGTGGCTATGTATGGATTGTATGAATCAATCCATTCTACAGAGAGGGGGCGGCGCCCCTAATGGATGGGCTGCCACTGTTCTTATCGGAGTCCATTTAACTTATTCAGTCTGATAAGTGAGAAGATCATTCTTGGACAAATATCGGACCACAAAGTGCTTGTGGTCAGCAGGAAGAGAACCAATGCCATTGGTGTCCGTTGAAGGAATAGTGCCCCTTTGTTAGTGGGAGAATTGGGCGCCCCGACCTTGGTGAAGTGGGAAAAATGATTGCTCCACTGTTGGCTTCGGCAAAAGAATAGTATCCCGTCCTTTGTGTCAGTGGGAAGAATAGTGTCCCAAGGGCTGGATAAAGGCCAGCAAAGCACTGCAGTTTAGAGACCACTGTTAGACAGACATCAGAAATTAGCAAACAAAAATGTACAATTAATCAATTGAAAAGCAATTTCACTATAGGACATAGTTTTTTGGTCTGGTAATTATTTAAAAATACTGCCTTATTTATACAGTGGTTATTTGGTGTGACAATTTAAGCAGTAGCTACCTACCTAGGTAGCTGATTAGCTAGGTAAGAGATGATCAACATAAGGAAATATAGATGCATTAAAAGGATAATAATTCTATCTAAGCACTGTAATTACCCCATTAAATGAAACGCTATTAAGTTGTTTGAATAAAAGGAAATGAAGTTAGTATGGTGATTGCACTTACCTCCCTGTTGCTGGTATAGCCCTAAAAAGAATGGCGAGAAGCTTGGATCTCTCAGGGGTTGTGTTCTTTATTTTGGGAAGGTTTTGGAATAAGCTATTCTTGTTCCCCATTTTCTTGAGCAATGCAAGAGACTAGACAAAAGGTACTACAGTAGCGATGACTTTTTTTGCTATTTTCACACTAAAGCCTGCCATACATGGCTCGCATTTTAAGATGAGAGTCCTGGGTGGCCCTGTCGGCACTACCTGGCTCTGGCTGTCCGTATACAATACCCAGTGGTCCAGACTCCTCCATCCATGCTGTTTATTGTAGATGACATAAGCTAATAGATTTCTCTTGTTCAACCTGCAGGCTGAATGAGAAATATTTGATGTGTTTGGCTAGCCTTAAGGAGGAGCTCCAGTCTGCAGCTGCAAATAACTAGCTGCTGAAATTTTATATTCAAGGACACTTACCTGTCCAGGGATCCAGCGATGTGGGTATCCCCCCCACCCCCACCCTACAGGTGCGCCTGGACCCGTCAATCGGCTTCGGGTGCAGGCGCCGGAATTGTAAAGGAAATTGGCTTCTCTCCAAAATTGTCCCTAGTATATGAATGTGAGTTGGGGACCTTGGATTGTGGGCTCTTTGAGGATTATGTAACTATGTCTTGCCATCTTCTGGGACGTGTGTGTGTGTGTGTGTGTGTGTGTGTGTGTGCGCGCATGTGCGTGTCTCCCAGAAGGCAGTGAGGGAAGGAAGAAGGCTGGAAATGCCATCGCAATCTTAACTGGAAGTGGGAGCAAGTACCTGTCAAAATCAGGTACTCGCTCCCCCCCCCCCCCCCCCAAAAGAAAGCGCCAGAGGTGGCAGTGATTGGGGGGGGGGGGGTTTGAATAAACGGTGCTTCACCTTTTTGGTGGAGCTCCGCTTTAAGCTGGCTGGTTGTATTGAAGTAGATCTATTGATGAACTTCAGTACAACCAGCCTGTTTGCTGTGTTTTTTTTTTTTTTTTTGATCGCTGCTTATGGCTATAGCTACTGCCAGTGATCATTGAATTCTGACAGCCAGGAAACCTCCTGCTGCCAGAACACCATAGCTCCACGGGAGGGATTGATCCAGGAAACTAGCATTTTTCTTTCTTTCAACCTGCGGTTGAAGTAAGGAAAATTGCATAATGTGTGGCCAATGTATTAGCATGAACCTGTCGTTCACCCAGCCTTACTGAAGTGCATGTGGGTTAAAGAATATGTAAACCCAACATTTCATATTCCTCATATGTTCCTGCTGTACCATTTACTTGTATGAAAAATTATCCTGTTAACCTTATATTGTTTTCTTTGTGTGAAATACCATATGTTCCTGACAGTCACTCTGCTTCCCTAAAAACTGACCACACTAGACCTGAGACTACGCCCATTCACCCTGAAGATCAGTGTCCTACTGTTTCTCAAAATTAACCCCCCCCCCCCCCCTTAATTTTTTTTATATGTGACATAGGTTGGAAAAAGACACAAGCCCATCTAGTTCAACCAAAACAAAAAACAAAACAAAAAATTCAACAATCCCATATACCCAATCCCATATACCCAATCCTTTACCCACAGTTGATCCAGAAGAAGGTGAAAAACCCCAGCAAAGCGTGCTGCAATTTGCTACAGCAGGGCTGGAATTCCGCCGAGCAAAAGACCGATGGAGCATACACACGGTCGCATTTTCCGACGTAAAACACTCATCGGTCTTTTGAGGGCTGAAATCCTTAACCACTACTCTCTCTGAATTTTTTTTTTTTTTTTTTTTTTTTTTCTATCCATTTACAGGTATTGATCGTTCCAAGTCTGTAGACTTTACCTTACACATTAGTCATGGGTGTGGGGAACTGTGTCAAACGCTTTTGCAAATCCAAGTATACCACATCCACCACCCCTCTGTCCAAGGTTTTACTTGCTTCCTCATAAAAAGAAATTTTGGTTTGTTTGACAACTTCTGTCTTTCATGAATCCATGCTGTCTGTTGCTTAAAATATTTTTTTGCAAGAACTCGTCTGTGGTCTTTTATTAAACTCTCCAGTATCTTCCCAACTATAGATGTTAAGCTAACAGGTCTATAGTTAATTGGAAAGACTTTGATACCTTTTCTTCTAGTCTGGACCATGATATTGTCTTTGTAATAGGTTTATACATTTTTGCCCTTTTAACTCTCCGAGCAGTACCATTACTCCAGTCAACTTCCGGGTAGTTAAAATCCCCCATTATCACTGTCCCAGTCCTTGCAGCCCTTTCCATCTGTGCAAAGAGCTGAGTCTCGACCTCCTTGTCAACGCTGGGAGGTCTATAACAAACTCCAATGACAACCTTTTGTAGTATGCACACCCATGTACAGTTCCACCCATAATGCTTCAGACTCCTCACACTCTCCATCAACTAGGTCCTCTTTCACACTCTTTTGAGATCACTTCTCACATAGACAGACAGCACCACCCCTCTGTTTTTACTCTTTCCGAAAGAGAGCATAGCCAGGAATATTATTAGCCCTGTCATGAGAAGAATGAAGCCAAGATTTAGCAATACCAATTACGGTAGATCCTAGTTCTCCTCGTGCACCAGAGCTCCCAACCTATTTTGCTTGGCAGACTTCTGGCATTGGTGAAAAAACACTTTTTTTAATTCATTGGCACATTTTGCAAACGTATGTTGCATATTTTTTATTTCAGTACAAATTGAACCATTTTCCAATGGTTGTTTGTAACATAGGAACCTTCATATCATCTGCCACAGCCCTCCCCCATCTTTCCCCATTCACCCTCTCCTCACAATCCTAGTTTAAATACTCCTCCAGTCTTCCCATAAACCTCCCCCTTCCATGTAGGTGCAACCATCTTTAAAAACCCAAACCCCTCCTTCTTACACCAGGTCTTTAGCCATGCATTCTGGTCTCTAATCTCCCCTGCGTATGGCACAGGCAAAATTTCAGAGAATATCACCCCGGATATATAACTAACACACGCACACGCACACGCACACGCACACGTTCACGTTCCCAGTTTGCTAGGACTGAATTCCTGCACATTTAAAGACGGCCAAAGACTGGCACCCAGAAGAAACCATGGAGCAATTGCCAGTGCTAGTAAGGGACCTTATGGGTGTTGGACCTTTTGGAGAAGAGGTTAGACATTGCAGACTTTACCACTTTAAAGCTCAAATTAACCCCTTCCCGACCAGCCACTGCAGTTATACTGTGGCAGGTTGGCTCCCCTGAGCGAACCATCGTAGCTATACGTCGGCTCACCTTTTGACCACTAGGAGGCGTGCTTGCACACCTTCAGCGCCACGCCAGAGCCAATGCGCGTGCGCCGGGCACTTGCGATTGCTCCACACAGAGACAGAACGGAGATCTGTCAATGTAAACAGACAGATCTCTGTGCTGTCAGGGGTGAGGAGACCAATCTGTTGTTCATATGAAGTATGAACAATGATCGGTCTCCTTACGCATGCAGTCCTATCCCCCCACAGTTCGAATCACCCCCTAGGTAACGGTTAACCCCTTGACCTCTGCTTACTGTTAACCCCTTCCCTGCCATTGACATTTACAGTTATCCGTGCATTTTTAGAGCACTAATTGCTGTATAAATGCCAGTGATCCCAAAAATGTGTCAAGTGTCCTATCTGTCCGCCATCATGTTGCAGTCCCAATTAAAAAAAAAAAAAAAAAAACGCAGATCGCCGCCATTACTAATAAAAATCCCATCTTTCCCATCTTTTGTAGATGTTATAACTTTTGCGCAAACCAATCAATATACGCTTATTGCCACAATTTTATATTTATATATATATATATATATATATATATATATATATATATATATATAATTTTTTTTTTTTTTTTGTATTATCAAAAATATGTAGAAGCATATCTGCCTAAACTGAGGCGTGGTGTGTGTTGTTGTTGTTGTTGTTGTTGTTGTGTTTTTTTTTTTTTTTTTTTTTCTCATTGGGTATATACTTATTATAGCCAAAAATTACAAAATATTGTGTTTTTTTTTTTTTTTCTTTTAATCAAAATTGTTGCTCCTTTTTTTGTTATAGTGCAAAAAATAAAAACCGCAGAGATGATCAAATTCCACCAAAAGAAAGCTCTATTTGGGGGGGGAGGGGGAGGGGGCATGTGTGGCACTTTGTCCAATCGGAATTCTCTACAAACGATCGGAAAAAGTCTGATCGGATTTTTTTGTCAGAAAATTTGAGATCTTGCTTTCAATTCCATTTTCCGACAATATAATTTGATCGGACCTTTTCCATTGGAATTTCCGACCGTGTGTACAGGGCATCAGTCTACAAGCTATGGTGCCAATCACTGAAAATCTCACCTGATGTACTGATGGCCTATCTCATTTCTTGAGACACTAATAAGTTGGGAAAGTACAAATACCCACCCAAATGACCCCTTTTTGGAAAAGTAGACAATCCAAGGTATTTATTAATAGGCATGGTGAGTTTTTTGAAGTTGTCATTTTTTTCCCACAATTCTTTGCAACTTTTTTTTTTCCCAACAGAATTGTCATATTAACAGGTTATTTCTCTCACACAGCTTATGCATACCACAAATTATACCCCAAAACACATTCTACTACTACTACTCCTGAGTATGCCGATACCACAGGTGTGAGACTTTTACACAGCGTGGCCACATACAGAGGTCCAACATGCAGGGAGCAACGTCAGGCGTTCTAGGGACATAAATTACACATTCATTTTTTGACTACCTCTGACACATTTGAAGGCCCTGGAGCACCAGGACAATGGAAACGTCCACAAAATGACCCCATTTTGGACAGTAAACACCCCAACATATATTATGAGGCATAATGAGTCCTTTGAACATGTCCTTTTTTTTTTTTTATTTTTTTTTTTTTTTTTAACACAAGTTTTTGGAAAATGTGGAAAGAAAATGAAAAACGCATTTCATTTTTTTTTAACACAAAGTTGTCCATTTATAAGATATTTCTAACACATAGCATGTACATAGCAAAAGTTGCACCCCAATATATATTCTGCTTCTCCTGAGAATGATAATACCACATGTGTGAGAATTTTACACAGCCTGTCCACGTACAGAGGCCCAACATGCAGGGAGCGCCATCAGGGACATAAATTTCAAATCTAATTTGACTACCTATTACGCTTTTGTGATTCACTGATGTGGCATGGCTGTGGCAAGGATGAGCACAGATGAGGCATGGTTGGAGCATGGGTAAACATGGAGGAGCATGAATGAAGCACGGATGAGCTAGGGATTGATGACCACGGATGAGCCAGGGATGGCTGGATGGATGAAGCACAGATGAGCCAGGGATGGAGCACAGATGACAATGAGATAAATGGAGAATGTATGAGCATGGATAGATGGCACATGGATTAGCCAGGGATGGATGGAGCATGGATGAGCACAGATGACCACGGGATAGATGGAGAATGGATGAGCCACGGATGGAGCAAGGAGTGACCCGGGGAGGGATGGATGAGCTGGGGAGGGATGGATGGAGCACGGATGAGCCAGGGATGGATGGAGAATGGATGAGCCAGGGATGGATGAGCATGGATTACCACGGGATAGATGGAGAATGGATGGAGCACGGATTGGGCATGGATGAGCCAAGGATGGATGGAGCACGGATGAGCCAGGGATGGATGGAGCACGGATTGAGCATGGATGGGCACGGATGACCATGGGCATGGATGGATGGAGCACGGATGATCCAGGAATGATAAAAACACTTAACTTCAAGAGAGCTAATTTTCCGAGGATGAGGGCTACTCTCCAGGACTTAGACTGGGAGAGAATATTCGCTTCAATGGGCACAGAACAGAAATGGGAATTCTTCAAAAAGACTGTTGGGGACCTCACTGCAAAGTATATTCCCATGGGCAATAAGTTTAAAAGGCTAAAAACAAAACCTATGTGGCTCACGGCCAAAGTTAAAAAAGCTATAAACTGTAAGAGAAGAGCTTTTAAAAAATATAAAAATGAAGGATCACTAGTGTCATTAAAATGTTACAAAGAAATTAACAGAATATGTAAAAAGGAAATCAAGGATGCAAAAATTCAAAACGAACGACAGATTGCAAAAGATAGTAGGACAAACCCCAAAAAATTCTTCAAATATATTAATAGTAAAAAGGTCAAGTCAGAGCATGTAGGCCCTTTACAAAACAATCTAGAGTTGGTGACTGGGGACAAAGAGAAGGCTAATTTATTAAACACTTTCTTCAGCTCTGTGTACACAAAAGAGCATGGGGGAGCGCATGTCCATAATGGGGGTGATAGTGACACAGCCCCAAATGATCCACAATGGCTCAAAAGTGATATGGTCCAGAAATACTTAGACAGAATAAAGGTGGATAAAGCACCTGGCCCTGATGGCATCCACCCACGGATCCTAAAAGAATTGAGCTCTGTAATTTCAGAGCCATTGTATCTAATTTTTAGGGACTCATTAATGACGGGAATAGTCCCACTGGATTGGCGCAGGGCGAACGTGGTGCCTATATTTAAAAAGGGATCAAAGTCTTTACCAAGTAACTATAGACCTGTTAGCTTAACTTCTATAGCTGGGAAGATACTGGAGCGTTTAATAAAAGACCACATCGACGAGTTTTTGCTGAACAAAAACACTTTAAGCAACAGACAACATGAATTCATGAAAGACAGAAGTTGTCAGACAAATCTGATTTCTTTTTATGAGGAGGTAAGTAAAACCTTGGACAGAGGGGTGGCGGTGGACGTGGTATACTTGGATTTTGCAAAAGCATTCGATACAGTTCCCCACACATGGCTCATGTGTAAGGTAAAGTCTACTGGTTTGGAAATATCAGTTTGTAAATGGATAGAAAATTGGCTAGAAGACAGAATTCAGAGAGTCGTGGTTAATGACTCTTACTCTGAATGGTCTAAGGTTATCAGTGGTGTACCCCAAGGTTCAGTGTTGGGACCCTTACTTTTTAACATCTTTATAAATGATATTGGGTCTGGGATCAAAAGTAATATTTCTGTCTTTGCAGATGACACCAAGATATGCAGTGGAATAACGTCTTTACAGGATGTCTCCAATTTACAAGCCGACCTCAATACACTGTCTAATTGGGAGACTATGTGGCAGATGAGGTTTAATGTTGATAAATGTAAAGTTATGCACTTGGGGCCTAAGAATATGCATGCATCATACATGCTAGGGGGAGTACAACTGGGGGAATCCATAGTGGAGAAGGATCTGGGGGTTTTGGTAGACCATAAGCTCAATAACAACATGCAATGCCAAGCTGCTGTTTGCAAAGCGAGCAAAGTCCTTTCTTGTATTAAGAGAGGTATGGACTCCAGAGAAAGAGATATAATTTTGCCCCTGTTCAAATCATTAGTAAGACCTCACCTGGAATATGCCGTTCAGTTTTGGGCACCAGTTCTCAAAAAGGATATCGGGGAACTGGAGAAAGTGCAGAGAAAGGCAACCAAACTGATAAGAGGCATGGAGGAACTCAGCTATGAGGAGAGATTAGAGGAACTAAATTTATTCACTCTTGAGAAGAGGAGATTAAGGGGGGATATGATCAACATGTTCAAATACATTAGGGGTCCATATAGTGAACTTGGTGTTGAGTTGTTCTTTGTACGGTCAACCCAGAGGACACGGGGGCACTCTTTACATCTAGAGGAAAAGAGATTTCATCTTCAAGTACGGAAAGGTTTCTTCACAGTTAGAGCTGTGAAAATGTGGAATAGACTCCCGCCAGAGGTGGTTCTGGCCAGTTCAGTAGATTGCTTTAAGAAAGGCTTGGATACTTTCCTGATGGTACATAATATAACTAGGTACTAACATAGGTAAAGTTGATCCAGGGAAAATCCGATCGCCTATTGGGGGATCAGGAAGGAATTTTTTTCCCCTGCTGTAGCAAATTGGAGCATGCTCTGCTGGGGTTTTTTTTCGCCTTCCTCTGGATCAATTGTGGGCATAAAATTGGGTATCTGGATTGTACGATTATTTTTTGTTTTATTTGTTTGTTTTTAAGGTTGAACTGGATGGACTTGTGTCTTTTTTCAACCTGACTAGCTATGTAGGAATGGAGCATGGATAGAGCATGGATGAGCCAGTGCTCGCAACCTTTCCTCATAACTAATATATCTTCTAGTGCCTTTATTAGCTTTGTTGCCCCTTCTTTGTACTCGCTCCATTTCCAGTACATCCTTCCTGAGGACTGGTGCCCAGAACTGGACATACTCCAGGTGCGGCCGCACCAAAGTCTTGTAGAGCGGGAGAATTATGATTTTATCTCTGGAGTTGATCTCCTTTTTAATGCATGCCATTATTCTGTTTGCTTTGTTTGCAGCAGCTTGACATTGCATGCTATTTCTGAGCCTCATCATCTACTAGCACCAGGTCCTTTTCCATCCTTGATTCCCCCAGAGGTTCTGCCCCCAGTGTATAGATGGCATTCATGTTTTTGCCACCCAGATGCATTATTTTCCATTTTTCTACATTTGAACCTCATTTGCCATGTAGTTGCCCACACCATTCATTTGTTCAGATCTTCTTGCAAGGTTTCCACATCCTGCGGAGAAGTTTTTGCCCTGCTTATCTTGGTATCTTCCGGCAAATACAGAGATTGAACTGTTTACCCCTTCCGCCAGGTTGCTTAAGAATAAATTAAACAGGATTGGTCCCAGCACAGAACCCTGGGGGACCCCACTATCCACCCGTGACCATTCCGAGTACTCCCCATTTATTACCACCCTCTGAACTCGTCCTTGTAGACAGTTTTTAGTCCATGTACTCACCCTATGGTCCATGCCAACGGACCTTATTTTGTACAACAAGTGATTATGGTGAACTGTGTCAAATGCTTTAGCAAAATCCAGATACACCACGTCTACAGGCCTTCCTTTATCTAGATGGCAACTTCCCTCCTCATAGGTTAATGCCCCAATGTGAACCGCCTCCAGTGAAAGCTGGTCTGGTTCACAGGTTATGCCAGTTGGATGCAGTCCAAAATGCATCTAGTCTGCATATATGTGAACCAAGCCTAAGTAGAAGGATTTGTCATCTCTGTATATCATCTAAGGCCAGTCACTTTACTGGGTATATGTGAGGGTTTACAACCACATTAAGATTGTACATTAGCCCTTATTAAATGAGATACGATGTGACTGAGCTGTAAACCATCACGTATCTGTTTTTTCTGTATGGCTTTGTCATCGTGCTGACTGAACATATGTTCATTATTCTGAGGTGAGCCGTCGTCATGAAGGGAAGGCAGTGTTCTCTCACTCTCACAGTTTCTGTAGGCCTTGAAAGACCCTGTTGTATGGCAGATTAATGTGTAAACAAGGAGGTTAAAATAACTCTTCCCTCCCTTCCTACACTTGACTAAACAACAATGTTTCTGTATTGAAGGCCATTTTTGGCTTAGAAGGAATCTAGCTGTGAAAATTAATTGGTATGTGTAGTGTTATCTGTTCGGTGTGTATGCTGTGTCATTATTTTCTGAAATCTTGGCAAGCCTATTGGAAGGTAAAGGTACGCGGCGTCCCAAATAGCGGCTCTGTCAGTACCACTTTTACATAAGCATGTTATGTAACCCCCTCCACGGCTTCCTCCTCCTTCTCCACTCCTCAGGTGATGGACGACCGGGCATTTTCACCGTCTCTCCTCTGCTGTGGTAGGAGTATGACTGACTGCAAGGATTCCTCAGTATGGTAAAATGACTGTGGCCTTTTCCCTTTTTTTTTGCAGTATATTCCTGTGTGTATTCATATCTGTATTATTATTCTATATGACGTTCCTTTCTGGGTGAATAGACCTCATTCACACCATTCTTTGCCCCTGTGGTGTGTACCTACCACACTCCCATAAACACTTGCCAGGGGGCAAATTTTAGGTACCACGCTCTCTCAATATTTTGTTTTTCTCTTTTTAATTGAGTCAATTGGGGTATCTCAGAGCTTAGAGCGGTGACTGTCAGTTGCCGCTATCCACTCTACCCCTCCAGCGATCACTGGAGCGCTGAGATGTTTGAGGTGAGTGCAACTGTGAGCCGTACGCTGAGAGCCAGAGCCTGCTGTCAATCTGGCATCTGGGTAGATCCCAACAGTTTGGTCGGGATCCTTCCAGAGTCTGGAACGGCTGTGACATCAGTTGGCTTTAGCCCACTGTAGGCTAATTCTGGGTCACAGGAGAGCACAAGTAAATGCACTTCTGTGACCCACAAGAGAAGTACGGCTAAAAAAGCTTTGGCCATACTTCTCTTTTAAAGCTGAATTCCAGGTAGGAATTTTATTGCATAGTTACATTGGTCCAGCAAATTCCATACCTATGGGACTGCTGTGGAAGCGGAGGATCAGTATAGTAGTTGCAGCATGAAAATAACCTGGACAACAAAACACATCTGAAGATGCACTAAATTATGTACACTAAAAAAGTCTTCCCAGATCTAAATTCAATAAGACCCAAAACGTAAAGCTGAATTTCAAGTATGTATTATGTTGCATAGTGAACGTTGGTCCAGCTTGGACAAATGTAAGTACGCATGCACCATGCCTGTTGGATTTAAATGGAAGCAAGGAATCGGTGTAGTAGTTTCCACTACTACATTGATGCTCTGTCTTCTGGGACCTGTGCCAAGTAGCTGCCCTGCTGCATAATGAACACAGGGGGTTGTTGGCTTGGCACAGGTGCCATTCACAGAACGGCTTGCAATTTTCTCAGTGAATGCAAGGAGTTTTCTGATTGGAAGAGATGGAGCAGCGAAAAAATTACCTGGAAGATGGCTATAGCTGTAGTAGTGGCGATTTAATACAGTGATTCTCTGCTACATTTATGTGTACTTGCATTGGTCCAAGTTAGACCATGTAACTATGCGATAAGTCATATCTGGAATTCAGCTTTGTTTGGCTTAATTTGTATTTACATTTAGATCTGGGTAGGCTTTTGTTAACTTTTTTTTTTTTTTTAAGTGTGTGCTCACAATGTGCAAACATTAAAATCTTCATCTGCATCCTGATTTGCAGATGCTTGTTGGTATCCATACAATGTCAGTTGGATCCTTTTTATTTGTCTAGGTTTATTATTGTAGCAGATAGCTGCATTTTTTTGTTGTTGATGTAATTCTTAAATCGCTTGGCAAGCATAGGAAATGTGCGCAGCTGTTCGGGGTAACTCAAGTGAAAGAAGAGCTATAAAAGATGGATACCATTACCCAATACAGATCCCTGATGAAGTCACCTGACTGTGATGAAATGCATAGGAGGGAGCTGGGTGACGTCCTCGCGCACAAGCTAGGACGTAAGCAGAGTTGCCGTTTTATTGTACTGGTACATGCTGTAAACTAAGTGGCAGTGATTTTAAAAATTGCGGTTTTGCCTGAGTGCACTAGGGAATGGTGAACATGGAAGGGGACAAATGTGCCAGTCATATTGTTTAAGTGACAGCAGTGCAGCACTTGTGATGGAGGAGAAGTGGAGTATAGGACAGGAGATTTTGCACAAAGTGATAAGAAAAATATTCACGGTTCACTATTTAATTTTTTTTTTCTTGATACAGTATTTGTCATCATTTGGGAGTAATGTTGCACTAATACCATATATAAAAACCACAACTTTTTTTTTCTTCTTTGTACAGTCATGCTTTTATTATATAGACTGTAGCTTTATGTTGACAAAGAGAAGGGGTGGGGTCATTTGCATCTTTTTTTATGAATGGACACTTGTTAATAGCCCATTAGAAATAAATGGTAGCACAATAAAATATGTGGAACGTGAGCGAACACATTCCTGCTTACAGTAATAAAAAACACTTGGTAGTCTTTTCCATTTTTATACTGTAAGGTTTTCTTTACAGCAAGGGTAGGCAACCTTTGAGAGATGGCGATCTACCTGAACAACTTGAAAGAGATCAGAAATCAAGGGGTCTGGCGCAGCACCTAACTGAAGCCTAACTAAAATAATAAGGCAAAAGTGGAAAAATATAATAAAACAAAACAAATGTCACAAAAAAAAATAGACTTGGCTTACCTTAACCACTTGCCTACTGGGCACTTAAACACCCCTCCTGCCCAGACCAATTTTCAGCTGTCGGTGCTCTCACACTTTGAATGACAATTACTCAGTAATGTAACACTGTACCCAAATGAAATTTTTATCCTTTTTTTTTTTTTTTTTTTCCCCCCACAAATAGAGCTTTCTTTTGGTGGTATTTGATCACCTCTGTGTTTTTATTTTTTGCGCTATAAATGAAAAAAGACCGAAAATGTTGAAAAAAAAAACAAATTTTTCTTTGTTTCTGTGATAAAAATGTTCAAATTATAAATTTTTCTTCATAAATTTTGGCCACAATTTATACTGCTACATATCTTTGGTAAAGATAACCCAAATGAGTGGATATTATTTGGTCTTTGTGAAAGTTAGAGAGTCCACAAGCTGTGGTGCGAATCACACAAAATTAATCACATCTGATGTACTGGTGACCTATCTCATTTCTTGTGACCCAAACAAGCCAGGAAAGTAAAAATACCCCCCAAATGACCCCTTTTTTGAAAGTAGACATTCCAAGGTATTTAGTAAGAGGCATAGTGAGCTTTTTGATGTTGTCATTTTTTTCCCCCACAATTCTTTGCAAAATGAAGATTCTTTATTTAAATTTTTTCCACAAAATTGTCATTGTAATAGGTTATTTCTCTCACGTGGCATGTGTCTACCACAAATAATGCCCCAAAATAAATTCTGCTACTCCTGAGTATTACGATACCACATGTGTGGGACTTTTCCACAGTCTGACCACATAGAAAGGCCCAACATGTAGGGAGCGCCATCACGTGTTCTAGGAGCATAAATTACACATCTAACTTGTTGACTACCTATTACACTTTTGAAGGCCCTGGAGCACCAGGACAGTGACGCGTGACACCGACGTGGCACTGATACATGGCACTGATACGTGGCACTGATGACACGTGACACTGACAGATGGCACTGATGACAGATGGCACTGATACCTGGCATTGACGACACGTGACCCTGATAACAGATGGCACGTGACACTGACAGGTGGCACTGATGACAGGTGGCACTGATGACAGGTGGCACTTATACGTGGCACTGGGGACAGGTGGCAGTGGGGGCAGATGGCACCGACTGGGGACAGATGGGCACTTTATTTTATTTTTCTACACTAACTGCTGTGAGATCTCACAGCGGTTCATCTCTCCCTCCTCAGACGCCATCTGTGTGAGGAGGGAGAGCGGCGTTGAGAGATGATCTCCTATGTTTACAAATGAAATCATCTCTCATTGGACACGCTGATCGCGCTGTAAACGGCCACTGTGATTGGCCGTTTACAGCAATCTGTGACTGGCTGTGTCCGGGGGACAGCACAGAACTTCCCCAATGAGTGCCCGCGGCGGCGCGCAGAGGGGAATTAAACAGGAGGACGTCCAGGGACGGCCTCCCGGCAGTTAGCGTCCACCCTGTAGCCGTCTTTGGCTATAGGGCGGGCGCGAAGTGGTTAAAGTGCACAGTGTCAGTCAGTAGAGCAGTAGACAATCTCATTTGTTTGGTATGTGTGTTTTTTGTGTTTTTAATTTTTATTTTTAGATTTTTTTACTTTATTTTTTTTATATACAGTTTAACAGCCCTACTGGGGGTCTTTGATTAAATGTCGGGGGTCTAAACAGATCCCCAATGTCTCACTTTTGAGACCTAAAAAACTAAACTGCACCCTTAATATCCATCTTTGCAGCCTTGGCTGCGCAGAATAAATGAACAGGAAGAGCTCTGCACAGTCTCCCTGTTCATTCAAAAACAGAAGCATAGTAAACGGTTTACTATGCTTCAGTTATAAATGATTGCCATCAATCACTCACTGTGTTCATTCAGAAAAGGAAGGGGGCGATACATTTTATATATTTACTGGCCCCTTCCTCCACTCTCCGTTCTGAAACTATGCTCTCAGCAGCTCGTGGGAGGCAAAGGAGTGGAGGCCGGCAGCAGTGTGAGAAGGGGACCCAGGCAGCAGACAGAAGTGGAACCTGGACAGCAGGGGCAACGGGTGGCATTTTCTGGAATAGATCCCCTGTATCCCCCCCCCCCCCCAGCTTCCAGCTGCTGTGGGGGGGGAACTACAAGAGATTGGATCGAGTACATGCTGCCCCGTCATTCCTCCTGTCCAGGTTCCCTTTCATTCTGTTTGTCGGTGGCATAGCTTAAATGCTTGTTCCTTCTCTGCAGGCGGTGGGAGGAGCAGTCTGCTGGGTTGGCAAGGAAGGGACACGATCTACCTGTCGCCTGCCAATGATTGATAGATTGCTGATCTCCAGGCACACAGTGAAATGAACATAAAAAGATCAATATGGGTGAAGTATGCCTGATTTATGATTGACATTGTGTACTGACCACACATTATACAAAGGGGAACCTCATCTTGTACACCTAATTGCTTTTACACTACAACTCTCAACTTGCAAAATATCTATGGTAAGAGTTGAAAGGAGTGTTGATTTAGGTGAAGATTGACCTTGGCATATGCTTCATTTGTTATTCGTAGTGAGTCGCGTGCTGATAGGAGAGATCAGAGGGCTGGGAATGTTTCCCATGGAAGTAACTAAAGGTGATGTGACCAGGCATTAGATTTGCAAGAGAATCGTGGAAGCCATCACCCGGCTGGTTGAACCCACAGAAAAGGAACCATTACTCTGAACAAATGTATGGTCATTTCTCAGCACATAGGCTGTCCATGCAGTTAACCCCATCCATGCCATATGTTGGAAAACGAACTGTAGCCAGTACATTTTCATTGAGCTGGATAGAAAGGTAAATTGTGGCATTTTGTTGTATGGGAAGATGCTTGTCACTAAATAGGTTATTGTCTACTATCCAGTAGATGGCAAAATTCCTCATTGATAACAATACTACTATGCATTATATATCTAACCTGTTTTCCTGTGGACATGCTTCCCTAAAGGCATACCTGTGTCTTTTTTTTTCTTCTAGCACTGTAAATTTAATAACATTAATACACATACACACACAAAATATATAATATGTGTGTATATATTATTACATGCCTCCATCTTCCGCGGCCTGTCTCTGTGCTTTCTCCACCTCTCCTCTGTGTCTGCCCCCTCAACGTCTGCTGCTCAAATAACTTTCACATCCTCATACCATCCCCTCTAATCCTATGTGAGTGATTTATAAAGTCTGCTATACCTCATTCCACAGCTCTTCTCAGTGATCACATGATCGGCTGGCTCTCTCTGCTCTCCTCTCCCGCGTCATGTCAGCAGGAGAATCTTGGCCCCGCCCACTGCATCTATCAGACGGGGAGAGAAGAAAGCCAGCTGATCATGTGATCGCTGAGAAGAGCTGTGAAATGAGGTACAGGATTTTTTTAATCACACAGGGGCACACAGGATTAGAACACAAAGGGGATGGTATGAAGATGCGAAAGTGGCTTAATGACCACTTTAATCGTTGAAGAATAGAGATTGCGATTCTACCCCCCCCCCTCCCGATCTTAAAAAGCATTTTGTTGATTCAGTGCTCACAACATCACTTAGGCAGAGATGAAGAGAAACATTGTAACATATAGTTGAACTGAGAATAAAATGGTGGTTGTTGCAATATTTTATGTATTTGCGCAGCAGTCTTTCAAACGCAGTTTTTTTTGGGAAAAAATACACTTTATTTGAGCTACAGTAGGTCTTTTTATTGGATCGGCCTACATGTGTCGGCCCTCATTCTGCACTTGCCTCAGTGAATCTTGGCCCATGATCCTGTCACCAGTTTGCCAGTTTTTCTTCTTTGGAGCACTTTTGGTGGGTCTTGACCACTGCAGACCGGGAACATTCCACAAGCTCTGGAGTTTTGGAGATGCTCTGACCCACCCATCTATCCATTATGGTTTGGCTCATCAAAGCCGCTCAAATCCTTAGTCTTGACCATTTTTTATTTCTGCTATCAACTTTGGAGACATGTTCACTTGCTGCCTAATATATCCATACTTTTTCAGGTGCCATGGTCACGAAAATGAGTGTTATGCTCGTTTACCTGTCAGTGGTCATAATGATGTTATGGCGTCCTAGGGTCATCTATTTGAATCCCAACCACGGCACTACCTGCCCAAAGTTTGCATGTTCTCTCTGTGTTGGCTGAGAGTGCTGACTGGGAGCCGGTCGTCAGACCTTCTTGGATCATGCCCTATCAAGCGCCCAGCTTCTGTAGGACTGGCACTGTACACATGGGTCGAATGTCAGCCATTTTTTTTTTTTTTTTTTTTTTTTAAATTGAACCACCCGATACTGCTCAACATTTGGCCCGACTTTAGGGTGTAAGGTCCTTAAAGACAAGGAATGATGTGAATGTACAATTTGGGGCCGGTGCTAGGCTATTTTGCACGCAACTTGCATAACCCCCCCTCCCCCGGGGGGGGGGAGCCTAAGAGAGACCCTAGCCCTGTCCCTTTCTGCAGTCCCTCCTCTGTCTGCAGACCAGGTCTGTGTATGATAGATGGTACCTTCCAAGCAAAGATGCCAGTTTCCTTGATCTGCTTCGATCCATCCAATTCCAGCGGCTCCCGCAGCAGCCTGCGCTACCTGTCCATCCTCTGACAGATCTGTGCCCCCTGTCAGCATGGGCTCCGGGCCTCACGTTAGAGCGCCGAGAGGAACTTGGAGCAGTCCATGCGCTGGAAGCGTGGGGTACGCTGCGCCGACTGCTTCTCGCCTCTTCAGGGGGAGGGGTCAACGTGGAGGCAGTGCCACAGTGGAGCACTTCTCCGATCCCTGGCTGTTAGGCCCATCTGCCCTCCGCCAGCCCCTCACTGATTCCTGCCGTGTGGTGATGATTGGTCAGCCGCCTGCATTCCCAAGGGTGCTGCTGATTGCTGCTGCACCGCCGCAGACGGGGCCAGTGCTAGACAGCCAGGTAGAGGACACTCACTCTCCTCCCAGTGGAGAGTAGGTAAGCCAGCGGCTATGGCTGGGCCCTAGTTTGCCTAGCGGTAGCACTGGCCCTGTGTAGTGTGTGTATGTGTGGCACTGGCCGTGTGTGTGTGTGTATATGTGTGTGTGTATATGTATGTGTATGTGTATATGTGTGTATATATATAATATTATATTGATGGTGCTATATGAGTACATGTAATAGTGTGTGTGTGACAAATTGTTTTTAGCTATGATACAAGGAGGAAGTGCTCTGGCCGTGCATAGACTGTCTCAGAGATAGTCTCAGTTGACAGATAGAAGGAAGTAGTGGACCTAACATAGAAACATTGAAGGAGGAAGTGAGGTGGGTGGACAGCAAGAAGCAGTGCTAGCGAAAAGACCTGGAACATCGCTAACAGAAATATAAGCTGAGATCTCCCTCCCTGGAAACTAGATTGCCTGGTACAATCTCCGTTATGTTAGTTGATAGCAATTTTATCTTTCACAAATTCTTGAAATCTACAAAGTTTGGAGAAACGCCAAATTGGAAAAACTGAAATTCTTTTTATACCTCTGATTACAGCTCTATTTTAGCCATGTGTCAATGTACATTGTGGCATTTAAGCTCATACTTTAGAGCAGCATTTACAGGCATTAAAAAAATGCCCCAAACCTGCATTTGGAGAGGAGCCCACTAGAATAATGTATGCACATACACACATAAATGCATTCTAGCAGCTCTAGAATAAACTAAAACTGAACCAAAGGGCAGATACTCGCCTTCCCAATGCTCCCTCGCTGGCGCTGGCATCTTCTCCCTTGAAGTGAGTTACAGCCATCTTAATTGGCTTTTACAGGATAACGTCACTCCTGCGAGCTAGTCATTCCTGCACACAGGATTGGGATACCACTGTAGGCCAACCTGTAACTTCATTAAATGTTCTTCCAGCTCTTCCTTGTTTGCCAGCTTTTTGTTGCCCTTTTCCCAACTTTTTTGAGCCGTGTTGCTGCCATTAATCTCAAAATTACCTTACTTTTCTTAAAATGGTGCATTTATTTATTTTTTGTTAAATATTTTTCACAAACAAAAATAAAGAGGTTCTAGCATTGGTTCTGAACTGTACGCAACCTCTACAGTATGGATTACATGTACAGTGCTGTGAAAAAAGTATTTACCCCCTTTCTAATTTTTTAATTTTTTTTTTGCATATTTGTCACACTTAAATGACTCCTATCATCAAACAAATTTTATCATTACACAAAGATAACCAGAGTAAATACAAAATGCAGTTTTTAAATTTATGGTTTTATTTATTAAGGTAAAAAAGCTGTCCAAACCTGCCTGGCTTTATCTGAAAAAGTAATTGCCCCGTAAACCTAATAACTAGTTGTGCCACCTTTTGGCGGCGGACTTGCTGTTGGGTTATGCAGCAGGACGATGATCCGAAACACAAGTGCACTTGAGCTTGAGGTTACAAACTGATGGCTGGACATTCTCCTTTTAGGATTTTCTGGTAGAGCTCAGAATTCGTGGTTTCATCAATTCATGGTAAGTTGTCCAGGTCCTGAAGCTGCAAAGCGGCCCTAGACCATCACGCTACCACCACCATGCCTGACTGGTATCGTGTTCTTGTTATGAACTGCTCATGCTGTATTAGTTTTATGCCAGATGTAACGGGACGCACACCTTCCAAAAAGTAACATTTTTGTCTTATCAGTCCACCGAATATTTGCCTAAAAGTTTTGGGGATAATCAAGATTTTTTATTTTTTTTGGTAAATGTGAGGTGAGATGAGGCTTTGTGTACTCTTTGGTCAGCAGTGGCTTTGGCCTTGGAACGTTCCCATGGATTCCATTTTTGCACAGTCTTTCTTATTGTTCAATCATGAACACTGATCTTACCTGAGGAAAGTGATGCCTGAAGTTCTATAGATGTTATGGCATGCTCTTGGAGTAATTTTTGTAGGCTGGGCTGGGAAGGTTCACCACTGTTCCAAGTCCTCTCCATTTGTGGATAATGGATAGTTTACTCGGGTTATCTTTGTATAATATTAAAATGTATTTGATCTGAATCATTTAAAGCGGGAGTTCCGCCGTTTTTTTTTTTTTTAAAGTTAGCAGCTACAAATACTGCAGCTGCCGACTTATAAAATAAGGACACTTACCCGCCCAGCGCGCCCGCGATGTCGGCACCCGAAGCCGATCTCTCGATCGTCTCTCGGGTGCTGCTGCCGCCATCTTGGGTATGGGAATCAGGAAGTGGAGCCTTTCGGCTTCATTTCCCGGTTCCCTACTGCGCATGCGCAATAAGGATGGTCCCGCTGTCTCTGGGATCCGTGTGTTTCCCAGCAGGCAGCGGGGGACTTTCGGAAAGAGGCGTAGATTCTGTAGAATCTACGCCCCTTTCCGCAGATAGCTATGCCGGAAGTGGGTGCAGATACCTGTACTGTACAGGTACCTGCACCCCCCCTCCCCCTGAAAGGTGCCAATTGTGGCGCCGGAGGGGGGGAGGATTCCAATGAGCGGAAGGTCCACTTTAGGGTGGACCTCCGCTTTAAGTGTGAGAAATATATGCCAAAAAATCAGGAAGGGGGCAAATACATTTTCACAGCACTGTATAATAGAAAGGCAGGTCATACATTGTAATTGTATTAGTACGAAACAAATGACACATTATAATAATCCGCATTGGAAAGGAGCCATGCCCCCTGAGACTTCTGTCGTCCACAAGTATCAGAGGCATATAACCACAGTCTATATACCGTATATACTCGAGTATAGGCCGACCCGAATATAAGCCGAGGCCCCCAATTTACCCCCAAAAACTGGAAAAAATTATTGACTCGTGTATAAGCCGAGGGTGAGACATGCCTGTCCATCCCTGTGTGTCCGTCCATCCCTGTGGGTCCATCCATCCCTGTGTGTGTGTCCATGCATCCGTGTGTGTGTGTGTGTGTGTCCATGCATCTGTGTGTGTGTGTGTGTGTGTGTGTGTGTGTGTCCGTGCAGCCTACCTGCGTCCAGCCTGCGTCCCGGCCCGGCCCGTCCCGTCCCGAGCCGAGCCTCCGTCCTTCAGCTCTTCGTCGGCGGCCATTCTAGGATTCAAAAGCCGCGCCTCCGTCGGTGATAGGCGGAACACTCAATTTCCCACTGACTGCTGTTCCGCCTATCGGATGTCCGTGATAGGCGGAACACTCAATTTCCCAGCAGCCTGTGTTCCGCCTATCACGGGCATCGTCTCATCCTCGTCCGTAGTACGAGGATGAGACGATGCCCGTGATAGGCGGAACACAGGCTGCTGGGAAATTCAGTGTTCCGCCTATCACAGGCGAAGGCGGAGCCGGAGGCGCGGCTTTTGAATTCTAGAATGGCCGCTGTCTGTCTGCTCGACACGCTGATCGAGCGGGCAGACAGCGATGACTCGAGTATAAGCCGAGGGGGGCACTTTCAGCCTCAAAAAAGAGGCTGAAAATCTCGGCTTATACTCGAGTATATACGGTACTTTATGCTCTGTTACCAACAGTCTGTCTAGTTTACAGACTGCGAAACTGACTGTAATTCTAAGAACTCACAGTATGTCCTTCTATAGTATGGCATCAATATAAATGAAAGGGGTTCAGAGTGCTTCACTGTAGGGAACACCAATCCTCCCAACCAGCAAAGGAGTACGCTCCATCCCCAACATTTGCAGAATTACACAGTCAATACCACTCGATCACAAAATCGAGATGGAGAATGAAAAAGGATAAGAAGGGGGTGGGGGAAGGGAAGAGAAAAAGACTCTGTGCTCTGGCCCACCTCAACCAGGAGGGAACCATGTCGGGGATAGTCCGAGGATCATTAGTCAAATATCTGATCCACAGGCTCCATACCTTTTCAAACGCTATCAATTTATCCTGTGAGGTTGCTGTCAGCCGTTCATTTAACATAAGCCAAGAAATTTTGTTTTAAGCTGGTCAAATGGTATAACAGCGACTTCATATTTCTGATTCTAGTAATTTTAGCGGAGACAAATCTAAAAGTGAGATGTCCTCTCTGGATGTTCAAGACCTCTTCCACTTTACAACTTAAGGATTTTTGTCTGGGTCAGATTCATTTGAGCAAGGCTGCATTCACACCTGAGCGTAGCTTATTCAAGCGTTTTTTGCTGCGTTTTTTACCGTGATTCGTGGCGTTTTTTACCGCAATTTGCCGCAAATTTGTGCAGGGCAAAAGGTCACCAATGTTAAAAGAAGAAAAACGCCCAAATCAGCCCGGGTCCGGAACTTGTTCGACTTCAGGCGACATGGAGTGGAGATGTTAACCATCTCCATTGAGAATAATGGATTTTTTCCCCTCCAGCGTTTTGTAGATTCAGGCGTCAAGCTACAAAACGCTCAGGTGTGAATGGGGTCTAAGAGTGAAAATAAAATTAGACTCTAATCCAAAAGCGCCTTACTTTGGGGCATTGCCACCATATATGGTAGGCCGTCCCTTCCTGAATACAGCCCCTGAAACACTTAGATGAAGCTCCCAAACATAAGTAGCCACTCTGGCCGGTACCAAATACTCCCTCAGTAATACTTTTATAATATTCTTCGATAATAGAAGTGATTGAGTGACCTCGAAGCAGCTAGTGCCCCGAGGGCCTCTGGTTCCAAACAAATCTTGTAAGATTGTGCGAGGGCTCTTTGAATGCTGTCCTGTAAAGATGTTTAGTGCTCTCAATTTGTCATGAATTTGTAGGGTCTGAGATTCTGTAAAGGCTGAAGTACACAGAGATTAGGAAGGATGGTGACGTGTGACGAAATAACCATCAGGATGTCAGCTGCAAATGGTGCATATTTGTGCTACCCATTCCTGCAATCTATTCCATTTACATTTAGACCATTTTGTATTTTAAGTGCAAGCGGTTTGCATTTTCTCGTTTTTTTAATATTTGATGTTTAATGTTTTCTATTGTGAATATAAAATATATGGCTTTGAGATTTGCAAAGCATTGCATTCTGTTTATTTATTTTTTTGTTTTGTTTTTTCATGTAGATTTTACACAGCATCCCGACTTTTTTGTAATGGGGGTTGTATATGTGCCCTGATTAATATAAATATATATATATATATATATATATATATATATATATATATATATATATATATATATATATATATATAAATTTTCTACATTTCTGAACTCTTTTTTTTCTAACTTTTTAGGGCCAATTCTTACCATTAAAAACACGCTCCGGATGCGTTTCTGCATGCGTGTTATTAATGCGTTTCCAGATACATTCCTGGTGCGTTTTTTTTATTTTTTATTTTATTTTTTTATTTTTTCGTGTGTGTTGTTTTTTTTTTTTTTGTTTTTTTTTTTTGTTTTTTTTTTTCCTCAGTATACTTAGGCCCAGTGTATTTTTTTTTTTTTTTTTTGAGGCATTACAGTGTGTTTTTGATGTGTTTTACTGCATTCCAGTACAGTCCGGTGCAGGAGAAATGCAGCATGTTCCAGTTTTGTTTCTGGAACTGACTGCACTGGAGTGAACTATGCCATTGTAAACCAAATAACCTACTTTCTGTGCGTTTTTGATGCAGGAAAAAACACGCTGGACTGCACGTGGTATGAACTGACCCTTAACCACTTTCAGACCGGACCATTTTGCTGGTAAATGACCAGAGGTCTTTTTACACTTTGGCACTGCGCTGCTTTAACTGGTAATTGCGCGGTCATGCAATGTTGTACCCAAACAAAATTTGCGTCCTTTTCTTCCCACAAATAGAGCTTTCTTTTGATGGTATTTGATTGCCTCTGCGATTTTTATTTTTTGCGATATAAACGTAAAAAGACCGCAAATTTTGAAAAAAAATGATATTTTCTACTTTTTGTTATTAGAAAAATCCAATAAACTCAATTTTAGTCATACATTTAGGCCAAAATGTATTCAGCCACATGTCTTTGGTAAAAAAAAAAGTCAATAATTGTATATTTATTGGTTTGCGCAAAAGTTGTCACATCTACAAACTAAGGTACGTTTTCTGGAATTTACGCAGCTTTTAGTTTACGACTGCCTATCTCATTTCTTGAGGTGCTAAAATGACAGGGCAGTACAAAACCCCCCCAAATGACCCCATTTTGGAAAGTAGACCCCCTAAGGAAATTGATAAGAGGCATGTTGAGCCCATTGAATATTTTATTTTTTTGCCTCAAGCGATTGAATAATGACAAAAAAAAAATTTTTTTTTTTTTTTTACACAAAGTTGTCACTAAATGATATATTGCTCACACATGCTATGGGCGTATGTGAAATGACACCCCAAAATAAATTCTACTGCTTCTCCTGAGTACGGGGATACCACATATGTGGGACTTTTTGGGAGCCTAGCCGCGTACAGGGCCCCGAAAACCAAGCACCGCCTTCAGGCTTTCTAAGGGCGTAAATTTTTGATTTCACGCCTCACTACCTATTACAGTTTTGAAGGCCATAAAATGCCAAGATGGCACAAAACCCCCACAAATGACCCCATTTTAGAAAGTAGACACCCCAAGCTATTTGCTGAGAGGCATGTTGAGTCCATGGAATATTTTATATTTTGCCACAAGTTGCGGGAAAATTACAAACTTTTTTTTTTTTTTTTTTTTTTTTCACAAAGTTGTCACTAAATGATATATTGCTCATGCATGCCATGGGCATATGTGAAATGACACCCCAAAATAAATTCTGCTGCTTCTCCTGAGTACGGGGATACCACATATGTGGGACTTTTTGGGAGCCTAGCCGCGTACGGGGCCCCGAAAACCAAGCACCGCCTTCAGGCTTTCTAAGGGCGTAATTTTTTGAGTTCACTTCTCACTACCTATTACAGTTTTGAAGGCCATAAAATGCCAAGATGGCACAAAACCCCCACAAATGACCCCATTTTAGAAAGTAGACACCCCAAGCTATTTGCTGAGAGGCATGTTGAGTCCATGGAATATTTTATATTTTGCCACAAGTTGCGGGAAAATTACAAACTTTTTTTTTTTTTTTTTTTTTTTTCACAAAGTTGTCACTAAATGATATATTGCTCATGCATGCCATGGGCATATGTGAAATGACACCCCAAAATAAATTCTGCTGCTTCTCCTGAGTACGGGGATACCACATATGTGGGACTTTTTGGGAGCCTAGCCGCGTACGGGGCCCCGAAAACCAAGCACCGCCTTCAGGCTTTCTAAGGGCGTAATTTTTTGAGTTCACTTCTCACTACCTATTACAGTTTTGAAGGCCATAAAATGCCAAGATGGCACAAAACCCCCACAAATGACCCCATTTTAGAAAGTAGACACCCCAAGCTATTTGCTGAGAGGCATGTTGAGTCCATGGAATATTTTATATTTTGCCACAAGTTGCGGGAAAATTACAAACTTTTTTTTTTTTTCACAAAGTTGTCACTAAATGATATATTGCTCACGCATGCCATGGGCATATGTGAAATGACACCCCAAAATAAATTCTGCTGCTTCTCCTGAGTACGGGGATACCACATATGTGGGACTTTTTGGGAGCCTAGCCGCGTACGGGGCCCCAAAAACCAAGCACCGCCTTCAGGCTTTCTAAGGGCGTTACAGTTTTGAAGGCCATAAAATGCCAAGATGGCACAAACCCCCCCCCCCCCCCCCAAATGACCCCATTTTAGAAAGTAGACACCCCTAAATTTAGGGGTACACTAGTGAGACTAGGTAATAAATGGCGGGTGCCCTGAAACTATAAAAAAAATAACTAACCAACCAGCGTCACCTGTAACAGTTATATGGTGATCACTGGTGAAAGGGTTAACTAGGGGGCAATCAGGGGGCTTTATGCGGTAGTATATGGGGGTCCCTGGCGCTATAAAAAGCTGCGGCGAACCTAAATACCTACCTGCCTAACTAGCGTCACCTGTGACACTAATACAGCGATCAGAAAAACGATCGCTAATTAGGCTGGGTTCACACTGGAGCGATGCGGGAACGCCACGAATGCGCGGCGGGTTCCCGCATCGCATGCCTCCCGGCGGCAGTTCACACTGCCCTATGCGAACTGCTGGGAGTGTCAGTGAAATGTTAATGACACCCCCAGATCAGTTCGCATATCGCAGTGCGATCTGCAAACTTGGATCGCATGGTGTGAACACCCATGCGATCCGATTCTGCTGCGGACCAAAAAAAGGGTCCCGTGCGAGTTTGCGGCGGGTGCGACACGAATTCAGCCATACTATCTGTATAGCTGAACTCGAATCGCACAGAGATCGGATGTGATTTGCACTGCAGTGCGGTGCGAATCACATCCGTTCTCATAAACCGCTGCAATGTGAACCCAGCCTTAGTGACACTGGCGACGGGGGGTGATCACGGGGTTAAACCTTTATTGGGGGGGTTAGGGGGGTACCTTAGAACTAAAGGGGGCTAACCCTAACTGCCCTAACAGTTATTAGTCACAAATGACACCTGCCGGGTGATCAGGGGGTTAAACCTTTATTAGGTAATAAATGGCGGGTGCCCTGAAACTATAAAAAAATAACTAACCAACCAGCGTCACCTGTAACAGTTATATGGTGATCACTGGTGAAAGGGTTAACTAGGGGGCAATCAGGGGGCTTTATGCGGTAGTATATGGGGGTCCCTAGCGCTATAAAAAGCTGCGGCGAACCTAAATACCTACCTGCCTAACTAGCGTCACCTGTGACACTAATACGGCGATCAGAAAAATGATCGCTTATTAGGCTGGGTTCACACTGGAGCGATGCGGAAACGCCGCGAATCCGCGGCGGGTTCCCGCATCGCATGCCTCCCGGCGGCAGTTCACACTGCCCTATGCGAACTGCTGGGAGTGTCAGTGAAATGTTACTGACACCCCCAGATCAGTTCGCATATCGCAGTGCGATCTGCAAACTCGGATCGCATGGTGTGAACACCCATGCGATCCGATTCTGCTGCGGGCCAAAAAAAGGGTCCCGTGCGAATTTGCGGCGGGTGCGGCGGGTGCGGCGAATGGCTGAACTCGAATCGCACAGAGATCGGATGTGATTTGCACTGCAGTGCGGTGCGAATCACATTCGTTCTCATAAACCGCTGCAATGTGAACCCAGCCTTAGTGACACTGGCGACGGGGGGTGATCACGGGGTTAAACCTTTATTGGGGGGGTTAGGGGGGTACATTAGAACTAAAGGGGGCTAACCCTAACTGCCCTAACAGTTATTACAGTCACAAATGACACCAATGCAAAAAAATAAAAAAAATAAATGACATTGGTGTCACTGTGACTGGGGGGCAGGGGTAATTGGGGGGGTGATCGGGGGGTAAAGGGGGGGTGTGAGTGTGCCTGGCATGTTCTACTGTGTGTGGGATGTGTTGGTGCAACTCACTGATCCGCTCTCCTCCGTGTCGGAACGAAAAATACCGACACGGAGGAGAGAATACATCACTTCCTCTCCTGTGTTTACATTACAGGAGAGGAAGTGATGTCACCGGGGATTTCCATTCGTCGGGAGCGATCACGAGGGGGTGGCCATGAATGAATGGCCGTCCCCTCGTCCGGGATCGCTCCCGAACGAAAACCGACCGCCGCAGGCACCGGGCGGGGGCCCGATCGGGCCCCCGACCCGCGGGAGGCAAAGGAACGTACATGTATGTGCTTATGCCTGCCCGTGCCATTCTGCCGACGTACATCGGCGTGCGGCGGTCGGCAAGTGGTTAATGTGCCCTATATGCGACTAAAAAAATGTCAGGAAAGACCTACTAGAACAGCTGAACTTTATTTGGGGTTAATCAGAGACACTTTAAATGATGGCGGGTGTGTACTGTCTCCTATTTAACATGAGTTTGAATGTGATTGTTTGTTTAATTTTGAACACAGCTACATCCCCAGTTATAAGAGGGTGTGCATTGTGCACACACTTATGCAACCACATAATTTTTTTTATTTTTTTTGTGTGTGAGTGCAGAAAATCACTGCTCAATGGACGCGGTGTGCACAAGCCCTTCATTTAAAGCCTGATTCACTTCATTTCATAAACATCTTCATCATCCAATTATGAAATATTGGATGTTGGACAGCTGGTGTGTCTTTGAGTTCTGCCAGGACAGAATGCCAGTGAAAGTGGCATCTTGTATAATCCATGTTTGCTAGATGCTGTGCAGTCTATAAAATGTGGGCGTGTTGCCAATTTTTGAGATGGAGAGATTTTATTGCCGACATTTTCATGTAGAAGATCACGTTGATTCCCTGGCTGCACTCCTGGTTATGCCAACTCACCTTCAACCAGTTCTATAACGGGCATTAGAGCTGAGGCTTAGAGCAGAAAAAATGCCCTAACAAGACAAATCTCATTCGTTTCTGTGGTCCCTGTTCACATCTGAGCATTCTGTCACCTAAAGCAAAATGCCTGTCACTCAAAAAAAAGCACAGGAGCTTCTTTTTTTGGCAGATTACCGGCGTTTTTCATTCTTTTACATTGGTGACCTTTTTGACCTGTATAAAATCGCGTCAAAAATCGTGAAACTTTCTGCCTGAAAATAATACGCCCAGGTTTGAACAGGGCCTTAAGATGTTAAAAATGTACGTTTCCACTTTTTAGTTTCCATGCAGGAGAAGAGGCATATTTAATGAGAGATTCATGGAAATCCTTGCTGGTATTTGCTCTTGTCAATATTTTGCAGTAAGTGTGGGTCAAAAACGTATCAGAAGATCAGCAAAGCGCCCGATCTAAAGAGCAAGTTAATGTTTTAGGTAGAATAGTTGGATAGTATGGGATCACGAAATCGCCCCGAATAAGTGCCACAGCCAAATAGTAATGAATTGAATAATAGAAAAAAATGGACTTTAACGGCCCAAATTTTAATAGTTCACATATATTAAATATACAATGCACATGAAATGCAACACATTGACTGGTAAATACAAAAGAAAGGACCTATTGATCAACCCAAGAAACGGATGCCACTTGTATGCTTCATGCGGTGCTGTATTGGTAAATGTCAACCTCCCACTAGGATATGCATTCTCTATCCTTATGTTCAAAGGTCCTTGAATTAAAAAATGCTCGACATGTTTCGCGATTTTGGATTATCACTTCTTCAGGAGCTTCTGTGTCACGCTTGGTGTTGAGAGAATCTTACAGGTTACCCACACTGGTGGGACGCTGCTGCTGACTAACAAAGGACATCCCCTGATGGATAGGAGAGGGGGACCACAGAACCCGGCACCAACCCCCAAACGGACAGCAACCTCGAAACGCAGACTGAGATATGGGGGTTCATCAGATAAATGGCTACTGCAAAAAGATGTCCACAGCTGCCCATAGGCACTAATGTGGGCCGTCAATGGGAACTATGCTGTTTAAAAAAAGTCTGTCCAGCCTGGCAGTAAGACTGTATGCGAGGGGATTCTGGGCACCTCCGTCCCTCAAAGCACCACGGAGGTGCCCAGAACCCCCTCGTCCATTTGGGGGATGGTACCAGGTTCTGTGGTCCTCCTCTCCTATCCATCAGGAGAGGTCCTTTGTTGGTCAGCAGCGGTGCTCCACTAGTGGGGCTGAACTGTAAGATTCTCTCAACACAAAGTGTGACACGGAGGCTCCTGAAGAAGCGATAATCCAAAATCGAGAAACATGTAGAGCATTTTTTAATTCTTCAAGGACCTATGAACACCCTGATGGTGAATGCCATGTCCTAGTGGAGGTTTTTATGTTTACCAATACAGCCCCACAGGAAGCATACAAGTGGCGTCCATTTCTTGGGTTGATCAATGGGTCCTTTCTTTTTGTATTTACTAGTCAATGTGTTTTATTCAATGTGGATTGCATATTTAATTAATATATGTGAACTATTAAAATTTGTTATATTTTATATGTGCCGTTAAAGTAAATTTTTCTCTATTCTAGTATGGGATCACGAAAAACATTGTATTTTGTTAGATGTGACTGGCTCCTGAAATCATGGAGTTAAAGCTGCCTGCCTCAAAGCAATATGTTTGCTAAATTAAGCGTAAGAGGGTCGTATAAGGCGAATGTGATAAGCAGAAGCGGTGCTGTGTAATGTGTCTGGGATCCAGCTGTGTTTACTTAGCTGATGCTGCCTGTATTTTATTCATTTGGGTAATGGCTGTCATGGCAATAAAACTCGGGGTCAGGGTTTTCATTTGTTCTCAGGGAATGACATTTCCTGTTACAAGAAATATTGGACTGTTCACTTTTTTTGGGCCAACATCAACAATATTCATATCATTTTATTTAAAAAAAAAATTTATGATGGTAGCATTCAACATTTGTATGTATGTGTCACTTTGCTTTCTGATCCTATCAAAGTGTTCCTTGGCAACTCTTCCACTGTTTGGCTCCTTGTCCTGCTTCTCTCTGCCCCATTATGAGCTCTGCTGTATAGCAGATTGCAAGAGGGTATTATCAAATTAAGTTCAGGTTTTTAAAATAAATACATTTTAATGGTGTAATATTGAATACAGAGCTGCAGTATTTGGTTATTTCATATCTGCCTGGAGTTCAGCTTTAAAGATGCACTTTTTTTATGTTTTAAAATGTTTTCCTGTATTTTAAAGTGCCTTTCAGTGTAAATGCATGCTGTAATAGGAATAATGCCAACCTTTTCTTTTTAAATGGAAAGATATTTGAGAACATTACATATATAAAACAAAAAGTGACCCTTCCCTGAATTGGGCCCCTTTCACACAGGCGGATAGAATTCATCTTTTAGCTGCGGATAGATCAAGCTAGACTCAGGCAATGCTTTCCTATGGCCCCAGTCACACACGCATTTAGCAATGCATGGAATTTAGAGCAGTTATTAAAAATAAATTTGACTGCGTCCAGGACCGATTTTTATTGCAGTGATCTGAACAGGTAATCGCAGTGTACTATTTCTGCTGCATATAGCAGCGGCAACAAGGAAAGAAATACAGGACGCACATCAGAAATGGCAAGAATGTTCCACATGTAATTGCAGTTAATCGCAATGTGAATCTGCAAGTGAACGCTGTGTCAGACATCTCTGAATTTCAAAATAAAAAAAACCATGCTTTTTAACAGCGGCAGAACAGCCACCCGTGTGAAAGGGGCCTAAGTGGTTGTAAAGGCTGAAGGTTTTTTTGCATAGAATGCATGAAGGTAAAAAACCTTCAGTATGCAGCTACCCCCCCCCCCCCCCCCCCAATTAATACTTGCCCAAGGCTGATGCTGATTCAGCAATGTGCATGAGAGCGACAACTGTCTCAGGTCTCTGCCCCCTCATTGGCTGAGACAATGCAGCAGGAGCCATTGGCTGTAAACCAGAGCCAGTGAGGAGAGAGCGGTGAGGCAGAGCTGAGCTCCGTTCTGTGTGTCCTACGGACACTCAGAGCAGAACTTGGGAATGAGCAGGCACAGGTGCCTGCTAGAGCAAGCGGCTTGCTCTGGGGGCACTGCTCAATAAGGAGGAGGAGCCAGGAGCATCGGTGGGGGGACCCAAGAGAAGGATCTGGGCTGCTCCATGCAAAACCACTTCACAGAGCAGGCAAGTATAACATGTATGTATGTATGTATGTATGTATGTATGTTTAGAAAAAAAAACCCTGCCCTTTTAATACCGTCTTAATTACACATTGGAAAGAACGTATTGGGGGATGGGATTGTTGCGGTGCCAATCAATTTAATAAACTGGGAGAGTCCTGATTAAGTGAAAGGTAGAATAGCAAACTACGGAAAATAATTTTTTGAAAGGAAACTCAGACTTAAAAAAAGAGTGGTTTATTTATTAAATACCATTAAAAAAAAAATGGTCAAAGAGTACATAGACCACAGTATACAAATTGTAGGTTAAAAATACATGTCAGATCAATCTACTTGGTCAAAACTTTGACCAGCTAACAGAGGTGTCCCAACATGTTTCACCTTTACAAAGGCTTCTTCAGGGGAGCCAGTATTTGACCCAAGAGAGGACAAAAAAATTAACTAAAGACATAACAAGAAAAAAGCACAACTGTTAAATAGAGTTCATAGTTCAGCGCCGCAAAGCCCCTTAAACTCTTTGACCATTTTTTTATGGTATTTAATAAATAAACAAACTCCCAGTTTATTAAATTGATTGCCACCGCAACAATCCCATCCCCCCCAATACTCTCTTTCCAATTTACCAATGTCGGGATGAGGTGCTCTTCTGTAATTGACTTCCCCGCCTGATTCCTCTTTTTCTGCTTCCATTAATTACACATGTTTTAATTACATAGGTACTATGGGTAACCAAAGTCCAATTGATATAATACATCTGAAGAGGAAATTCGGTATTGAGATGGTCATATACACTATATTACCAAAAGTATTGGAACGCCTGCCTTTAAATGCATATGAACTTTAATGGTGTCTTAGTTCGTAGAGTTCGATATTGAATTGGCCCACCCTTTGCAGTTATAACAGCTGTTTACAGGGTAAGGAGTGTGTCTGTGTGAATGTTTGACCACTCTTCCAGAAGCGCATTTCTGAAGTCAGTCACTGATGTGGAGGAGAAGGCCTGGCTCGCAGTCTCTGCTCTAATTCATCCCAAAGGTGTTCTATCGGATTGAGGTCAGGATTCTGTGCAGGCCAGACAAGTTCCTCCACCCCAAACTCACTCATCCATGTCTTTATGGACCTTGCTTTGTGCACTGGTCCAAATTATTTGGCAGAGGGGGGATTATGGTGTGGGGTTGTTTTTAGGGTTTGGGCTTGGCCTCTCGTTCCAATGAAGGGAATTCTTAAGGCGTCCGCATTCCAAGACATTTTGGACAATTTCATGATAACCAACTTGGTGGGAACAGTTTGGGGATGGCCCCTTTCTGTTCCAACATGACTGCTCACCAGTGCAAAAAACAAGGTCCATAAAGACATGGATGAGCGAGTTTGGGTTGGAGGAACTATATATGGTGAACTTTCTCAGGAAAGGGTTTACCTGCTGGTGGCACTGTGGAGATATAGGCTGCAGTTTCGGTGTCTCTCAGCAAGTATATACAGAAAGCAGGATATGCATATGCGTAGTTGTAACAGAGCCAGGGTCATACAAGGGATATCGGGTAGAGGGAGCTGGGAGCAAGCCCGGACAGGGAGAAGGTAAACGGGAGAAGGAACAAGCAGGCAGGTAAGGGTCAGGATGCAGGAACAAAGGTCAGGGGCACATGGGGGAAAAAAAAATTATAGGCAGGGCTTAAAGTGTTACTAAACACAATAATAAATATCAGCCTGTATGAGGGAGTGCTGATAAGTACCGAGCCTTACCCAGAAAATATTGAGTGAGGAAGCTGTAAATTGCAGAGTGTACTACTGGCCAATTTGTCTATATTCAATGGTGCAAAAATCAACCACATATGATTTTTACCTTATCTTTTTCAGGTCCAAAGTTGACGTGGCAGCACCTCTCAGAAAAATTCAATGTGGAAGAGCATAAGACCATAATCACGTTCCCGTTTCTCCAAGGGACAGGTGTAAAGCAGATTCATGATGAAATGTCACAAACTTTGGGTGACGGTGGCCCTTCATATGTTACATTGGGTTGCCAATTTTAAAACTGGCCATTTTGGTGTTGAAAGTGAGAAACCCAGTGGAAGGCCTGTTTTCTGTCTCTGTGTCTGCAATGTGAAAGCCATCCATGACATGATCATGGATGACTGCCGAATATCAACAACAAGTATTACTACGTATCTGGGACTATCACGTGAGAGAGTTTTTGCCATTATCCACAACGACTTGGAAATGAGAAAGCTTGCAGCAAAGTGGATCCCAAAACTTCTGACTTTTGTAGAGACAGAAACAGGCCTTCCACTGTGCTTCTCACTTTTAACACCGAAATGCCAGTTTTAAAGTTGACAACCCAATGTTGAATATGAAGGACCACTGGCGCCCAAAGTTTGACATTTCATCATGGATCTGCTTTGCACCTTTCCCTTGGGGAAACAGGAACTTTATTATGGTCCTATGCTCTTCCACGTTGAATTTTTCTGGAGTTGCTGCCATGTTCACTTTGGACCTGAAAAAGAAAAGTTGTCTCCATCTTCCCATCAACTCTAACCAACTTCCCTGTCCCTGCTGAAGAAATTAATGTGATGGGTGCTATGAGGGTGATTCTGCCCCCTTCATATCACTCAGTGGTTTCTTCTGCCCCCTTTCCCCTATAGCAGTAACCTCTGCTGCCCCCCCCCCCCCCTTCCCTCCATAGCATGGTGTACTACCTGTTTCCACAGGAGACCGGGAGGCAGCACAGTTCTGGGCAGAGGGCAGGGGCTGGCAGTCAATTTTCATATTAGCAAGCTGGTGATTGCTTAGGAACCACCCTGTGTCCTAGCAACCAATCACCAGCGGTTTACAGTTCTTTTGGCTGGCTCCCTCTCCGTCCTTTGCTTCCTCCAGGTCTCCCCTGTTCACTGATAAAGTGGCGGAGGAGGCTGGATGGAGAGAGGGGACTAGGACACAGAAGGCACGGGGGAGGAGGCAGAAGGGAGCGAGAGGACTGGGGCACAGATGGCACGGCAGAACCGTGGAGGAGGCTGGGAGGAAGTCAAGGATCAGCACCTAGAAGGAGGTTGTCGGCGACGCAGGGACCTGTTCGCAGTCTACCTGTCACCTGCAGGTGGACCTCGATCTAAGGGTTTCCGACCCCCTGCAGTAGATTTTAGTTAGGGGTATCCGAGTAAAGGGGGCTAAATACAAATGCACGCTACATTTTGAGAACAATTTATCATTTTCCTTCCACTTCAAATGTGCCACAAATGTGTTCGTCTATCACATAAAATCCCATGGAAAATTTCAAGGGGTATGAATATTTTGTCAAGGCACTGTAGTAAAGTAAAGTAATTTGTAAAAGAAAAACAAATATTTTCTAAAATATTATTATTATTATTATTATTTTTTTTTTTTTTTTAGACCTCCTCTGTAACTAAAAACATACAACCTGTAGAATTTTTTTAAACCTCGTCTATACAAATTTTTAAGGGTAAAAGTTTGTCGCCATTCCATGAGCTGGCGCAATTTTGAAGCATGACATGTTGGGTATCAGTTTACTTGAAGTAACATCATCTTTTACAATATAAAAAAAAAATTGGGTTTTTATTTTTTCATTTAAAAGAAGTGTATTTTTTCCCAAAAAAACTGTGCTTGTAAGACTACTGCACAAAAACAGTGTGACAAAGTATTACAACGACTGCCATTTTATTCTCTAGGGTGTTAGAACCTCCAAACATTATATATTTTGTTTTTTCTAAGTATTTTTCTAGCAAAAGAAATGAATTTAACTTGTAAACAACAAATCTCAGAAAGGGGCTCGGTGGTTGAACTCACTTCTGGTTTGACTTTTAGTCTTCATGCTGCTTTTTAACTTTAGCCTAGAAACTTGCACATGTGGCCTCTCTCATCCTTTTGGCTATCTTTGCTGGCTTCATGTGCTGTTTAATTTTGATATACTGATTGCATAATCCGAACTCCTGATCTTGACCTTTTACATTTTTAGTAAGGTTTATTTTTGCTTGCGTAAACTGATGAAGTCAGGATCCATAAATTATCATTTTGAAATTAAAACGATGCATACTATTCTTTTATTTTTTTATTTTTTTTAATCTGAACTGCAGCCAAACTTTTGTTTTTCAGTCGTTGGGTAGTGTGTGGTTAGAATTTGTTAGTTTTTTTGTTCCCATCTGTTACTTAAAGCTGAACTTAGCCCATATCATCTTGATAAAAAATTATGTTTTTTTTAGCATTCCATGTTAATTATGCTTCCAAAATTAGTTTGTGCTGTAAATTTCAGCACCGTTCCTGTTTCTTCTTGCTGGAGGCTGCCATTTTGCTGAAGCTCAAAGCCCCAGCAGTAAATCCTAAACCCATCGATTTTTACCGGTGTCAAAACTGTTACATTCTTGGAATGCTGGAAATGCAAACTGTCACATTTTGATTGGGTTGTCAACCAAACTGCCAAACCATTAAATGGCTGGTGTGCACCTTGGCAGTTGCTGATCAAACAGGAGCAGCTTCCTTGGCTGTAAAGGATAGAAGGGTTTAATTCCACTTTAAGACTGTCAGCAGATCGGCCTCTATAAACTCAGCAGTGCCTAAAAATGGAGAGCAACTGAGCATGTGCAGAGCAGGGTGAGACAGCATATTACTGGATTTTACACAGTATAGGCACTTAATTTTAACCACTTCAATACCGGGCACTTATACACCTTCCTGCCCAGACGAATTTTGAGCTTTCAGCGCTGTCGCATTTTGAATGACAATTGCACGTTCATGCTACACTGTACCCAAACTAAATTTTTATCATTTCCCACAAATAGAGCTTTCTTTTGGTGGTATTTGATCACCTCTGGGATTTTTATTTTCTGCTAAACAAATAAAAAAAGACTGAAAATTTTGAAAAAAAAACATGTTTTTTTTGTTTCAGTTACAAAACTTTGTAAATAAGTAAGTTTTCTCCTTCAGTGATGGGCACTGACGGGGCTGCGGTGACGGGCACTGATAAGGCGGCACTGATTATGTGGCACCAATGAAGTGGCACTGATAGGTGGCACTGATATGCGTCAGACACTGATATGTGTCACAAATAGACACTTGATAGGTGGCATGGATTGCCATGGATAGGCGGCACGGATGGGCATGGATGGGCACTGATAGGCGGCATTGTAGTGTACAATATTGTAGGGATGGATGCCAATCGGTGTCAAACAATGATGCATGGCAATCAGTGATGCCCATTGTGGGCACTGGCATCCATTGTGGGCACTGGCATCCCTGGTGGTCTAGGGAGGCATACCTGGTGCTGGGTATCCCTGGTGGTCTGGTGGCGTCCCTTGTGGTTCAATGTGGGCATCCTCGGGGGGGCTGCGCTGATAATCGATCAGCACAGACCCCCCCCCCCCCCCAGCTGATTGATTCTCCTCTACTCGCGTCTGACAGACGCGAGTGAGGAAAAGCTGATCGCCGGCTCTTCCTATTTACACTGTGATCAGCCGGGATTGGACACGGCTGATCACATGGTAAAGAGTCTCCGTCAGAGACTCTTTACCGAGATCGTAGTTAGGGCGTGTCAGACTGAAACACCGCAACAACGATCGCCACGATGGGCTTAATATCCTGATCACGTCATATGACGTCCAGTCAGGATATTAAAACCACTTTGCCACCGTCATTTTGCTATATGGCAGGCGGCAAGTGGTTAATGTTTAACATGTCACCCTTTTTCATCTGATCGTTTGGTATCTTGCTGTGACTGGTTGTGGCCAAACCCCATGCCCTCTAGGGGGATACTTGTCTGAAGCGTATGTGGCCTGGGACACTTGGGGGGGGGGGGGGGGGCGGGGGTTCCTCTTCGGCATTGTTAGATTCTTGTTTTTATCTGGAAGCCTTTTTTATTCCCTACATCTGTATGGATGAATAAAGTTGTGTGGCCTCAGAAGTGATTGAAGTCTTCCTGAAACGTGTTGGGCATTAAAAGGAGAGTGTCACCATTTATGCATCAATGGTTTCTACCAACATGTTATCTGTTTTTCATATCTGATCTTGTACCATAATATAAATTTTTATAATGTATAATAAAATGTTGTGATTTTACTTATTCAGTTTTTCTATTTCTGTGTTGCCTTCAAAGTCCCATCAGTACCTCTGGGGGTTACTTAATACATTTTCTATTTACCAGGGATGGTGGCAACACTATTTTATATGGACTTCTGTGGGAACCATTTTTTCTAGAAGTCGATGGGTGGATTGACTTCAGTACAACCAGCCTGCTGACCCCCATGCAGTGCGGAGAGGGTGGATAACAGGTCTTTGTTTGCTCCATTTCTGCAGAGCAGACATGGACAGAGCCTGCTCTGCTTTATGGACTGCTGGGTGGAAATGGACCGGCTGTCAATTTACACCCCATTGCCCTCCAATCCAATCTGCCTAGACGGAGGGGGGCGGATCCCCTTCCATTTTTTTTTTTTTTTTTTTTTTTTTGCGGTCTGGATCAGATTGGAGGTAGACTGGTGTAAAACTGGCAGGCAGACCTGATTGGATTGCCAGTGTAAAAGGGGCTTTAGTCTAAGGGTGCAGACTTGCAAAGTGTTACTGAACCCACAACAGTAAAATCAATGTGTATATGCAGTAAAGCATGCTTGGTAAACTCGCTGTGAACCTAATGGGTTAATCCTCTGCATTGTGTATAAAGGCTGTGTGATCCTTTCTCTCTGATCCTCCTTCTTTAACCACTTAAAGTGGGGTTCCACCACTGTTTTTTTTTTTTTTTTTTTTTTTTTTTTTTTTCTGGGGGGGAAATGACAAGGAGTACAATTTTGAATAGTTCCACTTACTTGTGCCATGCTAAAACTCTCATGCTGCCATTTTTCCGACTTTTTCCAAGTTTATAAAATCGTCTCCTGACGGTTTCCATCTGGCCTGTGGGCATATGACGCCCACAGGCATTCCCTTCCGGGACACTGTGCTGCTGATATCCCAGCATGTACCGCCCGTTCAAGCGCCGATCTCGCGCATGTGCGGATCAAACAAATCCGAGCCCTGACAATAACTGGGCGCATGGACTCCTGGGAACTTTAAAAAAGGATCCCAGGAGACAGTGCGGCCAAAGGGAAGTGCAGACCTGCCGCTGAAACACCGCCCCTAGCCGCAGCCGCACCGCCCATAACAGGAGACCAGGAAATTGAAAAACAAAAACAAAGAGAAGATGGTAGCAGCAAGGTAATGGGGATATAATTAAATTACACCCTATTACAATCTTAGGGGCATAGTGGTTTAAATTCGGGTGTTTGACTACCATTTTCATATGCGGGCGCTACTCAAGTATGCGCTCGCTTCTGCGCGTGAGCTCGTCGTGAAGGGGGGTTTTTTAAAAAACTTTTGTTTTATTTTTTTCTTATTTAGCTTAATTGATTTTATTTATTTTTACACTGTTTAAAAAAAAAATCACTTGTATTCCTATTACAAGGAATGTAAATATCCCTTGTAATAGAAAAAAAACATGACAGGTCCTCTTAAATATGAGATCTGGGGTCAAAAAGTCCTCAGATCTCATATTTGTAAAAAAAATTTAATTTGAAAAAAATGACATTAAAAAATATATGGGCGGAAGTGACGTTTTGACGTCGCTTCCGCCCTCCTATGGTATAGAGACGAGTGGGGGCCATCTTAGCCTCACTCGTCTCTATACCCTGCTAACGAAAGGACCCGATCGTCTCCGCCGATACTGACGGCTCCGGTAAGCGGCGGAGAGCGACGGGAGGGGGGGGGGGTGGCACCTCTCCCGCCGCCGATAGCGGTGATCTTGCGGCGAACCCACCGCAGAGACCACCGTTATCGCACACACGACCGCCGCCTGAAGAGATGGATATCTCAGTTGTGGCAGCAGCTGCTGCCGTTACCAAGATATCCCTCTTCAAAAATAGGATGTACCTCGGTGTGCGCTGGTCGTAAAGTGGTTAACTGACTCCAACCCATCACCTGATTGAACAGAGCATTCAGAGGTCAGCCTGCACATGCTGTTTGGTGTGTATTGCTAGAGAGTTGCATGTTATGTTTGTGTGGTTTTTTTTTTTTTCTTGGGAGAGTGCAGTGATCAGTACAGGGCCAATCAGCACTGTCCAGACAGGATTAGGGAAAATAAAAACTCCTCCTACAAGCTTTAACCAGACACTGATACAAGTCACAAGGCTGCTATATACTGCTGATGAGAAAAGGTATTTAGCAGTTTATAGTTACTAAAACAATTTCATTTCCATGTTCTGTGTACTATGCGAGACCTGATATAGTGAATGCAGAGTCCTGGGTTTAGTAACACTTTAAGCTGCAATACTTTTATTTTGCCTAGATCTGGCATGCTCTACTATATCCTGATGCTCCACCCCAGTGATGGCGATACTTGGCACCCCAGATGTTTTGGAACTACATTTCCCATGATGCTCCTGCACTCTGCAGTGTAGGTTAGCATGATGGGAAATTAGTTCCAAACATCTGGGGTGCCAAGGTTCGCCATCACTGCTCTAGGCTTTTGGCGGTCCTTCAGTGCCTTCACACAGAGTGCAGGGCTGCTATTTCTGCATTGTGTGTCAGGAGGCCTGACAGAGGACCCTGCAGGGGGACCGGTTACATGGATTGGGGGACCCTGCTGGACCCAAAATTAAAGTATGTTACACCTTACCACTACAGCACATACCCTGCAGTCATGTCAACACGGCAATGTGTTTCTGATTTGTTATCCCCATGTCTCTCTACTCGTACAGGAACTGCAGAGCTTTAAGCCGATATCCACAACAAATGCTGAAATTTGTTCTTAGACACTTTCCAAAGCCAATTCTTTTACAATTTTTTTTTTTTTTGTGTTTAGTAGGAAAAGGTTAGAACCCTGTAAGATTTTTATTGCTCTCTGTGTCCTTGAGAAGATTCACCCTCTGTTTGTTTATTTTAACCGCTTCACCCCCTTCCTGGCCAGGCCATTTTTTGCAATTTGGCACTGCGTCGCTTTAACTGACAATTGATCGGTCGTCCAACATTGTACCTAAACGGGATTTGTCCTCCCCCCCCCCCCCCACCCCCCCCCCACAAATAGAGCTTTCTTTTGGTGGTATTTTGATCACCGCTATAAACAAGAGCGACCTTTTAAAAAACAAAAAACAAAAAAAACATGTATTTTTTTACTTTTTGCTATAATTAATATCTCAAATAAAAAATAAAACACATTTCTTCATCAGTTTAGGCTGATGTATAATCTTCTACATATTTTTGGTAAAAAAAAAAATCTCAATAAGCGTAATATTGATTGCTTTGCGCAAAAGTTATAGTGCCTACAAAATAGGGGACAGATTTATGGCTTTATTATTTTTTTTACTAGTAATGGTGGAGATCTGCTATTTTTATCAGGACTGCGACATTGTGGCAAATTGATCGGACACTTTTGACACTTTTTTGGGACCAAAAATGCACTAATTACTGTGTAAATATCACTGGCAGTGAAGGGGTTAATAGGGAGCGATCAAGGGGTTAAATGTGTTCTAACTGTGGGGATGGGACTGACTTAGGAAGGAGACCGATCGTTGTTCCTATATACTAGGCACACACGATCTGTCTCCTCTCCCCTGGCAGGACGTGGATTTGTGTTTACACACAGAAATTCACATCCTGGCTCCATCCAGAGCGAGGGATTGATGGAGAGGGATATCTTCTTACATTCTGTTGTGTCTACAGGACAGGAAGTAAAGTTAAATCTCCCCAATGGCACACAGATGCCCAAAAAAAGACAATGTAGCTATTCTTTTCTCTAGCCAAAACAGTGTATGTTACTCCTAACGTAATATTGAATCTAGGGGTTTGTGTTTTTAATGTATATTCTGGTACAGTGGAACCTTTGCTTATGAGCATAATCTGTTCCAGGAGAATGCTTGTAATGCAAAGCACTCACGTATCAAAGTTAGTTTCCCCATTGAAGTCCATGGAACCAAAAATAATTTGTTCTGCGTTCACTTCTATTGCATGCAATACCGCATGTGGCCAGAGGTGGGGGGCGCTGGAGAGCCTCGGAAATACTCGGACAGGTCGGCTGGACTCAGGCTCGGAAACACTCGGGAACCGAGTATTTTCAAGTGTTTCCGAGTGATTCTGAGTATTTACGAATGTCTATGAACCGTTCCAAGTGTCACTGGCGCCCCCGCACCTCTGGCTAAATGCGGTACTGCACACCCCATTAGCTTGAATTCTGCTTGTTTTGCGAGACAACACTCACAAACCGAGTCAGAATTTTTTAAAAAAAAGTTGCTTGTCTTTCAACAGTGTTACTTGTTAACCAAGGTTCCACTGTAATTCCAGCCTTTTCTGTTATTATATTTAGATTGATGAGGAAATATCTGGTAATCCTTCCTGTTCCCACTTCTATCTGAATTCAAACTGACCACGCCAATCACATGAGCAGATCTTTTCTGGTGGGTCATTGTATGTGGCATAGCATACTGTATCTCCTTTGGTCAGTTTTGCCGTCATGCCCCCTGCCCTGCCCATCTCTTATGTTTTGATTGAACGCGATTTATGCTGCAAGCCGCTATCAATCGACGCAACAAACATTTTTTTAAATGCAACTAATAGGAAAAACTACAAAATTAGGTGCCAGTTTTAGCTTAACTCTTTTTATGGCAGTGATTTTTTAAATTTTTTTTGTAATTATTTTTTTATTGATTTTTATTTTTTTATGCGCATTGTTTAAAACCCCAAAACGTTACACACTGCTCAAAAAATTTGAAGGAACACTTTGAAAACGCACCAGATCTCAATGGTGAAAAATATCATGCTGGATATCTATACTGATATGGACTAGGTGATGCATTATGGAAATGATAAATGATCAACCTACATTCAAAGATGCCCTATAAATACTCATTTTTTCTTACTGTTTTTCACTAGTTTTGCATTGGATTAGGGTCAGTGTCGCTACTGGTAGCATGAGGCAATACCTGGACCCTAGATAGGTTGCACAGGCAGTCCATCTCCCTCAGGATGGCACATCAATACGTGCCATTGCCAGAAGGTTTGCTGTCCACCAGCACAGTCTCAAGAGTGTGGCAGAGATTCCAGGACGCAGGCAGTTATTCTAGGAGGGCTCAACAAGGCTGTAGAGGGTCCTTAACCCATCAGCAGGACTGGTATCTCCTCCTTTGTGCAAGGAGGAACAGGAGGAGCACTGCCAGAATCCTACAACTTGACCTCCAGCAGGCCACTGGTGCTATGTCTATGACCAAACAATCAAACTTCATGAGGGTGGCCTGAGGGCCCGACGTCCTCCGGTGGGCCCTTTGCTCACTGCCCAGCACCGTGGAGCTCAATTGGCATTTGCCATTAAACACCAGAATTGGCAGGTCTGCCACTGGCACCCTTTCCTTTTTACAGATGAGAGCACGTTCACCCCGAGCACATGTGACAGATGTAAAAAGGGTCTTGAGTAGCCGTGGGGAACATTATGCTGCCTGTAACCTTATTTATTTAGCTTGACCGGTTTGATTGTGGGTCAGTGATGGTCTAGAAAGGCATATGCATAGAGGGATGCACAGACCTCTACAGGCTAGACAATGGTACCCTGACTGCCATTAGGTACCGGGATGAAATCCTTGGACCTATGGTCAGACCCTACACTAGTGCAGTGGGTTCTGAGTTCCTCCTTGTGTACAACAATGGCCGGCCTCATGTGGCAAAGTCTGCAACTAGTTCCTGGAGGATGAAGGAATCAATACCATTGAATGGCCCCCACACTCCTGACCTAAATCCAATAGAACACCTCTGGGCATTATGTTTTGGTCCATCTGACGCTGTCGGGTTGCACCTCAGTCTGTCCAGGAGGACAGTGATGCCCTGGTCCAGATCTGGTACGAAATACCCCAAGACGCCATTTGTCGTCTCATTAGGAGCATGCCCTGACGTTGTCAGATGTGCTTACCGGGACATGGGGGCTATACAAACTACTGAGTACTGTTTTTGAGTTCCTGCAATGAAATGTCACCAAATGGGCTAGCCTGCTGTATCATTTTTTCACTTTGATTTTCAGCCCTCTGTAGGTTGATCATTTTAATTTCCATCAAACAATGTGGCATCCTTTCATTCCTTACACATTACCCAGTCCATATCAGTATAGATATCCAGCATGATATTTTTCCCCATTGAGATCTGATGTGTGTTCAAAGTGTTCCTTTTAATTGTTTAAAACTGTGTACAGTATACAGGTGATACTTGGAAAATTTAGAATATCGTGCAAAAGTTCATTTATTTCACTAATGCAACTTAAAAGGTAAACCTAACATATGAGATAGTCATTACATGTAAAGCAAGATAGTTCAAGCCGTGATTTGTCATAATTGTGAGGATTATGGCTTACACCTTAAGAAAACCCTAAATCCACAATCTCAGAAAATTAGAATATTGTGAAAAGGTGCAATGATCTAGGCTCAGTGTCCCACTCTAATAAGCTAATTAAGCCATAACACCTGCAAAGAGTTCCTGAGCCTTTAAGGCCGCTTTCACACTGCAGCGGCGGCGGTAAAGATTTTTTTAGCGGCGCTTTACCATCGTATTTGCGGAGGTATTCGGCCGATAGCGGTTTTAACCCCCGCTGGCAGCCGAAAAGGGGTTAAAAACCCTTTTTATTTGCCGGTGGTATAGCTGCGCTGCCCCATTGATTTCAATGGGCAGGAGTGGTGGAGTAACGGTGTATACACCGCTCCAAAGATGCTGCTAGCAGGACTTTTTTAGGGTCCTGCCAGCGCACCGCTCCAGTGGGAAAGCCCTTGGGGCCTTCACACTAAAGACACAGGAGCGGCTCTTTCAGGGAGCTTTGCAGACACTATTTTTAGCGCTGTAGTGCCTACAAAGCTGTGAAAGGGTTCTTAAATGGTCTCTCATTCTGGTTCAGTAGGAATCACAACCATGGAAAAAACTTCTGACCTGACAGTTGTGCAGAAAACCATCATTGATACTCTCCATAAGGGGGGAAAGCCTCAAAAGGTAATTGCAGAAGAAGTTGGATGTTCCAAATGTGCTGTATCAAAGCATATTAATAGAAAGTTATGTGGAAGGGAAAAGTGTGGAAGAAAAAGGTGCACAAGCGGCAGGGATAACTGCAGCCAGGAAAGGATTGTCAGGAAAAGGCCATGAAAAAGTGTTAGGGATTTTCACAAGGAGTGGACTGAGGCTGGTCAGTGCATCAAGAGCCACCACTCATAGATCCTGGACATGGGATTCAAATGTCGTATTCCTCTTGTCAAACCACTCCTGAACAACAAACAATGTCAGAATCGTCTTACCTGGGCTAAGGAAAAAACAGACCTGGTCTGTTGCTCAGTTTTCCAAAGTCTTCTCTTCTGATGAGAGCAAATTTTGCACCTCATTTGGAAACCAAGGACCCAGAGTATGAAGGAAGAATGGAGAGGCACACACTGCACGATGCTTGAAGTCCAGTGTGAAGTTTCCAGTCTGTGTTGATTTGGGGAGCCATATCATATACTGGTGTTGGTCCACTGTGCTTCATTAAGTCCGGGGTCAACGCAGCCGTCTACCAAGAGATTTTGGAGAACTTCATGCTTCCTTCTGCAGACGAGCTCTATGGGGATGACTTCATTTTTCAGCAGGCACCTGCCCACACTGCCTAAAGCACAAAAACTTGGTTCAGTGACCGTGGGATTATTGTGCTTGATTGGCCAGCAAACTCGCCTGACCTAAACCCCATAGAGAATCTATGGGTCATTTCCAAAAGAAAGATGAGGGACATGAGACCGGACAATGCAGAAGAGCTGAAGGCCGTTATTGAAGCATCCTGGTCTTCCCTAACACCTCAGCAGTGCCACAGGCTGGGAGCTTCCGTGCCACGCCACATTGAGGAAGTAATTGCTGCAAAAGGGGTCCAAACCAAGTACTGAGTACATATGCATGCTTACACTTTTCAGAGGTATTTATACTTGGAAAAAAGTATAAAATATAAGAGGAGGTTGTCCTGAGTAAATGGATACTTAAAGCGGGATTCCACCCTAAAGTGGAACCTCCGCTGATCGGATCCCTCCCCCCCTCCGGTGTCACAATTGACACCTTTCAGGGGGGAGGGGGGTGGAGATACCTGTCAAAGACAGGTATTTTCACCCATTTCCGGGCATAGACTCCCGTGGCAGTCTACGCCATTTCCTGCCCTGCCGTGCTGTCTGCTGGGACACACGCGGCTCGCGCATGCGCAGTAGGGAACTGGGAAGTGAAGCCGATTCGCTTCACTTCCTGATTCCCTCACCTAGAATGGTGACTACAGCAGCCGAGAGCCGAGCGATCGATCGGCCTCGGCTGCCGGCATCGCTGGAACCCGGGACAGGTGAGTGTCCATTTATTAAAAGTCAGCAGCTGTAGTATTTATAGCTGCTGGCTTTTAATATTTTTTTTTTTTTTTTTGGTGGAATCCCTCTTTAACATGTCAAATATGTTTGACCGATATTTAGGAAACATGAATACTGGAGAGGGGAGAGCTATAGCAAACCTGTTGCGTCTTAATTGAAAGTTGCAATACTTTTATTTGTAATTTTATTTTTATTTACTTTTATTACATTGTAAGGAGGCTCCAACTACAACAGTACTGTGCAATTAAGATGTTAGACGTTCAACAGTATTGCTTTGCGGGCAACAATCATTAGGATCACAACCAGTGATGGATACAGTGCCTTTCATTTTCAAAGAGGGGGGAAGGGAATACACGAGTTGCAGCTCACTGCCGTGCACATACACTGTAATGTACAACGTGTGTAGTGGTGAATCACTTTGCAAAAAAAAATTTGGCCTGTTTAATGTGTTTATTTATTTATTTATTTTTTTTTGTGTGATGACCCATTCATTTTATTGGGCTGCTTTGGAGACAACGCTTCCATTTTTTTATTCAGTTCTTATAAATCAAGCCCATGAAAGACAAATGTTTTACAAGCAATAGTTGTAAAACATTTGTCTATCTGTCAGGAAATTTTACAATTGTTTGTTCAATGCCTTTAACAGTATAATAAAGTACACACTCCTTTTGCACTTGAATATCAATGAAAGGAAACTCCACGACCTACTGCGATACTCAGTTGTGAAGTCCAGGAGTGTAAAATACTCGATCAATACTGGACTATGATTTTATCCCTGTAACCCCATTACCTTCCCTAATGGCTTCCAGATACAACGCTATTGTCTCTGAACAAAGGTCAAGGGTGGGAGTGGTGCTTAGCAGTGGGCTTAAATTCCTGTCACTGGCAGCTTCACATGCTTTCCGAGGTGACTGTCATCAGCCTGACACAGGACTAATATGAAGAGTCATGGAACGTTCCTGATCAGATTGATTGTAAGTGAACAGGAGATAGTAACTTCTATTTTCAGTGCTTGTATACAGCTCAAATGATTTACTCTGGCCACACATTAGCCCATTTTTCTTTAGATTTACCTTCAACAGTGTAGTGCAAAGGCCTGCCTGGCTGCATACAAATTGAAAGTGTTGTTTAGGTTTGACCTCCATATTATATAGTTTTGGTAAATCTAAAGGAAAATTGTACAAGAGAATTGTGTATTGTATGGCCAGCCTTGGGGGTCAGTTAATGTTTTTTTATTTTGGCATTTAATGGAGCAGCCCAGTATAGAGTGCGTGTGTGTATACAGGCAGTCCCCAAGTTATGGGCTGCTGGTTTGTTATGAAGTCTCATTTTTTTTGTAATCCGGACACCCATGCAGAGAACGGCGTTTCTGCTGTTTTTTCGATGTGCCCGCCGTTCATAAGTAGGAGTCATTCGAAAGACGGATGATTGTAACAATAATATATTGCGTGTGTGTGTGTTTGGATACATAGATGTGTGTGTGATAGATATAGCTCTCTCTCACACACACACACACACACACACACACACACACACACACACACACACACACACACACACACACACACACACACACACACACACACACACACACACACACACACACACACACAAATTTTATATATATATATATATATATATATATATATATATATATATATATATATATAGGGAGAGGGGAGAGAGAGAAAATATATGTGTTTATTATACATGATTTATATAGCACCGACAGTTTGCTCAGCGCTTTACAACATTAGGGCAGACAGTACAGTGCAATTCGATACAGGAGGAATCCAATGGCCCTGCTCGTTAGAGCTTACAGTCTAGGAGGGAGGGTCAAGTTATACAAAAGGTAATAACTGTGGGGGATGAGCTGATGAAGAAAATAAAAGTGCAGTTGTTCGGTGGAGGCAGGGTAGGCTTCTCTGAAGAGAGAGGTTTTCAGGGATCGCCTAAAAGTAGATAGATTTGCAGATAGTCTGACAGATTGGGGCATGGTATTTCAGAGGATGGGAGAGGCTCGGGAGAAGTCCTGGAATGTATATATGTATGTATCTCTTTATGTAATCGCATACAGACTTGATGTTTAAATCGGGGGCTTTGTGGGAGCTAAACCATCACACCCTGTACAACCACTTTTACCTACAAGTAAGCCTATATTAAGGCTTACCTGTAGGTGCTTGAAATATCTCCTAAACCTGCACAGTTTAGGAGATATTTAGGAAAACGCAGAGCGCCGATGACTATGGCGCATGCACACTTTAGTAAGGGCACATTGTGCCGTTTCTAATGGGGGTCATGCCGTGACTGGCAGCTCCCGCATGCTTGCACAGGAGTGACTTCAGTCACAGAGCTGGAGTTTGCGGCCCTGGAAGGAGGAGGGGTGAAGATGGACGCTCACTGATAGTGGGGACAGCAGTGACATTGCAGGCTTTGGTTTTCAGGTAAGTGACACATAATGGGCTACCATGCGATGCATAGTAAAGACCCATTATGCTTTACCTTTGCAGGGAAATAAAGAAAAAGTAAAAGCCACCAGGGTTTACTTCCTCTTTAAAGACATTGGCTGTATGTTTGGTGGTATTGTCCCGCTGCAGAATTTGTGTCCAATCACACGCCTCTCTGATGGTATGACATGATGGATAAGTATCTGCCTTTAGTTGTCAGCATTGAGGACACAGCTGATCCTGACCAAAGCTCCAACTCAATTTTGCATAAATGCAGCTCCAAACTTGCAAGGAGCTTCCACCATGCTTCACTGTTGTCTGCAGACACTCATTACTGTACCATTCTCCAGCCGTTCGGCAAACAAACTGCCTCCTGCTACAGCCAAATATTTCTAATTTTGACTCCTCAGTCCAGAGCACCTGCACCACAATTCCTATATTTTTGCGCATAGTGCTTGGAAACCAGGTTAAGCAACTCAACTATGCACAAAAGCATAGGAACTGGGTGCAGAAAAATTGCAGCAGGTGCTCTGGACTGACTATTTAAAATTTTTAATATTTGGCTGTAGCGAAGGGGAGTTTGTTTCCAAAGTTCCAGATATACAGTGTTTCCCCCAAAAATATGACACTGTCTTATATTTATTTTTCCTCAAGAAGACACACTATGGCTTATTTTCAGGGGATGTCTAATTTTCCCCTGGTGTTTGTGTGAGGTGAGTGAGACCCACAGACTGTTGCTGGTCAGTGCTGGGGAGCAGCAGCTTTACTGGTGATTGTGGGGGGTGAGAGAGACCCACAGACTATTGCTGGTTGGTGCTGGGGGAGAGAGACCCACAGAGACTATTGCTGGTTGGTGCTGGGGGAGAGAGAGCCACAGCGCTGAGTAAAATGGCAGCCACAGCTTTACTTCTTCCCCTGAGAACACACAATACCTAAAGCAGAGCGTCCTGCTCCTCACTTCACTGAGGAGACTTTTACTTTCACTTTCTATGTCCACCTCTATGCCTCAGCTTGCGGCACACACAGAACGACCGGGACTTGACGGGGGGAGCCGACCTTGTTGATGGGGTTGCCGGTGTCCTGTCAAATAGTGTCCCCCCGTCGGATAGTGTCCGCTGTGTACTGCACATGTGCAGTACACATGACAAGCAGATTCCAAAAAGATCCGAAGATGAACGGTGCCTGCGCCGTGAGTCCAGGTTCAAGCCCCACCATCCAAGTGAACATATAGTTAGAATAAAAAAGAGCCGAGCCAGGCCGTGCCCGAAGCGCGGTGAGCGAAGCGAGGCCGTGCCCGAAGCGCGGTGAGCGAAGCGAGGCCGTGCCCGAAGCGCGGTGAGCGAAGCGAGGCCGTGCCCGAAGCGTGGCGAGCGGCCCTCTAACTATGTGCAGCCCTATGTCCACTTGGATGGTGGGGCTTGCACCTGGACTCACGGCGCAGGCGCCGTTCATCTTCAGAGATTTTCCGAATCTCCTTGTGCTCCGTACTGCGCAAGCGCTGCGCCTGCGGACATTATTTGATAGGTGGACATTTTTGGACAGAACACGGCACCTCTCTGGTCACCTCTGAGACAGCAGCTGTCATGATTGGGCAGATGAGAAGGGCTGCCCGTCTTCTTTATCGCTTGGCGCCGGTACGCTGCGTAGCCACGCCTATCACTATGTCTTGTTTTTGGGGTATGGCTTATATTGCACAAATGCTTAGAAATCCTGCTACGACTTATTTTATGGGTATGTCGTATTTTCGGAGAAACACGGTATATACACACCCATTACCCATACATTTTGATCCCCTCCTAATATTGATTAGGGCCCCCTTTTTTTTCCCCTACCAAAATACAATAAATACTATATATAAATTAAATATAAACCCCTATGAGTGATTAATTGATTGCAATAATAGTGAGAAAAATTGATCTACCCCTGTAATAAATCAAACCTAACATAATTTATAAAAAAAAAAAAAAAAAAAAATGTTAATAATGAAATTCGAAAAAATCCCAGTGAAGTAATAAAAAAAAGTCCAATAAATGAAAAATAGTCCAGTGAGAACTTAATAAATACCTAAATTGATAAAAAGTAAGAATTCATGAAAAAATAGAAAATATTAAGTTTTCTATTAACAATAAAAATAACATTTAAAATATTAGTGATAATAAGAAAAACATTTGTGGTAATGAGTGTAAAAATAAAAAATAATACATGAAAGTGTTCAATCTTCTGTAGAACCGAAAAACACCAAGGATCGTGACCACCGCCACACAAAATATGCGGTTACCAAAAGGCAAGTGATTTCATGCCCATAGTCAATCTCCACAGCACCTCCTCAGACCATGAATACAGTAGGCTGCCTTATTGAATAAAACAGGCCGGGCCCGTCAACAGCAGCACGTGAAGCAGAAAGGCAGTACTCTGGATCCCAAGGAAATGGAAAGAAGACTCACCATAGCATAATTCCGTATAACAAATTTAATAAAATTAAAGAAATACACTTACATAGCAGTAAAAACGCCCATAAAATATGCCGGCCGGCCTGCAATCGCCCGTCCAACCTACACTGTATCGCGAGGACGTCGGCACGTCTGCCAGGTACATTTCGTCGTAAAAAGACTTATTCGTGAGGACCAGGCGACGCACTGACTCATCGCTTTATATAACAACACATCAGAACCAAGCCTCGCTGTGAAGCATAAGCGGCCCATCCAGATTGGCAGATTCGCCCCACAATGCAATATAAGAATGTCAATAAATACTCTAACTTTTTTTAAATAAATAGTAAATAAAAATACCAGCTATTTAAATGTACCTGAAAAGTGAAAATATATAAAGGAATAACAACTAAAGAAATATATATAAATAAACTGACATCTGTGAATCCTTATCTGTGAAAACACTGACTCATCACTTTATATAACACATTAGAACCGAGCCTCACAGCCTTACATTACTAGTAAAAAAAAAAAAATAATAAAAATGCCATAAATCTTTCCCATAGTTTGCAGATGCAATAAATTTTGCGCAAACCAATCAATATACGCTTGTTTATAGGGCAAAGAATAAAAACTGCAGAGGTGATCAAATACCACCAAAAGAAAGCTCTATTTGTGGGGGGGACGCAAATTTTGTTTGGGTACAGCATTGCATGACTGCCCGATTGTCAATTAAATTGATGCAGTGCCAAATTGTAAAAAGTGCTCTGGTCAGAAAGGGGGTAAAATCTGGGTCTGAAGCGGTTAAAATGGACATAAGCAGTTCTCACCAGCAGTTAATTTAACAGATAAAAGATTATTCAGTTAAACAAGTCTAGAGAAGAGGTGGAAGAACATGCCAATGAAGGAGAAAATAGCCAGGAGGAGAAGATTTTTTTTGATACTTCTAAGGGCCGTCTTATGTCTTTATGTTGATATGTTAATTTCTCTCTAAAATAGGCGGGTTCACATATATGTGGCCACAATTCCCAGCATGGGGTCCGGTGCGTTCCTGTTCACTGGTTCAGGTGCAATTCAGGTCCGAATTCTTGCCTGAATTCACACCTGAACCGAACCCAAACATGCACGGGACCTTTTTGGAATGCAGACCGTGGTCGATCTGGGCCTGTTTGAACTGACTCCATTGAGAGTCGATCGCACTCGCATGTCATACGGAGAAACCTGCATACAATTCTCACATATGTGAACCCGGCCTAACTGCCCTAGCCGGTGCCCAACAAGGAGTTTACCTATGAGAAACAATAAACACAACAGCAGTATTTTAGATGATGGTGGTACTATATCCCCGGGAGAAAGGGGAGAAAGGAGACAACATGTTTACAATGCTGCCTAATTTATTCCACGACCTTCAGATCCCATTGTAATGAGATAATCCGTGTTATTCACTTTACCAGTTTTTAGATGTTAAACATTTTAATTGTCTAGTTTTTCTGCATGGAATCTTGTAAATGCCATTCAGTTCAAACTTTTGTTGAATCTCCTTCAAAATTGCCCTTTTAGGTGGATCTTTCTTTATACTGTTGGGTGATAGATAACGGAGAATGTTTAATGTGTTAAAGTGGTGTCCCCCCCCCCCAAAAAAAAGAGTAATATCTCCCCCCCCCCCCCCCCAAAAAAAAATTGGAATGTTGTGTTTTTTTTGTTTTTTTTTTAACTCGCCTCTAAATGCCTGTTGCTAGGGGGTCCCTCGTAGTCTGCCTCCTTCAGTGCCCGGGCACCTGACGTCACTCGCCTCTGCGCAGTCAGTCATCTGGGACACGTGACAGGTCCCAGATGACTGCGCGGTGTATCACGGCACACGGCGCCACTCTCGCATGCGCAGCGGGTGCCCAGCTATGAAGCCACAGCCAGGTGCCCACAGTAAGAATGCCGGCGCCGCCGAGCGGAGGGGGGGGGGGGGGTGAACGGAGGCTATAGCCACTAGCAGTAATCATTGTGTTCTTCTTTTTTTTTTTTTTTTTCTTATTTATTTATTTATTTATTTTTTCTTCGTAGATTTCACAGTACAATTCATTACACTCCTATATTGTCTTCCTCATATATTGTCTTTAACAGTTATATCTTACAATGTTTTCAGTTTACACCCTAATTTCATGTGAATTCTCCTTTTTTTATTTTTCCCTTACCCCCCCCCCCCCTCCCCTATCTAATTTATCATCTGCCCCCTTAACCAAAAAAGGTGATGAAAGGTTTACTTTGATCGCTTTTGCTTTTTGCTCCACTCTTTTTTTTTTTATTTTTTTTTTTTATTTTTTTTTTTGTTTTTTATTTATATTTATATTGTGTTTTTTTTTCCTATTTAACCATGACATTTTCTCTTTTAGGCAACACCATTACATGCCAATGAAGACGATTATGGAGGCTACAGCATCCCTGTTCCATGTTTACTGAGCTTTGTTGGAAGGATACTGACAACCTTGTAGTGGGTAAGTCAGTCATTTAAATAATCGTGTACATCTGGCTCAGTTTTGTGTTGTCATTGTAAAAGCTGCGCACATACATAAATACTATAAATAAATTTAAATATCAACACCTATGAGTGATAAATTAATTGATTGCAATAATGGTGAGAGAAATGTATCTACTCCTCTAATCAAACATAACATAATTTATAAAAAAAATTATAAATAACAAGTGTTAATAATGAAATTTGAAATATCCCAGTGAAATAATAAAGTCCAATAAATGAAAAATAGTCCAGTGAGAACTTAATAAATACCTAAATTGATAAAAAGTAAACAAATCATAAGAACTACTAGATTTTGAACTTCCTTTGCGTTCTTGAGGGTCGGAATTTGATTCAGAAAAGTCCACTCGTTCCAGAATTGAATGTTAAAAGCAAGCAAAATGTTCTAGTGCTTCCAAGTTTTATACAAATGCTTGTATGTTCATTTGTTTATCTGTTGGTGTATATGGCCAATGTTCCTCCCACCAGTTCACAAGTCACTTAAGACACATACCTCTTTCTAGAAGATCGCAGCTTGTGCTTCTGATTTTCTTGCTCAGGTGAGGCCCATGACATGGGGACCCGGCTTATGATGAACGTTACAGCGGGACAGAGCTGGATTCGCTGAGCGGGAGAGTATGCTATTTCAGCTTAACCCAGCAGAAAAAGTAAGGTGGGCTAGGATCAACTTTAATCCTGGAAGGTGAAGCTCTTCATTAAGGAGGCCTAATAATCCACTTAGTTTGTTTCCCATCTGGCAGACCCTAGCACTACATAATTGTTGATAAATCTTAAGGTTAGCTTTAGGCCGGCCATATACGGTTCAGATCTCTGCCGGTTCAGCAGGAACTGGCCGAGATTTGAACTGTTAATGGGCAGACTGAATGTACCAAGTTGATTGAACGATCAACTTGAGTACAACCAGTCTGCCAGATTCTCTTACGAGTATCGTTAGTGGCTAGTCTTTTCCCATCGGGGACTGCTTCCCCCACCTGTCCTTGAATTTATTGTTGACATTTTAATTGACATAAATCCATTATCCGTTACTTATTTCTTTTGCTTCCAGCAGGACCCATGGCAGTAGAATAAATGGCAATGGCTGGCATGATGCCTCCTGTGAAGATAAAATGGCTAGAGCACCTGAACAGCTCCTGGATAACGGAAGATAGCGAATCAATTGCAACCCGGGAAGGTGTCTCTGTCCTATATGCCAAGCTCATCAGCAACAAAGAGGTGGTCCCACTGCCGCAGCAGGTCTTATGCCTCAAGGGACCCCAGCTGCCAGATTTTGAGAGGGAATCCTTGTCGTGTGATGAACAAGATCACTACCTAGATGCTTTACTCAGCAGCCAGCTGGCTCTGGCGAAGGTTGTATGTTCTGACTCTCCATTTGCTGGTGCTTTGAGAAAGAGGTTGCTAGTTCTTCAAAGGGTTTTCTATGCTCTTTCCAATAAATATCATGACAAAGGCAAAGTTAAACAACAGCAGCACTCTCCTGAGAATAGCTCAGGCTCTGCGGACACACTGTCTGTTAGTGAGCGGCCACGATCCAGTACTGATGCCCTTATTGAAATGGGGGTCAGGACTGGTCTTAGTCTTCTCTTTGCCTTACTGAGACAAAGTTGGATGCTGCCGACTGCTGGACCTGGTCTGAGCCTGTGTAATGATGTCATACGAACAGCTATTGATGTGGTCAACTCTTTACCCCCTCTTTCCCTTGCTAATGAGAGCAAAATACCCCCCATGGGACTGGACTGTCTGGCACAGGTCACCACCTTCCTGAAGGGCGTTACAGTTCCCAATTCTGGTGCAGATACACTGGGAAGGCGTCTGGCCTCAGAACTCCTCTTGGGCCTTGCCTCTCAGCGTGGCTCTCTACGCTACCTCCTAGAGTGGATTGAAATGGCTTTAGCAGCTTCGGCTCTGGTTAATGAAACTGACAAGAACAAAATGCTGACCGCACAGGAAGGCATGATCAGCTGTGATTGCTTCATTAGCATCCTTCAACAGATGAGGAGGTCTTTGGTAAGTTTGGTAAATTCCTACTAATTGTTTGTCTTTATGGTGTAGCTGATGGTGCATAAACATGCTAAAGGGGGATGTTTTTTCCAAAAGGTTTCCTTCCAAAAGGGGGCAAAGAAAAATAAGTAGTGTCATTTAAAGGGTGTCGCCACTTTTGTTGTGGAATTGAAGCAATATACTGTATATAATGGCTACATAAAGCCTTTAGAATTGTAATAACTGCAGGAAGTAGGACATGAGTAGAATCCATGTAAGAGATTCAGTACAAAGGACAACAAAATGACAAAAGAAAATTCCTTGTTATATGGTGCCGGCCCCAGGAGAATTGCTTTAATTCTTAGAAATAGTTAAGTTCGTTTTTAAAAGTTTATTAAATATTTTACATGGGACTCTATGAATGATACATTATCCACTACTGTAGACAGCTTTGAGATTTCCTTATTAAGATGTTATAACCAGCTCTTTAGTGGCAGCCAAGTCTTTGGGCCTGGAACACCAGTGGAGATGTCTGATCCCTATGAGAACAAAAGTGGCTAAAAATTTCCATGGCTTGCCACTGGTTATTTACTTTTGAAGTATTGTGTTTGGATGTAAATGATTAGATTCCTCATACTTTCTCATCTTTTGTTCTCCTAATGTTTGTATCACTATTTTGTAGTCAGATGACTCTCTGAAAGAGAAGAGATTCAAAGTGGAACTACACTTTATCTGAGAACCACAAATGCTATTTAATTCACTTTTAAATTGGGAATGTGCTTGGGTGTGTTTGCATGGTCCATGTGCTGAGCCCGCCAGGAAGTTGGCGCAACGCTGCACTAATCACAGGCAGTGAGACATTGCTCGATCTCTGCAGCCACACATCGGGGCAATGTCTCACTGCCTGTGATTAGCGCTGCGCCAACTTCCTGGCAGGCTCTGCACGTGGTCCATGCGAACACGCCTGAGCTCATCCCTATTTTAAATATTCAAAGCAAACTCGCCCATCCATCCCTGTCTCATGCTTTATTTTGTTGAGAAATCACTTTGAAAAACACCCCTAGTATTTGACTGTGGCCATCTTGCGTAAGGGCAGATGATTCATGTAGCATTTACTTATTGGAATCAATCTGCACCTAGCTCAGGCATGCAAGCAGGAGAGGGTGTGCTTAATGTGTGTGTGTGTGTGTGTGTGTGTGTATGTGTGTGTGTATGTATGTATATATTAATATTAATCTCTTCTGTTTCCCCGAAAATAAAACCTAGCGTTATTGCCCTACCCCCCCCCAAATAAGCCCTACCTTGAAAATAAGACCTACAAGCCCTTTAACTAGGACTTATTTGGGGGGTAGGGCTTATATTGCAGCCATCCCAGACAATAACGCTAAGTCTTATTTTCGGGGGAAACAGGATATATATATATATATATATATATATATATATATATATATATATATATATATATATATATATATATATATATATAATTTATTATTTTTTTTTATTTAATTTTTTTTTGAGGGTCTGCAAATAAATATTAATATACTTTACTAAACTTTACTGAAAAGTTTGAAACCCCCGATATTGTACACAGGTAGCACCAGTCTAAGTTTTATATTGTTTTGTGTAATTGCTTCTAATCATTTTTAAAGTGTTTCTTATGGGGGAATTTATAATCTGGGTTTAAAAATCCATCTTCTCAGTTTGCTAATTAGAACTTCAAAGTCAACAAATGACAATTTTAGGTGATTAGGTATTTAATATTTTTTGTAATTATTGTGCATGGTTTTCAGTCCTTATTATGTATTTGTGAGGCTGGAGCCCTCTAAGGTCATGTTTGCCAAGAACAGTCCTTATATTGTAAAGCAAAAAAAGATACCTCAATAAGCTTACTGTAGTTACCATTGTGGCATGAAAAAAAGATGATGGAAACTATGTTTAATCTGTTACTTATTACGTGCCCCAGTTATTACAATGTGTTCTTTTTAGTGGGAAAGGCCTGAAAGATAAGGCTGCTTTAACACTGAGGAGTTTATCCTGTGCTTTTGCGTTGGAAAAAAAAAAGCGCCTGAAAATCAATGAATGTGTTCACACTGGGGCGGTGAAGAAAATCAGGCCTGCAGCATTTTTGGAGCATGTTTCGGGAGTAAAATAAAAAAAGGCACCAAAAACACACCTTCCCATTGAAAGCAATGGAAAATGTGAAAAATTTGGTGCATTTTTTGAGTTGTATGTATACCACTCCGCAGATCAGTGTGAAAGTAGCCTAAAAGTTTGTCTGTTTTTGTTTAGTGTCCTTGCGGAGTGTAGGTGCAGCTGTGTTGCCCAAACTGATCACACCACCTTCAGTATTACTGTAGCTGCTTCATGATGACCATCGGTTTGTTTAGTTTAAGTACATCTGAGTGCTGTTGATGTGACAAACATAAATGCATCCTTTTTCAGGGTTCATCAGCTGACCGGAGCCAATGGAGGGAGCCCACCAGGACATTGGATGGTCTGTGCTCGCTCTATGAGGCAGCACTGTGTCTCTTTGAGGAGGTAGAGAATCTGTTGATTTATATCATTTTCATGCTTTGTGTGAATACTGCGTATTATGTGCCATTTACTTTCTTCTATGCTTTACATGCTGTAAATGATTGGCAATGGAAATATCCTGTGTACAATATTCCTTATCTAAACAATAGAAAAAGCAGCGCTGAATATAAATCCACACCAGTGAATTCAAAAATATTAAAGATGATAGACCAAGTCCAGTGAACATGAATTACTAAATGTTACTACACTGTGCAAGCCCTGCCCCGAGCATACAGAAAATTAATTAATAGTTTGTATCGAAATTAATGAAGACAAATTATTATATAGTGCATATCACCAGATGAATAGTGATAACAAATATATACGATCTGTTGAAAAAAATATCCTGTGACTAAGTATTATTCAACACTAAAAAATAAATAAACAAGTAACGAGAATCAAATGAATTGTTTCAAGTTCTATCAAACAATGTCCACTTCCTAAAAACATTGTTACCAACACCACTGTGAAAAGCTCCTGAGAATATAATGTATCCCAGTAAAATCATAGTCCATACGTTGAATCTTCAGATCATAATCCAAATAATGGAATAGTGAAAAAAACGTTTAAAGCGGGAGTCCACCGGGACTCCGCGTTTTTTTTTTTTTTTAAAAGCCAGCAGCTACAAATACTGCAGCTGCTGACTATTAAAATAGTGACACTTACCTGTCCAGCGCGCCCGCGATGTCGGCACCCGAAGCCGATCTCTAGGTCGCCTGTCGGGTCCTGCCGCCGCCATCTTGGGTATGGGAATCAGGAAATGGAGCCTTTCGGCTTCATTTCCCGGTTCCCTACTGCGCATGCGCGAATCGCGCTGCGCAATAAGGACGCTCCCCGCTGCCTCTGGGATCTGTGTGTTTCCCAGCAGGCAACGGGGCACTTGCGGGAAGGGGCGGGCACTTGCGGAAAGGGGCGTAAGTTACGCCCCTTTCCGCAGAGAGCTATCCCGGAAGTGGGTGCAGTTACCTGGATTATCCAGGTAACTGCACCCCCCTCCCCCCTGAAAGGTGCCGATTGTGGCACCGGAGGGGGGGGAGGGTTCCGATGAGCGGAAGGTCCACTTTAGGGTGGACCTCCGCTTTAACCAGTGTCTCTTGAATAAACAGCAGATTACATCTACACTCCTCCACCACACCGCTCTAGATGTGACTCCTCTCCCCTTATGTGAATACACTCACCCGCTATATATGCCTCACACTTTCGTGTTTGGCTGGATGTGCTTTTTCCCTTTACAGGGTTTAAATGGGGTATCCAGGTTTCCACTCCATTATTCAAGAGACACTGGTTAAACGTTTTTTTCACTATTCCATTATTTGGATTATGATCTGAAGATTCAACGTATGGACTATGATTTTACTGGGATACATTATATTCTCAGGAGCTTTTCACAGTGGTGTTGGTAACAATGTTTTTAGGAAGTGGACATTGTTTGATAGAACTTGAAACAATTCATTTGATTCTCGTTACTTGTTTGTTTATTTTTTAGTGTTGAATAATATTTAGGATATTTTTTTCAACAGATCGTATATATTTGTTATCACTATTTATCTGGTGATATGCACTATATAATAATTTGTGTTCATTAATTTCGATACAAACTATTAATTAATTTTCTGTATGCTCGGGGCAGGGCTTGCACAGTGTAGTAACATTTAGTAATTCATGTTCACTGGACTTGGTCTATCATCTTTAATATTTTTGAATTCACTGGTGTGGATTTATATTCAGCGCTGCTTTTTCTATTGTTTAGATAAGGAATATTGTACACATTTTGTTTTTTTAAAGTGGCGGCTTAGTTTATAGTGTTTTGTTTAGCGCAGTGGTGATACACAATAGATGGAGGGAAAGAGTAAGTGTGTCCTTGTTTTACAATGGAAATATCCTTTTAATTATCTTTATTAGGCCAAAGTAGCTTTGCAGATGCATTTATAGTATATAACTAATTATTAAGACTATTTTTTTAGATTCAAACCTTCTATCACTTTCTTCTAGGTGCCATACATAAAAGCATGAAAGTCTTTCGGTCTTCAAAGTGTAATCTGTCATGCTACATACACAGGAGCTGTCAAAGCTTTTTGAAGTAGCTTTTGTTGCTAACAGAGAGATACAGTGCCTTGAAAAAGTATTCACACCCCATAACATTTTCCAAATTTTGTCACGTTACAACCAAAAACGTAAATGTATTTTATTGGGATTTTATATGATAGACCAACACAAAGTGGCACATAATTTTGAAATGAAATGGTTTTCAACATTTTTTACAAATATCTGAAAAGTGTGGCATGCATTTTTATTCCGCCCCCTTTACTCTGATACCCCTAAGTAAGATCTAGTGGAACCAAATTGCCTTCAGAAGTCACCTAATTATTAAATGGAGTCCATCTGTGTGTAATTTAATCTCAGTATAAGTACAGCTGTTCTGTGAAGCCCTCTGAGGTTTGTTACCGACCCTTAGTGAAAAATGGCATCAAGAAAGCCAAGGAACGCACCAGACAGGTCAGAGATAAAGTTGTGGAGAAGTTTTAAAGCAGGGTTAGGTCATAAAAAAAAATATCCCAAGTTTTGAACATCTCACAGAGCACTGTTCAAGTCATCGTCTGAAAATGGAAAGAGTATGGCACAACTGCAAACCTACAATTTGCCCATGGTAACTCTAGAGGAGCTGCAGAGATCCATAGCTTAGGTGGGGAGAATCTGTCCACAGAACAACTATTAGTTACACACTCCACTGTCTGGCCTTTATGGAAGAGTGGCAAGAAGAGAGCCATCAGAAATCCCATTTACAGTTTACGAGAAGCCATGTGGGGAACACAGCAAACATGTGGAAGAAGGTGCTCTGGTCAAATGAGACCAAAATTGAACTTTTTGGCCTAAGAGCAAAAACGCTATGTGTGCCGAAAAACATTGCACATCACCCTGAACATACCATCGAAACATTGTGGTGGCAGGATCATGTTGTGGGGATGCTTTTCCTCAGCAGGTACAGGGAAGCTGGTCAGAGTTGATGGGAAGATGGATGGAGCGAGCCAAATACAGGGCAATCTTAGAGGAAAACCTGTTAGACTCTGCAAAAGCCTTGAGACTGGGCGGAGTTTCACCTTCCAGCAGGACAACGACCCTGAACATACAGCAAGAGCTACAATGGAATGGTTTAGACTTTAGAGCAAAGCATATTCATGTGTTAGAATGGCCCAGTCAAAGTCAAGACCTAAATCTAATTGAGAATCTGTGGAAAGACTTGAAAATTGCTGTTCAGACGCTCTCCAACCAATATGACAGAGCTTGAGCTATTTTGCAAAAGAAAAATGGGCAAAAATTTCTTTCTAGATGTGCAAAACTGGTAAAGACATATCCAAAAAAGACCACGCTGTATTTCAGTGAAAGGAGGTTCTACAAAGTATTGACTCAGGGGGGCTGAATACAAATGCAAGCCATACTTTTCAGATATTTATTTGTAAGAAATGTTGAAAACTGTTTATCGTTTTCCTTACACTTCACAATTATGTGCCGCTTTGTTTTGGTCTATCACATAAAATCCCAATAATAGATATAATATGTCACTTTTGCAATAAAAATCCTGCCTGGTGACAAATTGTTTCCAAATAGTGTTTAATGGAGGTCATTCTTAAGAAATGTGAGAATTTTGCTTCTGGTAACACTATCTAGTGTTAGCATGATATAGTGATGTCCATCTGTCAGATATGCTCTTCATATGCTTACTATGCATACTGGGGATTAGGCATAGGCCTGCAGAATTTTTTTTTTTACATTTCATTTTTTTTATTTGGTTTTGTAAGTAAGTAGTGAGGTACTAACAGGAAATATTAAACCAGATTACAGAGAATACAAGGTGCACACCAGAAACGACATATATAAAGAGTAAATAATAAAGAGTAAAAATAGAATAAGTAGTAAGTTATTATAGGAAGGCAACCAGCTAAAGAAATGTCATGGGTCCCAATGTGGCTGAGAGGAAGTGGTATTACTCCCCAGATTTTTTTTATTTTATTTTTTTAATACCAGCAAATACAGGAGTCAGTGGATGTGGGGCACGGAGGATAAACCCCTAGTTTATAGAGCAGAATGCACACACATTTTAAAGCCATAATCTCTTTTAAATGGGTTTTTTTTTTTGTCATGCATTGTATTTTTCTTTTGCAGGTATGCCAGATGGCTTCTGATTATTCAAGAACCTGTGCCAGTCCAGACAGTATCCAGACTGGAGAGAGTCCAGTTGTATCAGAGACATGTGAGGTATACGTATGGGGGAGTAACAGCAGCCACCAATTAGTGGAGGGGACCCAAGAAAAAATCCTGCAACCAAAGCTGGCCCCTTGCTTTTCAGATGCACAGACAGTGAGTGATGCCCCCTCCCCATTGTGTTTACACGTTTTTATGTACTTGTTTCTGGGTTCATACTGTTTTTTTTTTATTAAATATTTCTTTCTTTTTTGTTTTTTGCAAAGTGAATTTTCATTTATCTGCACCTTGTTCACTAAGCCCTCATCTTTTGTCTCGTGTCCAATCCATATAGACTTAAAGTAGTATTAAACTTTAAAAGCAAACATTTTATTGTGTTGCAGCTTACCAAAGATGGCCCTTTGTACAGGTGTATGGATCAACACGCCCGTGTGACTTAGGCTTAAGGGCTCTTCCACACGGAATTGAGTCTGCCCCAGTCAGCAGGGGATCGGTGAGCAGATCTCCTACTGATTGGAGCTGAGCAGGATGGATGTCACACCCGTGCTTGCAAGGCAGATCCAGCTGAGCTCCCTGGATGGTGGGGTGTAAGCGGACTCTCTTGTCCATTTACATCAAACCTCTGATCCAGTTCGCCAAAATGGAAAACATCTCAGTCCTAATTTTTTGGGGGGTTTTTTTTACCACACCAGGTTGAACCAAAGTTAGGCGGGTCCAAACAGACACCAGTCCGTTTACACCCACATGTCCATGGGGCTCCATGGACCTTCTGATCAGATCTGCCTGAAAAACTCACAAATGGATGTGGCTGGAATGCTCATGTGAAAGGGGCCCGATAGTGAAAGTAGGAGCTAGTAGTCTGTGAAAGTGTATACAAAGGCAGAACTTCTTCTTCTTTTTTTTTTTTTGTTTTTTTTGTTTTAGAGTTCAGAAGTTTCCTGCTTGGGAGATTCATCACTCTTTTTTTGTACTGGTAACAATTGTCACCAAAACAGAAAGTGATGGTGAACCCAAAATTGTTATTGCATCCAATAGTGTTGACTATATATACATTTTAATGCCAACATTTTGGCCTTATTGAGTCAGGATAGCCGAAAAGTTCAAAGAATATTTTCCCTGTATTTGCCGCTGAGCTTGTTTTAAAATGATACTAAAGTTTTTTTTGTTCTTAATAAAAAAAAAAAAAACATGTTATACTTACATCTTCCGTGTAGTGGTTTTGCACAGAGCAGCCCAGATCCTCATCCTCTTGGGTCCCTCTTCTGTGCCCCTGGTCCCTCCCTCCCGTTGAGTGCCCTCACATCAAGCGGCTTGCTTTGGGGGCACCCAAGCTGAGTGTCCATTTAGACATGGAGCTGTGGTTGGCTTTGACAGTGAGCCAATGGTGCTTCGCTGCTCTCTCAGCCAATAAGGAGGGAGAGTCCCGGACAGCCAAGTCTCTCGTGCAACATCACTGGATTGAGCTGGGGCAGAAGGGGGGCTGCTGCACACAGAAATTCATTGTTTGTTTTTGTTTTTTTGTATGTTTTTTTATACGTACCTCTGAACCCGGTTTAAGCGTAATGTAGTACTTCCATGTGTTTTTTTTTTTCCATATAGATCGAAGCTGGACAGTACTGCACTTTTGTTATATCTACGGACGGCTCCGTAAGAGCATGTGGGAAAGGCAGCTATGGAAGGTTGGGTCTTGGAGACTCAAACAACCAGTCTACTCTGAAGAAACTAACCTTTGAGCCTCACCGCTCCATCAAAAAAGTTTCCTCTTCAAAAGGATCCGATGGGCACACCCTGGCTTTTACCACAGAAGGAGAGGTTTTCAGCTGGGGAGATGGTGACTATGGCAAATTGGGCCATGGAAATAGTTCCACCCAAAAATATCCAAAGCTAATTCAGGGGACACTGCAAGGAAAGGTAAAGATCTGACCTCTGGAGTGACTGGGAGATTTTGTTTATTTCTTACACTGTATCTTTTTTGATTTCTTCTTTACCTTGAAACTCTGATGACATATTGCATGTTTTCTGTCATCTCAGGTTGTGGTGTGTGTTTCAGCTGGTTACAGACACAGTGCCGCTGTCACAGAAGATGGAGAGCTCTACACATGGGGAGAAGGAGATTTTGGGCGATTAGGTAATTTTGCTAAAAGTAATTGAATTCAGTGAATTTTAGATGTATATATTCCTAAAGTATTATTGTACAGGATTTATATAGCACCAACAGTATGCACATCACTTTACAATGTAGAGGGGAGGACAGCAAAATTACAATATAGTTCAATACTAAAGGGACAGGAGGGCCCTGCTCATGGAGCTTACTTTCTAAAGGGAGGGGGGAGGTTGTACAAAAGGTAATGGCTGCGGGGGATGGTCTGATGGGGGTGGCTCAGGTACAGTTCTTATGTGGGTGTTGGGATAGGCTTCCCTGAATAAATGAGTGTTCAGGGTTCTCCTAAAGGTGGACAGGTTAGGGGCTGACCGGACATACTGGGGATCCAGTGGATGGGAGAGCCTTTAGAGAAGTCCTGGAGGCGAGCATGGGAGGAAGTAACAAGGGAGCTAGAGAGCAGGAGGTTTTGGGAAGAGCAGAGAGGACGATTTGGGTGATATCTGTAGATGAGGTTGGTGATGTAGCTGGGGTGATGTTGTGGATGGCCTTGTATGTTGTGGTTAGTATTTTGAATTTTGTACGGTGGGGTAAGGGAAGCCAGTGAAGGGATTGGCAGGGAGGAGCAGCAGTCACGGATCAGTTAGTGAGGTGTATGAGTCTAGCAGCAGCATTCATAATAGACTGAAGGTAGGCCAGTGAGGAGAGAGTTGCAGTAGTCGAGGTGGGGAATAACCAAGAAGTCAATAAGTTGTTTTGTGGTGTCAGTCAGGAAGCGGCGAATTTTGGAAATGTTGCAGAGGTTAAGGCGGCAAGCTGTAGCCAGTGATTGGATGTGTGGGCTGAAGGAGAAGTCGGAGTCTAGGATTACACCCTGGCATGTGTGGAGGGACCAAGGGTTTTTCTGTTGCTCTTAATGGTAAAGTCATGGGGAGGGGATCGGGGGAAGCTCGGTTTTAGAAAGATTGCGTTTGAGGAAGTAATGTGACATCCATACCGATGTGTCATTCAGTAAATTTGTTGTGTGAGGAGTGGAGAGATTCACGCCCTTCCTGTTCAGGCCATTATTCAGTTTTTAGCGCGGTCACCATTTGAATGATAATTACTCAGGCATTCAACACTGTACCCAAATATGTTTATTTTTATTTATTTTGAGACAGATAGAACTTTCTTTTGGTGGTATTTAATCACCACTGGGTTTTTTTTTATTTTTTGCTATATTAAGAAAAGAATACAGAAACGTTTGAAAAAAACATCTTTTTCTCAAGTCATCTTCCAGGACGGCACACCTGAGAGATGAGAGGCTCCTCCCTACAGGAAACACAATCAATCGACAGCTGTTTTAAGTCCCCACCCTTCCCCTTGATCCTCAGTTTTTGATTGTGTTTCTCCCTACACAGCGAAACTGTTTGTTTTTTTCCAAATGACCCGAAGCCTGGGGCTGGTGGTCTCCCCCTGGGAGCCGGACCACAAGCCTGGGAAGCCTCTGGGTCTGGTAGGATATTCTTGTCCTTCCTGGGGGGTTCCCCTATCTTTTCCTCAGGGCGGGCAGCAGAAATTGGAAGAGCCCCCCTGAGAGCTGAAGGACCCTGGGTACAGTGGTGTACCCAGAACTTCAGGGGCCATTATCCTGTCTCCCCCTCCTTACCTGTACAGGTGGCTGTTCAGACGGGGGTGCTGGCCATCGGTTCTTTCCAGGGGGATCTTGTCCCCGACTCCTGGGTCCCCGGTAGCTCGCGTGGGCTGCCGGAGAGGGCGTGGCAACAAGCACCCGCGTCATTTTCAAACTTCGGGAAAATGGCAGCGGCGTTCTTACCCAGGAGGGAAGGCTGAGAGTCAGTAGGAGCAGGCGCCCACATCCTCCTTTCTCTAGAGCGAGGAGGCACCAGTTTACTACGGTGTATGTCTGCCTTAACCACCTCAGATATGAAGATGGGAATGAGGAATGGAAGGCATTGCCCCCCCCCATGTATATAGACTGACTGACTGGTACAGTGCAGGACACAGCCTAACCTAGCACCTCCCTATGGGGACAGCAGTTGGGGGGGGGGGGAGCACTTTGGCGGCTATCCTCCTTGCGTGTGGACCATAAGGATGGAAAAGCAAGCCCGCTGGCTGTGGCAAAAAGAGGAAGACAACAACGGTGAGTACTTTACTTTCCTTTTGCCGTGGGAAATTAGCTGCAAAATCCCCAATTCCAGCCAGAGGGTTTCTGGGCATTTGAGATCTCACCTGGGGTCTGGATTCAAATAGCCCTTAAGCTTCTGCTAAAAACACCAGCTGCAGCCCCTCTTACATCAGAGAAGCTGTATGGTGGACAGGTGGTGCAGAGGAACGAGTGTGCCTAAACCACCTCAGATGAGAAAGAGGTAGGTAGGCCATTGCTCCCCCTTCCCCGTGTATATACTGACTGGTGCAGTGCAGAACTTGGGGTCGGGATACAAATAGCGCAGACGCCACTGCTAAAACCACCAGCCACAGCTCCCTCTTACAGCAGAGACACTGTGGTTATCGCAGCAGTAGGTTGCCAGCCTCTCCCTACATGCCCAGTTGTGGTACATTTAGTAGGGATGAATATAGCGTACAGAGGGGACCTGGTAGATACAAAGTTACTTACAGGCCAGGTATACCACTGAACAGGTTATTAATTGGGCAGTGGTTGGTGGATTCAGAAGCTCCCCTGGTCAGCATGTGCACTAGGTTACCGGCCCTATTAGCCCAGCTGCTAGGAATCTGAAGTTGCTTCACAATGTTTAAAAGCTGACCTAACATTCAAGGATGGGCAGAGACCAAGCTACTGTGTGGCACAGTAGGGGTTCCCTTGTCACAGATCCTCCTTTTGGAGGTTGCCTGCTATAGTTAACTTTCATAAGCTCCAACCTCCCACTCCACCTTTACACTGTGTTTATATTATAGTGTAGGAGGTAAGAAGAAACTTTTTTTTATTGGTTTGGGCTACAATCCACTCAGTGGCAGATCTAAAGGCGATTCACCATAGATCGCTCCCTACATCCTTTTAATTGAGGATTTTCTGTGCAAACCTATGCAAGAGCTACATAATTGATTGCTTGAAGCCTGCAAATAGCTATTTACCTCCCAGGCTAAACTGGTAACCACCTCTTCTAGAGAGGTCTTAAATTGGTCTCTAGGGCTGGGCTCATTGAGACTTTAGTTGCTAATCAGCACCACCTGGATATGTGCTGGCTAGCGTTTGCTCAGTCTATGGAGGTAAGGTAGGACAACAACTACTACTAATAGTAGGGTGTCCAACCATTTTAGGATCTGTTCCTTCTCTGGTGGTGAAGGTTTAGTATCTACAGCCCAGGCTATGCCTATGAAATAAATTGCCTGTTGGTTATTTCATAAAGGGATAGACCATGACTCCTCATTGGCTGCACACCAGTAGACCTCAGTAGTGAAGGTTTGTGCTTGCTGGGATGTTTTTGTGGCACAGCAGAAATACACATTGAGATTTGTGACATCTCTGCTTAATAAGGACTATATTGCTGTACATCAGAAATGCACTGCACTGAAGCTTGTTTTCTGTCCTTTATATACTAAAGGTACTGCTTTGTTTGGCTACAGATCAGAAAAATACAACAGTGAAGGTGGTCTGTACTTTCTGGTTTTGTGTTGCACAGCAGAAATGCACATCATTGAGTCTGGTGACATCTCTGCTCATAATGGTTATATTGCTGCACATCAGACATACACAAGATTGAGGTCTGTCTGTGGGGCTTTGTGTCCTGTTTTACTGCCTTGTTGGTTACTTATCAGAAAGGCAGCAGTGAAGTCTGATGGTCCTGATTTGCGTGGCGCTGTGCTGATTCAGACAGTGCTATTAACAGCAATGGCTGCCGAGTTTAAACATGCGATTTGACATGTTGAGTCGCATGACAAATCATTTCAATATGGATGTGCTATCTCTATTCATAGTGTTTTATTGTTGCACATCAGATTTATACAGCATTAAGGTCTGTGAGGTTTTGTGTCCTGTATTACTGCCTTATCAGAAAGGCAGCAGTGAAAATTGATGGTTCGAATTTGTTGGGCTACATAGTAGAAATACAAATTGAACCCCTGCCAGGTGTAGTACATATACTGCCTTTGGTAATCCATGTAGCACCACAAAGTGGTGTTGTGCTGATTTTAGCCATGCGATTTGACATGCTGAGTCGCAAGGCCAAATCGCTTCAATATGGATGTGCTATCTCTATTCAGAATTGTTATATTGTTGCACATCAGACATATACAAGATTGAAGGTTGTCTGTCCTTTTATGTCTTGCATATACTGCCTTATTGGCTGCATATCAGAAAGGACACAGCAGTGAAGGTTGCTTGTCTTTTTCTGATTTTGTTTTTGCTGCTCAGCTGAGAGACACATTGAGGATGGTGGCCTCTCTGCTCAGTATTGGTATATTACTACACATCAGACATACACAAAGATTGAATGTTTGTGTCCTGTATGTCCTATATTTACTGCCTTATCGTTTGTATATCAGGCTAAGCAGTGTTTCTCATGGATCTACCTTTCTGCATCTTAGGGATACACAGCAGGGGTTTGTTGGCTGCAATCCTCCAGGGAGTCACAGCATTGGGGACCCCTTACTTGTTCGACCTGAAAATTGCTATTTGTTTTTTTTTTTTTTTCCCTGCGACCTGTGTAATCTTGAGGTCTGTGGATCCAGGAATCAGGGACTGCTGGTGTCGCACAGACACAAATGGTACCCATTGGAAGCCATAGTATATGACTTCTCATGCGCCTTGCAGTCCCAAGTCGCAGTTTTGGTCGCACGGGTGTGGGAACCCTAAACTTATCTGTCCCTTCTGATTGAGGTTTTGCTACACAGCAGGAATACTCATCATGACGTTATTGTTTTATTTTGCAGCAGACCAGAAAGATTGCAGCTGTAAAGGCTGTCTGTCTTTTTCCTCAGTGTCTGCTTTTATGTTGTTGCACAGCAGAAATACTCAAGATTGAAGCTTGTTGGTGCTTTCTGTTTCAGAAAAACACAATGCTGCAGGTTGCTTGTGTCCTTTCTCAGTGTTGGTTCTATCTGAACTACACTACAGAAGTGCATGACAGAAAGGATTGTCTTGTGTTCCATATTTTTCCCTGTGGCATAGCAGAAATGCACAACACGGGAGTTGGTGTTCATATTAATCTTATAACTGTGGTGGTTTGTCAGAAATACACAACATAGAAGTTTGGGTCTTTCTGTCTTTATAGCCTTGTTTTGCTGTACATAGGTAAAGCACAACAGTAAAGGGGGTTCCTGTCCTTTCTGTATTTATATATCAGTTATGACCTAGCTAGCTGCACTAAAGAAATACGCAGCATTTAGGGTTTGCTTGAGTCTTAATGTTTTTACGTCTTGGCAGCACATCAGAAAACCAGACTATGAGGACTGTTTGTCTACGTTGAGGTTCAGATTTGGGTCTCTTCCCATATTTGATATATTGGTTTAGCTAGTCACACTCAGGCACACAACATTGTTGTCTATGCTTGTGTCCTTTCTGTCTAAATCTATTGTGCCGTGCCCACAATCTATGATCATTTTATTTGTGATATTAATAATGCATGTATCACCTTTTTGTATTTCAGCCTTCTTTTCCATGGAGGGGCCAGGAGTTCGGGCTGCAGCTGCCACATGTCAGAAAACCTTGACCACTTGCATTCAGGGATGCCAGAACCATTTCCTAGGGTTGAAGCCCTGTAGGGTTATGGGACACTGGAGGAAGGGGATAATGATTCGCCCTGTTTAGTAAGAACTTGGAGAGTTCTATTCAGAGGAGTATTAGGGCCTAAGGATGAAGTATAAAGATGTATACCCGATCGAATAGGTTTCGGCTCGGTGCATGGCCTTCATTTTGCCCTTTTAGCAAAACTAGACATAGCAATATGGGTAGTCTACTCCTGCTAGGGACTTTAATCTCCTGAAGAAGGCTCTCAGGCGTAAGTAAGGACATAGATTGGGCGTGCCTTAAACCCAGGGTTCAAGCTTCTGTTAATCTATTTCCCTTAAGTAGGCTTCCCTTTAGTCTTTTGCTGACATAAAGATAAAAAGGAAGCAGTTTTATTTCCCTCAACAGGATAGTGTTAAGACAGGCCCTCTTATTGATTAATGTAGTGTCCTTGTCTTACACAGGTCTCTTATTTATCTTTTTAGTGGTTCTAAGTAGCACCTACAGGCATAATAGGCCATGGTTGTTAGATGTGTGAGATAGGCAACATTGCTAACCTACAAGTTTAACATGTTTTCTGATTCCATTTTTAAGAGCCCATTTCACCTAGATACTGCATCTGAAGCGGAAAAGGCAGGAACATCTGTGGAGCAGACCTGCAGATCAGCCGCATGATCCAGCTAAGATGCCTTCATCAAGCATATGAGCGTATGGAATGGAGGTAAAGCTCACTGCAGAGCCAAGGTTCGCCAAGAGGGTTTTGCAGTGGCCCCACCCTAAGGTAGGCCTGAGGTACTTGTTTATCCTCTCAGGTGTGCCGTCCTGGAAGATGACTTGAGAAAAGTACCAGTTACTTACCGGTAACTGTCTTTCTGGGAAATCTTCCAGGACGGCAGGCCTACTTCCCGCCCGTTGGAGGAGGGAAAATTCTAGAACACTAGAAGGTGAGTACCTATGAGGAATGATTTCCCTTGTGAACCTGGTTCAGGAGTTACTTCTCTACAAACTGAGGATCAAGGGGAAGGGTGGGGACTTAAAACAGCTGTCGATTGATTGTGTTTCCTGTAGGGAGGAGCCTCTCATCTCTCAGGTGTGCCGTCCTGGAAGATTTCCCAGAAAGACAGTTACCGGTAAGTAACTGGTACTTTTCTTAGTTTCTGTTACACAATTTTGCAAATGCAGTAACTAACTTTTCTTCATAGATTTAGGCCAAAATGTATTCTACTACATTTCTTTGGTAAAAATAACCCAAATCGGTGTACTTTTTATTAGTCTTTGTGAAAGTTATCGAGATGATAAACAATTGGTCAGCCCTGATTTACTGACTGCCTGTCTCATTTCTTGAGGCCCTAAAACACCAAATCCCCCCCCCCCCCCATGACCCCTTTTGGAAAGTAGACAGGCCAAGGTATTTAGTAAGAGGCATGGTGAGTTTTTTTTATTTTATTTTTATTTTTTCATCACAATGTTTTGGAAAATTAAGAAATAAAAAAAAAGATTATTTTTTTTCACAAAGTAAACAAGTTACTTCTCAAACTGTGAATAGGCATACTTATAATTACACCCCAAAACACATTCTGCTACTTCTCTCCAGTATGGGGATACAACATGTGTAAGACTTTTGCACAACCTAGATGCATAGAAGGGCCAAAAATCCAAGGAACACCTTTGTGCTTTCAAGGAGCATAATTTACCTATCACATTTTTGGAGGCCCTGGAGCACCTGGACAGTGAAAACACAAAAAAAAAACTCCATTTTGAAAAGCAAACACGTTTTCTGAAAGGTATAGTAGTCCTTTGGAAAAGGTCATCCTTTTTTATTTATTTATTTTTTTAACCACAAAGTTGTCAATTATTAAGATATTTCTAACACACATCATAGGCATACTTAGACCTACACCCCAAAACAAATTCTGCTACTCCTTCCGCATATGGAAATGCAACCTTCATGATACCATTTCACAGCCCAGCCACAGAGATGGGCACAAAACCTAAGGAGCACCTTCAAGCTATCCAGGGGCATCAATTACACAACTAAGTCCCTGACTAACAGTCACATTTCTGGAAGCACCAAGACAGTGGATACACCCACAAAATTACCACATTTTGGAAAGCAAACACCAAGGTATTTTTGAAGAGGCATTGTGAGTCTTTTGAAGACTTCATTCTTTTGGCCATACGTTTTTAGAAAATGTGAAAGCAAAACAAATTTTTTATTTTTTTTTACACAAAGTTTTTCAATTTAATTAGATATTTCTCACACACAGCATGGGCATACTAGAAGAATTACATTAGAACTGCAAACCAAAACACGTTCTACTACTCCTCCCGAGTATGGAGTTACCACACGTGTGATACTTTTTTTAGTGTCTGGACTGATTATCTACCAGACATTGTATCAGAGAAAACAAAAAATGTACTGTAATGGTGATCTTTGTATGCATGATCAGGAAATATAGCTTAGTGTATCGTCGCCTATAGCGGTGCCAGTTCCTAGTCAAGTAAGCCTAGCCTACTGGTACGTGGCTGCCCCTATGAATGCCACCGCGTTCACTGGCCGGGAAGACTCTGAAGAAAGGAAGAACAAAGAGTTCCTTTGGTTCCAGGAGTGAAGTTGTCAGCAGGAGATGGCTGGGACTGGGGTTTTGCAAGAACGTAGTCCTCACCATGTGCAAATGGGTTGGGTCAGTTCAGACACAGGCAGACACATGGTCAGCAAACAGGTAAAGAATAGGTCCAGGGAGCAGGCAGAAACGTGGTCAATAATCAGGCAAGGGTTAGTATAGGTGGCAGGCAGAGGCAACACTGCACTGGTGTGGCAGTGATCAGAAACACTGTTGCTGACTTACAATGGTCTGGAGATACTGGTGACTAGTATGGCAGCAATCAGGGGATGCTGAGACTGGTGCAGCGGGGATCAGGGAAATGGCGGGTGGCAATGACATACAGTGAGATCAGAGCAGCCAATAATTGTGCATTATCACTGCTACAGCAGTATGATGTCACCATAGTAGCACTTCACATGCTCTGGTGACAGTATTTAAATAATTGTAATAAATTCAAAATAATTATCATAAAGAAAAGTGGATGAGCTTATGTTGTGTTTTTCATTTGTCTTTATTTTTAGGCCACGGAGACAGTAATAGCAGAAACATCCCCACTCTGGTGAAGGATATCAGTAATGTGGGTGAGGTGTCATGTGGGAGCTCACATACTATTGCTTTGTCTAAAGATGGACGCACTGTGTGGTCTTTTGGTGGAGGAGATAATGGTAGGGACAATGTTTTGCCATACAAATGTCAGTGCATTTTATGTGTGATGTGTACTGAATGGGAACCTCTTCCTCAGGAAAGTTGGGCCACGGAGACACTAACAGGGTATATAAACCAAAGGTGGTTGAAGCACTACAGGGAATGTTCACCCGGAAGGTGTGTGCAGGGAGTCAGTCCTCTCTGGCTTTGACATCTACTGGACAGGTATGGTTAATATAACATATTCTAGTTTGTTTATTTCTCGTATGTTTCCTATATTTGTTAGTATACAACCTTCTGGTGTAAATAATTCCCAGCTTTCTGTCATCTCGTATTTAGGTTTATGCTTGGGGTTGTGGAGCCTGTCTGGGATGTGGATCTTCAGAAGCAACTGCCTTGCGCCCCAAGCTAATTGAAGAGCTGGCTGCCACCAGAATAGTGGACATTTCAATAGGAGATAGCCATTGTCTTGCACTATCACATGGTACGTATTACATGTACAAACAATTGGGATTCAGAGACTGGCCGAATTTCAATCTATCTATGGCTGTTCCTGCTTGACAGAAGACAATATAACAATTGACTTCTGTCAAATGGGACTATTGGGAAAACCTTTGTCAATCAGCCAGCTGTAGCCCTTGATTGGTGTGTGTATTCTGACAGTGAAGAAGTCATCCATCCACCTCCCTTTTTTTTTTTTTCGCCAGACTAATCCTCTTGTGTCAAGTTGATGAATAGTTATACCTCCTGTGAACGTCAAAAGATAAACCATTCTGCTTTCTTTTTCAGATGTAAAGGTGCACTTGAATAACAAACTAATTTCCTGTTAATCTCAGGACAGCTAGCTTTGCTTTCCTTTATTAGCTTAGTTCTAAGGGGATATTCGAATGCAGCAAGGTTAATGCATATGACATGTACAGTTATGACCTTTCATCTGCATGGGGAACTGGTTATTTGCCACATAAGTGATGTTTATTAATATTTGAAGATGTGTTGCTTCTCTTTATCTGTATGTAAGTAATGTGTAAAACATCCTGTATTTTACTAGACAATGAGGTTTATGCATGGGGAAATAATTCCATGGGACAGTGTGGCCAAGGCAATTCAACCGGCCCTATCACTAAACCAAAAAAAGTCAGTGGACTGGATGGTGTGGCTATACAGCAGATTTCAGCAGGGACCTCGCACAGCTTAGCATGGACAGCACTGCCCAGAGACCGGTATGGTATAAAGGTTTATAATAATATAATACTTTGTTTGAGGGGGTAAGGGATGAATTCAAATGAAATGGGGAACTGTGATGTGCTATTCATATTTATAGAAGGCATATTGTATGCATATGGCCTGTGTATTAGTATATGGTTTACGCTTGATTGTACATTTCTTAGGCTAGCCATACATGGAGTGAATTTTTTTTCCCCTGCAACCACAGGTTGCAGAAAATGAATTTTCGGGAGTTCCTCCTGCTGGGCCATTGTCTTCTCCTGGCGGGGGAAGCCATCCCCGCTGGGAGAAGACCGTGTTTATTCCTAGCAGCTATGGCAGCTGCTAGCGATAATCTGTTACAACCTGGAATGCTGGTTGTACCTAAGTTGATTGATGGATCAGCTTGGTATATTCAGCCTGCCCATATGTTTCAAATCATGTATGGCCTGCCTAACGCTTAGAACTTTTGGGCTTAGATATGTAAACTGGTTTCAGTAACCGGCTAGATCAAAGTAGTATCTGGGTTACAAAGGCAAATATATTTTTGTGTAGTCCATCTATTTTCCTATGAAACATTTTGGCTGAAATGATCCTGTATATTGAGGTGCTAAGAGGAAATTGTGTGGAAGTGCTTAAAAGTAGAAAGCCTTAAAAGGCTGTTCGGTCTTTAGACAGACTTATGCCATGTGAGATTTCTGTCAACTCTACAGGGCTAATTGTGGCATTTGGACATGATTTGGTATATGCGGGGTTCTAAATATTTAGTTAAAGGCTTTAATAATTGTGTGGGCTTACTTTGCTTTCTATTTCATGAATTATTTAGCTTCAACTCCTTTGTCTGAGCGGGACACATTACTTTAAAGCGGAGTTGCAGTCATTTGTTTATAAAAAGTCAGAATCTACAAAAAAGTGTAGCTGTTGTCATTTAATAAACAGCCAGTCACCAGTCCCATGGTCCAGCAGTGTACTCACCAAGGCCGTGTTATTCCTCCGTGCCACCGGCATCTCTACTATGGGCACCCGGCTGTGACCGCATCACAGCTGGGTGCCCACTGCAGATGCGCAAGCAGGGCTGTGATCTGCGACTGGCCCCAAAGTCTTCTAGGACCTGTCGTGTCTCCCAGAAGACTTTGGGAGGATGAGCTTCTGCTTCCGGTCGCCTAGGTGACCATAACGGAAGTGTGGGCCGGTACCTGTCAAATTCATGTACCATGTATTCAAGTAAAAGCCTTTTTTTCTGGTACCAGATTATATAAATTAACATTTAACGCTTGCATACAAGGGCAGCCCTGCTGCAAAGGAGGATTTTTGTTTTCCCCAGAGTTCAGCTGTGGGCTAATATTGTTTGTGCATGTATGGTGTATAAAACAGATAAAATCTAAAAGGCAAGTATAATCAGGCAGCCAGTAGGCATCCGTGAAGATTCCCAATTGCACATAGCGGAGGTCAGAAAATATAGTATTAGGTCCACGAGTACACAATGTAAATGGTTGCCAGGTATTGGGTCTGGATCATTTTTAAAACACTTGCATTTTGAAATCTTTAATTCAGCAATTTTTTTTAATTTCTCCATTTGCTACCTACAGTATATCTTCTTTACTAGTACTCCTACCATTTGGCATTTAAAATCAAGTGTGCATAGAAAGTTAGCTTATTTTTATTTGAATGAAAGTGCAATCTGCAATTTTTTTCCCATAAAAGTGGTCTGTTATTGCGCTGCCAGACTGTAGTGACACACTGTAATATGCAATTGTATTAATGTTACTGACTTTTTCAGACAAGTGGTTGCTTGGCATCGCCCCTACTGTGTGGATCTAGAGGAAAGCACCTTTTTCCATCTCCGATCTTTCCTGGAACGATACTGTGAAAAAATCAATAGTGATGTCCCCCCTCCTCCCTTCCCATCATCCAGGTATCATTTGAATTGCTGTCTTATGAAGAGCTGATATGCAACCTTTTTTTATTTTTTTAATAAATATTTGTTCATTTTTTGTTGTTGCTAGACTGTGAACATTCTAGTATTTACATATTCCTATCAAACTGTAAATTAACTTTAAAACCAACCCCTTCACTCAAGTCAGCTCACCCTATTTACCATTCCTGAGCCCCTGCTTTGTGTTCATATTAAAGTGCAATTATACCAAAAAAACAACAACAAAAACAGGATATTGATGGCAGAAGAGACCCTATTGGTCTCTTCTATCATAAGCACTTCTCCCTGTCTGTCAACATTTATGTACACTGAGCTCTGTGCTGTAATGATGTAACTCCTGTGCGCATGCATGGAAGTGACATCGCAGTTGAAGAATTTGAACCCAGAAGGACGACTGGGAAAAGATGGCAGTGCCCGTGACCAACAGGAGCGCTTACAATGCTGCATTTGAGGGGATGGCTTGCCAGGAGAGTCTACTATAATGTGCTAAGATGCTCTGCATACTAGCATATAATGCCTAAATGCTTATAAGGCCCAATAAATTACGCTTTAAAGATTTAGACGACTGCCAAGTCATTACTGGAAGGTGGAGCTGGATGAGCTGACCTGGATTAGACCAATTCATTGCTTCTGCTACAAACTTTGAGAATGAATTGCTCCACAGTGCTTTCAGCTACAGGGGGTAAGTGATGTTTTTTTTTTTTTAAAGCTCCTTTGTAGCTTGTTATAAATGTGTAAAATATTTAAATGTCTATCCTAGCCACAGTTGTACTTTAAAAAAGTTCAAACTAGGAAAATTGTTTTGTCCTTTTTATTGCCTGTTCTGGTTTGCATTCTCTTCACATAAAATAACTTGTATTTGTGTGTACATGTTATCTCTTAAAGGGAACATCATAACTTCCTAAAGTTGTGCTTAAAGATGCTGTCCAACCATCTAGCCCTGGCTTTAGCAGGAGGAGTTGCTACCAGCATCTTAGGACGCCAAGCTGGCCCTCTACGAAATTTGCTTTTTCGCCTAATGGATGCAAGTGTACCAGATGAGATTCAAGAGGTGATGTTTGTTTACATCTCTCTGACTTTCTGTTTAAATAATTATAAATATGTTAAGTGAGTTTTCAATCAGACAAGATGCAATACAAATGTTTTATATGCCATTTCTATACGTCCCTTTTAACCTACTGTAGCTCTGCTGTAAATACAATTTTGTGATTATAGAGACTGACAATTGTTGATTATGTCACTTGCTTTATATGGGGTGATGTAATAAATGACCATTATTCAAATCGTCTCCATGGGTCACAGGAACCGGCCACGGTCATCAGGATCCCTGCAGTCTGTTTAGCATGCTAAAAAAGTATAATTTGTTACAAAAACAATGGGGGATCTTCCCTTTCCAGTATGGTGATTCTAGAATATGTGATATTGCAAAGCACTTACCTTGGCCTCTTTACCTACAGGTTGTAATTGAGACTCTGTCAGTGGGAGCTACCATGCTGCTGCCGCCTCTGCGGGAAAGAATGGAGTTATTACATTCTCTCTTGCCCCAGGGACCTGATAGATGGGAAAGTCTTTCCAAGGGCCAGGTATGTACATTTTTCTGAGGTAAACAATGTAAAATTGTTTATGCAGGAAGCAGCAGTAGCAAAGAGGAGTACCCCAGTACTTTCCAAATCTGTTCTCATGTCTCTCCAACAGTGCAGGTAACCTTCCATATGTGGGCGTTTTTTGTAATAAGCCTTATGCCTAGTACACGTGGCCCGAATGTCAGGACACATCGTCCGGTTCAATAAAAACTGTCCGACATTCGGTCCGTGTGAGTTGAACGTAAAAAAAAGAGCCGTGTACCAGGCTTTACTCATGTGATTTAGCTACCAGTGTGTAGAAAACAAAACATGCATTATACAGGCTCTCAGGGAACAGAGCCATAGGGCATGTTCCTTTTGGACAGAGGACCCTCACTCCCTGACTTCATAGTCTGTAGTCAACCTCGTCCCTAATAATGGAAACGCCCACTGGAGCCAGTGTCATTTATTGTGAATGAGTTGAAGTATCAGGTCAAGGATATGAAGTAGTATACTATAGGAGGATAACAGAAAATGTAAATGAATATATAAGGTCAGAATTTACAGACCCGTAGATTTATAGATCTTTCAAGAACTTGGATGTTGTGCTCAATCCTTCCTCCTGATGGCCCCACACATATTGAGTGTCCATACTGTTATATAGGCATGCAGTTTTGGTTCCTTTGGGCTACGTTATTTACAGTGCCTTGAAAAAGTATTCATACCCCATGGAAATTTTCTACATTTTGTTATGTTGCAACCAAAAACATAAATGTATTTTATTGGGATTTTATGTGATAGACCAACGCAAAGTGGCACATTATTGTGAAGTGGAAGGAAAATGATTAATCGTTTTCAATTTTTTTTACAAATAAATATCTGAAACGTGAGGCGTGCATTTGGTTTCAGCCCCCTTTACTCTGATACCCCGTAACTAAAAGCTAGTGGAACCAATTGCCTTCAGAAGTCATCTAACTAGTAAATAGTCTACCTGTGTGTAATTTAATCTCAGTATAAATACAGCTATTCTGAAGGTTACCCTTCCAACAGGACAATAACCCTAAACATAGCCAGAGCTGTAATGGAATGGTTTAGATCAAAATCGATGGCCAAGTCAAAAGCCAGACCTAAATCCAATTGAGAATCTGTGTCAAGACTTGAAAATTTCTGTTCACATATGCTCTCCATTAAGTCTGACAGAGCTCTTGAGCTGTTTGGCAAAGAATGGGCAAAAATGTCATTCTATAGATGTGCAAAGCTGGTAGAGACATCCCCAAAAAGACTTGCATCTGTATTGCTGTTAAAGTTGGTTCTACAAAATATTGCCTCTGGGGCTGAATACAAATGCACACCACACTTTTCACGTATTTTATTTGTAAAAAATGTTGAAAACCATTTATAATTTTCCTTCTGCTTCACAATGTGCCATTTTGTGTTGATCTATATCCTACAATTCCAATGTAATGCATTTACGTTTTTGGTTGTAACATGACAAAATGTGGAAAATTTCAAGGGGTATGAATACTTTTTAAAGGCACTGTACCCTTATTTTTACTTTGTCTTGCTTTGCTTTCCTGAGGAAACTGACAGTGAAGTGCATTGAGAACACAGCCACCATCTATGCTCACTAGATGAGAAGTGGACTGATAATGAGTAAACTGTTATGCTGTAAACCTACATGGGTGAAGGTTGCAGGTATTCCTATGTTTAGATGAAAGTTGAGAGGTAACAAGCTAGATGCCTGCATTTTTTTTTCAGGGTCATTGTAACATTAAAATTGTGATATGACAATTGTGAAGAATTGTCCTTTCATGTGTCTTAAAGTACTTGGTTGACATTTGTAATAAAAAAATGAATGATTTTACTACATGGTTTGAGATGGGGATATTTTTACAAAGCATTCGCTGTTGCTGAGACTTCGGTACTGATTTGGGAAATACTTAAATCTTAGTAAATGTTAGCCAAGCTGAAGAAATAATTAGAGGGACCAATAATCCTTGTGCAAATGTTTTATTGTAAATTTTTATTAAGAACTGGTATTTACCTGAACTTTACGTGGATTTTCAGTGACACAAATAGTGTCACTAATTTTGTTTAACGGTCCCCTAGCTTTTTGTATGTATTTTTTTTTTTTTTTTGGGCCTTCGTATCACAGACTGTTAACAATGAGCCGGGAAGTTTGCGTTTTTTTTTTTTTTTTTCATTTTACATATATCACAATAATGTTCAGCTTTGATGTTTGCTTGGCCTGCAAGATGCAAGGCAGTGTTAACTTTGCTGCCAAGGCTTGTGGGTTGTGCTGTTCCCTTTTTAACAAGGGCTTAGGCCCAGTTCACACTGATGAGACAATCGCTCTGACTTTGGAGCGCTTGACGCGCCAGAAGTCAGACCCCATTTGGATTCCATTCTGTGCAATGTAACCATTCCAATCGTTGTGACTTGAGTCGCTCCAACTTAGAAAAAGGTCTGACTTTGGTACGACTTGCATTGACTTCTGTTAAAGCATCCACATGCAAGTCTTGCTGGGGTCCGGCTTTGAAATCGGGGGCAGTGTGAACCTGGGCTTAAAGTATAACTAAAGGCTAAGGGGTTAGTACACCTGTCAGTTTTTTATTGCTGTTTTGATATTCACTATCTGTGTCCTGTTTTACCATTATAGCTGTGAGTGAAAGGGAAAAAAATCCCAAATTTGGGGTTATCACCAGAACAAGAATAGAGGAGAAATCCCCAGTGTTCCAGTAGGCTCACTAGTTATGGTGACGGTCAGGGATTCCCTCCGAGGAATTTCCTCTTCCTTTCTGTTGTGACTGTGGCACAGGAAGTGAAGGGAAATCTCCCCAATGGAACACAAGTGGCAAAAACCTGACCAGGATTATAACCTTCCCTTAAAGTATCCAAAATGAACAACAAATGTGCCTTTTGGTTCTAATTTAAAGTGATCATATGTCCAAATGATGACATGGGTTATATCAAACACATGTCAGTAATTCCCAAGATTAAATAGACATTTAGCTGATGAATGAACTGGACTATATTTAGAGCACAGGTATGTTGTCTATCCAAAGTAGGCATTCTACTTAGAGATGCCAATAAAGCACCCAGTGCTGATTTAATTCATTTATCAGTGTCTTGAGACTCCGTGTTTGATTTAGGGATTGGAATGTACCTTGCATAAGTCAGTGAATAGATAAACTATTTGTAATGAATCAAAAAGTTGTTTTGTATGGGAGTTCTAAGATGATATTATTGCAGAGGATGCAGCTGGACATCATTCTGACAAGCCTTCAGGATCACACACATGTGGCATCCTTGCTGGGATACAGCTCTCCTTCCGACTCCTCAGACAGCTCCTCTCTGCCTCTCTCCTATTGCTCCAGTTCTGACCCCAACTCTCAGAACAGTCATCCAGACACTCACCTTGCAGAGATCCTGATGAAGACGCTTCTGAGAAACCTGGGCTTCTACACGGTGAGACCGCACAGCTGGAATCTAGTTTATCTGTTTATGGGTTCACTAAAGTCACCCTAAGCACGTGTTCATTTTATTGCTATAGACTTATGCTGGCCATAAACTATATGAAAAATCGGCTGAAATTTGGTCATTTAGACAGTTTGTTCGTTTTTCAGCCAGTTAATGGGCACAAAATCGATAATTGGGATGTTTTTGAGTCAAAAAAACAGACAAGTTTGTAAATTTCCTGCCAAACAAACTATAAATTTAAAGGTTAATGTGTTTCCCGTCCGAACCGTCTGCACTATGTATATGTAAAAAACAAACCAAAAATTGATTCATTTATGTCCACTGAACGATTTATTGGTCATTACTTGATGGCACTATCGTTTGCTCTTGCGGCTGAATGTTCGTTTTTTTCGAAAATGGGTTAGACCCTTTTTTTTTTTATATAGTGTATGGCCAGCATTACACTAGCCATACAGGCTTCAATTTCTCTTGTTCAGCCATGCAGGCTGAATGAAGAAAAAATAATAAAAATTAATAAATTCCCCCATTCATGCAGTCCCCTGCAGATTATTGTATTCTTACAGCTGCTGGCACCCGTAGCAATCAGGGAGTACCCTGCCAATGATAACATCTGATTGGCCACTCAAGGCTTTAAAGAAATGCGAGCCACGTATTTGCTAGCAATTAGGGTTACCCACTGCCTTTTAAGTATTGTTTTTTGTTTTTTTGTTGGGGGTAACATTCTGATTATTTTTCTGAGATTTAATGTGATATACTTCTGTATGTATAAAAGCCAGGGCAGCCAGCAGTGCTCTGAAGAGAACCAGGCAGGGATATGTATTTGTTAGAATCTGAATCTCAGCTCTTATGTTAGTATACCTATACAGTTTTAACCCTCAGAGAAAGTGTGTGTTATGTTATTTAGTTATATTGTCTCTCAGTTAGAGCAGAAATGGCATACTCGTGTAAAGCAGACTATAAACGCAACAACGAGATTGCATCATATACCATCAACTATAAGGCTAAGTTTACACTTGTGCAGCTCTGCGAGCGGGCACAAAGGAAAAGGTCCCTGCTCCATTTTTAAAACATAGCCTGTGCAGTGTGGATTCCAGTGTAGGGAAACTGAGCTGCTTTTTCCAGTGCGTGGGGGTGCCATGCGGATTAATGGTACTCCCACAAATCTCCTGTGTGGGTGTTTGTGGCCAGTGGAACCGTTGCGGACCTGCAGCGGGAACCACCCACACAAGTGTGAACGTAGCCTTAAGGGCCTGCCAGCATTGATACAAATTGGTCGTTTTTTAGGTTTTTCTTCCATATTGCATAGTCTTGCTAAATCTTAAGGCCTCTTGCACACTGCAGCTTGGAAAAGCTCAGTACAGATTTATTTTTGTTTTTTTACAGATCTAAAATGAAGCCTATTGTTTACAATGTGCCTGTACACACAGTAAATTATTATTATTATTATTATTTTTAACTGGTCGGTATTTTGCGGCGTTGCACGCAAATACGTGCATCTGTGCACAAATACGCACATATGAGCATACATCTGAATAAATTTTTCCTAGAAAGGTATTGTATGCACGTATGAGCAGATTGCAGGGTCCTGGCAAAGGCTGGCCTGTCTCCAACCAGTTTACTGCCTTGTGCCATTCACATTTAGGCAAAGCTGTGTGTATTCACATATATAGGTATAATGTCTGTAAAGTGTCAATATGTGGCAATGGGCGATGCTACAGTGACATACTGGCTGCACCTAACTCTTCCCTCTTCCCAACAATCATTGAATGGTTGTGACTGATTTTTTGTCTAGTTTTAGCGTAGAAAATATCAAAACCTAGAGCAGAAAGCTGCACAACAGCTATGGGAGGAGGTATAAAGATATAGGTGCTGCATACTAGAGCATTCCTTTCACTGGGCATATGAGTTAGAATAAGCTGCTAAAAACATTCAGTTTGATGCCATGTCACGTTTTACAATCTTCAAATGCTCAATGCTTCACTGGTGCCAGGCAACTCTGAAAACCCTTGCAAGCTCTATTATTTAACTTCAAAGGCCAAAAATCAGCAGGAAAAAAAAAGTGCACTGGATATTGCATATAAAATGTCTTTAATATACTATTGATAGTATTTTATTAAAGCAGTTTTATCTGCAATATTCAGTGAGATTTTTTTTTCTTTTTCTTTTTTTATTTTTTTATATCACATCTTTCCCCTAAACTTTGATACTGTTCCCTTTTGTAAGGTCTAAGGTCTAATTATGTATTCTCTTTTAGGATCAAGCTTTTGGAGAGTTGGAAAAGAACAGTGATAAATTTATTGTAGGATCATCTTCCGCAGAGAACAGCCAGCCAGCTCATCTCCATGAGTTGCTATGCTCCTTGCAGAAACAGTTGCTGGCATATTGCCACACAAACAATATAAGCGAGGTATGTATCACAGCTAAGCGCAGTGGCTTATGTTGTTTTGCTTTCCTTAGAAATCAAAGGGGAAGGCAAATAAGTTGATTTTTTTTTTTTTTATCTTCTTGACAGCATTAGATGCTTTGTTTATATACTGTGTATAGATTTTATATTATTAGGATTAATATATTTTGTTTTATGACGCACACATTCTTAGGACAAAGAACATCACTTAAACCAAAACAGTGTGGTACATAGAGCACCTTTCAGCAGATAGATGAATTAAGTGTTTAAAAAACAAAAAGGGAGCACACATGGTAAACTACTGTATCTGTCTTCCTCCTATCTTCTCTGTTTCTAGTAATCTTTTTGCTACCACTAGCATATGGCATACGTCTTCCGTAGCAGTGCTGGTGGGGGGGGGGGGGTTGGTTACACACACTCCTGGCTGCTACAGCAGACCCATGCACCCTCACCATGTTTCTTGGGCTCTGTGTTCCCATTGGCCAACCCGAGACCTGAATGGTGTATGCCATTAAGTTCATTGGAGGGTAAGGGAGACATGGGAGTTTTAAAAGAGTCTGATTTAAAGAGAACTTTTCACCAAAAAAAAGCATTGCACAGGGGACTTCTTGTTCCCTATGTGATCAAAAATAAAGTAGGACAGTTACACCCAAGCCCTTAACCCCTCCCCGTCCAGTTAATTTTTAAGCCCACCACATACACATGCGTCTGGGGCGCTTACACATATAAATGTCGATTGTGCTACACGTTACATACCACTGTGCGCACTGGAGTGAGAGCAATCATTTTGGGCCTGTTATTTACAGTCAACTCTAAACTGATGGCTTGTAAGAGCTTCTAAAATGTCACCTATGAAAAATGTAGTGTACCAAAGTTTTGTTTCTGATTCACTGGTGCACGCAATTTTAAGGTTTGACATGTTTGGGATCTACTTACTTAATGCAACCTCACCTTATATTTTACTAAAAATTGGGTAATATACAGTGCCTTGAAAAAGTATTAACATCTTCCACATTTTGTCATGTTACAGCCAAAAACGTAAACTTATTTTATTGGGATTTTTATGTGATAGACCAACACAAAGTGGTAGATAATTGTGAAGTGGAAGGAAAGTTAAATGGTTTTCAAAATGTTAAAAAATAAATGTGAGAAGTGTGGCATGCATTTGTATTCAGCCCCCTTTACTCTAATACCCCGAACTAAAATCTAGTGGAACCAATTGCCTTCAAAAGTCCCCTAATTAGTAAATAGAGTCCATCTGTGTGCAATTTAATCTCAGTGTAAATACAGCTGTTCTGTGACTCCCTCAGAGGTTTGTTAGCGAACCTTGGTGCATAAACTGTATCAATAAGGCCAAGGAACACACCAGACAGGTCACAGATAAAGTTGTGGAAAAGTGGGGTTAGGTTCTAAAAAAATATCCCAAGGGTTAAACATCTCAGGGAGCACTGTTCAGTCCATGGCCGTCCACCTAAACTGACAGGCTGGGCAAGAAGAGCATTAATTGGCGAAGCAGCCGAGAGGCCCATGGTAACTCTAGAGGAGCTGCAGAGATCCTCGACTCAGATGGGAGAATCTGTCCACAGGACAACTATTAGTCATGCACTCCACAAGTCTGGCCTTTATGGAAGAGTGGCAAGAAGAAAGCCTTAAGACGTTCCATTTGCAGTTTGCAGGAAGCCATGTGGGGAACACAGCAAACATGTGGAAGAAGGTGCTCTGGTCAGATGAGACCAAAATTGAACTTTTTGGCCTAAAAGCAAAACGCTATGTGTGGCGGAAAATTAACACTGCACATCACCCTGAACACACCATCCCATGGTGGTGGCAACATCATGTTGTGGGGATGTTTTTCTTCAGCAGTGACGAGGAAGCTGGTCAGAGTTGATGGGAAGTTGGGTAGGGCCAAATACAGGGCAATCTTAGAAGAAAACCTGTTAGAATCTGCAAAAGACTTGAGACTGGGGCAGAGTTTCACCTTCCAGCAGGACAACGACCCCAAACATACAGCCAGAGCTACAATGGAATGGTTTAGATCAAAGCATATTCAGCTGTTTAGAATGGCCCAGTCACAGTCCAGACCTAAATCCAATTGAGAATCTGTGGCAAGACTTGAAAATTACTGTTCACAGATGCTCTTCATCCAATCTGACAGAGCTTGAGCTATTTAGCAAAGAAGAATGGGCAAAAATGTCACTCTGTAGATGTGCAAAACTCGTAGAGACATCCCCAAAAAGATTTGCAGCTGTAATTGCAGCGAAAGGTGGTTCTACAAAAGTATTGACATGGGGGGCTGAATACAAATGTACGCCACACTTTTCACATATTTATTTGTAAAAAATTTAGAAAACCATTTATCATTTTCCTTCCACTTCACAATTTCATATGCCACAATGTGTTGGTCTATCACATAAAATCCCAATAAAATACATTTATGTTTTTGGTTGTAACATGACAAATTGTGGAAAATTTCAAGGGGTATGGATACTTTTTCAAGGCACTGTATTGTGGTTGTGTGCCCTAAAGTTAACTTTAGTGTATTTTTAATTGAAATTCAGACATTTTGCGATCGATTACCCATTGTGCTAATATTGTGTGACATAAAAAAAAAAAATGTTTGTCTCCAGGTTGTCTGCCTTAAAAAATATATATAATGTTTTTTGTGGGTTTTAAATAGTTTCTTATACTTCAAGAATAAAAAAGAAAAACTTTACTGTTTAGAGTAAAGGCTTAGAATCTGTAGTGAGACATTTTCTAGCATCACAAAGGCAGGTAAAGAGAGATTCGGGTGTAATGTGTGATCTATCTGAGGGCACACTTACAAATAAATATATATATATATAATATTTTTTTTTTTTTTTAACCTTCTCTTACCAAATATCTTGCTCGGAGAAATAGAAAACATACTTGCACTACATGTATAATACATACACATTTCAGCACAAAAGGAATTCCACAGTGGTAACAGTTGGAGGGTGGAAGCCGACTATATACGCATATATAATTTTTTCTTTGTACAGTCGGTAGGCTCTCTGCTGTCGGACTGCACAGATCAGTGCTGCAGCGGCTGATTGAATTAAAGTTTTCTGGCAGTCCTGTTGAATAAAAGTTGATCTGCTGATCGATTTCTGTCAGACAGGGAAGTCCCTACTGAACTGGCCGATTTTCAATCAGTGTGTGTATATAGCTTAAGACACTGTTTTCTGACATTTTGTCTGTCAGCAGAGCTGCCTGTAAATAACCGTGGCCACCAATCAAATTCTGAATATTTGACTTTTACTATGTAAAATGCGCATAGAACAACTATGTCTTGCCTCCTTAGGTGGTCCTTTAAAAACAAAGAGCTTATAGGTGCACAAAGGGGTTATAAGGAAGAGAAAATGCCACTTTCATTTCTATAGTCTTTGGGTAACTACAGTTTCCTGTGCAACTACAAGGAAAAATGTTTTCATATCTATCATGTGCAGAAATGAAAGTTAAATATTTCTTGTGAAATAATGGTGCTGTGCTCTGTTTGCAGAACTCCAGCAGTGTGGCGTTGCTTCACAAACACCTCCAGCTCCTCCTGCCTCATGCCACAGACATCTACTCGCGTTCTGTTACCCTGCTGAGGGAAAGTCCGTGCAATGGGAGTGTGGGAGAGAAACTGCGTGGTATGTGTTACTTTAGGTGTATGAAGTTGGAGGGAGCTAGTATTGTTGCGCAAAATGTCAACGCACAGAATTCCATTATCCCTTATTTTATTACTATACCTTAATTTAATTTATGTTTTCCCTATATTTGTCACATATGTTACTACCTTTTTAATCCATTTGTGTACCTGGCTACATATATTCTACTTTTTTTTTTTTTTCTCTATACAGATGTGATCTATGTATCTGCAGCAGGCAGTATGCTTTGTCAGCTGATAAACGCCTTGTTGTTACTGCCAGTGTCTGTGTCCAGACCTCTTCTCAGTTATCTACTGGACCTGCTTCCACCACTGGATCGTCTCAATAGACTATTACCTGCAGCTGCTCTTTTGGAAGATCAGGAATTACAGTGGCCTCTTCATGGTAAATGAGGGGCAGTGGGGGTCTTAATAATTGGCTTTACAGGATTGTGAAGATGTTGATCTTGTTGGGTTAAAACTATCTACTAAGTTTGTTAGATGAATCGGGCAGCTTGGTTTGGATATTTTGTATCTATAATGAGCTGAAAATATTTTTTTGAAAAATTTAGCAGTTATGTAGAAAATAGGCACTTCTGATACATAAGGTTTTTTTGTTTGATTTCCGTCCACCTGTTTCTCTTATACAGGTGGACCAGAACAAGTGGATCCTGCAGGAGTATTGTTGCCTGCTCCAGCTCAGTCTTGGGTCTGGCTCGTGGATTTGGAACGAACTGTTACACTGTTGATTGGATGCTGTTTGGGGGGCATGCTGCAAGGGTCGCCCACATCACCAGAGGAACAAGACACCGCTTACTGGTTAAAGACTCCTTTATTTGGGAATGGCATTGAGATGGATGTTCCTCAGCTGGGTAAGTCAGTGTAGAATGAATTGAATAGCTCAAAGTAGAACTAAAGGCAACACTTTTTTATTTATTTTTTATTTTGGATAGAGCAAGATAGGGTTATACCAGTGTTAAATTTGTTTCCTATTTTGGGGATTTCTCTTCACTGTCCGTCTCATAGCCAAACAAGAAGTGAGAGGAAATCCCTGCAAATTAAAGGAAACTCTTGGCAACCTCCAGGTCACCAGAACTAGCATCCCCATTGGAATATTTCCCCTCTATTACTTATCTGGTAACAACCCAAAATTTGGGATTTTCTTTACTTTTCCTTTTTAAATGATAATGGTAAACAGGACAAATAGAGAGGGTGAATCTCCTTAAGGGGGGCACAGACCGCAATAAAAACTGACGGGTTCTATTTCCCTTCTGCTCTATTTAAAGTTTTGCCTTTAATTATACTTTAACGATGACTAGTAAATGACAATTCCTTCAAATGCATTACAAGGGCTAATATACACTAGGTGAATATGTGCTTGGTTATATGCACACATGTACTGAATGTATGTGGTTATATAGCTTGTGTATAATAACTGATTGTAATATTTGCGTTGTTTGCAGTTCTGTTTTGCCCAGTAATATTTTTGTATGCATTCTTTATTTATTGATTTTCATAAGTGAAAAAAAATACAAGAAAAAATCATGCACAAGAATACCATTAGGATATCAGTGGGCAAAATTTCTTCTGTTTTATTTTTCACTTTTTTTTTGTGCGCATGCACATAACATAAGTAGAATGCTTATACACACAGATGCGCATATTTGCGTGCATTTGTAAGCAAACTACTTCTTTTTTTTTTTAACATGCCAGTGTGTGCAGGCACATTGAACACAACAACTGCATTTCGTTCAGTTAAAAAAGGGTTTAGGCAGCAGTGTGCAAGAGGCCTTTATTGCACAGTAATATTTAATCCGTATTAAAAAATAATTTTCTTTCAGATAAGTGTATGAGTGCTCTGCTGGAAGTATCTCTGTCTGGAAATGAGGAGCAGAAGACCTTTGATTATAAGCTGAGGCCAGAGGTTTCAATTTTGGTGGATCTGGCAGTTGGTTCTACTAAGGAGCCAGCACGAAGCCTGTGGATCAGTATGCAGGATTATGCTCTTAGTAAAGGTAACTCAATATGGATGAGATGAGTGCCTATGCAAATGGTTGGCAAGATCTAACCCTTTAATTCCATTACCAGACTGGGACAGCGCCTCTGTTAGTAATGAATCACTGCTGGACACAGTGTCACGTTTTGTTCTGGCAGCGCTGCTGAAACATACAGGTCTTCAGTCCCATGCCTGTGGAGAGAACAGGTAAGGAATTCCCTATAGTAAATGTGTAAGATAACCTTTCATTAAATAAAGGGATTTTGTAAAAGTACATTTTCATAATTTTTTTTATAAATCTCAAACATGTCTATTGCCTGCTCTCTGCAATGGACCTCACAGTACCTGTGAACCTCCTCTTTTCGTGTCCCCTGTTGGCGCTCCTGGCCCCTTCCCTTTGTCCAGTGCCCCCATGAAAAAACACTTTTCATGAGGGGCACTTGTGCATGCTCACACCCGAGCCCCGCTGCTGCATCCATTGACACAGACAGCGGGACTTGGCAACGCCCCCCCCCCCCGCTCCCTTGTCACTGGCTTTGATTGACAGCAATGGCTCCCAGTGCCCCAGCAAAGCCAGCGAGACCCAGAATTGAGGGGAGAGAGGATCTGCAAATGTGCACGACGCTGGTTCGAATGAGGGGGGATGCTGACCCTTAAACATTTTTACCTTAACGTAAATGCATTAAGGTAAAACATGTTTAGATTTTACAACCACTTTAATGTTGATTGATATGTACATGCATACTTTCACGCACACACAAGTGCTTGGTAGTATTGGCTTTTGTTCATATTGCTTGAAATGTTGCCACGTGATATGCATATGCAAGAATTTTTGTTTTAATCAAAATAGCATTCTGTATGCAGCAGCTCCCCCCCACTCAAGTAAAACTTGCCTGAGCCTCATCTCGATCCAGTGATGTGCGCGAGAGCCTCGGATTTCCCAAATCTATACCCCTCGCTGACTAAGACACCAACAGTAGCCATTGGCTGTCGATCGCAGCCAGTGAACCAATGAGGGGGTAGGGCTAAGCCATGCTCCGTATGTGAATGGACACATAGAGCAGCGACCTAGAACTGAGCAAACTGCTTCGTATGGGGGCACTGGGCAGGAGGGCTGCTCTGTGCAAAACCACGACACAGAGCAGGAAAGTATGCTTTTTTTTAATTTAAATAAAATAAAAAGAGAACCTTTAATGTCACTTTAAGTACAGCTGTCCTTAAATTGCAGCTAGCTTTCATGGTACAAGTGAAGTCCATATCAGTTGCCTACACTACATACTAATAACTATATTGTACACAGGCCAGCCTAGTGTATAAAATTAGATTATATAGGTCGGTCTCACGTTTGCATACTGGTAAATTTTAAAGGGGATTTTACAAAGATACTTTCAGCCTTCCAGATTATGAATTTTAAGAAAGCATGCCATTCAATTACTTTTCTAATTTTTTGCGTAGTTTAAGTGGTCTACTAAAAGGAAAGGCTAAAAAAGGGTCAGTCTTCTGAAGCGTTACCCTGTTATGATCTACTGTGTTACTCTACTTAGATACCAGCCAGGAAAAGCGCTAGCTGAGGTGTTCCGCTCTGTGTACAAGGTCAGAAGTCGACTACTTGCTTGCAAGAACATGGAACTCATCCAAACTCGCTCCTCATCCAGAGAGAGATGGGTAAGTTGTGGAGTGTAGAGCATTTATTTGTTGTAGACATAAAAAGAATTTAGGACATAAGATGTAGTATTACTGGGAAAATATGCCTGTCTGTTTGAAGTTGGAGCAAAATATTTCTGATTGTATTGTAGAATTAAAGTCTCTTGTGGTCACAAGGCAATGTATGTTTACAAACCAGTAGATGCACCAACCATTTAAAGGTTTGTGAGGAATGATGGTGGAGCCATCTCTCCATTGTTAATTGCATACAATAGCATCCAGGCATGCATGCCAGTTTTTTACAGAGTTCTCCTTACCTTCCGATCTTGTAAAATGCAGTAAGATCATTCTTTATACTTTATATGAAGAAATAGCCTTTTTAGATATGAATAAGGACAGCTCTTTACTTGCATTTTGCTTGTGGCTGCTTAGAACATTCATTGGCATACAGAGCCATGGGTAAGCTCTGACTTTTATGACTATCAGAGTAATTTGTTGTGGGCTTTCATGCTTGGAACACCCTGACAATGTTTATACTTTTCTGGACAGGTTTCTGAGAACCAAGAGTCAGCCGATCTAGGCTCCCAGGAAAACTCTTTTACAAGAACCATAGATGAAGAAGCTGAGATGGAGGAACAAGCAGAGAGGGAGAGAGAAGAGGGACACCCTGAACAGGAGGAAGAAGATGAGGACCGTGACCATGAGCTACTTACTGCTGGCAGTGAGTATAGTAGGGTCTGGACTGTGGAGATATCGATTCATTTGTACATGTTGTAAAGTTCAGGGGTATTAGCTTCTGTGGTAGCGCTGTTGGATCACTTGCAAAGTCGTTTTTTTTTTATAAACGCATACTGTCAGGGCCCATCCACATGGGGCAGGCTCCGTTGATCCCCAGTAAGCAGGCAGATGGCTGGTCCATATCCGCTCCTCTTATGCATAGTGGACACAGACGCAGCCTGCACTCCTTTATGGGCTGTCAGATGTAAATGGACTGTAATCTGATCTGATCTGTCAAACAGATGGAGAATGGATCTCCATCCATCTGTTTTTAGCAGATAGAATCAGATTTGACGTCAGCAGGTGTAAATGGAATGTAAATGTCTGTTTAGACCCGCTGCTCCATAGAGGAGACTAGAGGGTCGGATCAGGTCCACCTGAAAAACTGACAGGTGGACCCGATTGGTATTTTTTCCAAGGCAAATAAAACAATGCTTTCAGTAGAACACCGAAATGGCCTAACTTTTGCAAAATGAAAAAACAAAAGTATGCTTTATCTTCAGCACAAAGAAAAAAAAAAAAAGTCCATCAACTACACAAGGCTTTTACCTACAGAAAGAAAAGTGCAAACCCAAGGCTCTTTTTTGGCAGATTACAGCAGACAATGCAGTCTCTCTGATGCTTATCTCCTCTCTAAACTTCTTACTATGCCACACCTGCTCTAGGAGCTTCCTGTCTAAGTGCTGCTTCCTGGAGGCAGGCTTAACCCCTTTGGGACCAGAGTCCCCGTAATCAGGGGTGGAGGTTTTCCCACGTGAAGATCTCTCTGAACCTCCAAATTCAGGTCCCAAACGGGGGCTTATCCATCCAGAGAGGACTGTAAGCCAGTCCTCTCCTCTCCGCTCTGATCAGACTACCTGGAAACTCCTCATCTTGCGTAGGTAAGAACCCCTGAGTACACCAAATGCACAAAAAAAATCACCCCACTTAAAAGAACCACAGCCCAAATATGGTTGAACTATAGCTGCCATCCAGCACAGTGGTGTAGTGGTTAGCACTCTCACCTAGCAGTAAGAAGGGTCGCTGGTTTGAATCCCAACCACGGCATTACCTGCCTGGAGATTGCATGTTCTACCTGTGCCTGCGTGGGTTTCCTCCGGGTACTCCGGTTTCCTCCCACACTCCAAAGACATGCAGGTAGGTTAATTGGCTTCTGTCCAAAATTGACCCTAGTATATGAATGGAGGCCTTGGATTGTGGGCTCCTTGAGGGTAGGGACCTATGTGAATGTACAATGTACAGGGATAGGGACAATTGTAGACATTCACTCAGGTTGAACTGGATGGACTGGTGTCTTTATTCAACCTTACTAACTATGTAACTTTCCAGGACCCATCCTTGGAGTCCTGTACAATGTATAATACATAGATTATGTAACAGCCTCATCACCATTTTTGTGTAAAACAATCGTATCTTCATTTACAGTACAGGACACAGGCAAAGTATTTATAGACCATGAATTATAGGCTCATACATTCAGGAGATTGGACACTGGCAAAGCTTTTGAGGAATTACCCCTTTGGCAGCAGATTTTTCTCAAGAATTTAATGGTATATTGCCCCATCCATTTTTCCTTCTATCCTGACAAGTATTCCAGTCCCTGCTGCAAAGAAACTCCCCCATAACAGGATATTACCACCTCCATGCTTTACTGTAGGAAGGGTGTTATTTGGATGGTGAGCTGTATTGGATTTCCACCAGACATTGTTTTGTGTTGAGGCCAAATAATTAAATTTTAGTCTCCTCTGACCAGAACCCCTTTTTCCATGTGGCCTCAGAATCTTCAAGGTGTGGTTTGGCAAAGCTCAATCATGACTGCATGTGGCCTTTCTTGAGGAGTGGCTTTTTGCTAAAGGAGAGTGGGGGTGATTCTTTTCTATACCCACTGTATGCAACAAAGGAAATCATCGAGAATATCCCAGGTAGGGATACAGCTAAGCTACAACATAATCATACACACGAACTTGGTGTAGGATTATACTAAAAAGTCCATAGGTCCAAAGATAATGATATCCATGACAGATTATCAATGAAACTGAAATAATCTCTGCAATATGTAAAGAAAACCTCGGAGAGCGCCAAATAAGTGTGGTACTTATGAATAGACTTTTAAAAAAATCACAAGTGGCAACTCGAGAGATACACAAGGATATGTTCATGTAATCCACTCAGTGCAGTTGGCTGTTGAGCCTGCTTCTCTTTACCTACCCATACTTTTGTCCAGCCAAGCAGGGAATTCCCTAACTTAGTGGATCTCCAGTCAGCCTTATAAATAAGGAAGTAATCCTTCACTATCAATAGTAAGTGATAACAGATCTCTCTCTCTCTCTCTCTCTCTCTCTCTCTCTCTCTCTCTCTCTCTCTCTCTCTCTCTCTCTCTCTCTCTCTCTCTCTCTCTCTCTCTCTCTCTCTCTCTCTCTCTCTCTCTCTCTCTCTCTCTCTCTCTCTCTCTCTCTCTCTCTCTATCTCTCGATCTCTCGATCTCTCGATCTCTCGATCTCTCGATCTCTCGATCTCTCGATCTCTCTCTCTCTCTCTCTCGATCTCTCTCTCTCGATCTCTCTCTCTCGATCTCTCTCTCTCGATCTCTCTCTCTCGATCTCTCTCTCTCGATCTCTCTCTCTCGATCTCTCTCTCTCGATCTCTCTCTCTCGATCTCTCTCTCTCGATCTCTCTCTCTCGATCTCTCTCTCTCGATCTCTCTCTCTCGATCTCTCTCTCGATCTCTCTCTCGATCTCTCTCTCTCTCTCTCTCTCTCTCTCTCTCTCTCTCTCTCGAGAGAGAGAGAGAGAGAGAGAGACGCTTTTCTATTTTTGTTTTTCCTTGAACACCAGTGTAGGCCCAACGGTGCCCATCAGTGCGCTTTAGTGCCCACCAGTGCAGCCTATCACTACCTATCAGCGCAGCCACATCTGCACACATCACTGAAGGAGAAGAATTGCTTATTTACAACATTTTCTGACAGAAACTAAAACTTTTTTTCACATTTTGCTGCCTTTTTTAATGATTAGTACTACAATTGGTATTTTGTGTGACAATAAAAAGATAAACATTTTATTTGGGTACAGCGTTGCATGCCCGCGCAATTGTCATTCAAGCAAGAAGGGGTAAAAGTGCCCTGTAAAAGCGATTAAGCTTGTATCTACCAGAACACCCAGATCTTTCTCGACCATTGTCACCCCCAGCTGTTCTCCTAGTATGATGCATGCATTTTCTTGGGCCCTAGATGCGTAACTATCAACATTTAGGCTCGGTTCACACCTAATGCCGATGCGGCTCCCAGCAGGGGTCCTGTGCTTCCTGGTTCATTGTTTCAGGTCCCATTTTTCAGCCCGGTTTTTGAGCAGAATTTGTGCCTGAAATGGACCAGAAGATGCACAGGGCTCCTGTGCAAATTCGCAGCGGTGCTGCATTGCAAATATGTGAACCGGCTCCATAGAGAGCTGATCACAATTTAAAGCTATTGCGAATTGGAAGCGGAGAACCCGGCCTAAAACATTTTACCACACAGTTGCCCAATTAATGGAGTTGTAAAGTCAAAAGTTTTTTTTTATCTTAATGCATTCTATGCATTAAGATAAAAAGCCTTCTGTGTGCAGCAGCCGCCTCCGCACGTTCTAATACTTACCTGAGCCCCATCTCAGCTGTCCAGCGATGTCCACTAATGTCGCGGCTATCCAAGACTCTCCCTCCTCATTGACAGAGACACAGCAGCAGCACCATTAGCTAAAGTTAGTCAGCCAATCAAGGTTGCTCTGTGCTAATCCACTGCACAGAAGAGGTAAGTAATAACCGCTACTCTCTGAATTTTTTTTTTTTTTTTTTTGGTTTTGTTTTATTTATTTTTACGATTAATTTATTTGAAGAATTTATTTGGGTTTGTCTTTTGCAATCTGTCATTTGTTTTGTATTTTTGCAGCCTTTATTTCCTTTTTACATATTCTGGTATATTCCTTGTAACATTTAAATGATGAGAGTATATTTTTCTAAAAGCTCTTTTCTTATTTATAGCTTTTTAACTTTGGCCACATAGGATTTAATTTTAGCCTTTTAAACTTATTTATTATTACTTATTAATCTTTTTGAAGAAATAAAGATACAAGTGAAACCAGAGCTGGGATTAATTTGCAAGTAAAGCAGCTGCATATCAATCCTTATAACACAGGGATAACACAGCATCAATATTTAAATTACTTAAAAGGCAAACATGTATTTCTCATATATAGATATAGATATATATATATAATTATACCAGTGCAAAAAAATCTATTATGCCACAAAAAGATGCTTTAGTGCCATGCAAAATAAGTCCATAAAAGGTGTAAACCTTCAAACTTCAAAAGTGTACTGTGTATATGCGATGTACAAAAAAGTGCTATAGTGCTGTGTCAAATGCTGAGTACACACGATCAGACTATTCCCAAGAGTCCAGCGGACTTGGAAAGTAGTTTTGACTCAAAAATTGTCCGCCGGACGCGCAATCTGGCCGTCTGTGTGCTAGTCCATGAATGGACTTTCCCGCACACGGAGAAAAGTCAGTTCATTTTGACCGCTGCTCCAGGTAGCCGGGACTAGCGAAGGAAGTCAATGTCGCCGCCTCTGGCGGCGAGATTGACACGTCCCTGGCCCCGTCACCTGGTATGGACTTAAAGGGGAAGCCCTACGCCGAAAAAACGGCGTGGGGTCCCCCCCCCCAAAGTCCATATCAGACCCTTATCCGAGCACGCAGCCCGGCTGGTCAAGAAAGGGGGTGGGGAAAAGCGAGTGCCCCCCCCCCATCCTGAGCCGTACCAGGCTGCGTGCCCTCAACATGGGGGCATGCACCTTGTTCCCATGTTGATGAGGACAAGGGCCTCTTCCCGACAACCTTGGCCGTTGGTTGTCTGGGTCTGCGGGCAGGGGGCTTATCGGAATTCGGGAGCCCTCTTTAATAAGGGGGCCCCCAGATACCGCCCCCCCCACCCTATGTGAATGAGTATGGGGTACAATGTACCCCTACCCATTCACCTAGTGAAAAAAATGTAAAAAAAAAAAACACCACACAAGGGTTTAAAATAATTTATTGCACAGCTCCGGGGGTCTTCTTCCGTCTTGGGGGTTCTTTTCGTTGGACTCCTCCGCTATCTTCCTGCTAGCTCTTTTACTAGCGGAGGAGCCCGGCTTTCTTCTTTCCGACTTCGGGGGTCTTCTTCCGACTTCGGGGGTCTTGCCCCCCTCCTCTGTTCTTCTTGCCGGGCCTCCACTTTCTTCCTTTAGCTCTTTTACTAGCGGTGGACCGGTCTGTCGCCGCCGCGTCTTCTTCCGACTTCGGGAGTCTTGTCCCCCTCTTCGGTTCTTCTTGCCGGGCCTCAGCTCCTTCTTCCAGCTCTTTTACTAGCGGTAGCCCGGTCTTCTATCGCCGCCGCTGCCTCTTCTTCTGCTTCTTCTGCTTCTTTTGCTTCTTCTTCTTCTTGACTCGACGCTCTCTCTGGCTGCAATGACAGGGACCCTTTGTGCGGCGACTTATATAGGGACATCACCGGGTGATGTCCCCGCCTATTATGATGTCACAGTCCCAGCATCCTCTGGGACATCATAAGGGGCGGGGACATTACCCGGTGATGTCCCTATATAAGGCGCCGCACACCGTGTCCCTGTCATTGCGACCAGAGAGAGCGTCGAGTCAACATCTCAAGGAAGAACAAGAAGAAGAGAAGGCAGCAGCGGCGACAGAAGACCGTGCCACCGCTAGTAAAAGAAGGAGCGGAGGCCCGACAAGACGAATCGAAGAGGGGGTCAAGACCCCCGAAGTTAGAAGAAGACCCCCGGGCGGCGACGAAGAAGAAAGCCGGGCTCCTCCGCTAGTAAAAGAGCTAGCAGAAGATAGCGGAGGAGTCCGGCGAGAAGACCCCCCCCAAGACGGAAGAAGACCCCCGGAGCTGTGCAATAAATTATTTTAAACCCTTGTGTGGTGTTTTTATTTTTTTTTACATTTTTTTTTTTCACTAGGTGAATGGGTAGGGGTACATTGTACCCCATACTCATTCACATAGGGTGAGGTGTCCAGTATCTGGGGGCCCCCTCATTAAAGAGGGCTACGGGATTCCTGATCATCTCCCCGCCCGCAGACCCTGACAACCAACGGCCAAGGTTGTCGGGAAGAGGCCCTTGTCCTCATCAACATGGGGACAAAGTGCTTTGGGGTGGGGGGGCCCCCTTTCCCAAAGCATGCCCCCATGTTGAGGGCACGCGGCCTGGTACAGCTCAGGGGGGGGGGGGGGCGCTCGCTCGTCCCCATCCCCTTTCCTGACCGGCCGTGTTCGGATAAGGGTCTGATATGGACTTTGGGGGGACCCCCACGCGTTTTTTTTTCGGCGTAGGGCTTACCCTTTAAGTCCATACCAGGTGACGTGGCCAGCGACGTGTCAATCTTGCCGCTGAAGGCGGCGACATGGACTTCCTTCGCTAGTCTCGGCTACCTGGGGCCGCGTTCAAAATGAACGGACTTTCCTCCGTGTGTGGGCAAGTCCGTTCATTTCAAAAGTCTGGCGGACTCCCGCCATAGTCCGGCGGACCTAGTACGCCGGAAAAGTCTGGTTGTGTGTGAGCAGGTCCGCTCGTTCGGAAAGTCCGGCGGACTTTACGGTGGTTTGTCAGCCAGACTAAGTCCGCCGGATAGTCTGATCATGTGTACGCGGCATAAGAGTTCATAAACCGTGTCCAAACGTTCTTCAAAACTTTTAAATTGTGACACCATATGTCAAGAGTATGTCATTTTGTTTAAGATTTGTTATTATAAGTAGTATTTTTGTAGTGCCACAATTGTACACCATATATCTTATGCTTATTTAGTAATCGTGCTGAATATTGAATAAAGTATGGGAGCTACAAAGTGACAGGAGCTAAATGAATTATCCCAAATTGATGGTGCGAATATATCAGTACAAACGCTGTACTGTTCATGTTCAAATTCTTCAAGTGATTCTAAAAATCTCTCCAGGTCACTGATGTTAATGGTGTTACTGCTGTCCTGTCCTAAGCTCCCTCCCTGTTTCTCTTGTGTTGTACCTTACAGAAATATTTCAATGTTTCCTATCAGCCCGTGAGGTGGCGCGCAGCCGGGAACGAGACCGAATTAGCCTGGGCTCAGCCGTGGGCTCTGGCACAAGTACTAGAGCGGAGGAGCATTCCCCACAGTTGGTGCAGGCAAGGAGAGACAGTGGACATCTCGCAGAAGGACAAGACCTATATACTGCAGCTTGTAACTCCGTTATCCACCGCTCTTCTCTTCTCCTTCTTGGGGTGAGCCCAGTAATAGACTATCTAGAGACCCCAACAGAGGACCTTCAGCAGCAAGTTGCATCAGCAGGCTCACATGAGGCTGCTGCAGCTATGACAAGGTAAACAGACACAGAATCTGGAGTTTGAAATTGCAATGTCGTGTACATGTACAAGAAAATCGAGACTAAAATCCTGAAATTGCTCAAACTTAATTTAGAAGTTTTTTTGTTTTGTTTTTTGAGAGATTCAAGCTATTTGTTGTAATATGTTAACACAAGGTAGCATTACAAAAATTGCCCAGCACTCAATCCATCTAATCGGCACAGAAACTCTCATTTAAAAAAAGTTCTATTTAGATTAAAGGATAAGTTCACTTTAAAAATAAATAAATGCACATTTTTTTTGCAGGTAAACACATGTGCATTTTTTTTTTGGGTGCCATGCAGGTCTCTTGCAGATCTGCTTCTCTCCAGAAGGCGTGGTATGAATCAACGAATACAGTAGGCTAAAATGGAACCTTGAGGTCATGGAACGTCACCCTGGGCTGAGTCCAGGGGAGATGTTGAGGTATAGTAACACCGAGGTCATTCCAAAAAACCTTGCTGGGCTACATGACTTAATGGGAAACTGAAAGGTGGAACCTAAAGACCAGACGGGGAATCTCCTGCAGGGAGCCTACACTGTGGGAGGGTTCTATGGGTTTTGGTAGGGAATGTGGGTAACTTGTTTGGCCCTGCAAGGCCGAGTGGCTGGGTGTCTGTTATGTTGGCAGGACCCAGCAGCTGTTGTACTGTTCTTTTTAAACGTATGCAATAAACAGAAATTTATAAAAAAAAAAAAAAAAAAAAGATCTGCTTCTCTCCTGGAGTGACTGGACTCTCCTCCTCCTCTTCTGCAGTGGTGGGAAGCGGCGGGTTCTGGTGTCCGCTTGGCTCCTCAGGCTTCCTCCACCATGTCTCCTCTTCCACCAAAGCATTAGGCATCCAATAAGATCGCCTAATTGTTTGGCCAATTGGGAGACAGGTCTTACTGACTTGCCTCCTGATTGTCAGGGAGGAACGTTGGTGTAAAAATAGCGAAAATTAATTTGCTATGTCACACAACAGTGTGGGATCGGGATACAATGCTTTGCGCCCCGAGCCCACCCTATTTTGAAGCCTATTGGTGTCTCTGGCTCTAATCACGTGCTTCAAAATGCACACCGCCTATCCCCGCCATAGTATTTCATGTGTCCGGCATCCTGAAAGGAGCCGGGCACATGAATAGGCAGGACGATGGAGGTGTTAGGGGGGGGAGGTGGCGCCCACAATGCAGGGGCTGCCACTGCTGTCACAGGGAGGTGGGGAATCGGGCAGTGGCTGCCTTAAAACGGGTGGAACATGTTTCCAAAGGTGAACTTATCCTTTAAGAACAGGTTTTTGTTGCATACATTCACAAATGTACTGTATGAGAACCCACACTGCCTTGAATTTGAGCATATTGATTTGAGCAGCCACAGTATTTGATTTGCTGGATTTGGTGCACACACTTGCAGAGCTTAAGCTGCCTTTAACAATTCTGGGGTTTTGGTGTATGCGCTCCAGGCTACGTAGCAGCAAGTTACTGTGTGGAGGGTATAGAAAGAATTGCTTCCAATGGGTTATAATTGTAGGTGGTAAGTAATGGACTCCATTGGGGCCTAAGGGTGCTACCTTTCTGATCCTGACAATGGAGACGTTATCACAGTAAACACTTGGGTGATTGGAGAGGAGCACCCAATATATTTTATAGTTTAGTAAAGATAAAAGTAAACAGAAGGAAGTAGCAAACTGCTACCCTTGGGGTATGTCTGCACTGAAGTTACTCATTGGTATGTTTATGTCCCATGTTTGTAACACAGATAGTTTAGACTTAAGGACCACACTTTGCAGGGCAACCTTGGTGCAGCAGCGTGATTTCACTTTTTTGTTTTTCCCACAAGCATGCCACAAAAGCCTCTGTTTTTAATGAATCTGTTAAATGTTTTTATAATTTGGCTGCTGACTTGCTGGATTAAGTTTGGGAAATGTTTGTATTTAGTGAACTTCAGTACACATATGCATCTTTGCCTTGCTAGTTGTAAAATGATTTGGGCAGCTGCCATTTTTGCTTTATTTTATTTCATTTCATGTGAGTGCCAGGTAGCAACTCTCTGTGTTAACTATAAAAAAATAATAATCTTCCCCTTCATATTTTGCCATGTAAAAGACGATCTGATTGGCTGCTGCAAGCATCTATTTTATGTAATTGAATGCATGAGATTTAGGGTACCTGTACTAACATTCATCTGACCCCAGCACCTGTCTCGACAGTCTTAGTGTCTGGTGATAGGCAAATAAGACCAAGCAGTGTCTTTTAGTTTTCCAATTTTGCCCATCCACCAGAGGTTGGGGTATTTCGAGAAGCTCTTGCAACACTAAAAAGGGGCTTTTTGTATAAGTAATACAGGTTCACTTTAATGTGTTACTGTAGAATCATAAAAAAAAAAAACAAAAAAACCTCTGACAATTAACCAAGGAGTGTTTTTTTTGTGTATCTAATCTTAATAACAAAAATGTAATATATTGCAGCTTACCAGCCTTTAGATGTGGTGACTGCATTAGTTTCCTTTTATTTTTATTTTTTTTATTTTTTAACCTGGGATACTGCCGGGAACGATGCTCAGTCACTGTACTGCATCTATGGAGGTGCAACATTGTTGATACAGCTTCTTAGGATAGGAAGTTGTGTTACTACAGAGCACCCTGCCTTAATCATGCAATGGTTTCTGCAAATTTTGATGTCACTGGTGTATGTTAAATTCAAGCAGTTACTGACTTTTGGCTGGAGAGCCACATTGTATGCAAACCAAAAGGAGAGCTAGAGGTTAATAAAACTTGGAGGCTGCCAGGCTCACACGAGAGAACCTGACTATGTCTGCAATTTCGTCCTATCTGCCACACTACAGCTTCTATAAATGAGATCTAAGAATAGAGAATGAGAGGGTGATTACTGGTAATAGGTCTACCTCCTCCATTCACTGATCCCATTTCATTCATAGAAGCTGTAGTATGACTTCTCTAAATGAAGCAGGTGGGTGGAAAGAGCAGACTCGGCTGGTGTGACAGCTCCTCTCTGCAAGGCAGTGGGGGTGGGAAAGGGTATGAGCAAAAGATTTCTACTAACAGAAGAGGAACCGGCACAGGGGACACAGCCTACTGACAGATTTTTCCCTTGTGCTGAATTTTCTGTTTTTTTATTTTAGCTACACTTGGGCTCCATTCAGACTTTGCAATCTGAAATCATGGGCAGAATAGCTGCAATTCTAAATCACGTGGCAATTGCACCACAACAGTCATGCATTTGGGTACCAATTTCTTTTACTGGCACCCCAAGCACGATGCAATTCTGCTGTGATTGTCATGCAACAGGATCATGTGGCAAACCCCACCTTTAAAAATCGTGTGAAGCTTGTCCCCCAAAAAGGAGAAGGAGCTTCTTTTCAGGTGACAAACATGCATAGGGTAGCCCATTCGACTGAATGGACTGGCCCAATGTGACATGGAAAATCACGTGAGAATCACTCTTTGAAAATGTGAACGGAGCCTTAGACTTAAATGCTAATACTAGTGACATTATAGTTATTGATTTTGGTCTCTATCTCTAGTTCTGCTTTAATGCTAGAGTCTTTTCACATCACATCAACAGTTCTGTTACAAAAATGGGTAAAAAATGCATGAAAACTGAATAATTTTACAACAGTTTGTACATCTGACTTCAATTCAGTTTAAAGCAGTATACATTCATTTTTCACATTCATAAAAACAATAGTAACAAAAATGTTGTTGGACATCCATTTACATCCCTGTATGACCTCAAAAAAAGAAAATTAGACTTGGATGCAAGTAAATGTAAAGACATACGTCTGTTTACATCTGCCTGCTCATAGACCTACACTGCTTCAGTCCGGATCTGTCTAAATAACTGACAAGATGAATGCAGACTTCATGTTTGCATGAAAGGGTCCTAACCAACTTTCCTATTTAAATGTCTCCCTTTATCTGTTCAAAACAGAAGTGAAAGCCTTACAGCAGAAAGGAAATCGGTCCATTCACATCCAAGTTACAAACTTATTAAGTCCCGGAGTGAGTCTGATCTTTCCCAGCCTGAATCTGATGAAGAGGGGTATGCCCTGGTGAGTGCGCAAAGCCATTTTCTGTTTTATTACTTCTTTTTTTATATATATATAGAAAGGCGTAAAACATGCACTTTTTCCCCCACAAGTCGGTCACTCTTGGAGCTTTCTTTTCTGGAGCAGTTTACCACAAGCCTGGAAAGTGAATGTTGCACTAGAAATGCTGAATACTTGTTTGCGGGGAGTTGCATCTGGTCTTGTTTTATACAGCTAGTTTGCAAACTGTTTTAGCTAAGTGCCTGCTCTTCAAGAGTTGGGAGATGCATGCAGGTTGTCTTCTTTTTCTTTTAATGGTTGTGGACCTTTGGGGTGACACACAGCCAGAAATACTTTATTGAAGTAGACAGATTGTGAGCAGTATGCTGTCTGCCCTGTTGCCATTTCCCTGCATTAGCCAACAATATATTTTTAACACCATCCCACTTGGCCTATAGCAAAATGGCAGCCGGGCGGTGGTTTAATTTCCTGGCTGGGCGTCCTATGACGTCTAGCAAGATAAGCTGATTATGCACGCCTTCAAGGGCGTGCTGCGTGGCCATCAGTAGTGTGGTGTGTCACTCTGATGCACCGCATCTTCGATCTCGGTAAAGAGACTATGACATGGGCTCTTTATAATGTGATCAGCTGTGTCTAATCATGGCTGATCACTTTGTAACCAGGAAGTGCCAGTTATCTGCTTTTCCTCTATTCACGCTGACAAGGCACGAGCAAAAGGAGAGTCCATAAGCGGCTCTCCTAATGGGGGGTGAGGGGTATGGATCTGCGCTGATAATCAGCACATCGATTATGAGTTCAGACCCATCAAGGATGCCCACCAGGGATGCCAATCAGTGCCCATCAGTAATGCCTGTCAATGGCGCTTATCAGTGCTGCATATTAGTTGAAAAAGGGATTGGGAGAAGGGCCTCAATAGAAAGTCCTCAAAAAATTGACAATGTACCAAGGATTGGGAGGAGGGCCTCAATAGAGAGTCCTCAAAACATGGAAAATGTATGTCTGGTACCTCGTCCTAGAAAATCGATTAACACACTAAATTGAAAGGACTTTGACGGTCCCAATAAGATAAAAATGTATCAAACTATTTATTTAAGCTGCATATCAGTGCCCGTCAGTGAAGGAGAAAACGTACTTCTTTCCAAAATTTTATAACGGCAACAAGGAAACTTTTATTTTTTATTTTATTTTTTTTACGTTTTTTTGTCTTTTTATTTTTGTTTGCCAAAAAATAAAAAAAACAGCGGTGATTAAGAGCACTGTCACACTGGGGGGGTGGCAACAGTGGTAAAGCACCACTTTACCATAGTTTTTGCGGTGCTTTTCGGCCACTAGCAGGGTGCTTTTAACCGCCGTTAGCGGCCGAACAAAGGGTTAAAACCGCCCGCAAAGTGCTGCTACCAAAGCGCTGGTCATTGCTTTCAATGGCAGGGGCATTTTAGGAGCAGTGAATTTGCCACTCCCGCAGCGCCCCAAAGATGCTGCTTGCAGGACATTTTTTCTCGTCCTGCAAGCACACCGCCCCAATGTGAAAGCACTCCGGCTTTCACACTGGGGTGGCTTGAGAGGCTCTTTACAGGCACTATTTTTAGCGCAAAAAGGCCTGAAAAGCACCCCAGTGTGCAAGTATCCCGAATACCACCAAAAGAAAGCTCTCTTCGTGGGGGAAAAAATGCTAAAAGTTTCATATGGGTACAGTGTTGCATGATGCACAAGTGTCGTTCAAGGTGCGACAGCACTGAAAGCTGAAAATTGGCCTGGGCAGGAAGAGGGTGAAAGTGCCCTGTAGTGAACTGGTTAAATAAAATGTGTTTCTATTTAAACCCCCCTTTAATTACCTTATCTGCCCCAAATGAACTTGTATTTCCTCCGCCCCTGAGCTATTTATTTTTTATTTTTTTATATTTCTATTTTTCTAGCTAATATTTAAACTTTTTTTTTAGTTTTGGTTACTTGTTGTAAAACTGGGCAAAAAAGCCTTTATTCGTTTGTAAATAACTGTGTAATAGTATCAGAATCATAATTTGTTTCTTTTTAAGGACAAATTATAGAATAAAATATATAATTGTATCTACAGGGTTACTTCTTTCCTTTTGAAAATCTTTGTAGGTGTGAGTAGGGAAGTAAAAACAATAAAAAAAAAAAAATTATTTTCCATCTGACTTTTTTTTTTAAAACACACATGCAAGTAAAATCAGATCAATGCCTATGAATTGTTATCATCCTTTTTGTGCATGCAATAAGTCCACTAGGGACCATGTAAACAGAAAGTTTTTTTTATTCTAATTGCAGGTTCACAGTACACATGTGGGAGTATCTGGGACGCTTATGATTTGAAAAAAAATTAGTACTAACAAAAAATGCATATTTTTCATCAAAATAATACAATATTATAAGCATAACCTCACATTATTATTAATATTATATATATATATATATATATATATATATATATATATATATATATATATATATATATATATATATATTACAGCAAGGACTTGGATCCTGTTTATTCTAATTCTAGCCTAACTGTTTTTATATATCAATATTAGTTCTGTAAACCTTTTCTAAATAGTATAATTTAGAGCTTTGTAAAATATCTTTTAGAGTGGAAGACAGAACACCGACTCAGACCTTGCATCTCACAGGAAAAGAGGTGAGCCATATTTAATTTGTAGCCCTATATATATGTATATAATAGTATTGTACATTTTTCTCTGTTTATACCTGTGCGCCAGTGATAGCTGTAATGCCTGCATTTATTTTCCTGATCTAAAGAAGTATATTTTACAAATGTGTTTGAAAATAGATCAGACCCTTTAAAGTGGTGCACTTTTTTATTTTTCTTACCTGCAAGGCATCGCATACTAGCACATTATGTGAAACTTACCTCAAAACGAAGCCTTAAAGTGATGCAATGTCATCGCTGGAGACGGTGTCCCTCTTCACCCAGTCCTCCTTCCGGGTTTGTGGACTCCGGCTTTGTGACTGGCCAGAGCCACGATGCCGTCGCTCCTGTGCATGCACGCGGGAGCCGCGGGTCACAGCACAGGGCTCTGAAGAAATGGCACGGGCGGACGTTCCTTCAAAGCGCATGCACCAGAGATTTACTTGCTACATGTACAGTAAATTTCTCAGAAACAGCGGTGCATGTTTAGGAGATATTTACACTACCTATATAATAATATATATATAATATACACACACCCACACACAATATGTTTCTAAATATTTTATTATATCTTTTCATGCAACATCACTGAAGAGAAGACACTTTGTTACAATGTAAAGTAGTGAGTGTACAGCTTGTAAGTGTAAATTTTCTGCCCCCTCAAAATAACTCCACACACAGCCATTAATGTCTAAACCTCTGGCAACAAAAGTGAGTACACCCCTAAGTGAAAATTTCAAAGTTGAACCCGATTAGCTATTTTCCCTCCCCGGTGTCATGTGACTCGTTAGTGTGACAAGGTCTCAGGTGTGAATGGGGAGCAGATGTGTTAAATTTGGTGTTATCGCTCTAATTCTCTCATACTGGTCACTGGAAGTTCAACATGGTACCTCATGGCAAAGAACTCTCTGAGGAGCTCAAAAAAGAGTTGTTGCTCAACATAAAGATGGCTTAGGCTATAAGAAGATTGCCAAGACCCTGAAACTGAGCTGCAGCATGGTGGCCAAGACCATAAAGCAGTCTAACAGGACAGATTCCACTCAGAACACTCCTCGCCATGGTCAACCAAAGAAGTTGAGTGCACATGCTCAGCATCATATCCCGAGGTTGTCTTTGGGAAATAGACATATGAGTGCTGCCAGATTTGCTGCAGAGGTTGAAGGTTTGGGGGGGTCAGCCTGTCTGTGCTTAGACCATACGCTGCACAATGCATAAAATTGGTCTGCATGGCTGTTGTCCCAGAAGGAAGCCTCTTCTAAAGATGGTGCACAAAAAAGCCTGAAAACAGTTTGTTAAAGACAAGCAGACTAAGGACATGCATTACTGGAACCATGTCCTGTGGGCTGATAAATCCAGGATAAACTTATTTGGTTCAGATGATGTTAAGCGTGTGTGCAGCAACCAGGTGAGTAGTACAAAGACAAGTGTGTCTTGCCTACAGTTAAGCATGGTGGTGGGAGTGTCGTGGTCTGGGGCTGCATGAGTGCTGCCAGCACTGGGAAGCTACAGTTCATTGAGGGAACCATGAATGCCAACATGTACTGTGACATACTGAAGCAGAGCATGATCCCCTCCCCAATTTGGACATTTTCACTTAATGGCCGTGTGTTGCGTTATTTTGAGAGGACAGCAAATTTACATGGTTATACAAGCTGTACACTCACTACTTCACATTGTAGCAAAGTGTCATTTCTTCAGCGTTGTCACATGAAAAGATATAATAAAATATTTAGAAAATGTGAGGGGTGTACTCACTTTCGTTAGATACTGTACAATATAAATATAAAAATATATATAAATAAAATATATGAGCCCTATTATAGGCTTACCTATAGGTAAAACCTTAAGATGGAAGTTTACTTCTTCTTTAACCTATTTATGACTGCCGCACTTATGCAGCGCTGGATGGACTATGTTAATGTGCTTGAGAGCACACTCACTGCATGCTTCCAGCACAAAGACTGAGCTGTTGCAGACAGCCTGAGCTACAGATCAGTAGCAAGCGCGGCCGGCATCCAATCATGTCGCCCCCCCCCCCAGAATTCTGAACTGTTTAAAGGGGTGCTGGGGAAGGTAGAAAGGACTTAAAGGAGGCCTACAAGTGTCATTTAGAAGGCCCATCCACCTTTTAATTGTTTACAGCCCTGGCCAAAACTTTTGAGACTGACACAAATATTAATTTTCACGAAGTCTGCTACTTCAGGGTTTTTTAGATCTTTTTGTCAGATGTTACTATGGTATACTGAAGTAAAATCACAAGCATGTCATATATATCATAGGCTTTTATTGACAATTACATTAAGTTTATGCAAAGAGTCAATATTTGCCGCGTTTCTTTTCAAGACCTCTGCAATTTGCCCTAGCAGTTCTCAATGGGATTAGGGTATGAGGGGCTTCCTGGCCATGGAAAATGAAAAATGTTGATGTTTTGTTCCCCAAGCCACTTGGTTTTAACTTTTGCCTTATGGCAAAGTGCTACATCATGCTGGAAAAGGCATTGATTGTCACCAAACAGTTCTTGGTAGGTTAGGAGAACCAACCAACTGTTATGACACAGGACTGATGGTAGCGTTCACCTTTTCATCTCCGGACAAGGTTTTTTCCAGATGCCCCCATCTCGGAAAGGAGATTCTTCAGAGAAAATGACTTCCCCAGTCCTCAGAAGTCCAGTCCCTGTACGTTTTGCAGAATATCAGTCTGTCCCTAATTTTTCCTGGAGAGAAGTGGCGGCTTTGCAGCCCTTCTTGACACCAGACCATCCTCCAAAAGTCTTTGCCTCACTGGGTGTGTAGATGCACTCACACCTTCCTGCTGCCAATCCTGAGCAAACTCTGCACTGGCGGTGCCCCAATCCCCCAGCTGAATCAACTGTAGGAGATGATCCTGTCCCTTGTTGGACTTTCTTGGGCGCCCTGAAGCCTTCTTCACAACAATTGAACCTCTGTCCTTGAAGTTCTTGATGATCCGATAAATGGTTGATTTAGGTGCAATCTTAGTGGCAGCAATATCCTTGCCTGTGAATCCCTTTTTGTGCACAGCAATAATGACTGCACATGTTTCCTTTACATAACCATGGTTAACAGAGGAAGAACAATGATTTCAAGCACCACCCTTCTTTTTAAAGATTTCAGTCTTTCATTTTTAACTCAATCAGCATTACAGAGTGATTTCCAGCGTTGTCCTCGTCCAACACTGACACCTATATTAACATGAGAATCCTTGACCTGATGTCAGATGGTCCTTTTGTGACAGAGCTGAAGTGCAGTGAAAATTGTTTGTTTTTTTGTTTTGTTTTTTAGTTAATTTTCATGACAAAGAGGGATTTTGCAACTGCAATTCATCTGATCACTCTTCATAACATTCTAGAGTATGTGCAAATTGTCGTCATAAAAACTGAGGCAGACTTTTGTGAACATGTAATATTTGTGTCATTCTTGGCTAGGGCTGTACTTCTATATGAGGAAGTTGGTAATTGTAGGGTGTATTATTAATAGTAAATTTAATTCAGATCTGATGAGTCCTTTAAATCCATAATTTATATAAAACATGTTTTTTTTTTGTTTTTTTTATATATTGTCCTTTAGGTAAAACCAGTCAAAATGGACATGTGTTGTAGAGTAGCAGTGTTTTTAAAGTAAACCTACCACAAACCTGGGCAAGTTAGAATAGCATATGATGCAAATTTGCAGAAATACCTTCAGTGGAAACTGCAATGCCAGGACAGTTGGCTCATCCAGATCTAAAGTTACTAGCAGGGCCAGTCTTGTTTATTTATAGGAATAGTCAGAATTTGCATAGATTTGTGGCCTTTTTTTTCCCCTGGATCTACTGATCAATTTAATTATTATTATTATTATTTTTTTCTGACTTCTGCTTATGTTATATCCTATTTTGATTGCCCATGTTTGTGACAGGTTCTATTTAAAGACAGTATATTGTTTGCCTAAGACCTAAGCTACAGGCAGAGCATCTGATGACATTTAGTGCTGCTTGTTTTGTGAGTTTGCAGGTGTACACAGCGAGTAAAGAGACGTGGCAGCTTCTCTCTCATGTAGTGTTGCAGGAGTGTATTCATTTTTTTATTAAATTTGTTTGCCTCTGGGCAAATCTTATGACTGTCCACAGCTCCCTGTCAGATTTATGGCTGGAATCTGACTGTTTTATAGGTGGCTGTGTGCTTACCCTGGATCATACTCTGACATTAGACTTAAAGTGATTCTAAAGGCAGAAGGTTTTTTATCTTATTGCACTCTATGCAATGAGATAAAAAAAAAAAAACCTTCAGTGTGCAGCAGCCCCCCTAATACTTACCAGAGTCCCATCTAAATCCAGAGATGTGTACAAATGGCTCTCTGACTCTCCCTCCTGATTGGCATGAGACACAGCAGCTGCGCCATTGGCTTCCGCAAAGTCGGTTAGCCAATAAGGAGAGAGGGGTCAGAGCCGAACAAGGCTCCGTGTCTGAATGGACACAGGGAGCTGCGGCTTGGCTCAGGTGCCCCCATAGCAAGCGAGGGACCTGAGAAGAGGAAGTGCTGGGCTACTCTGTGCAAAACCAATACACAGAGCAGGCAAATATAACATGTTTGTTTTTGTTTTTTTTAAAAGAGACTTTAGTATCACTTTAAGGAAGGACAACATAAATGTTATGCAAGCAAAATTACCTTTCTTTTTTGTCTGTTGAGGGACATAGGAATTCAGAGACTGTTGGGCTATACTGTTACCTACAGGAGAATTGGATGCTGGCAAACACAAATATGTGGGGCAACCAAGTATAACCCTTCCTACTCTCGGAATGCCTCTGTTATTTGCTAGTTTCCTACGAGTATGAATTTATTTTTTTCTCAATTTGAAAGAGAAAGTGAAAAAGTCTAGCTTTTTGTTAGCGACTCTTTCTTTCTTCAGTGGATATTCCTTCTACGTCGCTACTGAGCAGCTATCTGGATCAATGTCTTCTCAGTTTGGCTTGAAAGAATGTACTCGGACTCCTCTAGATTAGACATGTGGGGCCAGCCTGGGATGTGACCTTTTGGGCACTGGCTAAAAAAAGCAAAGAAAGGACAGATTGAAGACCTGTCCCTAGTGGCTAATTGGGACTTTGCAAGATGTGTTATGCCGCGTACACACGATCAAACTATCTGGCGGAAAAGTCCGGTGGACTCAAGTCCGCCGGACAATCCGCCTGTGTGTGGGCTCCGGCGGACTTTTTTTTACCCAAAAGTCTGGCGGATTTAGAAAGTAGTTTTGACTCAAAATTTGTCTGCCGGACTCGCAGTCCAGCGGACAATACGGATGCACCTGAGTCTGCTCTACCATTCACAGCAATCCTTGTATTTAATCAACAAACACAAAGCTTTCTCTGATTGGCTGAGGTGACAAGACTGGCAGATGATGTCACAAGCTCTACCTCAGAAAATCGGAGGAAACCCTGTTGTTCACTGAAGAGATATAGGGCTTCTGGTGAATGGCTGAGCACTGCGCAATGTGACTCAATTTTGCTCCGGGAGCGGGGTGGGAAGTTCCTGTACCACTGCCGGACACAGCGACGCCTGTCGCAAGAAATGTGATGTTAGGCTAGGGCTCTGCTCTTTCCTGTCAAGCTCACTCTAGACACTTGATCTGTGAGTGCTCCTTCCACTTTAAGCACTTATTTCCCAGATTTGCAAGACTGTCACCTAGCCTTCTCTTCACATGTTTTCAAAGTTTTACCAAGTGGATGTTTGGGCCATGTCTATCAGCTTCAAGCATAAGGTCCTTGAGGCAGCTCTTTGAGCTGCAGGCAGTTCCCAGTTCTGTTGTTTTTTGTGGGCCTGTTATTACTTTCTTGCTTTTGCCCAATCCTGCTTTTGGATATCCCCATAGTCTTCTTTTGTGCCTGATTGTGCGAGAAAGAAAATGGGATTGTCCTAAGATCCTTGGAGTCTATTAATGGATCCCACCCCTCAGTTTTTCTGATTATGCACTTGGTATTGCTTTAAAGCAAAACTGAAGATCGCTAGGATTAGGAGGGGTTATTATTGGCTGGCCCACAATTATTTTGTTTGTCCACGTCCAGTCCTCATGTAGGCAGCTGTATAACCTGACGGTTTCTGAATGCCGCTTCCCTCAAAGGAAATGGATTTTACGGTACGTACAAAAATAAAACCTATAATGCATCACAAGATAAGCATCTGTTAGGAGTAAGCCCAACTTCCCTTCCCTTTCCTCTTTGTGTCTCCATTATAAAATCCTTTCGTTTTCTCTGCTGATACCTGGCTATTAGTCCACTTGTCCCCTCTTGGCCTCTTGAGCCCCAGGAAAAAGAAGATCGCCAAGCAAGTACTCAATGGCATGTTCCCCTTTTCTCCTTGTCCACTTGCTTCTTTCCAGCTGGCTATTGTCTTTCATACAGATTAATGTATTCATTGTATGAGCTCACAATGCTTTGGCCTGCAACAAAGGACATCCATTTTATCATCTGCTTCATAGGCACATGCCTGGAAAACATTAGTGCTGAAATAGTGCTGAAATAGTGCTGAAATAGCTGAGCAGTTAATTTCATATTCTTATCTGCAGTAAGTGAGAGTGCCGTGTAATGATGAGTATGTACTGTTAATTGTTAAAATTGGAAAAAATATAATCGTATCATGTAACTTGTTTCATTGTCTTTGATTTTGTCTGCATTTAAGTTAAGACCTGGCATAATTTTTCTATGTAATTTAGGCTAACTTGCCCATAGACATACTCTACATCATTAATGCATACTCACTTAAAAATATGGCTTCATAGGGAAAACATTTTTATCCGTGCTAAAGCATTAGGCCCCACTGAATGTCATCTCTTTTCTCGACAGTGTCCCCATCGGACCCTCCTGTGAGTGATTCCTGGGCCCGCCTAAAACACAGTCGGGATTGGTTGTGCGGTTCCAATTATGCCTTTGATCCAGATTCAGAAAGTGGCAAAACACTTGGTATACACACCCTAATAGAGAATATACTGAGCTTCGTAAGTGGGGATGTGGGTAATGCTCCTGGATTTAAAGAACCCGAAGAAGGCATGTCCAGCTCTCCCCAGGCCTGTATCATTGCAATGGAACAGCAACAACAACGTGCTGAGGTATTTTATATATTAAAAACCTATAATACTTTCTAGGTACAGTGTATTCTGAGAATCAAATATACAGTGTTTTGCTAAAGTATTCGCCCTCCTTGTGTGTAGGTGTCCACAACCTTGAAGGTGCTATATATATATATATATATATATATATATATATATATATATATATATATATATATATATATATATATATATATATATATTTTAGCAGTAACATGTACAACTAGGACACAGAAAAAATTATTCGGCAATTAGTCAAAAATGTTCCACATTGTGGAAAAAGAGTACAATCATATTGTATAACCTCAAACAAAACTTAAACAGTACACCTACATATAGAGGTCTGTAGTGTAAATACCTGGCTTCGATAAATATATCATATTACTAACAGAAAAATAAAAGCTAATAGTCCATATCTATAGTATTGGTAACGCTCCTCCCCTGTATTAAAACAAGAGGAAATCCTAAGCCTCAGGCAATGCGCAATTATAGATTAGTTCTGTCCAAGGGCCCCATATTTTATCAAATTTATGCGGGCACCCCCTAGCTTCTTAAGTGAGTCTATATATTGGTAATACCTGATTAATCAGGGACTTCCATTGGTTAAGGGAGCTAAATATTTTTTATTGCGTCACAGAAAATAGAAAAAAAAAAATGAAAATCTTAAGTGCATAAGTACTCCCCTCTTTTTCTTTGAAACCCCTAAATAAAATGTGGTCAAATCAATTTACGTCAGAAGTTCAAGAATTAGATAAATGCATAAGGTCCAGAATGCAATGTGCAATCAAAGTGTCACATGATCTGTGTCACATAATGCCACTATAAATACATCTGTTTTGAACAGGCCCCTGAGTCTGCAACATTGAAGACAAATGAGCTCTTCAAACAGGTCAGGGACAAAAATATGGAGAAATATTGATCAGGATTAGGTTAATAAAAGTATCCTAAACATTGAACATCCCACAGAGCACCATAATATTCAACAGTATAGATAAGAATTTTGCTTTGTAGATATTACATTTCTTTCAGTGGGTCGCGGTCAACTCTTAGCCCTTCATCGTGAGAGCTCAGAAAGCTCATTGTGCAGGACAGAGCCTGCATATTTAATCTGCAAATATGACTGCCCCTATGAACATATATAATTACAAATTCGATACAGAACAATGTATTTGAATGTGGAACTCCCAATACAGAGTTTTTTGTAACTTGTGTGTAAAGAAATGTTACCTCTGCTCAGTTGTAATAAATGGGCAGATCACATTTCAGTAATTTAATATCAAAGCTCCTGGTGTGCATTCAGCCAGCTCCAGATATGAAAGCTGCTGGTCTTAAAGACTTGCAGCACTACTGTCATTTTTCTGCACCCCCCAACCCTTTTGCCCTTTGCGGTTTACAGAATGCCATGTGTTCTGTTAATGGCGAAGGGAATCTAAGAGAAATAAAACTGCACTAGTTCTGCAGTCTCTGAGATCAATACCTCTCATATCCAGAGCGGGCTGGAAGTACAGTAGGAGCTGTGCTATATGGCAGAAATAAAAGTATTGATTTTACATTACTGTGAAGTAATCCAGACCTTTATTAAAGTGGTTGTAAAGTGTGAAGGTTTTTTACTCTAATGCATTCCCTGCATTAAGGTAAAAATCCTGCTGTTAGCTTCCCCCTCCAAATTCTTACCTGAGCCCGATCTCAGTGCTACTTCTCTCTCTTTCTCTCTATTTCGACACAGTGAGAGCAGAAAAAAATCCAGTAAAAAAAGTGCATAAAGTTCTCTTTAAGTGGATTCGTAAAACATCAGTGCTCCATACGGTGCTCTCTCCCACATTAGAACTATGCACCTCTTGCCAGAAAGGCTGGATCCCAGATTATAAGGATCTAACATGTTTTGATTTAAGCCATTTGAGATGTTCCACTCCCGAGGCTCCGGTAAGAAAGCTCCTTCCTAGTAAGGTATTCGCTTTGCTCTTATATCTCTGGCTCCACCGATCATACCTCTCATGTCTAATTGTGCTGAGGCACAGGATAGCCATACACGGCTAGATTCATCTGAAAGATGGTGATGTGCAGGCCGAGCTTTATTGACTGCCATATACCCAGCTGTTATAGAACTCATCTCAGCCAATGAACAGAGGTCCTGATCGTGGCCAATGACAGGCCGATGATTTCATGAGAATAATCTGAAGTATTGCGATTGCTGACCCCAGACTGCGCTGTCAGCGATATAAAGGGGGGGGGTGGCGATTTTGTACTGCTTGAATCCAGCTACGCGTGGCCACCCTGTGCCTTGGCACCGGTGGATGTGAGAGGGATGATCGGTGGAGCTGGAGATATGAGAAACATATCGTATCCAGGCGAAGCTAATACCTTGCCAAGAAGGAGCTTTCTTGACGGAGCCTCGGGAGTAGAACACCTCAGCTGGCTTCAATCAAAACAAGCGTGTTACGTGAGATGTGAGAGGGATGATCGGTGGAGCTGGAGATGTATGAGAAACATATCGTATCCAGGCGAAGCTAATACCTTGCCAAGAAGGAGCTTTCTTGACGGAGCCTCAGGAGTAGAACACCTCAGCTGGCTTCAATCAAAACAAGCGTGTTAGATCCCTATAATCTGGGATCCAGTCTTTCTGGTAAGAGGCGTATAGTTCTTTTCGTGTGGAGCACTGATGTTTTATGAATCCAAAACGAGCACTTTATGGACATTTTTTACTGAATTTTCCTATGATAGTTCTTAAAGAGGTTCTTAAAGGGGTTGTAAAGGTTAACATTTTTTCACCTTAATGCATTCTATGCATTAAGGTGAAAAAACATCTGACAGTGCCGGTCCCCCCAGCCCCCCTGTTTTAGCGATCCCTCGAAAGTCTTGCACTCGCCTCCGACATTCCCTTTGCCGCTCGGCCAGGCTGTTGATTGGCTGGAGTGGATGGATTGAAAGCAGCGCAGCCATTGGCTAAATCACATCCAATGACACGGCGCGCCGGGGGGCGGGCCTGAGTGATACAGTGAGCGGCTATAGCTGTCGGCTGTATCACGGGAGCGCACCTGCAAGTACTTCTCACCATGCAAGGGAGCTCGCATGAATGTGAGAAGTACTTACGGGGGAAAGCAGAGACAGCCGCTGAGGGACCCCAGAAGAGCAGGTTCGGGGCCACTCTGTGCAAAACGAGCTGCACAGTGGAGGTAAGTTTGTTATTATTATTTTTTTATTATTATTCTTTTTACAACCACTTTAAGTGTGGACTTATTTTCTTGCTGAATATTTAACACTGCAATATTTTTTAGGTTGTGCACTTATTTGTTTTAGAGTAATTCTTTACTCCTCAGAACTTTCACAAACCTCTGCGCCCCCGGAGTTCCACTTCAACAAACATTGATAAGAGATCAGCATTGTATAATAATCTTTGTGTTTTTCTAAAAGACGGTGTTTTCTGTTTTCCTTTTAGCTGCGTTTGGAAGCTTTGCACCAAATCCTTGTCCTGTTGTCTGGAATGGAGGAGAAGGGAAATGCCCAAACTCTAGGCAGCCGACCGTCATCGGCCACTTTTCAGTCTTCTTCCCTCCTCACTTCTGTTAGACTGCAGTTTCTTGCTGGATGCTTTGGGTTGGGTACATTGGGTCATACAGGCTCCAAAGGTGAATGCGTCCATCTGCATCATTATCAGGTAAAACCAGAGAAAAAAGCACATTGTTTTTGTACTTTTTCATAAAAACAGATAAATGCTTAAATTTGTTATTAGGACGGAATACGTGCATCAAAGAGGAATATTCAGAATGAGATCCAAAAAGCAGTGCACAAAATCTACCAGCAACTATCTGCTACCCTGGACCGAGCTTTGCAGGCCAACAAGCACCATGTGGGTGAGTACATGAGCATCTTCCCTGGAATTTAACACTCTGCAGGACAGAGAGAGGAGTGAATTCCATGCCCCATTCTTCTTTTCATTCCTTTATTTAAAAAAAGACACCAGTAAGCATTCCTCTGTGTCTCCATGTTTGGAGAAGATTTATTTTCTTTTTTCTTTGCAGTTAATAAGTTCTTAATTTGCTGGTAACATTACTAAGTGAGTAGCCTGCAATAAATATTTTCTTTCTTCTTCTTTTCTTTAGAGGCACAGCAGCGTCTGCTATTGGTAACCGTCTTTGCCCTTAGTGTGCGATACCAGCCTGTGGATGTGTCTCTAGCGATTTCTACTGGTCTGCTTAGTGTTCTTTCCCAGTTATGTGGCACTGAAACTATGTTGGGACAACCTCTTCAACTGCTGCCCAAGTCTGGGGTGTCCCAGCTAAGCACTGCTTTAAAAGTAGCCAGTACCCGACTGCTACAGATCCTGGCAATCACTACAGGGTGAGTATCACAAAAATGGCAGGTCTTTTTTTGTTTTTTTCAAAATATATGAACAGTAATATAAAAACGTTTTATTCTTGCGTTAGCCATATATTTTTACAGCCCGTATGTAGTGTTTGCTTTACTACATAATTGAGAAGCAACAAAGACTTTATTATAAGACCTCTCCGTACACATTATGCCGTGTACACACGATCAAACAATCCAGTGGAAAAGTCCGGCAAACTCAAGTCCGCCGGACAATCCGCCCGTGTGCAGCTTCTGGCGGACTTTTTTTACCCAAAAGTCCGGCGGACTAAGAAAGTATTTTTGCACTCCAATCTGTCCGCCGGACTCGCTTTTCGGCGGACAGTACGGCCGTGTGTGTGCTAGTCCGCCATACTTTTGAAATGAGCGGACTTTTCTCACGCGGAGAAAAGTCCGCTCATTTTGAGCGCGTCTCCAGGTAGCCGGGGCCAGCGAAGGAGGCGTCGCTGGCCCCATCACCTGGTATGGACTTTAAGGGGAACCCCTACGCCGAAAAATCGGCGTGGGGGTCCCCCCCCCAGGTCCACATCAGACCCTTGTCAGAACACGTTGGCCGGCCACGAAAAGGGGGTGGGGACGAGGGAGCGCCCCTCCTGAGCCATGCCAGGCCACGTGCCCTCAACATGGGGGGTGCCTTGGGGAAGGGGGGCCGTGAGGCCCCCCCACCCCAAAGCACCTTGTCCCCATGTTGATGAGGACAAGGGCCTCTTCCCGACAACCCTGGCCGTTGGTTGTCGGGGTCTGCGGCCCCCGGATACCGGCCCCCCACCCTATGTGAATGAGTATGGGGTACAATGTACCCCTACCCATTCACCTGTAAAAAAAAGTTAAAAAAAACTAACTAAAAAGTTATTTTATCTATAGTGCTTTACTGCAGCTATATCCTGAAGATTTACCATTTGAGTAAAAATTCAAAATACCAGCAGTTGGTAACGGATACTTTTGCAGTGACTTATAGCAAAAATAAAATAAGTACACTTCTACTTTTTTTAATGTTCAACACGTATAATCCCTTTGTATTTGTAGGTTTCTAAGTATGTAACATTTTTTTTTTTGCAGCTTATTGACTATTCTGTTTTTTATTTTATTTCTATTTAGGACATATGCAGATAAGTTGAGCCCTAAAGTGGTCCAGTCATTGCTTGACCTGCTTTGTAGCCAGCTGAAAAACCTTTTGTCTCAGGCTGGGGTTATGCCATCCTTTGGAGAAGAGGAAGAAGACCGGAAAGTAGAGCTTACTGCAGAAAGTGAAAGAAAAGACTACAGAGGTATGATTACCAAAATAAAAAAATCCTTCATATTGTCTAATTGAGATGTATAACTCCAGGTGTGCTGTATTCTGTGAGAAGTGACCTTACACCGTCTAAATTTATTTTTATTTATCTTTACAGCTAGCCTTAGGAAACAGCGCACAGCTGAACTTCATCTTGGCGACTTTTTGGTCTTCCTTCGCAGAGTGGTGTCTTCCAAAGCTATCCAGTCGAAGATGGCATCTCCCAAATGGACAGAGGTGTTGCTGAATATTGCCTCTCAAAAGTGCAGCTCCGGTAATCTGTCTCCTCTTAATTTTAGTCATTACACCAGCTTGCGCATGTGAAGCTAGTAGACTAATGATGTTGGCTAGTTCCAACAAACTGGTCATTGAAGATTTTTACCTCTATTGAGATTGAAGTAATTTGTATGTTTTATGACGACTGATATCTTTGCACAGGTGTTCCACTTGTAGGGAATCTCAGGACCAGGCTTCTCGCCCTGCATGTTCTGGAAGCTGTATTACCTGCATGTGAATCTAGCGTGGAAGATGACCAGATGGCACAGGTGTGATACTTCGATTTATGATTATTTTATTGAGACTGTAATAACATTTAAAATCCTGAACACAAAGGGGGGCACTTTCCCAACAAATTAAAATGTAAATAGTATTTTTTCCCCCTTTGCAACCTATTTGATTATTAAAGAAACACTGTCTCCTTGCCCATGCAAGGCGAAGTTAAAAGTTGGAACATGGTGTTCATGCCCTGCCTATTGGAGATTGGATGATGAGAAAAAATATGCTCTTCACCCATGGGCTGTACCTCAGACATTAGTTCTTCAGTCTTGCCCTAATGCCCTTTGGAGGAAGTTACAGTGCAGCCACATGTCCACGTTAATTTTAAATATGTTCTCTTATCTCCTGACGTCATAAGAAAAAAGACCTTTACCTTGTCGCTAATTGCATTCTAACTGCTCTTTCTGAAATGTGGCAGAAAGAGATTAAATTTCCATTTTCACCTTTTTACCTCTAAATTGGTTTCATTTTACTACTATCATGAAATTATCTATTTTTATAGGAGGGAAGCTGGAAATTTGGATGGTGATATTTTGTTGAGTCGCCTTTTTTCTGGCTTTCCGGAGTTTTGGTACCTTTTTTGCAGCGTCTTTATTTCAAAAGCATGTCATTTTCTGTACTTCACGTTTCACACTTGACGTTTGTTAAATGGGAAGAAAAATTGACAACACAAAAATTGATAAAACTAGCTGTGAGAGTGTATCAACTTCTTTCTTTTTCTTGCTTTACTTAAAAAAAAAAAAAAAAAAAAAAAAATTCTACTCTTTGGCCTAATTTCTGGGCTTGTTTGTGGTTTCCATTTGTCATAACCATTTTTACATGGAATACAAACATAAAGGTAAAATAGCAATTGGCCAAGGCACCGGAGTCCCGATTTTATCTGTCCTAGTATTACTATTTCTTATACTTTCACATAATATTTGTTTTGAAAAGCAGTGAAATCTTAAAGCTGCCCATAAATATATTTGGATGGTTTAGCAGGAACCAGACACATTTCAATCCATATATGGGCAGGCTGGTTGTACTGAAGTGGCTCTATAAATCCACTTCAGTACAACCAGCCTGTCAGATTCTTTTTTCCGTTCAATTATTTCCAGTGGATATAGCCATAAGCAATGAATATTGTAAGCTGGTGCATGGCAAACCTCCCGCTGTCAGAACACAATAGCTCAGTGGGAGGAATATCCTCATTAACACTGACTGTGTTGATGGGGGAATCTGGTAATTTTCTTCAACCTATGATGGAAGGAAAGAAAATGTCATAATGTGTGGCTAGCCTTAGGGGGTGTAGGACCACAAGGATAACTATTCCCTTTTATCCTGCAGGTGGTAGAAAGGCTTTTCTCTCTCCTCTCAGACTGTATGTGGGAAACGCCCATCGCTCAGGCTAAACATTTTCATCAAGAAAAAGAGCAAGAAGCAAAACTTCAGGTAATCCAAACTGACATTTCAGAGAGACAGTAGCTTTTTTTTTTTTTTTTTTTGCATATGGCAGAGGTAACCAGTGTGCTTACTTATTCCGCAGAAGCAGGGTGACCTTGAGGAGGAGGAGGAAGACTTGCCTATCCAAGAAGTCTCCTTTGATCCAGAAAAAGCCCAATGTTGCCTTGTGGAAAATGGCCAGATTCTGACTCATGGGAGTGGTGGCAAAGGTTATGGCTTGGCATCAACGGGAGTAACGTCAGGCTGCTATCAGTGGAAGGTAAATAATTTGTTCTTGGCTTTGTGTGGTCTTACTATAGTTCATTGACGCTCTATTGTATGCAGCAGTTTATGAAAGGGTTTGACTTGATTGTGGCCTGTTGGGCTTCTTTAACCGCTTCAGCCCCCTGAAAGATGTTACCCCCTTCCTGACCAGAGCACTTTACAATTTTGCACTGCGTCACTTTAACTGAAAATTGCGTGGTTCGACGCTGTGCCCAAACAAAATTTTCGCCCCTTTTTTTCCCCCTACAAATAGAGATTTCTTTTGGTGGTATTTGATGACCTCTGTGGTTTGAATTCTTTTGTGTTATAAACAAAAAAAGAGCGACAATAAAGAAAAAGAAACAATATTTTTTACTTTTTGCTATAATAAATATCCCCAAAATTGAACAAAAAAAAAGAATTTCTTCATCAGTCTAGGCCAATATGCATTCTTCTGCATATTTTTGGTAAAAAAATCGCAATAGGCGTATAGTGATTGGTTTGCACAAAAGTTATAGCCTGTACAAACTATGGGAAAGATTTATAGCATTTTTATGGCATATATATATATATATATATGTGTGTGTGTGTGTATATTCTAATATAATTTTATTTTTTTTACTAGTAATGACTGTGACCTGCGATTTTTAGCGGTATTGCGACGGACAGACTTTTGACATTTTTTTGGGACCATTATACAGCGATCAGTGCTATAAATATGCACTGATTACTGTGTAAATGTCACTGGCAGGGAAGGGGTTAACACTAGGGGGGGATCAAGGGGTTAACCGTGTGTTCCCTCAGTGTTTTCTAACTGTATGGGGATGACAGTGACTATGAGAGGAAACATTGTTTTTCTTACTTGGTAGGAACAAACAATATGTTTCCTCTTCCCTGATGGCACAGTGTTTGCTGGCGCTCGTGATCGTGCCCGCGCCCAAGCGCATCAGGTCCCCCACCATGCGGCAGGCGCTCACCCTCTGGTGGCCGAAAAGCGGAAGAACATACCTGAAAGTGGTTTCATCCAGGGGAGCCATTCTGCCGCAGTATATCTGCGTGAGCTGGCCGCAGTTAAAGGGATTGTCTACCTAAATGTAAATGCTAGCGACATGAATCATCCACTTGTTGCCACTGGGAGCTGCTGAAGAAATCTTCACACCAAATTTTCTTGCTCCATTATTTTGACATGGCATTAAGGTTGCCACCTGTCCAGGATTCACCCGGACAGGTCGGGTTTGGAAACATGTGTCCGGGTTTCAGACTGCCTGAAACCCGGACACTTTCCCTGGACTATGGCTTCCCAGCAGGGTTGATGGCTGCAGTTGTCTAAGCTCAGAATGTTTGTTACACTCTTTCACACTGCCCAAAGCCAGCACTAACAACCCCCCCCCCCCCCAAACACACACAGACACGAGAGGAGAGAGAGCTCGATCTGTACCTCTTTCCTCACCCCTACCCCTCTGTGTCTGCCCACACTCCAATCCCCAGCACTGTGCCTCAGAAAAGGAAAGTTGGAGCTGGAAATTTGAAGTCCAGCAGCCTCAGATACATCTGAATGAGAGGTGCCAAGGGGTGAGTAAGCTCACCATCCACCCCTGTCTGTGACTGAAGTATCCCCCCTTCTCTCTCCTGCATCTGAGTATGTACACTCAGGCAAATCTGGGTTCTCAGAGCACCCTTTACATCAGTTCCCCTTTACACCAGAGGCCACCGTGTTTCCCCTTACTTCAGAGTCCTCTCCGTACATCGGAGTTCTCCCCTTAAATCAGGGTTCCCAGAGCATCCCTTATGTTAGAGTTCCCAGAGTCCCCCTTTACATCAGAGTCTGCAGAGTGCCCCCTTACAGTATAAGGGAAATCTGCGAGTTCAGATGTAAAAGGGGAACTCTGTGGACTCTGATGTAAAGGGGTACTCTTGTTATTAACTTCATATGATTAGAAATGTTATTTAATAGCAAAATATTTGTATAGTTTATACTATAAAAAACAATTGCCGTACGCCCCTAAAGTGTTCGGGTTTGACTTGAAGAAAAGGTGGCAACCCTACATGGCATGGGTCCCTCTTTTGCCTGTGTTTACGTCCACTAAGGGCAAGGTTTGTAGAGTGGGGAAACTTTCTGAGAATTGGGTTTGGAGGGTGTATCTTAGCTGATCTGTTTAGAATTTTAATGGTAGGTTTCTTTTAACAGTGAGAGAATAACAATAACAAAAATCCAGCAAAATGCATTTCAAAAAGTTATAAATTGATTTGCATTTTACTGCGTGAAATTAGTATTTGATCCCCCATCGATCAGCAAGATTTCTGGCTCCCAGGTGTCTTCTATACAGGTAATGAGCTGAGATTAGGGAGAGTATAAAAGACACCTGCCCACAGAAGCAATAAATCCTATTCCAATCTCCCCACCATGGCCAAGACCAAAAAGCTGTCAAAGGATGCCGGGGACAAGATTGTAGACCTACACAAGCCCGGGTGAGCCTCGGGTCTCGTGCACATTACTGGGTTGGGCTTAAGTAAGTATAATATAATCTCACAGATGGCAAATACATGGATTGATCAAACTGTAGTATTCACTGTGCATGCAGTATATAAACATTAATTATTAAACCTTTATATTGCTACTGAATCATGACACCCAGGAAACTACTATTTTTAGAAGTAGATAATAGTTCAAACCACTAAGCGGTAATGCATTATTTATGCCATTATGAAAGTTTTATTCAGCCATGTGACTGGTATTTTTCACTCTAGCCGTCGTTATGCTGAATAAAAATAATTATTTCTTCGTGCATTGAAGTCTTATGGCACCCTTCATCTTTACCTTTTTTAAAGTAAAAAATTATAAATATCTGTCTAATCAGGGCAGGATGATGAGGCACAAGCCTTGGGCTCTATACATTACACTTTCTGACCACCCCTTGTCCGTTTGTAGTCTTTCTTCATGTGCTGTATTTCATTTGGTAAATTGTCATGTCTTCTTATTGAATCCTTTATATATAATATATTCTCAAGACAGACAATAAATAATTTGCCAAAAACACAGGTATGGAACGCAAATATAATAATTGTTGTTCTTTGAACACAGTTCTACATTGTGAAAGAAAATCGTGGTAATGAGGGTACCTGTGTAGGTGTTTCCCGATGGCCTGTACATGACTTCAACCATCGCACCACCTCTGACATGTGGCTGTACCGGGCATACAGTGGTAACCTGTATCATAATGGAGAACAGACTCTGACTTTGCCCAGCTTTACCCAGGGAGACTTTATAACTTGTGTGCTTGACATGGAGGCACGAACTGTGTCTTTTGGCAAGAATGGAGAGGTGCGTAGACATTACTTTCCTATAGTGCTTCAGATTTTTTTAAAAATACTTCTGTACATGAGAGGCTTACTGTATCGCTCTTGTATAATTTTGGGTGCTAATTGTCCTGTATCTTCTAGAATTTAATGTGGCTCAGACAGTTACAATTTCTTTTGTAAAAATGTAATTCTGCTTGTGATCTACACTGATCAGCCATAACTTTATGACCACCCACCTAATATTGAGTAGGGCCCCCTTGTGCTGCCAAAACAGCCCTGACCCATTGAGGCATGAATGCCACCAGACCTCTGAAGATATACTGTGGTATCTGGCACCAAGCAGTCCATAGCAGATCCTTTAATTCCTGTAAGTTGTGAGGTGGCGCTTCCATGGATTGGGCTTGTTTTTCCAGCACATCTTACAGATGCTTGATTGAATTGAGATCTGGCGAATTTGGAAGCTTAGTCAACACCTCAAATGCATTGTTGTGTTCCTCAGGAAATATAGTTTCCATTAAGGGGTGTACTTGATCAGCAACCATATTTAGGATAGGTGGTACATCAAAAGTAACAACCAGATGAATGGCTAGACCCAAGGTTTCCCAGTAGCACATTGCCCAAAGCATCATGCTGCCTCCGCCATCTTGCCTTCTTTCCATATTGCATCCTAGTGCCATCTCTTTCCCTGGTAAGCGACACACACACAGACCTGGCCATCCACATGACGTAAAAGAAAACGTGATCCATCAGACCAGGCCACCTTCTTCCATTACTCCATGGTCCAGTTCTGATGCTCATGTGTCCGTTGTAGGTTCTTTTGGCTGTGGACACGGGTCAGCATGGGCACTCTGACTGGTCTGTGGCTGTGCTGCCCATACACAACAAACTGCAATGCTGATTTTTCTGCTTTTAACTCATAATTGTCAGGGACAACATGTTTGCTTGCTGCCTAATAGATCCCACCAACTTTCAGATGCTATTGTAACAAAATAATCAATATTATTCACTTAACCTGTCAGTGGTCATAAAGTTATGGCTGATCAGTGTATACAGTTATTTCAACTACTTTTTTGGATGATTTTGTTTTTTTTGTGGAATAATGACTTTTATTTATACGTAGTTCATTACTGGTAATGTATTGCCTTTATACAGCATAAACCTTTGTGTATGTCATGTAACCTGTTTATCAATGACAGGAGCCTAAGTTGGCCTTTGAAGATGTGGATGCAGCAGAATTATACCCTTGTGTGATGTTTTACAGTAGCAACCCTGGAGAAAAGGTATAGTCGTCCTCTCTTGTATAGTTTACTGTTGGAAGACATACCTATAGTAAAAAAGATTATACTGTATAAGCATAAAGCATGTTACATTGCAGGATTTGTTTCTTTCCACATTGTAGGTGAAGATCTGTGACATGCAGATGAGAGGGACTCCCAGAGATCTGCTGCCTGGTGATCCTATCTGTAGTCCTGTAGCCACTGTCTTAGCTGAATCCAGTGTGCAGCTGCTGAGAGTGCTTCATCGTACTGAGCGATGGACTCATTGCATTAACAAGAAAATGGTGGAGCGCTTACAGAAGATCAAAGGTTGCCTGAGAGAAGTAGGAGGGAAGCTGAAGAAAAGTCGTTCTGTCCAGAGTCGTGAAGAGCATGAAACACGAGATGAGAAAGAAGAGGAGAAAGGGAAACATGGCAGACATGGACTGGCTGAGCTGGGGGAAACGCAACTTAAGACCCTCTGCATGGAAGTATGGCCTGTTCTGGCTGTCATTGGAGGTGTGGACACAGGACTTAGAGTGGGCGGCAGATGTGTTCATAAGCAGACAGGTCGGCATGCAACTCTTCTTGGTGTTGTGAAGGAAGGCAGTACATCTGCTAAGGTTCAGTGGGACGAGGCAGAGATTACCATCAGGTATGTACATATCTGTGCTGAAGCTTCATAGATACTGCTTGCATCCATGTGCTTAGTTTTAGTATCCTCTGAAAAGGCATTGGCCAGGAAGAGACAGATTTTTTATTTTATATCTGTGTAAAAACAGTTCACTAGGCATCTGCTCCTTTAAACTTGGGCTTTCACCAAGTTTTCAATAGTTCTAGCTCTAGAGTGATTGCAATAATTTGAGAAGATATTCTCTGCGCTTAATGTGGTTACATAAGGAATTTACATTAGATTACATTAAGAATGGGCCAGCCTATGGAATGAAAAAGGTTTGAACACCTGCCTTTTAATGTTCTCATTGCAGTCTGTGCCTTCCCAATGATTCCTTATTTTTTGTCTCATTGTCACAGCAAAAGTGATTGGAAAACTCTGTTGTATGATACAGACTGAAAGAAAAACCCAACAGGAGTGTTAACCCTTCCTCACTTTAGTTAAAGCTAAAATAACCTTCTGGACACAGTTTGGTTTTAACAAATGCAAACAGGGGTTATATAGAGTGCAATATGATATTGTAATCAATTAGTGTGCCTCAACTCAGGAAAAGTATTTAGGAATTCCAGCAGGGAAGAAAGCCGGTATACTCTTTGGTGAGAGTAGAGTGTGCGTGTGTGTGGGCATGCGTGTGTGTGTGTATATATTTATATTATACACACACAGTACTGTGCAAAATTTTAGGTAGGTTTGAAGAAATGTTGTAAAGTATTAATGTCCGATCGTTGGTGTTGCACAGTAAAAAACGAATTGTGTGTACCAGACTTTACAGTATTTCTTCACACCTGCGTGAAACTTTTTTACAGTACTGTATGAATAATTCTATTATAGGACATACTGCTGATGTTCATTTTAGGAGCAGATAAAAGGCCTAGTACTTTTTGATTGCATCTACTTCACCCAATATTTTTACAATTTGAATTAGACTGCTTAAAGTGTAAATTAAACATGGCTAAATATTTCTCCCTAATTTTTATTAAAGCATTTCTGTCAAACATACTTTGAGGAAAAAAGGTATTTGATCCCCTGCTGATTTTGTATGTTTGCCCACTGACAAAGAAATTATCAGTCTTTCATTTAATGGTAGGTTTATTTTAACAGTGTGAGACAGAATAACAAAAAAATCTGAAAAACGCATTTCAAAAAAGTTCTACAGTCATTTGCATTTTAATGAATGAAATAAGTATTTGACCCCTTCGCAAACCAGGACTTGGTACTTTGTGGCAAAACCCTTGTTGGCAATCAGTGGTCGGACGTTTCCTGTTGTTGGCCACCAGGTTTGCACACATCTCAGGAGGGATTTCGTCCCACTCCTCTTTGCAGATCCTCTCCTAAGTCATTAAGGTTTTGTGGTTGATGTATGGAAACTAGAAACTTCAGCTCCCTCCACATATTTTCTATGGGATTAAGGTCTGGAGACTGGCTAGGCCCCTCCAGGACCTTAATGTACTTCTTCTTGAGCCACTTGAGACACCTGGGAGCCAGAAATCTTGCTGATAGGGGATCAAATACTTATTTCACTCATTAAAACGCAAATCAATTTATAACCTTTTTGAAATGCGTTTTTCTGGATTTTTTTGTTCTGACTCGCTGTTAAAATAAACCTACCATTAAAATTAGACTGATGATTTTTGTCAGTGGGCAAACCTACAAAATCAGCAGAGGATCAAATACTTTTTTCCCTCACTGTAGCAAAAAAAAGCCTCATGGACCCAGACATTCAAGCACCTGGGCCAGATATAATATGTCTCCAGCATGTTGCGGTCTGTGTTATTCTGTGGTCTTTAGCTGCATGCTGTTTTATACATTCCCTTTATCCTCTCTCTGTCACCATGTCACTGTCTGTCTCTTGTCTACTGTTCTTCTCTGCTCCTTCCTCAGTGGCACCACAATGCTCTGATGTGCTTCCTGTGTGTCCGTGTCTTGGCAACTGTGATTGTATCAACATAATTTCCTGTATTCTCCTCTTGTCTATCCCTCACTTGCCTTTTCCTGTGTCGTTCTAATTTTTTTCTCAACCAAAGCTTCCCAACTTTTTGGTCGCCTAGTGACACACCTCTCTACAATCTGGAACCTTGTGATCCCCCACCTTTCGATGTGGCTCGTTTCCGTGGGCTGACTGCCTCCACACTGCTTGACCTTACATACCTAACAGGCATCCATGAAGACCCTGGAAAAGTCAGTGCCAAGCGTCATGAAAAGAAGCACCGCCATGAATCGGAAGAGAAAGGAGAACAGGAGCAGAAGGGAGATCTTGAGAACACGGATCGGACAGCAGAGGAGAAAATCGGCAGCAATTTAACTTCAAAATCAGAAAATGAATCAATTGGTCTTTTGGGAGACAATGCAGCTACTGATCAGCAGCATCACCTTATTGATGGGAAGCGGAAAAGTCATGACCACATACCAAGAAGCCATGATATTGCCCAGTCTGAAATTAGGGCTGTACAACTGTCCTACATAAACTTGGGAGCCATGAAATCTCTCGGAGTGCTGCTTAGCTGCAGTAAATATGCCGAACTTTTACTTATCCCCAAAGTGTTGGCTGAAAATGGTCACAATTCAGACTGTGCCAGTTCTCCTGTGGTACATGAGGATGTTGAAGTGAGGGCTGCCCTGCAATTTCTGATGCGTCACATGGTGAAGAGGGCGGTTATGCGTTCACCTATAAAGAGAGCCCTGGGGTTGGCTGATCTTGAGAGAGCACAAGCAATGATTTACAAGTTGGTGGTACATGGGCTTCTAGAAGAGCAGTTTGGTGGCAGGATAAGACCAGGTATTTATTGTATACTTTATATGTAACTGTAGTTTTGTAGCTTCATCTATAAATGTAATTGTTGTTTTTACTTACTCAACCAGTACACTTTGTACAAAACATCTGGTTTGACCTACAAGGATTCACAGTGATGTCAAGAGGTAATTTCTGTCCAATGCCAGTGATTTTCTACTTCTCAGTGCTGCTCTTACTTGGCCAGGTTGTCAGATTCTTCACCTCACTAGAGGGATTTCTCTTTTTTTTTATTTAGCAGCAGGGACAAAAATGTATTCTAGACATAAATATGTGGTGCAAAAACTATGATAGATCCTGCTGCATTAAAGTCTATGTAGTCCTTGTAGTTCCACGTCTGTGCTCTGTGGCAAACAAGAGAAGGGAGAGTAAAGGAAGTCCAATATGTCAGGGCCAGCCTTAGGTAGGGAAGCAGAAGCAAGCTCTGGGATATGTAAGAGATAATGAGAATGCTGGCACCTCTGAATTTGGACAAATTGTAAACCATAATGGTAAAAACTCACTTGCTTAATTACTCAATGACAGGCACATCTTAACTGTATGGTCCGGTGATGCATCTGTGGCATGAAGAGTCATCCTGGCTGCTCTAACAGCTTGTCCTAGCCGGCAAGATGGTGGTGTGTAGGAGGAAAGCCAAGAGAGAGGGATCGTTCCACCCCTCTCTTGGCTTTCCTCCTACACACTACCATCTTACCGGCTAGGACAAGCTGTTAGAGCGGCCAGGACGACTCTTCATGCCACAGATGCGTCACCAGACCATACAGTTAAGCTGTGCCTGTCATTGCGCAATTTAAAAGTGAGTTTTTACTATTATGGTTTACAATTTGTAACAGTCCATACTCAAGAGGCGCCTGCATTCTTTTCTTTTCTTAGAAAAATGTATTGTAGCTGGACCTTTATTTCAGGACTACCGAGGGTTGGCAGGATCACTGTAAATCAGTAATACACAAAATGGAATAGATCCTTTTGGGTGACAAGTATCTTAAAGGCTAGTTTACATGGGCAATTAATCTTTTGCAAGTGAGATTTAATCACTTGTTAGTCTGCTCATTTAAAGTGGTTGTAAACCTCAGACATGCAATTTGAACAAAACACATCCCTCTATAGTTTATACTTGTCTCAATTAGGAGCACTAAGTGTGATTTCTGTCTGCCATTTCGTTCCGCTGCTATAAGCATGAATCACTTTTGACAAATTTTCCTGACACCAAGCGAAAAATGGTGACGGGGAGGGAGCTGCGGCAGATTTGACAGCCTCATCTCTTCCTGTGCGCTGTGTGAAGGGGGTGTGTCCCTTCCCTCCAGTCAGCTCTCAGAGCACTCCTCACTGAACTCTGCAGAGTGTAACTTCAGATCTCTACCCTCTCTTTTTCTGACATCAGACAAGCTTTATAATCTCTGAATTTATGAAGATAAGACTGCAGCTAAATGGGTACAACATATATAGGAGGATTTGTTTCATCCCTCTGCACCACCTTAGGCCAGACACTTCACTGGGTGTATGGAAGGGTTTACAACCACTTTAAGCTTGAGCTACACATGTTATTTTTAGTAGCTCATTTGTGCTGCCATAATCAATAGTAGTTAGAAGTTGTTGATTACTAAATAAAACAAAGGCCTCCTATCGGAAAAGCTATGTAACTAGCACATAGTATCATACGATTGCATAATGCAGCAGTCATGTGCAGTTGTATATTGCAAGATGCTGGTTATTGCTACTTGTGTAGCAAACTCCATAGGGAAACATTTCTTTAGCAATCAAATGGTATTCCTAGGGATTAATTGCAATTGATATCTATTAGTATCACTGTTAAGCTACTAAAAATCTCAAATGTTACTGCTGGCAAGTGGTCACATCTCCCCATAACAAGAGACTAACACAGCCCTTGGGTAGCTTAGCCCTTAATGTGGATTTGAAGTTAAGGCATCTCTCTATTTTATATATATTTATAAATATATTTTAATCCCATATACGCACATTTATAGCGCTCTGTATAACCTCTGTACTTGAAGTTTCTCTCCACATTCGTAATTTCTATTTCTTTGTGGATTATCTCTGTGCTTCAGATTTAGATCAGCAGGCAGAGGAAAGCGACCAAGTCCAGCAAGCCCAGACTCCGGTCACCACCAGCCCATCTGCTTCCAGCACCACATCCTTTATGAGCAGTTCCTTGGAGGACACCACCACTGCCACCACGCCAGTGACTGACACTGAGACTGTGCCAGCATCTGAATCCCCAGGAGTCATGCCACTTAGTTTGCTAAGGTACAGCAAGCGATATTCCTTTCAGAGCAGATTATGTTCATGTTATCTTTATGTTAAGAGGATTCTATGTATTCATGCAGCACTTCTAACTTATGTATTATAAACCTTTTCAAAACGTTTACTTTTTGTTTTTCTCGTTTTGGGCTTAAGATAAGAGTGCCATACTATGACCAGTACATTGCAGTCAGAAAAGCATAGTCTCTAGATTGTAGCCATACTTGGGTTTAACATCTTATTAATATTTAATACTCTTGGATGTTCCTGTGAAGCATTTTTATATGCTACCTATGCATCTGCTAACCAAGTAGACATTTTCCTAACATCTCAGGGAGACAAAGCAGCGCTCATCTTAGTAAGTTAATAGATATAGGTTTAATAAAGGTTAAAAATGGCAACTCACAAAAGTGGAGATAGTTCAAGCATATTACAATTGACTTGTCTTTGCTATCCTGTGTCCAGACTGCTGGCGGTGTGCAGTACTGCCAAGGACTCTCGTGCTCTGGGGACCTCTTAAAAAACCTTATGCCTTTAGAACTACTTTAACCACTTGCCGACCGCCTCACGCCGATGTACGTCGGCAGAATGGCACGGGCAGGCATAAGCACGTACATGTACGTGATTTGCCTCCCGCGGGTCGGGGGCCCGATCGGGCCCCCGCCCGGTGCCTGCGGCGGTCGGTTTTCGTTCGGGAGCGATCCCGGACGAGGGGACGGCCATTCATTCATGGCCACCCCCTCGCGATCGCTCCCGACGAATGGAAATCCCCGGTGACATCACTTCCTCTCCTGTAATGTAAACACAGGAGAGGAAGTGATGTATTCTCTCCTCCGTGTCGGTATTTTTCGTTCCGACACGGAGGAGAGCGGATCAGTGAGTTGCACCAACACATCCCACACACAGTAGAACATGCCAGGCACACTCACACCCCCCCTTTACCCCCCGATCACCCCCCCAATTACCCCTGCCCCCCAGTCACAGTGACACCAATGTCATTTTTTTTTTTTTTTTTTTTTTTTTTGCATTGGTGTCATTTGTGACTGTAATAACTGTTAGGGCAGTTAGGGTTAGCCCCCTTTAGTTCTAATGTACCCCCCTAACCCCCCCAATAAAGGTTTAACCCCGTGATCACCCCCCGTCGCCAGTGTCACTAAGGCTGGGTTCACATTGCAGCGGTTTATGAGAACGAATGTGATTCGCACCGCACTGCAGTGCAAATCACATCCGATCTCTGTGCGATTCGAGTTCAGCCATTCGCCGCACCCGCCACACCCGCCGCACCCGCCGCAAATTCGCACGGGACCCTTTTTTTGGCCCGCAGCAGAATCGGATCGCATGGGTGTTCACACCATGCGATCCGAGTTTGCAGATCGCACTGCGATATGCGAACTGATCTGGGGGTGTCAGTAACATTTCACTGACACTCCCAGCAGTTCGCATAGGGCAGTGTGAACTGCCGCCGGGAGGCATGCGATGCGGGAACCCGCCGCGGATTTGCGGCGTTTCCGCATCGCTCCAGTGTGAACCCAGCCTAATAAGCGATCATTTTTCTGATCGCCGTATTAGTGTCACAGGTGACGCTAGTTAGGCAGGTAGGTATTTAGGTTCGCCGCAGCTTTTTATAGCGCTAGGGACCCCCATATACTACCGCATAAAGCCCCCTGATTGCCCCCTAGTTAACCCTTTCACCAGTGATCACCATATAACTGTTACAGGTGACGCTGGTTGGTTAGTTATTTTTTTATAGTTTCAGGGCACCCGCCATTTATTACCTAATAAAGGTTTAACCCCCTGATCACCCGGCAGGTGTCATTTGTGACTAATAACTGTTAGGGCAGTTAGGGTTAGCCCCCTTTAGTTCTAAGGTACCCCCCTAACCCCCCCAATAAAGGTTTAACCCCGTGATCACCCCCCGTCGCCAGTGTCACTAAGGCTGGGTTCACATTGCAGCGGTTTATGAGAACGGATGTGATTCGCACCGCACTGCAGTGCAAATCACATCCGATCTCTGTGCGATTCGAGTTCAGCTATACAGATAGTATGGCTGAATTCGTGTCGCACCCGCCGCACCCGCCGCAAACTCGCACGGGACCCTTTTTTTGGTCCGCAGCAGAATCGGATCGCATGGGTGTTCACACCATGCGATCCAAGTTTGCAGATCGCACTGCGATATGCGAACTGATCTGGGGGTGTCATTAACATTTCACTGACACTCCCAGCAGTTCGCATAGGGCAGTGTGAACTGCCGCCGGGAGGCATGCGATGCGGGAACCCGCCGCGCATTCGTGGCGTTCCCGCATCGCTCCAGTGTGAACCCAGCCTAATAAGCGATCGTTTTTCTGATCGCTGTATTAGTGTCACAGGTGACGCTAGTTAGGCAGGTAGGTATTTAGGTTCGCCGCAGCTTTTTATAGCGCCAGGGACCCCCATATACTACCGCATAAAGCCCCCTGATTGCCCCCTAGTTAACCCTTTCACCAGTGATCACCATATAACTGTTACAGGTGACGCTGGTTGGTTAGTTATTTTTTTATAGTTTCAGGGCACCCGCCATTTATTACCTAGTCTCACTAGTGTACCCCTAAATTTAGGGGTGTCTACTTTCTAAAATGGGGTCATTTGGGGGGGGGGGTTTGTGCCATCTTGGCATTTTATGGCCTTCAAAACTGTAACGCCCTTAGAAAGCCTGAAGGCGGTGCTTGGTTTTTGGGGCCCCGTACGCGGCTAGGCTCCCAAAAAGTCCCACATATGTGGTATCCCCGTACTCAGGAGAAGCAGCAGAATTTATTTTGGGGTGTCATTTCACATATGCCCATGGCATGCGTGAGCAATATATCATTTAGTGACAACTTTGTGAAAAAAAAAAAAAGTTTGTAATTTTCCCGCAACTTGTGGCAAAATATAAAATATTCCATGGACTCAACATGCCTCTCAGCAAATAGCTTGGGGTGTCTACTTTCTAAAATGGGGTCATTTGTGGGGGTTTTGTGCCATCTTGGCATTTTATGGCCTTCAAAACTGTAATAGGTAGTGAGAAGTGAACTCAAAAAATTACGCCCTTAGAAAGCCTGAAGGCGGTGCTTGGTTTTCGGGGCCCCGTACGCGGCTAGGCTCCCAAAAAGTCCCACATATGTGGTATCCCCGTACTCAGGAGAAGCAGCAGAATTTATTTTGGGGTGTCATTTCACATATGCCCATGGCATGCATGAGCAATATATCATTTAGTGACAACTTTGTGAAAAAAAAAAAAAAAAAAAAAAAGTTTGTAATTTTCCCGCAACTTGTGGCAAAATATAAAATATTCCATGGACTCAACATGCCTCTCAGCAAATAGCTTGGGGTGTCTACTTTCTAAAATGGGGTCATTTGTGGGGGTTTTGTGCCATCTTGGCATTTTATGGCCTTCAAAACTGTAATAGGTAGTGAGGCGTGAAATCAAAAATTTACGCCCTTAGAAAGCCTGAAGGCGGTGCTTGGTTTTCGGGGCCCTGTACGCGGCTAGGCTCCCAAAAAGTCCCACATATGTGGTATCCCCGTACTCAGGAGAAGCAGCAGAATTTATTTTGGGGTGTCATTTCACATACGCCCATAGCATGTGTGAGCAATATATCATTTAGTGACAACTTTGTGTAAAAAAAAAAAAAAAATTTTTTTTTTGTCATTATTCAATCGCTTGAGGCAAAAAAATAAAATATTCAATGGGCTCAACATGCCTCTTATCAATTTCCTTAGGGGGTCTACTTTCCAAAATGGGGTCATTTGGGGGGGTTTTGTACTGCCCTGTCATTTTAGCACCTCAAGAAATGAGATAGGCAGTCGTAAACTAAAAGCTGCGTAAATTCCAGAAAACGTACCTTAGTTTGTAGATGTGACAACTTTTGCGCAAACCAATAAATATACAATTATTGACTTTTTTTTTACCAAAGACATGTGGCTGAATACATTTTGTCCTAAATGTATGACTAAAATTGAGTTTATTGGATTTTTCTAATAACAAAAAGTAGAAAATATCATTTTTTTTCAAAATTTGCGGTCTTTTTACGTTTATATCGCAAAAAATAAAAATCGCAGAGGCAATCAAATACCATCAAAAGAAAGCTCTATTTGTGGGAAGAAAAGGACGCAAATTTTGTTTGGGTACAACATTGCATGACCGCGCAATTACCAGTTAAAGCAGCGCAGTGCCAAAGTGTAAAAAGACCTCTGGTCATTTACCAGCAAAATGGTCCGGTCTGAAAGTGGTTAAAGCAGAACAATACTCACTTTTTATACACCCGACTGCTGACACCTTCGGGGGAACTCTCTTTTGGATCGTAATCGCTACCTGCGGTCATTGGCTGGGTGGGGATGATGTCACTCCCGCGCATGCACGGGAGCTCAGTCAGATTCAGCATTGCCAAATTTGTACAGTGAGCTGCCCGTGTGTGATTCTCTATACAAGGGCGGACAGGCAGGTAAGTAACTTTAATGAAGAAGAGACCAAGCATGTTTCTTTTGCATTAAAACTCCTGCCTGTCCACTCATTTTAAAATTCAGGACTAAAGTTCTTTAAGGTAGATAATGACTCGGTGCAGAATAATGTCTGTGTCATCTTTGTAAAGGCTGGAGAGTAAAGAGATTAATTTATATAATAGTTCCTTTCTATATAAACATTAAGGCCTCATGTACACTGCTGCTGCTAAAGGACATTTAGGAGCAGTTGGGCATTTTTTTCAACTGCTCCTGAACTCTCCTGTTAGCTTATCAGTAGGGATGCACCAAAATTTCGGCCGCCGAAACATATCGGCCGAAAATGCCCTTTTCGGCAATTTGCCGAAGAGAAAAACGGCCAATAATGGAGCCGAAAATGGGGTGGGGCCAGAGTAGGGACGGGGCTCCGCCCCCCGCCCCTGGTGCGCCCATCATGAAAATCTATATCATGCTATAGTGCAGGAGAGCCGTCTCCACCACCTGTTTGATCACAGCGCGGGAACATCACAGCTTTCAGTTCAATAGCTGTGTGTTCCCGGCTGCGCGCCGTCACGTACAGCCCCTCCCCCTTGTCCGGGCACTTTGATAGACAGATCACCCGTAGGATTGGACGGATGATCTGTCTATCAAAGTGCCCGGACAAGGGGCAGGGGCTGTACGTGACGGCGCGCGGCCGGGAACACACAGCTATTGAACTGAAAGCTGTGATGTTCCCGCGCTGTGATCAAACAGGCGACGAAGGCGACTCTCCTCTTCTCTCTTGTCTTCACAGGTTAGCTGCTATGAGGGGACACACTGGCTGCTATGAGGGGACACACTGGCTGCTATGAGGGGGACACTGGCTGGCTGCATTGTATCAATTGTATCATGTATCATGTGTGCAATTTCTGACCATCTCCTGTACCATGTCCCCAGTCTCTGACCATCTCCTGTACCATGTCCCCAGTCTCTGACCATCTCCTGTACCATGTCCCCAGTCTCTGACCATCTCCTGTACCATGTCCCCAGTCTCTGACCATCTCCTGTACCACGTCCCCAGTCTCTGACCATCTCCTGTACCACGTCCCCAGTCTCTGACCATCTCCTGTACCACGTCCCCAGTCTCTGACCATCTCCTGTACCACGTCCCCAGTCTCTGACCATCTCCTGTACCACGTCCCCAGTCTCTGACCATCTCCTGTACCACGTCCCCAGTCTCTGACCATCTCCTGTACCACGTCCCCAGTCTCTGACCATCTCCTGTACCACGTCCCCAGTCTCTGACCATCTCCTGTACCACGTCCCCAGTCCCTGACCATCTCCTGTACCACGTCCCCAGTCTCTGACCATCTCCTGTACCACGTCCCCAGTCTCTGACCATCTCCTGTACCACGTCCCCAGTCTCTGACCATCTCCTGTACCACGTCCCCAGTCTCTGACCATCTCCTGTACCACGTCCCCAGTCTCTGACCATCTCCTGTACCACGTCCCCAGTCTCTGACCATCTCCTGTACCACTTCACCAGTCTCTGACCATCTCCTGTACCACGTCCCCAGTCTCTGACCATCTCCTGTACCACGTCCCCAGTCTCTGACCATCTCCTGTACCATGTCCCCAGTCTCTGACCATCTCCTGTACCACGTCCCCAGTCTCTGACCATCTCCTGTACCACGTCCCCAGTCTCTGACCATCTCCTGTACCACGTCCCCAGTCTCTGACCATCTCCTGTACCACGTCCCCAGTCTCTGACCATCTCCTGTACCATGTCCCCAGTCTCTGACCATCTCCTGTACCATGTCCCCAGTCTCTGACCATCTCCTGTACCATGTCCCCAGTCTCTGACCATCTCCTGTACCATGTCCCCAGTCTCTGACCATCTCCTGTACCATGTCCCCAGTCTCTGACCATCTCCTGTACCATGTCCCCAGTCTCTGACCATCTCCTGTACCATGTCCCCAGTCTCTGACCATCTCCTGTACCATGTCCCCAGTCTCTGACCATCTCCTGTACCATGTCCCCAGTCTCTGACCATCTCCTGTACCATGTCCCCAGTCTCTGACCATCTCCTGTACCATGTCCCCAGTCTCTGACCATCTCCTGTACCATGTCCCCAGTCTCTGACCATCTCCTGTACCATGTCCCCAGTCTCTGACCATCTCCTGTACCATGTCCCCAGTCTCTGACCATCTCCTGTACCATGTCCCCAGTCTCTGACCATCTCCTGTACCATGTCCCCAGTCTCTGACCATCTCCTGTACCATGTCCCCAGTCTCTGACCATCTCCTGTACCATGTCCCCAGTCTCTGACCATCTCCTGTACCATGTCCCCAGTCTCTGACCATCTCCTGTACCATGTCCCCAGTCTCTGACCATCTCCTGTACCATGTCCCCAGTCTCTGACCATCTCCTGTACCATGTCCCCAGTCTCTGACCATCTCCTGTACCATGTCCCCAGTCTCTGACCATCTCCTGTACCATGTCCCCAGTCTCTGACCATCTCCTGTACCATGTCCCCAGTCTCTGACCACCTCCTGTATAAAAATATTTTTTAACCACTTGCTTACTGGGCACTTAAACCCCCCTCAGTCCCAGACCAATTTTCAGCTTTCAGCGCTGATGCACTTTGAATGACAATTGCGCGGGCATACAACACTGTACCCAAATGAAATTTCTATCATTTTTTTCCCACAAATAGAGCTTTCTTTTGGTGGTATTTAGTTACAGCTCGGAGTTTTATTTTTTGCTAAACAAACAAAAAAAGATGCAAAAAAAAAAAAAAAAAAAAATCATGTTTTAATAGTTTGTTATAAAATTTTGCAAACGGGTCATTTTTCTCCTTCATTGAAGTGCGCTGATAAGGCGGCACTGATAGGCTGCATTGGTGGGCACTGATGGGCTGCATTGGTGGGCACTGATGGGCTGCATTGGTGGGCACTGATGGGCTGCATTGGTGGGCACTGATGGGCTGCATTGGTGGGCACTGATGGGCTGCATTGGTGGGCACTGATAGGCTGCACTTGTGGGCACTGATAGGCATAGTTAAGGCGGCACTAATAGGCACAGATAAGGCGGCACCGATGGGCACAGATAAGGCGGCACTGATGGGCAAAGATGGGCACAGATAAGATGGCACGGATGGGTGGCACGGATAAGTGGCACGGATGGGTGGCACGGATGGGCACTGATAGGTACCACAGATAGATGGGACTGATGGGCACTGATAGGTGGCACTGATAGGTGGCTCTGATGGGCGGCACTGCTGGGCACTGATGGGCGGCACTGCTGGGCACTGATGGGCGGCACTGCTGGGCACTGATGGGCGGCACTGGGGTGCAGCACCTTTGAGGCACTGTGGGTGGCACTGTGGGTGGCACTGTGGGGTGGCACTGTGGGCATTATGGGCACAGACGGGGGGCACTTACTTTTACTTTGTTATTTTTCAGGATGGCACTGCGGGAGGCAGGTGGGCACTGGCAGGTGGCATGTGGTGCCTTTCATTGCTGGCCGTGATCGGGACTGATGTCCCGATCACGGCCGCCGGTGATCGGCTTTTTTTTTTTTCTCCTCGCGCTGTCAGCGCGAGGAGGAATAATAGCCGATTACCGGCTCCGTTCTGTCACATGATCAGCTGTCATTGGCTGACAGCTGATCACGTGATAAGGGGTCGGGATCGACCCCTTACACGGATCGGTGATCAGGCGAGTCTCACGGACTCGCCGATCACAGAGCGCGCCGCGCGTGCCCCTCAGGGGGCGCGCAGGCCGCTCGTAACCAGGACGACGTCAATAGACGTAGTCCTGGAAATCTAGGTCCGCGCTAATGCCGTCATTCGGCAATAGCGCGGTACCCAAGTGGTTAAAAACAGTCATTTTCGGTATCAGTGCTGTTTCGGTATCGGTTTCGGTTTTCGGCCTAGTGTATTTTTCATTTTTGGTATCGGTTTCAGCACCAAAAAACCCATTCGGTGCATCCCTACATCAGTACATGTACACAGGGTCGTTTATAGTAGTTTCTAGGCAGTTGTGTCTAGAGGCTTTTTTTGGAACACAAAAATGGGTTCAGAAGCTGAGTTTAGAGGCATTTTAAGCGCCAAACGCTTCTAAGCTTAAACGGTAACTCGCGTTTAGCCGCGTTTCGTTTCCACGCATTTTGGGCTATTTTAAAAGAAAAAAAAAATTTATTTTATTTTTAAAATCGCTTCTAAATGTAAATGCGGCAAAACTGACATTTTAAACATGGGTTGCTATCTGTCAAGTTAAATTGAGCCACACAGTCTGTGTTGGGGGGATTATTTCTTCTTATGTACAACTTACTGAAAGTGAGGTCATCAATTTAACTATTTTGATTATTTTTATACTTGTTTCTATAGGCAAATGTTTTCAAGCTACCCTACTACTACTGTTCTGCCCACCCGTCGTGCACAGACTCCACCAATCACATCACTCCCCACATCACCCACGGATGAAGTAGGAAGAAGACAGAGCCTCACATCTCCAGACTCTCAGCCATCGAGACACACCAACCGTACAGGTAATATACTATTTGCCATATTTGAGATGGTGTAGCTGGTGGGTTTTTTGGTCATGGCTTGTTGATATTCATATCTTCTGCTTTGTAAGACTTCTTTCCCTCAGCAGAAAGACAGATTCTTCATTAATCATTGTGCTTGTTTTTCCACAACACTGAGGCCGCGTACACACGGGCGGACTGTTCGCCCAACCTTGTCCGCTGAACAGTGTTTGGGCGGACAGTCCGCTCGTGTGTGGGCTTTCAGCGGACAGTTGGACGGACAAGGTCTTTCGGAAATTCCGAAAAACTGTCCGCTGAAACTGTGTTTGAGCGAACAGTCCGCCCGTGTGTGGGCTTGTCCGCTGTACTTTCGAAATGAGCGGACTGTTCCCGCTCGGAAAGTCCGCCCATTTCGAGCGCGTGTACAGGTAGGCGGGGCCCGCGAAGGAAACGTCGCGGGCTCCGCCGCCTGGAATGGGCTTAAAGGGGAACCCCAACGCCGAAAAAAATCGGCGTGGGGGTTCCCCCAAAGTCCACACCAGACCCTTGTCCGAGCACGCTACCCGGCCGGCCAGGAAAGGGGGGCGAGCGAGCGCGCCCCCCCTCCTGAGCCGTACCAGGCCGCGTGCCCTCAACATGGGGGGGTGCCTTGGGGAAGGGGGGGCCGCGCGGCCCCCCCACCCCAAAGCACCTTGTCCCCATGTTGATGAGGACAAGGGCCTCTTCCCGACAACCCTGGCCGTTGGTTGTCGGGGTCTGCGGGCGGGGGGCTTATCGGAATCCGGGAGCCCCCTTTAAGAAGGGGGCCCCCGGATACCGGCCCCCCACCCTATGTGAATGAGTATGGGGTACAATGTACCCCTACCCATTCACCTGTGAAATAAAGTACAATAAAACACACAACACAGAGAAAAAGTATTTTATTGCACAGCCGGGGGTCTTCCGTCTTCGGGGGTCTTCTCGCCGGACTCCTCCGCTATGTGTGTGTAGCTCTTTTGCCAGCGGAGGAGTCCGGCTTTCTTCCTCCCCGCCGCCGGCCTCTTCTCCCGACTTCGGGGGTCTTGTCCCCCTCTTCGGTTCTTCTGCCGGGCCACCGCGCCTGGTCCGGTGGCCCGGTCTTCTGTCGCCGTCTTCCGTTCTTCTGTCGCCGTCTTCCGTTCTTCTGTCGCCGCCTTCGGTTCTTCTGCCGGGCCACCGCGCCTTCTTGTAGCTCTTTTACAGGCGGTGGCCCGGTCTTCTGTCGCCGCTGTCGCCTTCCGTTCTTCTTCTTGTTCTTCTTGTTCTTCTCCAGGAGATGTTGACACGTCGCTCCCTCCGGCCGGAATGCCAGAGCCGCCCTGCGCTGTGACTTATATAGTGACAATGGGGCGGGGTCACATGGTATATGTCACATGGGTTGGTCACATGGGTTGATGTCACATGGGGACTATGACATCGTAAGGGGGCGGGGTCACCATGTGACCAACCCATGTGACCCCGCCCCATTGTCACTATATAAGTCACAGCGCAGGGCGGCTCTGGCATTCCGGCCGGAGGGAGCGACGTGTCAACATCTCCTGGAGAAGAACAAGAAGAACAAGAAGAAGAACGGAAGGCGACAGCGGTGACAGCGGCGACAGAAGACCGGGCCACCGCCTGTAAAAGAGCTACAAGAAGGCGCGGTGGCCCGGCAGAAGAACCGAAGGCGGCGACAGAAGAACGGAAGACGGCGACAGAAGACCGGGCCACCGGACCAGGCGCGGTGGCCCGGCAGAAGAACCGAAGAGGGGGACAAGACCCCCGAAGTCGGGAGAAGAGGCCGGCGGCGGGGAGGAAGAAAGCCGGACTCCTCCGCTGGCAAAAGAGCTACACACACATAGCGGAGGAGTCCGGCGAGAAGACCCCCGAAGACGGAAGACCCCCGGCTGTGCAATAAAATACTTTTTCTCTGTGTTGTGTGTTTTATTGTACTTTATTTCACAGGTGAATGGGTAGGGGTACATTGTACCCCATACTCATTCACATAGGGTGGGGGGCCGGTATCCGGGGGCCCCCTTCTTAAAGGGGGCTCCCGGATTCCGATAAGCCCCCCGCCCGCAGACCCCGACAACCAACGGCCAGGGTTGTCGGGAAGAGGCCCTTGTCCTCATCAACATGGGGACAAGGTGCTTTGGGGTGGGGGGGCCGCGCGGCCCCCCCTTCCCCAAGGCACCCCCCATGTTGAGGGCACGCGGCCTGGTACGGCTCAGGAGGGGGGGGCGCGCTCGCTCGCCCCCCTTTCCTGGCCGGCCGGGTAGCGTGCTCGGACAAGGGTCTGGTGTGGACTTGGGGGGGACCCCACGCCGATTTTTTTCGGCGTTGGGGTTCCCCTTTAAGCCCATTCCAGGCGGCGGAGCCCGCGACGTTTCCTTCGCGGGCCCCGCCTACCTGTACACGCGCTCGAAATGGGCGGATTTGCCTCCTCCTTACGTGGGCGAGTCCGTTCATTTCAAAAGTTGAGCGAACTGTTTGCCCAACCTTGTTCGTCAAACAGTCCGCTCGTGTGTGGGCAAGTCCGCTCATGCAAATTTTGAGCGGACTGTTTGACAAACTGTTTGCCGAACAAGGTTGGGCGAACAGTCCGCGCGTGTGTACGCGGCCTTACATGCCCTCAGAGCACTTCAGTCCAGTTCATCTAAAACCAAAACTTTATAACTACATAGTTTATATTTTTATTTCAATGTCCCCTCTAGGGTCTTGAAGAGAGTCCCTCTGTGAGGGGAAATCAAGAATTCTGAGTTGTCACCAGAACAAGAGAAGTAGAAAATGTTCCCAAAGGGACCCTTGTTCCCATGATGGCTGTCTAAGACCCTTCCAAGGTCAAGCTTGCTGAGCCGGGAATCTGTACGTTGATGCCCACTGAGCAGGCAGATGGCTGGTCTGTGCCCGCTCTGCTTATGCAGAGCGGACACATTGGTGTGATTAGCAAGCTGTAATATAACAACAATCATTTTAAGAAATAGCATTAAATAATATAAATAAATATTGGAACTTGCCTATTTTATGTGAAACATGTGCTGTTTTTCTTCTGAACAGGTGCTCAATTCTGGGTTTAAATTGATATAAGCAGTGTACAGGGGGCAGCAGGGCAGAGCACAGGAGGTCAGAACACAATACAGGGGGGACAGCAGGGCACACAGCAGAAAATGGGGCACATCATGGGGCACACAGCAGGTCATAGGGCAGCCAGTATGGCTTGGGGCACATTCTAGGGCACACAGCAGAAAATGTGCCACTCGGCAGGACATAGGGCACACAGCAGAACATGGGGCTCATGATAGGGCACACCATGAGGTAAACTGCCTAACATGGGGCACACAGCAAGGTACAGGGCACACAACATGGTACAGGGCACATAGAAGGGTACAGGGCACACAGCAGGGCCAAAAACATGGTACAGGGCACTGAACATGGTACACAACATGGTACAGGGCACACAGCATGGTTCCAAGGCGGTGAAGACCATGGGGCACACAGCAGGGTGCAGGAAATGGAACACGCAGCAGGGTGCAGGAAATGCGGCGCACATCAGGGTACAGGAGGATGCTGGACACACGGGGCACAGGGCAGGGTACAGGAGGATGCTGAGCATGGGGCACAAGGCAGGGTACAGGCGCATGCTGGGCACAAGACAGGGTACAGGAGGATGCTGGGCACAACAAGGCAGGGTACAGGAGGATGCTGGGCACAATAAGGCAGGGTACAAGAGGATGCTGGCCACAGGGCACAAGGCAGGGTACAGGGGTATGCTGGGCACAAGGCAGCGTACAGGAGGATTCTGGGCACAACAAGGCCTGGGTAAATCAGGAAGCTGGGCACAAGGCAGGGTACAGGAGGATGCTGGGAACAGGGCACAAGGCAGGGTACGGGAGGATGCTGGGCACAAACGGAGGGAGACAACAGGAAGTAGGATTAAATCTACCCATAGGAAGGGAAAGTCAATCCTGTAATGGGGAAATGGGTGTCTCCACTGAAGGTTTATCACCAGTGGTGGCCAGTCCATTAGGGGCGCCCGGGCGCTGCCCCCTCTCTCCTCTCCAACCCCTATATGCAGTGGATAGATTCATGGCTGCCCCCTATTCGCGTGTCCGCCCCCTTTCAGGGTACCAGGCACATGAATTACAGCGGCCAGAGTAGTCTTTTTTTTTTTTTTTTTTTTTTTTTTTTAAGCACCCAATTAGAGCCATAGGCTTCAAAATAGCGTGGGCTCGGGTTGCAGAGCATGCGCCCTGAGCCCACCCAGGTGTGTTGCAACAGCGAATGAATATTCGCTGTTGCAACACTGATCCTCCTCCCGGCCAATTGGGAATTGGGTGTGGTACCCGTCACCCGATTAGCTGACAGTGCAGGCGATCCTAGTGGATGCCTTGCAAGGAGGAGAGAAGAGACGCACACATTTTTTGGGGGCTGGAGTTGCACTTAAATGTACCTGTTCCAACTTGCATCCAAATTCAACTTAAGAACAAACCTACAGGACTGATCTTGTTTGTTACCTGGGGACTGCCTTGTAAGCTGGAAATGAGCAAACCTGTCAGATTTCCTTAACTTCAAAGCAATCAAATATCACTTCTCCAGCGCTTACGGTAAAAGAAAATTCTATAAATACATTATGTAAAATAGCTGCTGCTATAATAAAGATAATGTTGATCCTACTCCTGGCCAATCACGAAAGCGGGTCTTGACACCGTTACGGGTTTGGCTGAAAGGACAGGCGATCCTATTGGATGCCTAGGAGGAGGGAGAAGACGAACAACTGAAGCCACCATGATGCAGAAGAGGACACAGGAGCTGCTGTTATCCCCCCGGACCTGGAGCCCTGCCCGCCCACAAACCTATTGGGCAAGTACCGACCTACCTAGAGCTGGGGGGGAGGGTCTGGTTTGATTGCTGCTGTACCCCCACAACAAAAACCACTGGCCTAAATAGTGACCTACCTATATTTAACCCTACAAAGTGCCTTATACCTAAGTGGTGTCATTCCCTGTGAATATATTGTCTTTAGTACAGTTTAAACAGCTTTATTCAGGAAAAGCTGTAAGTAAATGCATCATTCCAACTACTCATGTATAATTAATTAATATTTTCTTCCAAAAGATATAGTATGCTTATAATTTAACATTTTTAATTTGTTTTGTATTTTTGTTTTCTTTTTTTGATTATTTATTTTATTTATTTATTTTTTAATGTTTGTCACCACAGCTTTGTCAGACCCCAGCAGCCGCCTATCCACTTCCCCTCCCCCTCCTGCTGTGGTTGTGCCTCTTCTAGAAATGGGATTCTCCATCAGACAGATCAAAAAAGCCATGGAAGCTACTGGTAATTGTTTTTTTCTGCCTTGAATCTCTTACCCACCGCAGACCACACTGTGCCTGCAAGATCTGATTAGCAAACCACCACAAAGGACACACACAGGTTACTTTTAAAATGTTTGTGTTATAGAATACTTGAAGGCTATCAGTATATCAGAATTACTGTTAAAAGCATAAGGGACATAAAATGTTCTAAATGTGATCAGATGCTTTTCGATGACAGACATATATTTACAATATTGAACCCCGTTCTTGGTTACATTGTTGGTTGCTGACTCTGCTTGTTAATACAGGTATTGGTTTGGTTTGTCATTTTTTTTATTGTGTTCTTTGCACATGGTTACCTTCTAGGTGCAAGAGAGGCTGACCCGCAGAACATCACTGTACTGGCCATGTGGATGATAGAACATCCAGATGATGAAGAGAGATATTCAGGGAGGCCCAATGAGCAGTGCCAAGGAGACGCTGTTTCTGGAGCTGGGGGTAAATCCAATGATGTGGTTTTCACAGGAGACATTTCCTCCACTGACAACCCAGAGCTGGAAGAGTGCTTTTGTGAGAGGTATGTACAGGATATTTAATGAGCCACGGCACAGAAAGTCTCTGGTTCATAAACAAATCTGCTTTGATTAATGTTTTCTGAATAAAGACAAATCTCATACTCTTATGGTACACTTTATGTTTACTAGCTTGACCATAGGTGTAGCTAAAAACTTGAAGGCCACAATGCATGTTTTGGACTTTCTACACTTTGCACTTTACTGCCACTCTGCAGTGTTTAAAGTGGAGTTCCACCCAAAAATGAAACTTCCGCTTTAAGCACTCCTCGCCCCCTTGGCATGTCATTTTTTGGGGGTTGGGAGTGGGGGTTTCGTTGGGAGGGGGACTTCTTGTCCCACTTCCTCCTTCTGCCCAGGGACCGCCAAGGCGACTCCTCCTTTCGCCTTAGGCGGCCCCCCTCTTGGCGATCTCCTGGGACACGTGACAGGTCTCAGGTGATCGCCTGTCCACTCCGGGAGTGTATCGCGACTCGTTCATGCGCCCTGCGTGCCCGACCGTGAACCCGAAAGCTGTCACGGCCAGGTGCCCAGAGTGGCAATGGAGGCGCTGGCAGAGAGGAGAGACTCTCTGTTCGGCCACATCGCTGGACCGTGGAACACATAAGTGTCTCTTAAAAGTCAACAACTACACTTTTTGTAGCTGCTGACTTTTAATAAACATATAAAAAGCCTGTAACTCCGCTTTAAGTACCTACAGCAGTTAAAACAACAGTTCTCTGCACTCGGTTGTGTGGTATGTCTAATGCACGAGCTTCCATGTCAGTGCATGCTTCAGAGCTGTAAATTTATATAGAACGTGTAAAGATAGGATTATGGAAGATGCTGTTGCTAATGTGTTATGGAGGGTACGAACACTGGGGCCTGGTTTTGGTGGTACCACCTGGTGAGTCACTGACCTGGAACAAGTATGCAAGATAGGAGTTTAGAATCGTCAGACTTCATTAGCTTAATGCTTGTTTGTCTTTGACTCAGTAGGTAGTAAAACAAGGTCGAGTTGACAACCCTAGAAAGTACAAAACAAGCCATCATTGTCCCTTCCTATACCTCTGTGCTCAAAGATTCATTATAACCACTATAGTCTACCCCTTCCATGAAGGAATAAAGTGTTGTGTTGTCACAGCTGTGAGTGCAGCCTCTACCCCACTTATCAGATTGGGTCAGTGCAGGATCGTATTTGCAATAGATTCTAAGCACAGATGGAAAGAATCACCAACTTGTGGGGTGAAATAGAAATGGTTTCACAGGTGGTGCATGTCTACAACTACATAATTTATTCTGGTTGCCTTAACTCATTGGAAAAAAATTTGTACATGGCTGATTTACTAGTAAAAAATGTCTAAAACAAGTTCCCTTTGTTAATCAACATGTGAATTCAGATCTTTAGATATAATATTAAGAGTTTAAGAATTTATAATATCATTAACATCCATTTGCAGCCCAGACAGCATGGAACAGGCAGAAAATGCAGGAGCCAGCAGTGGAAACCAGAGTAGAGGGAGGTCTACAGTTACTAAAAGACAGAAGTTTGATTTGGCAGCAAGGACACTGTTGGCAAGGGCAGGTAAGTCATTGTTCATTGTGCCTATTGGCTATTTTTTTAGGTATTTATATAGCACTGACAATATATGCAGTGCTTTACATACACAGTAAGCATTCACATCAGTCCCTGTCCTCAAGGAGCTTACAATCTAAGGTCCTTAACTCACATTTGTATACATACTAGACAGGAATTAATTAACCAACAAGCATGTCTTTGGAGTGTGTGAGGAAATCCACTCGGGCACAGGGAGAGCATGCAAACTCCAGGCAGGTAGTGTTGTGGTTTGGATGCTGGCAGGCAGAAGTGCTGACCACTAAGCTACTGTGCTATATGCCTTTCCAATAGGAGGGTGAACAGAATAACTTTTAGATTGCAAGCTCTAATGAACAGGGCCCTCCGATTCCTCCTGTATTGAATTGTATTATAACTGTACTGTCTTCCCTCATGTTGTAAAGCGCTGTGCAAACTGTTGGTGCTATATACAGCAGTAACTCACTGCATGAGTGCTAATGCTTTCTCCTGGTTATTTGAAGTAGCGCAGTAATGTGAAAGTGCAAAGAACAATTTTTTACATAAATAATTTAGTCTTAGGATGGGTTCAGTGAGCTCCAGCAGGTGTAATTCAAAACGCTGGGGGATCACCTTGTTAAATATGTTATGTTAAATATCTACGTATTTAAGATGTACTCTCTCTACCGCAAGCAAATTATTTTGTTTGTAATAAATCAGTTCGCAGAGCTCACTACACAAGTTCAAATATTGCTAACTTAAAGTAATTGTAAAGGCAGAAGGTTTTTTTATCTTAATGCATTCTATGTAATAGGATAAAAAGCCTTCTGTGTGCATCAGCCCCCTAATACTTACCTGAGCCCCATCTAGATCCATCGATGTAGGAGTGTCTTGGCTGCCCGGGACTCCCCTCCTTTTTGGCTAAGACAGCAGTGTGGCGCCATTGGCTCCCGCTGCTGTCAAAGTCAGTCAGCCAATGAGAGAAAGGGGGCCAGGCCACGGCTCTGTGTCTGAATAGACACGGGAAGCTGTAGCTCGGTTCGGGTGCCCCCATAGCAAGCTGCTTGCTGTGGGGGCACTCAACAGGAGGGAGGAGCCAGAAGCACTGAAGAGGGACCCGAAAAGAGGAGGATCCGGGCTGCTCTGTGCAAATCCACTGCAACAGAGCAGGTAAGTATAACATGTTTGTTATTTTTAACTGGAAAAAAAGGAGACTTTAGTTTCCCTTTAAGGTTGCTAGTTACTTCAGTTAGGTGTGTAAGGAGGGCAGAAACAGGAGCCCTATGAGATAAACATTTATGAGAAAATAAGGCCTATGGCAGTTAGATGCCCGTGTCGAAACCTAATCAATATTTATGTAATTTTAAAATAGGGCAGCCATTGCCCTATGATGTGATTGGAGATGATCAAGGTTTATAAACGTAACTATCTCCAATTAAATGAGGTGGGTGGATAAAGTATAGTTTCCAGTTCTGCATATCATATATTTCTGAGACTTTTATAATCCTAAATTCTAACTTCCTCCTCCATTTTGCAACTTTTTTCTGGTCAGCTGGTTTGTACCGCACTGTCCAAGCTCATCGCAACCAAGGTCGAAGAGATGGTGTGTCCCTGCAGCAGGAGCCTGGAGCCTTGTATGACCTAAATTTGGATGAGGAGCTTGAGATCGACCTTGATGATGAAGCCATGGAGGCAATGTTCGGACAGGAGTTAGCCAGCGATAATGATATTCTGGGAATGTGGATCCCAGAGGTACTGGACTGGCCAACATGGGTGTGTGACAGCAGCTGGAGCTGCTTCCATCTCTGCTCTAATCCCTCACCCCTCGCTTTACTCCCCAACATGAGATGAAGAGCATCGATGCATGCAGCTTCCAGCTAGAGAATTTAAATGCTATTTATAAGCCTGAACTATATTGGTACAGTAAAACCTTGGATTGTGAGCATAATTTGTTTCGGAAACATGCTTGTAATCCAGAGCACTCGTATATCAAAGTGAATTTCCCCATAAGAAATAATGGAAACGTCCACAACCATTTATTCCTAGGTCTTTCAGTTTATAGTCCATATAAAAATATTATAGCATTGTGATGGGTTGTGTAACCATAAAATGTCCATCCACAAATGGCAGCCTCCACAAGAAAATTAGAAGCAAAATCCAGCAGGAGCTACAGCATATAAAAAAGATGGGTGCCTCTAAGTGTAGCAATACGGTTACATTTATTGAAGGTACGGTACAACATTTAGCAACTCACATGGTTGATTAAAACAGGCACATCTAAGTATGCAGGCATCTGGGGTAAGGCTGTCTACATAGACCATCCTCCACACCGCCAGCGCTCACCGATGTTAGTCTGCAATCGTGACCAGGACGACTACCCTGAAAGCAAGGCTTGAATCGATTGTGGAGCGCAGAGTGGAAGGGATGACGTCAATGGAGGGGCAGAGGACAGTATGTGGACAGCTTTACCCTGGATTCCTGCATACTTAGATGTGCCTGTTTTAATCCTCAACCATGTGAGTTGCTAAATGTTGTACTTTCATTAAATGTAACCATATTTCTACACTTAGAGGCACCTCTCTTCACTTTTATACTCGGTTGTGACATGACACTACTTGTGTATCGAGTCAAAATGTATTTGTTTTGTCTTGCAAAACGCTCTCCAACCAAGATTTTACTGTGCAAGCAATAATATGCATACTAATATTTTTGGGCTTTAGTAATAAACAATGACCTTGGTTCCATGAACATTAAGAAAAAAAATATACTAATATCTACTATATAAGCATAGTAAACAGCATTTCTCCTAATCTCAGCATGCCAGTTGACATAACCCTTTTCTTGTATGTATTGCTCGTATTGTGTATGTCATGCAAAATGCTGCTGAATCTCAGACCTAGTAATGTGCATGTTCTGCTGAACTATTCCCAACCTTATGTCTTGAGCTGTGGTTTACATGCTCACAATTGAAATAGTTTGTTTCCTTTACAGCATGTGTGTGAAACAGATGAACGAGAGGAGGTAGTTATCTGTGAGCTATGTGAGGCAAGTGTGCTCAGTTTTAATCAACACATGAAGAGGTACCACCCAGGCTGTGGACATAGTGCCAACCGCCAGGGGTACCGCAGCAATGGCTCCTATGTTGATGGCTGGTTCGGTGGAGAGTGTGGCAGCGGGAATCCCTATTACCTGTTATGTGGCAGCTGCCGGGAGAAGTACCTTGGCCTGAAGAGCAAGCGCAAGACAACTGCTTCAGAAAAGTGAGTATCTAAACTGCCAGATTTCTCTTGCATATTGTGCACTATACTGTCCTTAAAGGGGATCTTTGATCATTCGTTACACCTGATACAAATCAGTAGGTCTTATATCACCATAACCAAATCACATTAGAATTTTGAGTAAAAAAGTTCCTCTGTTTTGTTGATAAATGGGGGAAAAACTCTTGTTGCCAGGCAGCTTTGATTATATACAGTGGTGTGAAAAAGTGTTTGCCCCCTTCCTCATTTCCTGTTCCTTTGCATGTTTGTCACACTTAAGTGTTTCGGAACATCAAACCAATTTAAACAATAGTCAAGGACAACACAAATAAACACAAAATGCAATTTGTAAATGAAGTTGTTTATTATTAATGGTTAAAAAAAAATCCAAACCATCATGGCCCTGTGTGAAAAAGTGATTGCCCCCCTTGTTAAAACATACTATAACTGTGGTTGTCCACACCTGAGTTCAATTTCTCTAGCCACACCCAGGCCTGATTATTGCCACACCTGTTCACAATCAAGGCATCACTTAAATAGGAGCTGCTTGACACAGTAAGGTCCACCAGAAGATCCTTAAAAGCTACACATCATGCCGAGACCCAAAGAAATTCAGGAACAATTGAGAAAGAAAGTAATTGAGATCTATCAGTCTGGAAAGGGTTATAAAGCCATTTCCAAAGCTTTGGGAATCCAGCGAACCACAGTGAGAGCCATTATCCACAAATGGCGAAGACATGGAACAGTGGTGAACCTTCCCAGGAGTGGCCGGTCGCCCAAAATTACCCCAAGAGCGCAGCGACGACTCATCCAAGAGGTCACAAAAGACCCCACAACAACGTCCAAGGAACTGCAGGCCTCACTTGCCTCAGTTAAGGTCAGCGTTCATGCCTCCACCATCAGGAAAAGACTGGGCAAAAATGGCCTGCATGGCAGAGTTCCAAGGAGAAAACCACTGCTGAGCAAAAAGAACATCAAAGCTCGTCTCAATTTCTCCACAACACATCTTGATGATCCCCAAGACTTTTGGGACAACATTCTGTGGACCGATGAGACAAAAGTGGAACACTTTGGAAGGTGTGTGTCCAAGTATATCTGGCATAGAAGGAACACTGCATTTCATAAAAAGAACATTATACCAACAGTAAAATATGGTGGTGGTAGTGTGATGGTCTGGGGCTGTTTTGCTGCTTCAGGACCTGGAAGACTTGCCGTGATAAAAGGAACTATGAATTCTGCTGTCTACCAAGAGATCCTGAAGGAGAATGTCCAACCATCTGTTCGTGTACTCAAGCTGAAACGAACTTGGGTTCTGCAGCAGGACAATGATCCTAAACACACCAGCAAGTCCACCACCGAATGGCTGAAGAAAAACAAAATGAAGACTTTGGAGTGGCCTAGCCAAAGTCCTGACCTGAATCCTATTGCGATGTTGTGGTATGACCTTAAAAAGGGCGTTCATGCTCGAAAACCCTCTAATGTAACTGAATTAGGACAATTCTGCAAAGATGAGTGGGCCAAAATTCCTCCAGGACGCTGTAAAAGCCTCATTGCACGTTATCGCAAACGCTTGGTTGCAGTTGTTGCTGCTAAGGGTGGCCCAACCAGTTATTAGGTTTAGGGGGCAATCACTTTTTCACACAGGGCCATGATGGTTTGGATTTTTTTTCACCTTTAATAATAAACACCTTCATTTACAAATTGCATTTTGTGTTTACTTGTGTTGTCCTTGACTATTGTTTAAATTGGTTTGATGTTCCGAAACACTTAAGTGTGACAAACATGCAAAGGAACAGGAAATGAGGAAGGGGGCAAACACTTTTTCACACCACTGTAATTGCTAGTTATAGACCCTAGTTCCTCTTTAAAAAAACATAAATAATATTGTATTAGGGAACTAAGAAGTAATAGTGGACACCTCCCGTGCAAAATGTTTTTAGTAGTAGTAATAGAAATAATTGCTGTTTTTTTTAGGGCCATATCACACTAGCGATACTGTGGCTGGCAAATTCTGCAGTGCTTCATCCAACAAGGAGAGAGCACCATAGGAACAGTTGAGTGCTCACCTTGGCAGTTTTTTTGCTGAAGGGTTGCTGCTGGTGATGGGATGACTAATGTAACATGGCCCTAATTTCTAAGTTGTTGGTACTTACTGTTGCCTGGCCCTTTTAGATCCATGTGTAAGATAGCATCGTTCACCTTTAGGAATATGTTACATTTACATGTTACACCTGTATTGAGGGTGTAACATGTTCCTAAGCCCCCCTCTCCCGTGACAGCATGCATGTGTTCTTCTCCCCGGCACAGGGATCTGTGGATAAATAAACTGCAAATCCCGTCTGCCACTGCTGCAGACAGGCTTGTAGTTCTCAGTGGACCACGAATGTGGTAATCAGTGTCCTCCTAGTCCATTGACACTTCTCCAGGTTATTTACTGAATATCTGTATAGAAATGCGGAGCAGAGAGCAGAAGGAAGTGAATGCAGGAGTGATTGATCATGGGTGCTATGCTTTGCAGGCTCCAATGGACAAAATTATAAATGCACGTTATTTTATAATTTTTTTTCTTAAAGGTGAACTTCGCTTTTAAAGTAGAATTCCATGTTTAAAATGGCCCGAACAAACTATTTCCATTAAATAAATATGTGGCCACTCAGAAGATGAATGCCTTCCAATCCTGTGATAAATGGGCATGTCACACTGCCACCTAAATCGCCAAAATGCAACAGCTACTTTTTCTTATAAAAATTGCTTCCTCAAGGACTAAACTGCCACAGAATCAAAATCGCTAGAGAGGGAGCAGCAGTTGAGCTGGCTTGGGCACTAAGGGAAGAATGCCATGGAGAAAGCAAAGTGAGATTTAGCATTCCTGTGCTGGCGTGTTGTCACTGGTAACAGAATTGCTAGCGCAGGACAGGACTTTGATTGACTGGGATTTCTATGGGGTACCACCAACTTTAACATCTTAAGCACACAGCTTTGTATGAGCCATGGTTTTTCTTTGTGGCTGGGAGCCTATGGTTCCTGGAGATAGGAGTGGGGCTGATGAGCATCTGCATTGAACAGACATGTATCTGTGGGAAACACACACAGAAGTATCGGACACTGAAGGTTCCAGTGACAGCTGTATCTCTGGGAGTGAAGTCTGAATTCAACAGAGTCTGCAGTCTGGCAACATACTATACTACAGGTAAGTATTAAAGCATATCACCCATACTGCTATTGGAAGGCATTCTTCTGATGTCTATATTGGATACATTTCCTACTAGGTATTTGGAAATAAACTTTTTAGCAACTTTTCTTTGTGTGCTTTTACTCACTTCATGTTTAGATACATTGGATTTTCACAGCCTGTGTCGTCTTATTTCATCGGAGTACATTTGGTTAATACTATTCTATGAACTATCACAGCAGACGTGTAGTAGGGTAAGGTTTTTGATGGAAATACTTTATGCTTCAGGTACAAAGGACATGCCCCCGATCTGATTGGCAAGCAAGACAGTGTGTATGAAGGTAAATAAATATTGGATTTATATAAAACGTAAGCATCAAAGGGGTTGTTAAGCCACTCTAACATGCTTTATATTATCCTCTGTCTTTTAATGCAGTGTGACCCCGTGTGTGTGATTTAAAAAAAAAAAGTATATTCCTTATTTCTGAGTGGCGATCGTGTGACCGGCCGGCTCTCTCCATTCCCTATCTGACAGCTGCTTCTGGCGGGGCCGAGATTCCCCCACTGATGTCCGTCAGGAAGAGAGAGCCGTTCGGTCACCTGAGTGCTAATCGGCGCTCAGAAATAATGTATACTGCGTTTAAAAAAAAAAAAACACACACGGGGGCATACTGCGTTAAGAGACAGCGCTGATAGTATATAAAGGTACATCATGGTATTCCAGCAGCGGGGGGGGCGGGGGGGGGGGTGGAGTAACACCGCTCCAGGTGATGCTAATAATGCTAATACCTTCCTTAATGATCAAGTGCAGGTCCAGTCTGTGATCTGGGTAACTGATGCAGGAGACAAAACGATTGACCGCATGCCAAGAATAAGTGAAATTGCTTTATTGGTATAAAAACATCTAACGTGAGAAACCATCAAGGTTCACAGCATCATGACAGCACAGAGGGGAGCATGGTTGACGCATTTCACAAATTTATTCGCTCTCTCCCATCCTCATAGAGGAGGACAGGAAAGCTGCGGATGATGGAGGCACGTAAACCGACCATGGTGTCATGGCTCAGTGGCTATGATGAACCGTGGTCAGTTTACAGAGGGGAGGGTATAAACTGGCAGGATCAGCCAGGTATTTCAGGGGATACAGGGGGCCAAATTACACAGCAAAAGCACTATGCTGTTATTCATGCTTTAAAGGGATGGGATCCTTTTTTTTTTTTTTTTTTTTTTTTTTTAGGTTCTAGAAAAGATCTATGTTGAATATAATGAAGTGATTATATGCTTTTACTGTTGATTTTAACCTTTCATTAATCTATATACAGAAGACTGGGACATGTTGGATGTTGATGAGGATGAGAAACTCACTGGAGAAGAAGAATTTGAACTACTAGCTGGACCCCTTGGCCTCAATGACCGGAGGATTGTACCTGAACCAGTGCAGTTTCCAGACAGTGACCCACTGGGGGCTTCTGTAGCCATGGTAACAGCCACCAACAGCATGGAGGAAACACTAATGCAAATAGGTACCTTGGGATACGGGTTGAAATCACCTTTTATTTTTCCAGTGGGAAGCAGGCATAATTCTTGATGGGTGCTGTCTGTGCTTTGGTGAAAATGTTAGTGTCCAAAAATATTTTGTTGCTGGTGTCCTTCGCTTTTACTGTTGCCACTTATTCATTTCTCATTTGCCTTCCAGGCTGCCAAGGAGCTTTAGAGAAGAGCTCATCAGGCCGGATAACACTAGGAGAGCAGGCAGCAGCTCTTGTAAACCCGCATGATCGTGTGATGGCATTACGAAGAGTAATATCTGCTGCCCAGGTCCTGCTGGCACGTACCATGGTGATGCGTGCCCTTTCACTGCTGTCTGTTAGGTGTGTTATTTTACTTTCCTGTGATTGGTATGTTGCTTGTATTGATAAATAAGTGAGGGTACATATAAGATGGATGACACGGATGGGAATTATTTCTAGCAGTGAGGGGAGAGGAGATTTCTGGAGACATTTTACTATAAGAGGCCTCAAAAGTTTCTGTGGGTTTCCATTGTGCATGCACATTAAAAAATGAACCAAAATTACATGAATTGTTCTGATTTACTTTTTTTTCTGTAATAGATTTTTAGTATTGCACTTCCCACAAAGTTAGTTTCACCTGTGATGTCGGTCTGTATGAATACATCATGTTTTCATTTCTCCTCCAGTGGGTCCAGTTGCAGTCTTGCTGCGGGTCTGGAGTCCCTTGGCTTAACTGACATCCGCACTTTGGTGCGCCTCATGTGCTTGGCTGCTGCAGGTAGAGCTGGCCTTTCCACCAGTCCATCCAACACTTTGACTAGTTCTGCTGATCGCTCTCGTGGTCTACACACCAAGACCAGCAAACCCATCTCTTGCCTAGCATACTTGAGTACAGCTGTTGGCTGCCTGGCGTCCAGCACTCCTAGTGCAGCTCGACTCCTTGTTCAACTTTGTACCCAGGTCAGTTATTTTCGGATTTACCTTTATCTCCTACTAAGTTGTTTTTGTGTTTACCTTTTATGTGTTGGTGCAAATAAAAAAAAGTTGAGACCAGTGGTGGAAAAACCAATGCTGAATTCAAAAGCCAGTAAGCTAGGAGAATTGGGAACCCATGAAGATATAAATATAAAAGCAGCTGTTTCTGATGGTTTTTAACCACTTCATAACCAGCAACGTACCAGTACATTGCTGGGCTTCAAGTAGTTATACCAGGATGATGCCTGCAGCTTCAGGTTTTTTAGGGAATCCCATTGGCTCTGAAGAAGAGGGTTATCCCTCGAAACGCGTTAGCCAGCACTAACACCACCTGGTCTTCAGGCTATGCCAGCTCTCCACACCTGACCTGAGAGTGACTGCTTGCATTAGCATGCACTGTGTTATGCCTCTATACTACATTTGTATGTGAGTACAACCATTGTTGTTTTCATTTGGAATTTACAGTTATTTCGACCAACTACTCTACTTCAGCTTATCATGCGGAAAAAAACTACTCCACCCCGGTCATGTCTGATGCAAGCATGATATGTCTTCTCATCATCAGAGAGTATGGGGGATCATATCATCTAAAATGCAGATACCACCCATTCACTCACACACTCCTCTTTGGTTCAGTAATAGTTTACCTGAACTACTGACAATCCCAGACCCCAGTCTATGGGCAAACCATGGTGTAGTAATACCTACATCAAGTTATGACCTCTACTGGACTTAAAACCTTTCAACAGCTAAAAGAGGAATTCTCGCTCCCTAATCAGTTGTTGTTGAGGTACTTCCAACTCAGGCACGCACTACAAACCCAATTTCATGATGGACAGCCTTCTTTGACTACCCCTTCTATCCTGGATATTATATTGGACACGGAATCTACTAAATTGATTTCCTCACTATATACAATAATACACCTTCCTTATGTGACAAAATTTGCTTATGTGGTTAAAACAAAATGGGAAATGGACCTTGATGATTGGCATGAAATACTAGAAACTGCAAAACTAGTCTCCCCTAGAATACCTGACCGATTGACACAACTATACATTATACATCGAGCGTAACCCCCCCCCCCATAAAATTGCCCGATTTCAATTGACTCACAACCCACTATGTCTACTGTGCGAATCTCCCCCCAGTACTTTTTTTCACCTACCATGGCCTTGTCTGCTAATTCAGACATTTTGGCTTCATGTGGTTCGATTTTTACATGACATGGGCTCTCCTGTTACTCTAGACCCCAAACTATGCTTATTAGGCCTTATATCGAATGACGAATTAGACCAATCCCTGGGAGTATTTGTGAGAGAAACGTACTATATGGCCAGAAAGACCATAGCTAAGGTCATGCAAGCCACGCCTCTAACCTTTTCAAGCTTGGCTGAAAGAGGTTAACAATGCACTCCTACATAAAAAATGTATCTACGAGCATAGAGGATGTGTAAGTACTTAAAAAAAAATTGGGATAGATGGTTTTCCCAATCTTTTGGATCATATGTACTTCCTACGTTTTTTTTAACGTCTTCTTCTTTAATAAAGAAGTTTTTTGACAAAAAAAAGCATACCCCTTATAACAGTATTCAGGCCTCATGGTTGGCTGCTCAGGCCTAAGCACTGTCACATGTGGGAGGTGTGCTTCCCCTTATAGCCAGAAGCACCGCACTGTTAAAGCAATAGAGCGAGAGCTCCATTAAGGGAGATTTACTAAAACGAGTGCACACGGAATTTGGTTCAGCTGTGCATAGTAACCAATCGGCTTCTAAGCTTGTTCAATTAAGGTTTGACAAGGCTGGGTTTACACGTGTGCGATGAGGCAATCGGCGCAATTCCAGTGTGGGTTTTCGCATTGCATGTCACTCCACACTGCCCTCTGCGTACCGCTGCGGGTCAATGTAAAGTTAATGACACCCTAGATCAGTTTGCAGATTACAATGCAAACTGTGAAATGGTAGAAGAATCCGATTCCAGTGCAGACCAAAAAAGGGTCCTGTACCATTTTGGTCTGACTGCAAAACAATTTCAGCCATACAAACTGTATGACTTAATTTGCATCGCACAGACATCGCACGTGATCTGCACAACAATGCAGTGCGAATTACATGCAATGTCTGTGTTTGCACCAGTGTGAACCCAGCCTAAAAACCTAGAAGCTGATTGGTTACTATGCACAGGTGCACAAGATTCTGTGTGCACCAGTTTTAGTAAATCTCCCCCATGGTCTCTTTGAGCAAGAACCATAGCCTAAAACTGAGAACCTAAGTTTCTTATCCAGATTAGGGAAATTGTATTGATGTTTGCCTATGTGTTATTTTACACCATCTATTCTTAAAAGTACTTTCCTATAACATTTTTAGCACAGTTTGGAAGACATTTCTGAAAGAAGCAATTCATGTCCTTTAAGAAGCTGTAAAGTCGGAAGGTTTTTTTTATCTTAATGCATACTGTGTATTAAGATAAACAGCCTTCTGTGTGCAGCGGCCCCCCTAATACTTACCTGAGCCCCATCTCTGTCCAGCGATGTCCACGAGTGTCTCAGCTGTGCAAGACTCTCCCTACTGATTGGCTGAGACACAGCAGTGGTGCCATTGGCTACCGCTGCTGTCAATCAAAGTCAGTCAGCCAATCAGGAGAGAGAGGGGGTGTGGCCGGGCCGCAGCTTTTTGTCTGAATGGACACACAGAGCTGTTACTCGCCGCAGGTGGCCCCATAGCAAGCTGCTTGCTGTGGGGGCACTGACCAGGAGCACAGAAGAGGGACCTGAGGAGAGGCGTATCCAGGCTGTTCTGTGCAAATCAAGGTAAGTATAATATGTTTGTTATTTTTATTGAAAGATAAATTAGACTTTGCAATCAATTTAACTTTGTCTGTTGTAAAACTTGAGTTTCTTTGTGTTCCAGTTAAAGTCTTTTTGTTCTGTTCTACAGAATTTGATATCTGCAGCAACTGGAGTGAATTTAACAACGGTGGATGACCCAGTGCAAAGGAAATTCTTGCCTAGTTTTTTGCGTGGAATTGCAGAAGAAAATAAACTTGTTACTTCACCCAACTTTGTGGTAACACAAGCACTGGTTGCACTTCTTGCAGACAAGGGGGCTAAACTGCGACCCAATTATGACAAAGCAGAAATGGAGAAGAGAGGTAAGAGAGGCTGTTAGATACTGTATAGTAAAAAGTTTTTCAACACCACAAACCTAAAATTTATGATTTTTTTTTTTTTGCCTTGCCTAGATGCATCAAATGTTGGTGGTCTTTACACTTACTTAATTTATATTGATTTCACCTGTTCTACTTTAGGTCCTTTAGAACTGGCTAATGCTCTGGCTGCATGTTGCCTTTCTTCCCGGCTGTCCTCTCAACACCGCCAATGGGCTGCGCAGCAGTTAGTACGTACACTTGCTGCTCATGATCGGGACAATCAGACTGCACCACAGACTCTTGCAGATATGGCTGGAGACTTGCGGAAATGTTCTTTCACCAAACTGGAGGCACATCAGAGCAGGGTGAATTTTTAATTTTCTTCACCAAGATCAGTTACTAGGTGCTGTTTCTCTGGGCGATTGATTGGGAAGTATAGTGTAGATTTTTTTTTTTAAGGGTGTAACTTGACATTGTCACGGAAGAAATATGGGGGCTGCCGTTGCTGGCCTCCTTCTTTTTAAATGCTTGTGGAAAGGCTGCATCTGAATTGAGCACTTTTAATTTAGAGACTTGGAATAAGTATGCTGTACACAAGCATCAGAAAAGCTTCTGGATTTCATATCTCTATACCTGTTCTATGTCAGGGACTCAGACAGCATTGAAGTCAAAGCATTAGCACTGCATCCAAGAAGCTGACATTTTCAAAGGAGAGTGCAATAATTGTGGTCTCCATCATTCTCTAATGAAAGTCTCTTTTAAGGGTATTATGAAGTGTCTAGTGTATAGATTTATTTTATTTTTTTCCCTGATTGTAAGTGTAACCAGTCCCCATAGTAATCAGCTTTTAATATTGCCTACTGGTGTCAATTTCCTAACATTACAGAAATGCCTTTTAAATCAAAATACCTGTGTGGGAAGCATCAAAATTGCTGTTTGCTACAATCTAGTTCCAAGGCAGTAATGCCATTCACAGTGCAGCTGATTGGTTTCTGTTTCAATGTTACAGAGCAATTATACACCCTGGGAGTCAGATAATTTTTATTTATTTCAGGTACTTGTATAGGGCCATCAATTTACACAGCACTTTACATATAAATTGAACATTCACATCAGCCCCTGCCCTCAAGGAGCTTACAACCTAATGTTCCTAACACATTCATACATACTAGGGCCAATTTAGACAGGATCTGATTAACCTACCAGCATGTCTTTTAGAGTGTGGGAGGAAATACCCGGAGGAAGCCCACGGAGGCACAGGGAGAACATGCAAACTCCAGGCACATGGTGTTGTGGTTTGGATTCGAACCTGCAACCCTTTTTGTTGCTAGGTGAAAGTGGTAACCACTACACCACTGTGCTGCCGAATATGGCAGCTTCCATCTGAATCTGCTAACAGATATTTTTGTGCTATAACACAATTGCAGTTTACAGTATAATTTTTATGTAGGCTTGAAAATTTTATGTAACTCTGTTTTCAGGTGATCACCTCTGTGTGGAGCAGTAAGAAAGTGTTACTAGCCACTAGTGGAAGTGATGGGACTGTCAGAGTGTGGAATGTGTCTAGAAACCAGTATTCCCTCCAGCAGACATGCGTTTTCCAAAAACCGTAAGTAGCTTCTTTCAATGTTTTTTGTTCTGTTAAACGTATGACTACGAGATGAGTTTTTCAGTTCTATTCTCACAAATGGGAACTTATGTTCTGGGATGTAAAAAAAAATAAAGTAAAAAATCAATAACCTAAATCTAATATTCAGCACCTGTTCCAGCAGTCACCAGATTGTATAGTATTGCCATTTGCTGGATAAATACAGCCTGCTGGCTCCTTCCCAAGTTAAGGTAGGGGCAGAGAAGCTGTTGGGACCAGCATCCTCTAGTGCTAGTGCAACAGGAGGGAGCACTGTCCTGTTCTGGAACATGCGCAGTATGTGCTCCCTCCTGTCGCAGCTGCTGAGCTCATAGACAACAGGAGAGAGTACACACTGCTGACTCCAACAGCTTCTCTCCCTCCCTAAAAATACCATGAGATGGAGCTCACAGGCTGCAGGGGATTTTAAGAAACTTCTTATAAATGTAGTTTTGGACTACGTTCTTTAAACTTAATGGAAGCCCTGGCTGAAAGTTAGGTTTAGCATGCTGTGCTGCTATACCCATACGGGACAGCATAATGTGCTTTTTGGTAAAGCTGACACTTCACATGTGCTGCTGAAAGTTCATAAAAAACTGAGGATTTTTTATCACTGTAGACATGAGTGATCATGCATAAACACTGGTGTATACTTCAGTTAGAAATAAGGCTCAATATAAACTTAAAGGAGAAGTACAGCAAAAAGCCTGTTTGGCTGTATTTCTCCTGGGGATCACAGGAGTGCAGTTCATTCTGCACCCCTGTGACCGATTTTTCAAGATCGTGACAATGAAGTGGGGATCCGACCCCACGTCTGGTCCAGCACCCGACTCAGCCTCTCAGTGAGCCACTGAGAGCCTAAGCCAGCCACTCCCGCCCCCTCCACAGCCCAGCGATCCCATGAGTGTGGGGGGCAGACCAGAGAGCTGTGAGAGCCGAGCGATTTGCTAGGCTCTCAATGTTAGAGGCACCGGGGGACAGATACAGCGTCAAACCGATGCTGCATTCACCTAGGCAAGTATGATTCTGAAGAGAAAAAAAAAACGTACATCTTTTAGATAATAACACAACTTTCAGTTGTATACTTCAATTGGAAATGACAATGGTGACCAACCTGTAGCCTGAGCTCCACATGCAGCCCTTTTGTGTATGAGGTGCGGCCCTCAGACTTCAGCAATCTGTAGTGGGAACATTGATTAGGGGTAATAGCTTTGATCTCTGCTAGCCTCATGTAACATGTTCCCACTTTCGTATTATCTTTTGCAGCATGTCGCCAAGCATGTGCATCGTCTCTGACTATGATTTCCTCCATTGGGTCTGTAGTCCGGGGGTATTTGTTTATTTTTTTTTATATCCAGGGTATATTTTTTTAGGCCAATTTCATTTAACAGAGCTCTAGTGTTGTCTAGCCTCTTTTTTACCTTATCTGGGGGGTCTTTTTGAGTTATCGAGTATAGTTTGCCATAATAATCTTGGAAAACCCACACAATATCTGGGGTTAAGTATACCCGTTACCAGTTTGTATACATTCAATAAAATTAGCCCTAGTTTTCTTTTTTTAACATTTTGGATAAAAAAAAATGTTTGGGTCTGTAGTCTAGCAGTCCTCTCATACATGACACATATATCTGAGGATATCAGGCCCCCATATCTATCTCATAGGTTGAAAACCACAGCCCTATAAACTAGGCATTTTTGCCTTTAAGTTCAAACCTTTTACTGCAACCATGACAAATAGCATCTTCTTTGTTACTGTGGGTAGCACCTCCATTTTCACAAAGCTTACAAGGCCGGAGTGAGTATACATTTACCATCGGTGATGTGGCAAGTGATAAAGTAGCAGGGGTCGGCAGATGAATGCACAATGCAGGAGCATGTTAATGCACATTTCTAGCAACATGCCATCCACATTTGTTAGGGTCTGGAGTTGTATCCAGCTTTAAAAGCAATATATAGAAAAAATATAAACAGGATTTTTTTTCTCTTTTTATTAGAGAGGGAACCCCAGAGGAACCAGATCCATCCTTGTCTCCTGTGTGTTGGAGTGTTAGTGGGCGTTATCTGGCCGGAGCCCTGGAAAAGACGATCAACATCTGGCAAGTCAATGGTATCAGTTTAGCCATCCATCTTCTATATATCCATCTTATATTTTGTGTCTGTTTATTAAACTGGAGGTTGATTCTGAAGGATATTCTCCTATGTTTTAGACCAGACATTTCCCTTTTAATACTGTTACTATAATATAATGTGTGACCCTTTTTCTTTAGGTGGAAAAGGACTTGTGGACACTCAGCCTCACTGGGTCTCCTGCATAGTGTGGCCTGAGCATAGTCCTGGGGAAGGATGGGCTAGTGACCAGCCAGAATCTTTGTTGGTGGGTCGTGTTGATGGAACTTTGGGGCTAATTGAAGTGACCGATGCCATCAGCATGCGCCGTGTGGAACTGGAGCACTGTTACAGGAAAGAAGGTATGTAAAAATATGTACATTGAAAATTGCATTGAATGGAATAGTATGATCACTTGGAGTTCTTGGGCACAGCAAACCAGAATGTCCTGTTAAGGTGCCATCCAAAGTTGCATGACAAGTCGCACAAGTGTGAATGGAGCTTAAAAGCTTGAACTTTGTGCATGAACAACCCCTATACATCAGTTAAGGACTTTGTTCATAATTTCTGCTGTGCAACTTGGCTAAATTGAACTTAGCAGGGCATATATATAAAACCGCAAATGGGGCATTTACCAAATGTTCAGTGTGGATGAATCTTTCTGGTTAATACTTTTTAATAAACAATGAATGAATTATCATTAGTGAAAGTTTAATAACTCTCATATTCACTGCTTTATAAATATGTCTTTAAGACATTCTATTTACTATACAATTATCTTCTAATTATTGGCTTCGCTATGATGATCAGTATTAAAGTGATTGTAAATGGTAAAAAAAAATGTATACTTACCTGCTCTGTGCAATGGTTTTGCACAAAGCAGTCCTGATCCTCCTCTTCGTTGGATCTAGATTGACCGCAGGTAAGTATTAGGGGGCTGCTGCACACAGAAGGTTTTTTATCTTATTGCATAGAATGTATTAAAATAAAAAGAAAACCCTCTCCCCTTTTCAACCATTTTAGGGTAAAAAAAAACACCTGCCTTTACAACTACTTTTATAGAATCTGATGTATGTGTTTTTTTTTTTGTTTTTTTTTTACAGTGGCTGTTACCTGCATTACTTGGTTTAGTGAAGACCGACCATTTGCTGTTGGTTTTGCTGATGGAAAGTTACTAATTGGACACAAGGAGCCAGAAGAGAAAGGAGGAATGGTTCTTATTGATGCACACAAGGTAAAATGTGCACAGTTGTCACTTAAAGTGGTATTAAACCCAAAAGCATTTATTACTTTGCAGCTTACCAGTTCTTAGATGCAGTGGCTCTTTTTTAGGCTTTCATTTCCTTATTTTCACCTGGTGATCTGCCAGTAAATGTGATTTTCCAAAAGAACAAACTCTCTTGCATATGTAGCAGGGATGAGTGTGCCCCTGTGCTCCTTCATCCAGATTGGTTGCACTGTAATACGTACTGGCCAGATCACCAGGTGAAAATAGAAAAAAAGACTAAAGAAGAAAACAAATGCTACCAACACATCCAAGGATTGGAAGCTGCGATATATATTAAATTATTAGTTTTGGTTTTAATAATGCTTTAAGCTGGTCATACACTGTACGAATTTCCAAAATGTGCTCAGTGAGTGGTCCTGTTGGAAATCCCTATTGAAAAATTAAAGGAGCCAGGTGCAAATTGTCAGACAAAAAGTGGCTGCATCCAATCAGATTTAACAGCCAGCTGCAGTGGGAGATTTCTCCATACAGCATCAATAGAGGAATCTTCAAATTTCTTTTTTTTTTTGGGGGGGGGCGTTCGGCCTGTAGGCTGAACAAAAAATTATTCCTATATGGCCAGCCTAAGATATTTTTTTTCTTTTATTATTATTTTTTTTTTAAAGTAATCTAAACTGTGTTCATTAGTTTACATGTAAAGGCTTCAATATTTACAAAAGTTCATATGTGCCATGACACCATCAATGCAATAAATTCAATTCTTGTTTTTTAGGAGATGTTTGTGAGTGTAAAATGGGATCCATCAGGTGAACTGCTACTTACCTGTGCTAAAGAGGACACTGTTAAGATATGGGGAAACACAGGTGGCAGCTGGAAAACACTCTACAACCTCCCACACCCATCATATGTCAACACAGTAGCCTGGTGTGTGTTGCCTGGGAAAGCTGACAGCCCACAGCTAATGCTTGGAACGTGAGTGTCTTTTGCACTGCTAATTCATGTTTACATGCATTACTAGTATAGATCCCTTGAGCCTTTTACTGACTCCTGAAAGAATCTGTTAAATTTAAATGTCTGACGTTTGCATGTGTTTGTGGCCTGCATTTTTTATATCTATCCAAATGATTTTTGCATGGTCTTAAAATAAATATTACATAGAAAGCGCTGTAAAGGCCGCTTTAAAGTATAAGGTCACTGACAGACTCAACCAGGACAGGGGCTTTTGGAGGGGGACTGCAGGGTGGCCTCTTGTCTACTGACTATGAGCCCTGGCTTTTCCTAGATACATTTTTAGGGCCTCTATTCCCAAACCAACGACTGCTTTAAATTGTGATACTCAGAGCAGATGTTAATATCAGCTCAAAGAAACCTGGTTCTGGGGTCTCCAGATATAATTTATTTAAGGTGTTATGTCAAAGCGGTTGTAGACCGAGGAAAAAAAAAAACTGCAAGACAAAGGCATAATGTGCTAGTATGCATTTCATACTAGCATATTATGAATGACTCACTTTAGAAGGAAGCCCTCTGAGAAGCACCCAGTCCTCGCTGAGAAGGCTGACATCTTCTCCTGTCCTTTTTTCTGGGATTGTGGGCTCCGGCGTTGTGAGTGGCCAGGGCCGTAATTATGTCACTCCCGCACATGCGCGCCAGAGCACTCGGTTTCGGCAAGAAGCTCTGATGTCCCGGTATGCCGAAACCTCAGAGCACTTGTGCGGCTGATGTCAGCGGCTGCATGCAGGGTGAATATCTCCTAAACTGTGCAGGTTTAGGAGATATTGATTTTACCTGCAGGTAAGCCTTATTATAGGCTTACCTGTAGGTAAAAAAAATAACAAAGCAAGATTTATAACTGCTTTAAGTGTTTGTCCCATTGTGTGCCGCCTAGGTGTGCATCCCCCTTGTTAGTTGAGTCACCTATTGTTTCTGTCTGTCTGATTGGAGATGAAATCAATATTGTGACCACTGTACCTTGTTATTAAACCATTGTTGGATGTTATGTGTTCCTGTTGATTGGCTTACTTAGATTGTTTGTTTGCAGCTGCTATGTTAATTATATTCCTGATTACAGTTTGTATTGTTAGGGTAATGTGATCAGGCCCTACCCAGTCCTGTGTGCTATATTAATTCTGTGTGAGATTTCAATAAAGTGAGTTCCAGTTCCAGAGTACCTAAGCTAGTGTTGTCTGGATTTTTGGGTGCTATGCATTATTCAGCTATAATACCTGGTTCCTGGGTCCTGACTGGAGGAAGCTATATCTTGACAGAAGCACCCAAGCTGGGTTCTGGACGGTTCCGTCACAGTCACTTATTCTTTTATGCCCCTCTTCCCCAGACTTGCTTAGCATAGCTTTACTTTCCTAAAGCAGTGCGGTCTGGAGAACTTTATTATGAGACTTGTCAGATACTGCACAGTCTGACTGCAATCATTAGTAATCCTCGCACTGTGCAGCAGCATGCTCGCTGTAGGCTCCATCCAATGTGCTAACCAGCCAACCTGTCAGACTGCCAATAGGGTTTACAAAGAAATTAACGGAGCAATGATGTACATTTGTCAATACAGCTGGGAGGAGTCGGATGACAGCATCTTATAGGTAAATAGTATAAGCTATTCTCTGCCTCTTGGTGTAAGGAGGCAGAGTCAAAATGAATAGTTGCACTTATTCCTCACAGAAAACTCTATTTGCTTGTAAAAAAAAAGGATATTTTTTCTTTGATTTTAGCTAAATTGAGTTCTGTTTGTAGGCCTGATACTAAGCCTGAATTCTGCCCTTCCGGCTATACACTACCTTGCTGAAACTATCTATTTGGTTTGAAAACAGCAATATTTATTGTTTACATATTGTGTTCGATTTTAGGGGTTGTCAGAATGGTTTGGTATGTGTATGGACCGTTCCACAAGCCTCTCTAGAAACCGTTCCGTTCAAATCGGCATCACAAGAAGGATGGAGGGAACACTCATCTTGTAAGGTAAGTGATCACACTGCTGGATAGTCCTTATGCAAAATAGACAAGTCTATTGGCTTTTATGCCTTCTGAGCGCCATTATTGCTAAAAAGCCATGCTCTAAACTCGTTTCATTCTGTAAATCCTATAACTGGAATTAAAGCCCAAATCCATGCACTTAAAAAATTATCAAAAACAAACAAAATATCCCAGCTCACTTACCAGCTAGCCTGCAACAAAACCAAATTGACCCTGTCTACCAGTTCACGTTAAAAACAAGGGGTTTAGTCACACACATTTGCAAACATATGTGTAAGCCGCAGTGGCCACGTCCCAGCACCCCAGTGTACTGTATTTACACTGGGGTGCTGTGGCGCACATACTGTATCTAGCAGTGGATAGAATAAGACAGGGCTCAACAAAACCCGGGCGCCAGGTCGCATTGGCGACTAGAAATAGCGACCTCGCGCCTGGGGCAGCACAGCTGGGGGTATCCTGTCTCTGTGGACCCCCCCAGCGTGATCGCGTCGGGCCGTTCCGCCGGCGGCCGAAAATTTAGGCCGCGGCTTTGAGGCCTTCTGCGGTCCTATGATTCCTTATGGAATCTGGCGCCCTCTTGTGGTCGCCGTTGGTATGACAAACCAGCAATGCTAATGACTGTTTTATATTACCTGCCTCTTCTTCCCTTTATTTATAACCCCCTAAACATTATATATATTTTTTATTCTAACACCCTAGAGAATAAAATGGTGGTTGTTGCAATACTGTCTGTCACACCGTATTTGTGCAGCGGACTTACAAGCGCACTTTTGTTGGGAAAAATAATTTAGTTAATAAAAAAATAAGACAACAGTAAAGTTAGCCCAATTATTTTTTATATTGTGAAAGATAATGTTACGCCGAGTAAATTGATACCCAACATGTCACGCTTCAAAATTGCACCCGCTCATGGAATGGCGACAAACTTTTACCTTTTAAAATCTCCATAGGCGACGTTTAAAAAAATTCTACAGGTTGCACGTTTTGAGTTACAGAGGAGGTCTGGGGCTAGAATTATTGCTCTCGCTCTACCGATCACGGCGCTACCTCCTATGTGTGGTTCGAACACCGATTTTATATGCGGGCAGGACAGGGCGTGTTTAAAAATTATTATTTTTTCTGCTTATTTTAACTTTTTTTTTTTCCACTGTTCTTTTAAAAAAAATGTTGTGTCACTTTTATTCTTATTACAAGGAATGTAAAAATCCCTTGTAATAGAAAAAGCATGACAGGTCCTCTTAAATATGAGATCTGGGGTCAGAGAGACCTCGGATTTCATATTTACACTAAAATGCAATTGAAAAAAAAATTGTCATTTGAAAAAAAAAAAAAATGTCCCTCTAAGAGCTATGGGCAATGACTTGGAGACAGGGGGGGGGGGGGGGGGGGGGGCGGCGACGGCGCTGCTATCTTCCCCTCACTCGTCTCCATGTCAGGCCAGGGACAGGTCCGGATCGCCGTCACGGACCTGGCTCCTAGATTCCAAGCAAATTTGTCAACCCCTGGAATAAGATAAGGCCCTTAACATATTTATATCCATCTATATATGTGCTCCAACTTGGGAGACTCTTAAAATGATACCGTTTTGGATTACATTACACTGGGGTGCTGTGACATGGCCACTGTGGCTTACACATATGTATGAGTGCGGCTAAACCCCTTATTTTTAATGTGAACTGGTAGACTGGATCAATTTGGTTTTGTTGCAGCCTAGCTGGTAAGTGATCTGTGAATTTTTGTTTGTTTTTGATGTGCACTGTTCTTCCTTGTGCTCTTTGCTGCAAAGGCTAGTTATAGGTTGGGTGGTTGCCATTTATTTCCACAGCTAAAAAAAGTATCCCTTAAAGTGGGGTTAGGCCTGCACTACAAGGGTTAGTTGCTCATTTTGGTCTAGTGGAGCAAAAAAAAAAGATGATGATTTACTTGCCTAATCCTCCACTTCTCCCTGCAGCTACACCGGTCCCCACAGCTTCTTCCTCAAGCTCCAGTGGTCTAGGTTTCTGACATCATCCAGATCAAAGCAGGGTCTGTAGCCCTGCATTGGACAGGATGATGCAGAGGGTAAGTCCACCGCTGGAACGTGGAGGAGCGCCATCTGCTGGGGGAATGGGGAGGATCAGATAAGAAAAACTATTTCTCCTGTAGACAAAACAAGCCATTAACCCTTGCAGTAGAGGCACAGCGTCACTGCAAGGGATCATTTTGCATTTTATTAGGCTACATTCACACCTGAGAATTTTCAGTTCGTAAAAAAAAAACGCTCATATCAAAGTTACAAAACGCTGAACAAGCAAAATCCCATTAATTTAAATGGCCCTTGTTCACATCTGTGCGTTCTGTCACCTGAAGCTCAAAAAGTACATAAGCTTCTTTGTTGGGGAGATTACAGGCATTTTTCTTTTTACATTGGTGATCTTTGACCTGTACAAAATCGTGCAACTTTCTGCCTGAAAAGATATGCTCAGGTGTGAATGCAGCCTTAGAGTTGGCCTTTTATTGTCCATATAGGATTTTTCAGACCATGTTGGCTGGCCACTCTCTGCAAAAACATGCAAAATGCTGTTGTGATGTCATTAACACCCGCCATCACTGCTTATCTCCTTCCCTCCCTCCCCTCTCCATTCACATGAACAGAAAAAAAATGACTGAGCTAATTGTCACTGTTCATCAAACACATGGGCTTTGCAGCAACTGAATGAGATCTGAATCATGTCTGCCTGGCCAAAATCTCTCCTGCGTATATGGGCACCCTTAACATTTTAGCTTATTTTTTCTACACTTGTTTGCTGCTTGATTACTGTATGTCTCCTTAAATCGGCTTTATTTAAACAACCAGCCAACAGAGCTTTTATCAGTAATGTGGTGTCAAGTTTTCTGCAAATCTGATTTCAGCCTTATTTTTTTCTATTATTCTTTTCTATTTTAGGAGTTTAAGAAACCAGAGGATGCCCGATGTGTGTATAAGTTACGAGGGCACATAACACCAGTACGGACAGTAGCTTTCAGCCCTGATGGTCTAGCGCTTGTGTCTGGTGGACTTGGTGGCTTAATGAATATTTGGTCTTTAAGGGTAAGACTATATGTTTTATTATTTGAAGCTGGCTCACTCACATTGTATACTGTACACTTATAATCTTTCCACATTTGAAATCTTTGCAGCTCACTATTACTATTTGCACTACTGAATGTGCTAATAATGCTATCCTTTTCTCCTTCTTTGGTTTAGGATGGCTGTGTCTTACAGTCTGTAGTTACTGGTTCTGGAGCTGTTACTACCACAGTTTGGATCCCGGATGTTGGAGTTGCTGCTTGTTCAAACCGCTCAAAGGTAACCCGTTTCTCCATTTCATATGGATAATAATCAACTGCGCAGTATCCTGATGGGTCATAGGTAGATTATTAGGTAGATAAAATAAAGCCGGCCACTCAATCTTTTGTAAAGAATGAATACGTTTATTAATCCAGGTATGCTGGGAGGACACCATATGACAGGTAAGTCTGCCATAATGTACTGCTATGCGGTGCATACTAGTACATTATGACATAACCCACGTGGGGGACATTGAAAAAAATAAAATAAAAATGCAGCGGACTTTACTTCCGCTTTAACCTCCACATACAGAAAGCCTTTTTTCACGGTATGAGCTGTGAAAATGTAGAATGGACTTTCTCAGGAACTAGTTCTGGCCAACTCGGTAGATTGTAAAAATAGCTGGATGCATTTCTAAATGCACAAAATGTAACTGGCTACTAGCATTTACAGGTAATAACACCAGGTGTAATTGATCCAGGGAATATCACATAGCCTCCTGGGGGATCTAGAAAGAATTTGGATCATGCTTTGTTTTCGTTTTGTTTTTTTTGCCTTCCTCTGGATCAACTATGGATATAGCAATGTGTGTATGGCATTTTTCTATTTGTTTTTTTGTTTTTATTTTTTGAAATGAATGGACCTGTTTCTCAGTTTTTTTTTTCAACCAATGTAACTATTCTGTGAATAACCGTAAATGTTTGTATTCTTATCAAACAATTCAAACATACTGGTTTATTTTTTATACTTTTATAGGATGTTCTAGTGGTGAACTGCACCCCCGAGTGGATATCCTCGAATCACATCTTGGCAACTTGCAGGACTGCACTAAAACAACAAGGCATAGTGGGCCTTAACATGGCACCTTGTATGCAGACATTCTTGGAACGCCTTCCTGTCATGCTCCAGGAGCAATATGCATATGAGAAGGTATTTACAATGATGACCTAATTGTACTGTATAGTTTAATTTGCTGAGATCTATTTTGTTCAATATATATAATATAACGTGTGTATGTGTGTGTGTGTGTATATATATATATATATATATATATATATATATATATATATATATATAAATATGTATATATTTATGGTTGCGGCCCTAAGACCGAGACAGATGTGGATCACATAAACACGCGAAAAGACTTACAACATAAATATAGACCTGAGGTGTGGCATTTGGTCGTCTGTTAGGTAAGCAAAGAAAAGGGGCAAAAAATAGGCAGGTAGGGCGTATATCTTTATGGGTACTAAGTGTTTTGGATCCCAGACAAATGTCTGCCCAAGTTATCTGCACCTCGTCTAATTCAAATTTCCATGCATGCATGTTTAGAAGGAGTACGCTGACACACACTGTTCAGTGAAAAGCTTCCTTTATTGCTCTTGGGTTTATAGTTTCTTTTATAGTAACAGATGACTCATTATTTGCAAAAGCATCATCTCAGGTGTATTCCGTGCTGTCAAGCAGAGATTGGAGGACCCTTATCTAAGGGGTCGTCTGGTCAGTTTCATCCAGGTTTTCTGCTGATGGCTTGTGGACTCCTGGACTCACTCAATGGGAGGGGGGGTCTCTAGGTGAAGCATTTTGAGTAAGGAGATTCAGCATATATCTTGACATAATTGAAAATAGTAATTTAATCAAAGTAGTAAACAATCCATAACACTAAGCTCATTGGACAAGCTTGGAGAAGGCTAGGGCCATCTCTACTTGAGGGTTCAGAATATATCTGGCGAAGCAGGCAGACTTCCATCAATTTTTCCAAAGTCTGACTCTGGTCTGTATATCCGAACTGTTGTGGTTGCATGTGGCAAGAAGTGATATGAACCAGTGAGTGAACCAACAAATCGTTAGTAGGGTATGGGGGTGAGCAGTAAGAATCGGTCAGAAAAAATAACGAATCATAGGGTATGATACGAAGCGATACGAATCGGTGCGTGGGATGCGGCTGATGCCGCCAAGGCGACTAAGCTTGAATTGGAGTGATGCATATGGCATGAAAGTGATATGAATCAGTGAGTAAGATGACATAACAGCAAATCTTTTTTAGGGTATGAGGGTGAGTGGTATGAAGCGGCACAGGACATGTCTGATGCGAACCGCCATACCACTGGCATGACTAGGTTCGAATCAGACTGTAGCAGGTATGCAACGTATCTTATATGAATCGGTAGTAGGGTAAATTAAATTGGCTGAAAAGTATGATGTGAAAGCGATACGAATTGGTTGCAGAGTGTATGCCACCCCTTACTCTAAACCAAACCCATACCAACCACCCAACCCCCCAGGCTAATTAAGTGCAGATAAGGCACCAGGCGGGTCTAATTACCACCTCAGTCAGCCACAGAACCCATGCAAACAATACATGCTCATCTCCAAATGGATGAGACTGCAACCCCAGAGACTGAATCCTATGAGCAACAAAGCCTGTATCGAGTGAAATGGGACCACGACCGACGGTGGCTTGGAGGCTTTGATCTACAAATGAAACCTATATTTGTGGCATGGAATGACAAACAAGGCCGAGGGGACATACAATTCTACTACACCTGTGCCAAATGATGTCGGGACACAACTGACAACAACTCGGAGACCGCTTAGAACAAAAGGGATGCAAGATAGGAAATGTAACGAATCGTAACATTGCATATGAACGAAAAGGTACAATCCCTACCTGCAACAGCGAGCAAGAACCGCCAATGAAGAACACATACGAGGAAGCTGCAAGACATGTTTAATCGAACAAACAGACTCACAAACACGAGGTGAGCTGGGAAGAGCTGTTCCAGCGATGTGTAGTATTGCACACTGGAACCGACAGAGAGCAAGGGCAAGCGGCCTGCTTAAATACCTACCGGGCTCCTCCCAGAAATTCAGTCCTCCATACTGGCCTTCTAAAAAAAATATATATATAAATATATATATATATATATTATAAAATATCTCGTGTTTTTTTTTTTTTTTTTTTTTTTTTGTTTGTATAGCTGGGCATTCGACTCCCTGTGAAGATGTGTAGTTGTTGACCAAAAAGCTATTAAAGAGGAAGTAAAGGCAGTGGAGAAAATTAAAATAAAAAAGGAACCTGCAAGGCAAAGGCATAATGAGCAAGTATGCATAGCATACTAGCTCATTATGAATAACTTACCTGAGAACGAAGCCCCCGAAGCAGTCCTCCGTCTTCATGTCTGCCATTGCCATGGATCCCAGAATGACTTCCGGGTCTCGCTGCTCTGGCGCTGTGATGCGCCGGAGCAGCGATGACATCACTCCCGCGCATGCGCACGGGAGCCGACACTTGCGGCATATCGCCGCGATCTGCGGCCTCCCCAGTGCACCTGTGCGCCGCGCCGTAGACAGCGGTGGCTGTATTTTTGTAAATATCTCCTAAACCGTATAGGTTTAGGAGATATTTCTTGGACCTACAGGTAAGCCTTAATCTAGGCTTACCTGTAGGTCAAAGTGGTTTGTAAGGGTTTACAACCACTTTAATCTCTAACCCCATTAGTTGAGTGACCATGTATCCATATAACAGTGCCTAGTTAATTCTCTTCTGTGAAATTATGTTTTATAGTTTTACATACTGCAATGCATATTGAACGGACCAGTCAAAGTTAAAGTCATCCTTTATTCAGGCAAATTCTTATTCTAATACAACCTATTTAATATTTAAATGTATACATACTTACATACTTTTAATATTGTTGTAGTTTAAACCTGAAATGTTTGAGAGTGACAAACAAGCCCTGATCATTGGCTTACCCAATGTATTCTGTCCACTTCAAGGCTTAGGCAACCTCCTGTTAAGAAAAACAATAAGTAAACTTCTTAAAAATTCTGTTAAACTATATTTTATATTGTGAGTGTGTTTAGTGTTCCCTTGACAGTCATTTGTTTTATTTCAGCCCTATGTTGTGTGTGGAGATCAGTTAGTACACAGCCCTTATATGCAGTGCTTAGCATCGCTGGCTGTGGGACTAAACCTTGAACAGCTTCTGTGCAATCCACCCATCCCTCCTCATCACCGCTTAGCTCCACATGAATCTTCCTCCTGGAACCATGCTGAGTGGGCCTGGCTAGAGTGTTTCTCTACTACCATTAAAGCTGCTGAGGCCTTGGCCAGAGGTGCCCTTTTCCCAGCATCCTTCAGTGTTCCTGACCTGGAGCCAGTCCCTGAGGAAGAGCTAAGACTTATAATGGTAGGAGCCAAACTTGTTTCCTGCATGACCACTACTGTAAAATTTGGTTTCTGTTACAGTAAGAAATGTATTTTATCCTTATTTATGAATTATGATTTTTATTAAAGGTGAACATAATGCCAGTTTACTGTTGCAAATGTTATATTACACATAAAGTAGTTTCTAGAAAAGTTATCTAGAAAACTTAGACAAAGGAGTTGTCGGTTGTGGATTATATGGATTTTGCAAAAGCATTTGACACAGTTCCCCACACACGACTAACGTGTAAGTTGAAGTCTACAGGCTTAGACAATTCAATTTGTAAACGGATAGAAAACAGGCTAAAATCTATAGGATTCATCTCCGAATAGTCTATGCTTATTAGTTGTGTACCCCAAGGGTCAGCATTGGAACCCTTACTTTCTAACCTATTTAAAAATTATATAGAGTTCGGGATTAAGAGTACCATTTCAGTGTTTGCAGAGCTATGCAGTGGAATAATGTCCTTACAGGATTTGAGGTAGCGACTGAGGTTTAACCACTCTAGCACCGGAAGGATTCACCCCCTTAATGACCAGGCCATTTTTTTGCGATACGGCACTGCGTTGTTTTAACTGACAATTGCGATGATGTACCCAAATAAAATGTATGTCCTTTTTTTTTTTTTTCCATAAATAGAGCTTTCTTTTTCTATTGGTTGAAGTAGATGGACTGTAAATATTTGTTCCCCTTTCAATGCAAGCGATCATATCTGTATATTCTTTTACAAAACAGGATAACAGCAAATGGATGAATGGGACAGATGAACAAATTATGGCTTGGGCCACCTCCAGACCAGAGGTGTGTTTTTTTTATATGTGTTTTTTTTATATGTATGTGTTTTTTTTATATGTGTTTTTTAATTCATTTGTGAATGACCACAACATGAAGTACGAAAATATACTGAGGCATTCAACAGAGTCAGTAGGATGGATATGTATAGAGTGATAACATTTGGTGATGTATATCAAGTAGTGTCATTTCTGAAAAATTTTTTTGAGTTCTGGAGCTGTGCCCGTAGTGTTAGACCATACTGGTAACAAAAAACAGGAAATCACCCCGGGACATTAAATGAGGTTAGCCAACAATTGACAGAGTAAATTCAGTCTCAAAATTAAAATTGTTATGCAAACATAAACAACATGATGTATAGCCAACCCACTGAAATTATACATATAGTAAAAAATGTCATTACACGTATCGTGATATAAAATGTAAATTGCAAAGTACACAGGCATAAAAAGTATCCCAAACGCATTTCACAAGACCATGCTCGCTTCATCGGGGGTAGATGTGTGTGTGTGTGTGTGTGTGTGTGTGTGTGTGTGTGTGTGTGGTACATCTGTAGGGGGTATAATAAACCAAAAAAGTATCAGCACAGGGACCATACTGGTAAAAGGTGAGAGATGTGTTGCCAGCATGGAAAATAAATAAGTCCCCTCTAAATTTTTCAATTTAAATCGTGTACAGAAAAGGGAGAGCAGAGAGGGGAAGGGGGAGGGTTGGGGGTGAAGGAAGGTAAAGGACAGTCCTAGAACGTTTTGGATCCTCATAGTTTTTTATATTTATCTGAGAATTTAAATTGAATCCAATAGAACCATGTGTTATGAAAACCGTTCTGCTGCCTCAATAGAACCATGTGTTATGAAAACCGTTCTGCTGTCTAAGAGAAAGGGGAAGCTCTTCCGTTTTCATTATGTCGTTGACCTTCCTGATCCATTGTCTAACTAAGTGGATGAAGGGGGATTTCCAGATGGCCAGAATACAGGATCTAGCTACACTGAGAAGGCATACTGCTGGGAAAGTGGGCTAAGATGCAAAAGACATGGTGCTGGGTCATCTGCAAGGGAGACACCTTTCAGCTCCGTAATCAAGGCACACATTGCCTGCCAGAAAGGAGGGATCCCAGAATATGTGTGCCCCTAGAGTCTCCACATCTTCAGCAAGTTGGATTGACCTCTGTAAACATTCTGTGCAGCCTCGTAGGGACGCTATACTATCTGCTCAGTAATTTACACCCAGATTCCTAAAGCTTAGAGGGGATTTGTGAGCGAAGTGTAAAAGTCCCATTGTTTCAGGTTTATATGTTTTAAGAAATGGTTTCTTCAAGTTGAGTTGTCTATGCAGTGGTTTTAAGCTGTTCAGAAGAATAATACCCGTAGAGAATATCATAGCAGTTTACAAGGCTGCTTTATTAGGCTAGCAGAATATGGCAAGTCTGAGGGCTTCCTGTAATTTTCACTACAGTTGGTCAATTAACGAGTTCAAATTCTAATGTGTCCTGCCTCTGTACATGTAACTTGGACATAAGTATCATCCACAGCAGACAAGATGCCAAGCTATGATTCACAAAACCTAAAGCAAAATTAGCACTATATCCTCTTGATCAGCTGTATCATTTTCATTGGTTAGCCTGCGCTAGAATAAAGTTCACAACTGGCAATAGCTCAATTTTCTGTGCTCCAATTTTTTTTTTATACAGTATTACTTGTATTCCTAAATGCTCAACTTTTTTAAATGTAGACATGACCATGGTTAACAATTGGCAATAGTTCCATTGGAAATAGTTCAAACTATGGTCATGTCTATGTCTACGTTTGGAGAAGTTAAGCATTTAAGAAAAACAATAAAAAGTAATGCTATAAAAAATAAAATAAACTGGTGCAAAGAAGGTTGAACTATTGCCCATTATGAACTTTAAGACCCCTTTCACACTGGGGCGTTTTTCAGGAGCTTTAGCGTTAAAAAAAAAAAAAAAAAAAAGCGCCTGTGAAGTCGCTTGAAAGAAGCCTCATCTGCAATCCCAATGTGAAAGCCCAAGTGCTTTAAGAGCCCTTTCACAATGTCAGCGCCCCAAAAACGCTCGTAAAGCGCTGCTTAAACTAGTAGCGCTTTACCAGCGTTTTTTCTAGCGCTATTGGGGCGCTTTTAACCCCTGCTAGTGGCCAAATAAAGGGTTAAAAGCGCCCACAAAGCGCTGCTGCCAAAAGCGCTTTTCAGGCGGTTTGCAGGCGCTTCCCATTGATTTCAATGGGAAGGGGTGCTTTAGGAGCGATGAATACACCGCTCCTAAAGTGCCCCTTACCATTGAAATCAATGGGAAGCGCTGCAAAGAAGCTGCTTGCAGGACTTTTTTTGACGCCCTGCCAGCGCAGCGCCTCGGTGTGAAAGCACTCGGGCTTTTACGTTGGGATTGCAGTTGCGGCTTTTTTCAAGTGCTTTACAGGCACTTTTTTTTAACACTAAAACGCCCCAGTGTGAAAGGGGTCTAAACTTGAATGATGTCAGTGTGCCTGACCTGTGTTTTTATTCTAGTGCTGTGTTTCTCTGTATAGTGAACATCCATTTTAATTGTTACTCTGCAGGACTGGCATCTTGGAGGCAAATGTGATGTGTATCTGTGGGGAGCGGGACGCCATGGACAACTGGCAGAAGCTGGCAGGAATGTGATGATTCCATCAGCAGCCACATCCTTCTCCCAGGCACAGCAGGTATTGCATTAGCAGAAAAAAATTATACACTATTGATATAAAGAGGCAGATTGTGGAAAATGAGAGGATTTTTTTTTCTTCCTGCAGTAAACTAGCAGTGCTTTTAAAAATGTGTAGGCTTTTAACAATCGCTAAGACTATACATTTATTCACACAGGGCCCTCTCCCTCTGTGTCAGCGTTTGTATGTGTTTTAAAAAGAAATTGTATTGTGTACCACTCTTGAAGCATTTAGGTAAAGGTTATTGACATCAATAATCATTATGCTGTAAACTACATATTACACAGCTAACATGTCATTTTTTTTTTTTTTTCTCATGCAATGTTTTCTACTATTCTCAGGTAATCTGTGGCCAAAATTGTACCTTCGTTATTCAAGCTAATGGTACTGTCCTTGCCTGCGGAGAGGGGAGCTACGGTCGCCTTGGTCAAGGCAATTCAGATGACCTTCACGTACTGACTGTCATCTCCGCATTGCAGGGTATGACAATAGTTCCACTTTGCAGTGCTGCCTAATCTCTGATGGATTACAAAGCCTAGCCATAGTTGTGTTTTTTATCTTCTTTTTTTTCATCTTCGGGGGGCTGGCCAATGTTCCATCCAGTGTAACTGACCACTGAAATACACATGTACACCACATGCAGATGTACACTTCAACATACTGGCATTGACCATATAATTAGGTTTTGATAAAACTTAATTCATTCAGCCTTGAATGCTTCCTTTATATAGAGAACTCCAGACAGACCTTTTTTTTTATGTTTTGGCTAGAGTGGGGAAGAGTTATATCCATTTATAGGTTTTGGGGGACATCAGTAATCTGGGATTTTCTCTGTTATAGAAGATTTCCTCCTATCTCTGGGACAGGTACTGAGGGAAATATCCTTAATGGAGACCACATTAAGAAACCGGATCGATGTTCTATCCAGGGTTTTTTTTTTTACTTTCTAAATAAATCCTTATACAGAAATGACACAAAGCAGAAAATATCTAACACCATCTATGAAAAATATTGGGCAGCCAAATTACAAAGAAATTCAGACTGAAAAAAATGAATTTGTATTTAAATGTTGTGCAAAAATTGAAATTATTCTCAAACCAGGCTTTTTCTTGATAACAGGATTCGTGGTGACACAGCTTGTGACCTCTTGTGGCTCAGATGGACACTCCATGGCACTGACAGAGAGTGGAGAGGTGTTCAGCTGGGGAGATGGAGATTATGGCAAACTGGGACATGGAAATAGTGATCGTCAGAGGAGACCCAGACAGATTGAGGCATTACAAGGAGAAGAAGTGGTGCAGGTACACACACACACACTATTTGTTTATTTGGTACTATGGAAATACACAGGACTTTTTAAAAATGTTCTCCTTTCTGTAGCTCTTAGCTCAATTAAACCTGTTTTCCTGATAATGTATTTGACTATTAATAACCTCTTTCTAACAGTTTCCTTAATACTATAGCTATGAATACTCAGAGAGGCTCTTGTCTTTCCCAGGTTCATTTTAAAGTGTGGGGAGCCCTGGGTAGTATGACATGACTGTTACTAGCCACAACATCCTTTTATCTTAATCGCACAGTGCAGGACACAGGCAGAGTATTCATAAACCATGGGTAGGCAACCTTACAGAGGTAGAGATCTACCTGAACAACATGGGAGAAGTCAAAGATCACTCGGCATAGTGCCACCTTCTCACACCTGATTTAAACCTCTAATTGCTGTACTACTGCATCGCAATAGAGTGCATTGCATGGCAATCATGTGTTTAAATCAGGCGATGAGGAGACAAGATATTGCTGCCTCGTCACCTGTCAAACACATTGCTTTTCAGAAAAGCAGCAGTGCCAGCTGCACTTGTAAATGAGCCCTTCATTGCATTCAGCAGCAGCACCCTTAGGGCTTATTCACATGTAAAGTTGGGAGTTGGTTGAGTCCCGGTTTTACCACCCCCAATCCCTACCCTGCACAGCAGGAATTAAGCCACCTGTTGCTTTTGGTGGGTGCAACCGCCTGCCAGTTGTGACCAATTCGAGTTAATGGGGCCACTCTGCAAGTGCCCCACAACTCATGCTTCTGAGGGGTCCAAGAAGATAAAGCAGGTGGTGAGAAAGGAACACAATGCTGCTATTATGCCCAGTCTATTGCTTCACATTGACCTGACAATCTCATCTTTCCTGCTGCTGGCACCACTCTGGAGACCGCTAGCAAGGAGGAGGAGGCATCGATATATGCAGCTCTTGCTTTTTACTACAGCTCCAACATTACACCTAGTCCTTCTGCATTGCACTCAGATGCTCTGGAATGGAGGGTCAGCAAGCCCAGACCACGATCTACCAGTCACTTGTCCGCAATCTACTAGTAGATCACGATCTACAGGTTGCTGACCCCAGGATACAGGCATATACCTTCAGGTTATTGGCTCGGTACCCCTCTATAAACCTACCCCATTTTGTGAGTCCTCAGTTTTGTGCGAGTGTTTGAAGGTGATCTACCTTTTCTTCATCATGGAGAAAATTGCCTTTTAGATCAACTAGTTTATTATTATTTTTTGTGGTGACCAGGTATTGTGGTGACCAGGTATTGCATCACAGCACTGGTCGCACACTTTACCGCCCCTATAAGGTACTCTGGCATTTCCTTCTGCCATTTCACCACAAGAATTCATTACATGATAGTCTGCACCTTGGCTATTCTCTGTACCCCATTCCATGAGTACCCCACTGGCAAATACCCTCACTTTCAGCTATGGGGGAGAACAGTCAGGCAAAAAAAACGATGAATCACAGCCAAACGTTCCCTCTGCCAAAGGCTTGCACAGCCCTCAACCGCAGTGAGTGACGCTGCATCCCATGCACCAGTGCAGGAACCGACTCGAACACTGATCTCCGCATACGATTCTATCTCTATTTCAGGCGCACAAGTGGCATATTTAGCTAAAGCTAAATTCTCTGCATTTATATCACATTTTTTGTGACCGGTTAAGAGTGGACCCAAGAGTGGACCTTCTGCTGTAGGCACTTCTCACCCCCTTACATGCCACTTTTTGGCATGTAAATATTTTTTTGGGGGGAGGGGAAGGGACGGGTACCTCATTTTGACAGGGTACCCAGCTCCCAATTCCGCTCACTCACCTAGGTGACTCCTCTCTCTCTCTCTCTCTCTCTCCCTCTCTCTCTCCCCCTCTCCCTCTCTCCCCCTCTCCCTCTCCCTCCCTCCCTACAATCTCCTGGGACATGTCACAGGTCTCAGAAGATTGCCTGGCCACTGGGGAGGCATGGCACGACTCAGGCAAGCGCAGTGCACACCCGGCTGTGGAGCTGCAAGCTGTCACAGCCGGGTGCTCACACTTGCAACAATGGCCTCAAGAACAGGGAGAGGAGTGAGGCTTTGGGCAGCTGCATCGCTAGACCATTGGACAGGTGAGGGTCTGTTTATTAAAAGTCATTTGTAGCTGCTGACTTTTAATGAACTTAAAAATGAGTTGAACTCCACTTTAATATACCCATCTTCATCTGGGGGCCCAAAAATGCCTTGTCCCTTCTTTTATTCCCATTTTTCACCTCAAGTTGAATTTCGATATGCTGTTCCTAGAAGTCGCAGATGCAGAAGGGAATGAAAAGGACAAAGTTGTCTTACACCCAAGGCCATCCTAAGTGAGGACATGGTTCTCCTATCGTTAAGCCCTGCCTCTAAGCGGCACAGTGGTGTAGTGGTAGGGTCGCTGGTTCGAATTCCAACCACAACACTACCTGCCTGGAGTTTGCATGTTCTCCCTGTGCCTGCGTGGGTTTCCTCCGGTTTCCTCCCCCACTCCAAAGACATGCAGGTAGGTTAATTGGCTTCTGTCCAAAATTGGCCCTAGTATATGAATGGGGACCTTGGATTGTGGGCTCCTTGAGGATAGGGACCAATGTGAGTGTGCAATGTACAGGGATAGGGACAATTGTAGACACTCACTCAGGTTTAACTGGATGGACTGGTGTCTTTATTCACACTTACTAACTATGTAACTATGTAAGCATGCAAAGGAGATCTCCCTACAGTGCCTGGATGTAGTCAGCCTTTAGAGTATACCTCAAAACTACTCAAATCAGATGGATGGATTCTTTGTCCTGTCCTTGGGACCTCCCAAGGGACACCCTTCTTTAAAGTCCACAATTGCACGAAAAGGGAATATGATTGCAAAAGCTTACATTCTAAAATCAAAATCTCCTCTTGCACTTTTACATGTCCATTCCACCAGATTGGTGGAAGTTTTGTGGGCATTTCAGCACCCAGCCCCTGTAGCCTAGTTGTGCAAGGACACACCTGGTTTTCTGTTCATACTGTACAAAAAAACAGTAAGTTTTATTAGGTGACGTTCGATCTTATGTTGATGCAGATTTTGGCTGCAAGGTTCTTGCAGTGGGAAGTTCTTGTGACCCTTGTTGTGTCTGTTGGCACAGTTCTGTTTGCCTCATTGTTACCCGCCCCCCTTCTTATTCATTGCTTGTGGTCATTCCATGATGTATGAATACTCTGTCTGTTTCCTGTATTGTACGATTAACATAAGAGGATTTTGGAGTACAGTACAGGACACTTACCACCCTCCTTTCCATTTCTTAGTTTACTCTCCATTGCGTGCTACAAAACTGAGAACTCATAGAGTGGGGTAGGGTTATATGGTAGGTGCCTAGGGGATATGTCTTCTGAAGGTATACACTTATAACCCATGATATATGAATACTTTGCCTGTATCCTGTACAGTACTCCAGGATATAGAATTTACAGGTCAAAATGTCTCTTTCAGTGGCTCCTCCTTTCAGGTTCATTGGTTCCTTTACAACAGACGGGCAACAGAACTGTTGAAATTATGTGAAGTTAGTCAGCAGCACAGAACACGAGTCATGGTGACAAAATTGTGACCATTCTTGTGATTGTGTCATTGTGCCTCTAAACAAGTTGATTGGGCCCCATGAGCATGACAACAGTAGCAAGGCATTAAAGCGGGAGTAAACCCACAGATTTTTTTTTTTCCTACCTGCAAAGGAAAAGGCATAATTAGAAAGCGGCCCCGACATCTGGTTTGATCCACGCCGAGGGAGCTGACATGCTCCCTCTGTGTTTCTTCCGGGTATCGCGGCTCCGGCGCTGTGAGTGGCTGGAGCCGCGATATCGTCACTCCCGCGCATGCGCGTGAGAGATTTCATCCCGGCCGGGTCCGGCCACTGCCGGGCTTTCAGCCGAGAATCCCCTTGTGCGCATGCGCCGCTGTAGTCAGCTGCGCATACCGAGGGGAATATCTCCTAAACCGTACAGGTTTAGGAGATATTTTTTTTACCTACAGGTAAGCTTTATTATAGGCCTTCCTGTAGGTAAAAGTAAAAAAAAATGAGTATACAACCACTTTTAACTGTGTGTGTAGACATGAAATATTGTGTGCCCACTCGAAGATTGAAGCCCTAGGCACTCCTCACACCTTAACAGGAGTCATTGTCTTCTCTAAAGTTATGGGCATGCATTAACTATTCTAGATCAAAGTACAGACGTATATAACCGATGTTACAATACTATCAAAACATATTTCTGATCAAATTCCAGATGTCCTGTGGCTTCAAACATTCTGCAGTAGTAACAGCTGATGGAAAGCTTTTTACCTTTGGAAATGGAGATTACGGCCGTCTGGGCTTGGGAAACACATCCAACAAGAAACTGCCAGAACGTGTGACTGCACTTGAAGGATTTCATATTGGTCAGGTAATATGAATACATTACCTATCTGTGACTCTTTTTAACACTCTATATTTTCTACCTCCTGTTCTCTTCTCTCTTAATGTATACCGAGAAACGTTTGCTCTATTCATGACTTATTATTTTTCTTGTGCCAAGACATTAAGGAAATTAAATATTCTTACCAATCGGTAAAGCTTTTAAACAAGCTATCTCTCACCTCTAACTGCCTTCAACGTGAAGATATTCTTTCTCAAAGAACACCACAAAGAATCTAGCTCAATAATCGGTCCGTCCAGACTCGCTCTCTTCCGAGAAAGTTGAAACTACTAGCTGGAATTTTTTTGCCCAAACAGCAGCTGTATCCAGTCAGATGTTTAGGTTTTTTTATCTAGACAGTGGGAAAATTGTCCATCTGTTATATTTCTTTTGTTCAGCCCTCTGTCTGAATGTAAAAAATCTGATAGTTAATCATTTTTCAGTTAATAATGATTTATGTTTTCCTGCTACAGGGCAGCTCTCCTGTGCAGAATATTTATATATACAGTAGGTGCTGCCGATATTGTGTTTCCAGCGCGATCCTGTGATGCTGGTTCCCGGCGACAGGCTTCTCTAACCAGCGCGATCCCGTCGCACTGGTTCTCGCGCTGGCTGCAATAGGAAAATGTCGTTTTCCTATAGTAGCGAGCGAGCGAGAGCGGCGATAATGTCGCCTCACTAATGAAGCCTGCATGCCTTCTTGGGGGCATACCAGACCCTTAGGTTCGGTAAGGATTTTAAGGGGCATCCCCTACGCCGAAAAAAACGGCGTGGGTCCCCCCAAAATCCATACTAGACCCCTATCCGGGCACGCAGCCCAGCCGGTCAGGAAAGGGGGTGGGGACGAGCGAGCGCCCCCCTCCTGAGCCATACCAGGCCGCGTGCCCTCAACATGGGGGGTGGGTGCTTTGGGGGAAGGGCGGCGCCCTGCGGCCCCCCCACCCCAAAGCACCTTGTCCCCATGTTGATGAGGACAAGGGCCTTTTCCCGACAACCCTTGCCGTTGGTTGTCGGGGTCTGCGGGCAGGGGGGTTAATCGGAATGCAGGAGCCCCCTTTAATAAGGGGGCCCCCGGATACCGGCCCCCCACCCTATGTGAATGAGTATGAGGTACAATGTACCCCTACTCATTCACCTGTAAAAAAAAAAAACACAACACACAAGGTTTGAAAATAATTTATTGCACTGCTCCGGGGGTCTTCCGTCTTGGGGGGGGTCTTCTCGCTGGACTCCTCCGCTATCTTCTGCTCTTTTACTAGCGGAGGAGCCCGGCTTTCTTCTTCGCCGCCGCCCGGGGGTCTTCTTCTGACTTCGGGGGTCTTGTGCCCCTCTTCAGGTCTTCTTGCCAGGCCTCCGCTTTCTTCCTTTAGCTCTTTTACTAGCGGAGGCCCGGTCTTCCTTTGCCACCGCCCCTTCTTCCGACTTCGGGGGTCTTGTCCCCCTCTTCAGTTCTTCTTGCTGGGCCACCGCTTCTTCCAGCTCTTTTACTAGCGGTAGCCCGGTCTTCTGTCGTCGCCGCCGCCTTCCGTTCTTCTTCTTCTTCTGGAGATGTTAACTCGACGCTCTCTCGGTGTGCGGCGACTTATATAGGGACAAGGGGCGGGGTCACCGGTTGATGTCACATGGTGGCCCCGTCCCCTTATGATGTCACAGTCATAGAGGATGCCGGGACGGTGACATCATAAGGGGGCGGGGCCACCATGTGACATCAACCGGTGACCCCGCCCCTTGTCCCTATATAAGTCGCCGCACCCCTTGCATTGCGGCCAGAGAGAGTCAACATCTCCAGAAGAAGAAGAACGGAAGGCAGCGGTGACACAAGACCGGGCTACCGCTAGTAAAAGTGCTGGAAGAAGCGGTGGCCCGGCAAGAAGAACCGAAGAGGGGGACAAGACCCCCGAAGTCGGAAGAAGGAGCGGCGGCGACGGAAGACCGGGCCTCCGCTACTAAAAGAGCTAAAGGAAGAAAGCGGAGGCCCGGCAAGAAGACCCGAAGAGGGGGACAAGACCTGCGAAGAGGGGAAGAAGACCCCTGGGCGGCGGCGAAGAAGAAAGCCGGGCTCCTCCGCTAGTAAAAGAGCAGAAGATAGCGGAGAAGTCGGGCGAGAAGACCCCCCAAGACGGAAGACCCCTGTAGCAGTGCAATAAATTATTTTCAAACCTTGTGTGTTGTGTTTTTTTTTTTTAACATTTTTTTTTTTTCACAGGTGAATGGGTAGGGGTACATTGTACCCCATACTCATTCACATAGGGTGGGGGGCCGGTATCCGGGGGCTCCCGGATTCCGATAAGCCCCCCCCCCACCCGCAGACCCCGACAACCAACAGCCAGGGTTTTCGGGAAGAGGCCCTTGTCCTCATCAACATGGGGACAAGGTGCTTTCGGGGTGGGGAGGCCGCATGGCGCCCCCCTTCCCCCAAAGCACCCACCCACCCATGTTGAGGGCACACGGCCTGGTACGGCTCAGGAGGGGGGGGGGGGGCGCTCGCTCGTCCCCATCCCCTTTCCTGACCTGCCGGGCTGTTTGCTCGGATAGGGATCTGGTATGGATTTTGGGGGGGATCCCACGCCGTTTTTTTTTCGGCGTAGGGGATTCCCCTTAAAACCCCTACTGGACCTAAGGGCCTGGTATGCCTCCGGAGGGGGAACCCATGCTGTTGTTTTTGTTTTTTTTTTAATTTGGCGTGGAGTTGTCCAATCAAAGATTTAAAAAATCCAGCACCACGATGTCTCAAAGCTAACATATGCAACTTTTTTAGATCCATCCAGAAAAAGGAAACGATATTGGTAATTGACGTGTTTCAGCCTCTTACATGGGCTTAAAGAGGAAGTAAACCCTGATGGGTTTACTTCCTCTTTATTTCCCTGCAAAGGTAAAGCATAATGGACTACTATGCATCGCATAGTAGCTCATTATGTGTCACTTACCTGACACAGGAGCCAGCGAAGTCGCCGCTGTCACCTGTAGTCCGCCGCATCCATCTTGGTTGTGGCGTCTCTCGCAGCTCCGACGAATGACAGCGGAGAAGCCGCGATGACGTCACTCCCACGCATGCGCACGGGAGTCGCGTCTCGGAGCTCCGACGCTGCCATTCGGCGGAGCCGCGATGACGTCACTCCCGCGCATGCGCACGGGAGTCGACAAATTAGGCAAATCCATTCTTGGACTTGCCGCATTTAGTGCGCCTGCGCGCCGCTGTCTACGGCGCATGCGCCGTAGACAGCGGTGCCCATTTTCGGGCAAATATCTCCTAAACCATATAGGTTTAGGAGATATTACTTGGACCTACAGGTAAGCCTTAATCTAGGCTTACCTGTAGGTCAAAGTTGTTTGGAAGGGTTTACTTCCATTTTAAGTCATAAATGCATCAATAATTACAGTTATTGTTTCCTTTTTATGGATGGATCTAATAATCACATATGTTTTAGCTTTGCGACATTGTGGTGCCCGATTTCTTTTTTTTGATTGGACAATAGTAAGTATATACCTGATCATTTGATATTATCTAATTTACTGTTTTGTATACTATCAAATGTAATGCTTTTTAAAAAAAAATTAGCTGATTTAATTCCTAAAAAAAAATTGTTCACTGAAAAAGCGCCTACTGTTTACATTATAAAGCTAACAGACTGTCAAGATCTGCTGTCATAGATTAACATTTATTTTAAAGTGACTTACAGAGTATACCGTATGAGTGTATGATCTGGATACAGGATCTGTTAAACATTTCAGTTACAATAGTAGATCTTCTATGTGCACTGCAGACTTTTGTATTTTTTCTGAATTTCGTTGTTAGACTGCTGATTTGGTAGCAGACGCAGTTAATTTCTCTGCCTGTTGTTTATTGCACTTTCGTTTTAATTGTAAACTACCCTATATATGCATAAATATCTTCCCACTAAATGTCCGTCTGTCTGCAGGTGGCCTGTGGATTAAATCACACACTAGCTGTGTCTGCTGATGGTTTATTAGTTTGGGCATTTGGAGATGGAGATTATGGAAAACTTGGTTTAGGAAACTCTACTGCCAAATCTTCTCCACAGGTGACTATTCCGCTCTGTTCTCCGCTCTGTTCTCCGCTCTGTTCTCCGCTCTGTTCTCCGCTCTGTTCTCCGCTCTGTTCTCCGCTCTGCGCTCCGTTCTCCGCTCTGCGCTCCGTTCTGCGCTCTCCACTCTCCACTCTGTTCTGCGCTCTCCACAATCCTGATGTGCCTAGTACAAGCTTATAACTTCTGTTGCCACTGATATGTAAACCTTTCATCCAATTAATTTTTTTTTTTTTACAGAGAATTTTATAGGTTATGTTTCAAAGAAGCATGCACAAAGTATGATGGTTAACACCATAATAGTACAGAAAAATTATAATGAGGTTAGAAAGCATTAAGGATGAGCACAATGTGAGGCAGATAAGTGTGGGGTGAAATTACACAGAAACCTTAGCATATGACAATGTTAGTGTAACCTGGCAGGTTAAGAGGACAACTGGCAGCCGTGATTTAGAATAAAACGGTACAATATACTGAGATCATATGCATTGAGATTATAAAGATGGTGTATTTTCTATGTTGTAGGACTGTACAGCATTTGACATTCGTCCCTGTTGCTAAAAGCAAGTGAAAAGAAAATAGGATTAAGTGCAGACCAAGAGGATTCCAGCTGAGGAGAGAAAGGCGTAGTGGAGAAGAGCAGAGTAATGAAGAGAGATGGGAGAGAGAGTTAGGAGGGGGGACTGTGCATTTCGGACACCCTTCTTCCAATTTTTTAAATCCAATATTGAAATTCAAAAGTATAAGGCTGGGACACATGTTGGGGTAGTAGTCCTTCACGGCTTGGTAGACTTGCTCTTCCAGCAAGTGCAGGGTAAATGGTCCAGACATCAAGGCCAGCATTTTGCTCCGTACGCTATAGCAGACCTATGGTTTAGGGGGCCCAGTCTGGCGCAAAACATCCACATTTTAGTGTCGATTTGAATACAACTAGTGTAAACATAATTCATCATAAGGGGCTCCATCCAACCTTTGGGCTTTGAAATCTAGAATCTTTGTTTGCATTAATTCCTGTTTGTTCTTTTACTTCATAGAAAGTGGATATCCTGTGTGGCATTGGCATCAAGAAGGTGGCTTGTGGGACACAGTTCTCAGTTGCGCTGACTAAAGACGGTCACGTTTACACCTTTGGACAGGGTAGGTGCTATGAAACTTGGTGTGTTGTAAATGGCAATCACCTCTCCTCTCATGATTTTTCTCATAATCTCTTTGCCCTGCTTTCCTTCTTCATGTTTCTATTTACTGTTTTGTACACAATATCATATTCTCCTTTTAATACAATCCTTTCCTGTACTTATGTTGCCCTCCCAGACCGCTTGATTGGCTTACCTGAGGGTCGAGCTCGAAATCACAATCGTCCTCAGTTGGTTCCTGGCCTTTTGGGCATTTTCATTGAGGACATTGCAGTGGGAGCGGAACACACACTGGCTCTCTCCTCCTCTGGGGAAGTGTATGCATGGGGAAGTAACTCTGAGGGGCAGGTTGGTGTTCATATCTATATGCACTTGGTGAATTGGCACCATCTTGAATGCACTTTGTTTGATCCAAAAAAAAAAAAAGACCAAATACTGATTTAGGGGACAACCTGAACAAAATATAAAGATGGTTAGTTATGAAAATTAAGCAAAGAAGAGTTTTTATTTATATCATGTATAGTCTTATATATTAATCAGAATAAAGTGGTAAAAATGTTATATGTCACCTAATTGTAGTTAAACATTGGAAAGATAACGGTTATGAATAATTGCACTTTTCACATTTCTTTTTTCTTTATTTCTGGAAAAGTATACTGTATTTTCAGTAAGCACATATTTTGAGTCGTCATTGCAGTTTTTATTGAAAGTGGCTTTAACTGCTTTACAAGATTTTTCTTGCATATTTTACATTGTATCGAATACAGTGATTTTCAGATTTGCCACTAGAGGGAGCTCTGTATTTCACTCTGCTTCCCTGTTTGATACCTGTTGAGATAAGGTATAAGCCAGGTAGTGGGTTGTTTACATATCAGTAAGTTGACTGATAGACTTGCATCATGGGAAGAAGCAGTAAAGCAAAAGTATTATGTAACTCTGAAGAACAGGAAGTATAACCTACAGAGGCAGAGGCAATCAGTTGATGTGTTTCAGCCTACACGGCTTTAATCATAACAGATACAAGATACAGTTAGGGTAAACCGTTGCCTACAGGAGGACTGCACACAGGCCAACAAAAAAATCCTAGACCAGCCCAAGAGCAAGAAATAGTTTTTCGTGCTCACTGTAAATTCCAATTCAGGAGGCTGATACCAAGACAGACCCATTTCTTCTAGGTATGTGTAAGAATACACTAATGCTTTTGTTTTTTTAATGAATGCATAACTGGATTCATTTTTTCTTCATGTTTTTTTTTTTTCTCAGCTTGGCCTCGGTCACACTAATCATGTACGTGAGCCTACACTGGTTACAGCCCTACAAGGGAAAAACATTCGTCAGATCTCAGCAGGACGGTGCCATAGTGCAGCATGGACAGCAACTCCTGTCCCTCCAAGAGCCCCAGGTGACTTTGCAACTCACCCTTGTTTGCCCATCCTAATTCTTACATAAGTATTATGTTCTAATTTAACCACTTGGCCTCCGGAAGATACGGCACTGTGTTATTTTAACTGACAATTGCACGCTGTACCCAAATAAAATTTGTAATTTTCATTCCCACATATAGAGATTGTTTTTGGTGGTATTTGATCCCCACTGCGTTTATTTTTAGCACTATAAACTGCAGTAAAACTGCTATAGGGCAGTCAGCAAGTGGTTAAAGGGGTTGTAAAGGCAGAATGTGTTTTATTTTAATGCATTCTATTCTATCCTGTTAAGGTAAAAAGCCTTCTGTGTGCAGCAGCCCCCCTAACACTTATCTGATGTCCCTCTCAGTTCAGCGATGTCCACGAATGTCTAAGCCACCTGAGATTCTCCCTCCTAATTGGCTGAGACACAGCAGCGGAGCCATTGGCTGCCACTGCTGTCAATCAGTCAGCTAGCTAATCAGGGGGAGAGAGGGGTCAGGGCTGCGTGCCTGAATAGACACGGAGCTGTAACTCGGCGCAGGTGCCCACTTAGCATACTGCTTGCTGTGGGGGCATTGAGGGACCAGGATCACAGGTGAGGGACCCAAGAAGAGGAGTATCCGGGCTGCTCTGAGCAAATCCACTGCAACAGAGCAGGTAAGTATAACATGTTTGTTACTTTTATAGGGGAAAAAAATTAGACTTTACAATCATTTTAAAGAGCAACTCCAGTTTGTTTTTTGTTTTTTTGTAAGGACAGCAGCAACATATAATGTAGCTGCTGACTCTTCAAAATCAGGTGCTTACCAGTGCCAAGGGTCCAGCTTTTTCAGCAGCCGCTTCTACTTACTGCTATGGGTCACCGGCATTGCCTTCTTGGATGTGGGAGGCGACTGTGGCTTTCTGACACAGTGGCTACCGGACTGGATCTGACTTATTGCACCAAGACCCAGTTAGGCCAAGCAAGGCCACTACCTTACTATCGAAAATACCACAAAATAAAAGTAAGAATATTTAGAGCTGCCAATATCTCTAGCAAGAAAACCGATCTAAGGCAGGCCACAGATTATGCAATTTTCTTTCCTTTCATCATGGGTGGAAGAAAAGAAAATTACTTGGTTCCCCCATCGATTCAATGAGTGTTGATTGGGGGGGGGGGTTTCCTCCTCCAGCGCTATTGTGTTCTGTGGGTGGGAAGCCTTCTCTGCTGGTAGAACACAATGATTAGTGTTGCTGGCCCTAATTGTTTGGGAAAAACTCGACAGACTGGTTGTATCTCTCAATTGACTTGTGTAGAACCAGAGTGCCCACATGTGGATCGAAATGCAGCTGGTCGCTACTGAACTTTTTTTTTTTTTTTTTTAAACTTTATTTCTTTATTAAGATATTTATTTTGTTTACAAAATACATAAAAATGAAACATCCCCTCAGCCCCCCTACCATCGCCTTTACAGATAAGAATATAACAAAAAAAAATTAAAAAATAATCGTTCATATCTTGGGTGGCCTAAGAGGGGATTGGTATCATGGGGGCCATCCTATCTGATGTCCCATTTAATCTAGATTCCTACTCTATCACACTTTCCCCTCATCCCCATTCTCGCACACTTCCATCCTCTTTATTTGCCCTCTTACTTTAATTCCTATTGGGTCAATTTTTATCGTTAGAATATTTTTCCACACTATTATTATTCACATATCAATCCCTCTGGCTTCCCACCAAGGTTTCCACATCTTGTAATATTTCTTTAAAGTCCCTTGTTTTATATATAACCTTTTCTCTTTAAGAATTACCACATTCATGCTATTTATCCATTCTCTACCGGACAGAGGCGACACCAACAACCATCTTAGGGCAATCAGTTTCCTTGTCTGAAATAGGCATCTCAGAACCGTCGTCTGGCTGCTTCCCGGGTTTCCAACTCCTTCAACTAATCCCAGGAGACAATATTTTGCCTCCATCCTGGTGGAGGTTCCAAACACCCGATCAATGGTTCCTGTCACCTCTGTCCAGTAGCATATTAACTTTGGGCATCTCCAAAACATGTGAATCATGTCTCCCTCCATATCCCCGCACCAGGGGCAGCTTGCATCCGGCCGTCGGCCAAATTGAAAAAGTTTACGAGGAGTATAATAAGTTCTATATAATAAGAACAGATGTGACATCCTCTGAGAGGGAGAGAGTGATACCAACAGAGCCAGTTCAAGAATTCTATTCCATTGTATTTCTGAGATATTTCCCACATCTTTTTCCCACTTCCTCTTGTACATAGGGGTCTCTATCCTTCCCATTCTCCCCTTCTTTATATGTGGGTATATTTTCGAAATTAAACCTTTCCCTGTTTCTGCATTAATTATTTTTTGAAGAACTGGGATTGTGCTCAGTTTTAAAGTCCTCCCTCTAAACTGCTCCTCAGTGCGTGCCTAACCTGCAAATACCTATATGCCCCGTACACACGAGCGGACTTTTCGACATCCAAACTCCGACGGACTGAGTCCGGCGGACTATCCGATCGTGTGTGGGCTGCAACGGACTTTAGCGAAGCTAAAGTCTGACGGACTTTAGAAATGAAGCATGCTTTAAATTTTCCCGACGGAACTCCGCCGGACCCGGTCCCCTTTGAAAAATCCGCTCGTGTGTGTGCTACTCCGACGGACTAAAACCGACGCTAGGGCAGCTATTGGCTACTGTCTAGGAACTTCCTACGTCGAATCCAGTCGTACGTCATCACGTTCGACTCCGTCGGAGTTTGGTGTGATGGTGTGTGGTCAAGTCCGTTCGGTCGAAAAGTCCGCCAGAACTCCGTCGGAACTCCTTTGGAGGTCTGTCAGACTTAATCCCTCTCGTGTGTACGGGGCAATAGAAGGATTTATTTGGTAGAGAAAAATAGTCTCTCAGTTCCTGAAAGGTTTTCAGGGCACCATCTTGGTATAGCTGAGCGATAAATTTTATTCCACATCTCTCCCATTCTCTTACTGTCCCCATCTTCTGCAGTTTTCCCAATTTACTATTCTTCCATAAGGGGGTATGCTCATTAAATCCTCTGTATTTTAATATGGCCTTCGCTGTGTCCCACACTCTCGTCATCAAACTCAAAGTAGGGAGCCCTAATGGAAAGGATCCTGCCTCCAGAGCTTCCACTATTGAGTCATGTGGTGTGTTTTGTAGGAGCATTTTCCCTGCCTCTCCCCCTTCTAAATTACACCCCTCCATATACTGGAGTTGTGACGCGAGGAAGTAGCTAAAGGGGTGTGGGAGCGCTACTCCTCCTTCCTGTTTTTGTAACTGCAAAGTACTCAATCGAATTCTTGCCGACCCACCCTTCCAGATCAGTTCCCTGAACACTGTGTCTATCTTTTGAAACCACGTTTTATATAACCTAATTGGGGAGTTACATTTATTCAGTAACGGGATTATATTATCTGCTACGTACTGTTGAGGTCCCTACTGAACTTTACAAATTTCGATCCATGTATGTCCAGCTTAAGTGTCACTAGAATGAACTGGGTAATTTTGATGTAAAATTAACATTGATCAGAAGGGTGAGTTTACAGAATTCCTTCGCACATGATAAAATAATTCTCTGCATAGGTGTTTGCTAATTTTCTTTACCTCAAGGAACAGGAAGGAAAAAGTATACTCTCTCTCTTGCACAGAACGAGAACTTGAATTCTGCATAAATGGTGAATGATTGGGTTGTATTTGCAGGTGTTTCCGTGCCATTACAGTTGGGTCTCCCTGATGTCGTTCCTCCACAATACAGCTCTCTCAAAGAGATCTGCACCCACACAGTTCGTACCAGGTTGCGTCTCCTCTACCATTTCTCTGATCTCATGTATTCATCCTGGAGACTACTGAACCTCAGCCCCAATAACCAGGTATTCAAACCATCTCTGCTATCTTCCCCTCCTTCATTTTCATGTTTCTCCATTCGAACCATTTATTTGTATTGAACATGCACCCATATGAGCATGGTATTATGTTATGAATTTCTTTGGATTCCTTGTGAAGGTGTGTTTGCATTTGAATAACCATTCTAACTAAAATGAGACCTGCCCTGATTAGGTTAATTTTTTTATATCAATAAATGGGTGACAATAACTGTACTCTGGGGTCCATGTATTTCATGATGAGCTCCCTGCCTAACAGCTGTTGGGAGCAAGTGCCGTTATTCTAAAATCCTCTTTGTGAGTCTCCAATAGTCCTGCAATGGGTAAACCTTGTGCTTCTTCCTTTCTGTATCTCATTGTTATGTTTGTTTATCTTTGCAGAGTAGTACATCCCACTACAATGCAGGGACATGGGGTATTGTGCAGGGTCAGCTCAGACCATTGCTGGCTCCAAGAGTCTATACACTTCCCATGGTAAGATCTATTGGTAAGACGATGGTTCAAGGAAAGAACTACGGACCTCAGATTACTGTAAAGAGAATCTCCACCAGGTTAGTAATATTACCGTGGGCTTTCTGCAATGTCCCTTCACACAATTATTTCTTTACTTTTGAATATACTTTTATATCCAACCAACGTCTTTTTTTTTAATTTTATTTATTTTATTTTTTTATTGTCCTATTGACAGGGGTAGGAAGTGTAAACCCATATTTGTGCAGATTGCCCGCCAGGTAGTGAAGCTGAATGCATCTGACTTGCGTCTTCCGTCACGGGCTTGGAAAGTGAAGCTTGTAGGCGAGGGAGCGGATGATGCTGGAGGAGTGTTTGATGATACAATAACTGAGATGTGTCAGGTGAGCTTTCTTCGAACAGACCTTCATTTGTTACATATGCTTGTGTGCTTGGTTTCCAGCATGTAGAATAAATTCTGTGTAATACACAGAATTTAATTAAATCAATATTTAAAGGACTATTCGTGCTAATTTTGATCTCTCTACTCGCAAACCCTATACTGTAATACTTCTGTCTGTTAGATCCAGTTATAACCAAATCCACATTTCTCTTTCGTTCATTGACAGACACAACGCTCCATTATTCAGAATCATAGGGTTATATCACCCCCTACAGGAGTAGGACACTAGGTAGAAAAAAGACTTGGCTACGCCTATGGGCAGTCCTAGATGATATACACCCCCCTCTCTGCTATAGGCCTTCCATTTTTTTCTGCCTAGTCAGGAGTAAGGAACTAGTTACCTGCTGGGATCTCTGGTCCTGGCAATTTTTTGTTTTTGTTTTTTAAACTACATTTTTCTCTTGGATTTTTTCCTGTGAGATCTACAATCAACTGACGGGCTGGACACTAAGATCCAGTGGTCTCCCCAGCCTGGCCAGCAAGCGCGTGCAGACCGCAGCTACGCGCTAGGTCAGCCGTGACCTAGCCCCACTGGACTGGGACTGGCCCTGCGAGTTAAACGTCTTGCGAGGTTGCTTACGACCTGGTCTCGGCCTGTGTCTGTGTTCCTCCTGACCATGGCAAATGCGTTCCTTTCTCCCTCCTATTTTGGAATACTTTTTCGTAAAGACTGGGAGTGTCCAAAGCGCCCCTTTCTGGTTTCAAAAATGCTTTGCTGTGAGGTACCCCTTTGTGGGGTCCCTCCTTAAGGTGGACTGTTCCACCAGTAGTGGATCCCCTTGTCTCTAGGTTGCACAAAGGCAACCATGTTTCTGGTAGAGGAGTATCTGGCTTTTGAGGATCCGGCTGACATACCTAGAGGGGGAGCAAATTCCCTCTGCTTACTCTGAGTTGGCGGACCAGTTGGTCTGGGGGCTGCAGTTTGTATGCAATGCCTCTTGGACGCAGTTCCCCTAGTTTCTAAGCTGTCTTTCTGCAGTGGTGCTTGGACATGTATTGTGGCTTAAGTGTTGGTCTGCAGACTGGGCTTCAAAAAAAGCTCTGATTGGGTTACCATTTCAAGGCAATTGTCTGTTTGGGGCTACCCTGGATCACATAATTACAGTTCTCACAGGAGGGAATTGTACATCTCTTCCACAGTCTGAAATGGGAAAAGGGGCCTCGTAGTGGATGCAGTCCTTCTCCTCGGCATGCAGGGGACCTGGTCTGGCGAGCGGAGAGCGTGGCTCCCTCTCCCATGGACAAGGCTCCTTCAGTATAAAGGCGTGCCCTCACCTATGTCCTAGTGTTCCGGCCTTGAACCCCGAAAAGGGTTTTTTCCTTCCAATAGGCGCCTGTCACCAGACTGTTGGCAGTTCTCCTTGGGGCTGTGCAAGCCCTGTTGCTTTAGGGTGTGCTTGTCCTGGTTCCAGTGGGTATAGAAGGTCAGAATGGAGTCCATCCGCACGGTGGTGGCGTCCCTTCATCATGGGGACTTTCTGGCTTCTGTCGACATCATGGATGCTTATGTATGCACTCCTATATGTGCCTGACACCAACTTTTCCTCCATTTTACTGTGGAAGAAGAGCATTATCAGCTTGCGGTGTTTAACTTTGGTCTCTCCTCCATTCCTCGCGTATTCACAAAGGTGTTGGCCCCAGTTCTGACGTGGTTATGTCAGCGGGGGATTGCAGTCCTGGGCTGCCTGGATGACCACCTTCTGCGAGCACAGTCCTCGTCTACCCTGCGGGGCGACGTAGCTCACTATACAGACCACAAATTTCAGTTGGCTTTTATACTACCTGAAATCTGCTCCAGCTCCTTCCAGAAAATTGGATTATCTGGGCCTGACTCTGGTTTCATCTCTGGCCAGAGTGTTTCTTCCTCTGGACAAACTCCAGAAGTTGCCTACTGCACTTCAACTACTGTTGTCTCGCAGGTGGGCCTCCCTGTGGTCCTGCATGTGGGTCTTGGGCCTGATGGTAGCTACCTTCGAGGCTGTTCCATACGAGCTCCTGTCGTAAGGTGCCCGAGGTCTCTGGGCTATCAGATTTGGCTGAGGCAGAAAACCTGGGCTCCCTGGTCTGGTGGCTTCACATCTGGGATGTTGGCAGGGCACATCCTTTCTCCCATTGTATTGGACAGTGGTCAGCACCAATGCCAGTCTGTCCGGGTGGGGAGGTGTCCTGGGACTGGGTTCTGCTCAGGGTCATTGGACACTGGAGGAATCCGGACCGACGATCAATATCCTGGGACTTCGAGCGATCAGACTATGCATGTACCACTGGACATGGGTAGCATACATATCCTGGTGTGAGGTGCTTGGCATTTACCCTCGTTCTTTCTCCGTGGCTCCAATTTTCGACCTTTCTTCACGGGGATTAAGTAGAACTTGACCTGGAGTACCATCAAGGGCAGGGTGTCGGCCTTGATGGTTTTCTTCAGCGTCCCCTGGTCTTTCACTCCCTGGTGCATACTCTTAATCAAGGGGTTAGACATCTGCCTCCACCAGTGCGGTCTCTTCTACCGCCGTGGGATCTGCTCTCGTGTGTTTGGGTCTACAGGAGCCTTCCTTTGAAAATATTCAGGAGGTTCCTCTGCTTGCTCTGTCCAAGAAGGTGTTTTTTTTTTTTGGTTGCCATCATCTCTGCTTGCAGAACATTGGAACTGTAGGCGTTACCATGTCTTACCTGGTGATCCACAAAGATGAAGTAGCTCTTCTCACTTGTCCATGGTTCCCTTCTCTGATTTCTTTTGACTAAGGACATTGTATTGCCTTCCCTGTGTCCCAGGTCAAAATGTCCTACGGGATTTACCTCACATGCCCTGGATGTGTTCGGACGATTCGGGTATATTTGGCAGTCAAAGGGTCTTTTCGGAGATAAGACTCACTGTTTGTGATCAGGGACAGGTCAAAAAAGGGGCTGTCTGCTTCTTCTGTGACCTTTCTAGATGGATCAGACAGACGATGACTCTGGGCTATTCTATCAGGGGTTGGTTTCCTCCTTTCCCTGTTATGGCGCATTCTATACTTGGCTGCTTACTGCTTCTTGGGCTTTCCATCATCAGGCATTGGCTTCGCTGGTTTGCAAGGGAGCCACTTGGTCGTCAGTGTAAACTTTTGCTAAATCCTACAACATTGGATGTGCTGGCATCTGTGGATGCTTCTTTTGGACGCAAGGTGTTGCGGGCTGCTGTTGAGAGGGTCTAATCTTTCTTGGGGGTGTATTGTTCAGGTTGGTCTCCAGTTGTTCTTTGTTTAGCTCCTGTTACCTGGTTGGCTCTTGTGTTATGCTTGGGATTTTTTGTTGTCCCACCCCTCCATGTTTGGCACTGCTATGGGATGTCCCTATGGTTCTGAATGGAGCACTGTGTCTGTCAATGAATGAAAGGGAAAATTAGATTTTTGACTTACCGTAAAATCCATTTCTCTGCGCTAATTGACAGACACAGCACCCACCCCTCTAAGGAGTTTTGATGCTTCTGACACTGCTTGTTACTAAACTGAAGGCATAAAGCAGAGAGCGGGGTGTATATTGCCTAGGACTGCTCATGGATGCAGCCAAGTCTTTTTTCTGCTAGTGTCGTCCTCCTGTAGGGGGCGATATAACCCTGTGGTTCTGAATAATGGAGTGCTGTATCTGTCAATGAACTCAGAGAAATGGATTTTAGGGTAAGTCAGAAATCCAATTTTTCTTACAATAATATGAAACTGATAATTGCTGAGGTCATGCAAAAACTTCACTCCCTATAATAAACAAATGTGATAGGTACATTACAACATTTTTGTCCTACCGATTTTGTATTCCTTATACAGCAGTGTCAGAAGCATCAAAACTCCTTAGAGGGGTGGGTGCTGTGTCTGTCAATGAACGCAGAGAAGTAGATTTTACGGTAAGTCAAAAATCCCAATTTCCCATTCGTTCATTGACAGACACAGCGCTCCATTATTCAGAACCATAGGGACGTCCCAAAGTAGTAAGCAATAAGTCATGTTTAACCACTTAAGAACTAGCCTCTTTTTGAGATGTGGTGTTTACAAGTTAAAAACTTTTTTTTTTGCTAGAAAATTACTTAGAACACCCTAGAGAATAAAATGGCGGTAGTTGCAATACTTTCTGTCACACAGTATTTGCGCAGCGGTCTTATAAGCGCACCTTTTTTGGAAAAAAATGTTTTTTTGTTTTTTTTATTAAAAAATAAGACAACAGTAAAGTTTGCCCGTTTCTTTTTTTTTTTTTTTATTGTGAAAGATCATGCTACGCCGAGTAAATTGATACCCAGCATGTCATGCTTCAAAATTGTGCCCGCTCGTGAAATGGCGACAAACTTTTACCCTTAAAAATCTCCATAGGCGACATTTAAAAAATTCTACAGGTTGCATGTTTTAAGTTACAGAGGAGGTCTAGGGCTATAATTATTGCTCTCGCTCTACTGATCGCGGTGATACCTCATGTGTGGTTTAAACACCGTTTTCATATGCGGACGCTACTCACATATGCGTCCACTTCTGCACACAAGCTCGACTGTGACGGGGTGCATTTAAAAAAAAAAAATTCTCATTTATATTACCTTTTTTTATTTTTACACTGGTTTTTAAAAGAAAAAAAATGGTGTCACTTTTATTCCTATTAAAAGGAATGTAACCATCCCTTGTAATAGGAAAAAAGCACGACAGGACCTCTTAAATATGAGATCTGGGATCAAAAAGACCTCCGATCTCGTATTTACACTTAAATGCAATAAAAATATTTTAAAAAATTGTCATTTAATTTTTTAATTTTTTTTTTTACATAAAATGGCCCTTTAAGAGCTATGGGCGGAAGTGACATTATGACTTTGCTTCCGCCCTGCATTGTCATGGAGATGGGTGGGGGCCATCTTCCCCTCACTCACCTCCATGCCCAGCAAGGGTGAAGATCTGATTGCCTTCGCCACTGCTGGCAGCTCCAGTATGTGGAGGAGGGCATCGCGGCGACAAATGTGATCTTGCGGTGAATCTGCCGCAGAGCCCACTATTATCGAAAACTGGACTGCCTGCCAAACGATAGGATACCGGGGTTATGGCAGCTAGCTGCTGCCGTAACAATGATATACGCCCTTACTTTGAAGGGGGATATCGGCGTGCGGCGGTCAGGACGTGGTTAATGTAAATGTTTTTTTCTTTTTTATTGTAATCCTTTGTTCTTAAAGTAGTGAGCTGTTTTAGGGATACAAAAAAGAAAAGGGAGCATAAAAGGGCTTCAGTATTCCAGCTAATAAGCCATGAACAATAACTGGTAATACTTGATACACGTAGCCAATATACATTAAAGCTGCCCATAGATGATCCGATCTTCTTTACTTCCACCACGGGTGGAAGGAAAGAAAATTGCTTGATTTACACCATCTAGACACTCTTTGTTAATGGGGAATGCCTCCCACTGCACTATTTATCTTTTCTTTATTAATAAAAAAAAAAAAAAAGTTACAATACGTCACAACACAACCAAAGGGCTGATATAGAAGGCCCATATACATGCTCACAATTCTTGGTACAACGTTACAGCATTACAATTTAGCCATTTACATATTCCAAACAGGGGCAATATACTTCTAACTTGGTTCATTAACAGATTACCGAGAACTGCCTGAGGTTAGGGGGATGTAAATAGGATGACTGGGATGGCCGAAAGGTCATGATGCGAGTCGTAGAAGTGATTCCGAAAAATATTCATGTAGAACCATAGCCTCCCCTCTCTACCTCCGCACCCCTAATGAGATCATACTGTGCGGGAGGAGAGGGTAAATGGGATTACCCCCCACTGCACTATTTTATCTGGCCAGTGGGAAGCATTCCTGGCTGGCAGAATACAATAGCCGCTGGCAGTAACCGTATGTAGAAAAATCCAACATGCTGGTTGTACCTAAATTTATTGATCAATTTTGGTACAATCAGTCTGCCCTTTACATGGTTCCCCAGTTGGGACTGGCCAGGATTCGAACCGTCTATGACTGGCTTGAATAAACAACATGAATATACATAAGTGATATATGTATAAATAAAATCCACTGACTAAAACCGCAGTCTGTTTTTGTTGGTCATGAATGTTTAGCATTGCTGATAGAGCAGAAGTAAAAGAAAAAATAGCTAGGAAATTTATGTTTTTTTACTGTGTTTTTTTTTGTTTTGTTTTTTGTTTTTGTTTGTTTTTTATGCTTCTTGGTGTTCCTTTTATTTTTTTTATGTTTTCTGTTGCTGTCCTTTACTAGGAGCTGGAAACGGGAGTGGTTGATCTCCTCATTCCTTCACCAAATGCAACTGCTGAAGTGGGTTATAACAGGGACAGGTATGCACAACCATTTACTGTTATTAAGTGTATTTTATTTCATGTTTTTTTTCTAGTGCATGCCAAACGGGGAACCCATGATTGTGCTCTCCACTGTTGTTTATCCCAGTTGATTAGTAAATGTATGATACATTTTTTTCATCTCACTGTGCTGTCTGAAAATACTAATACACTGAAAACTAAAAACCTACTACGTGGAAATTCTGGGTATAATACTGCTGGTGTTTCTGTCTTCAGGTTCTTGTTTAACCCCTCTGCTGGATTAGATGAACACCTTATGCAGTTCAAGTTTCTGGGTATCCTAATGGGAGTGGCTATCCGCACCAAGAAGCCTCTTGATTTGCACTTGGCCCCCCTGGTCTGGAAGCAGCTGTGCTGTATCCCGCTAACACTGGAGGACCTGGAGGAGGTTGATCTGCTCTATGTGCAGACTCTCAATAGCATTCTTCACATTGAAGACAGTGGCATCACAGAGGAGACTTTCCACGAGGTACCTGCCATCATGGCGCACTTTATTAGGACTTACAGAACTGACACATATGATCTTTATGCTTGTTTTTGTGTTCTACAGTATTCTAATGGATAGGAAATTAAATAGAATAATACCCTCAGAGACAGAAACTCAATGTCCCACTACGCAGTAAGCTGCTGAAAAAGTGGAGTAACCCCTAGAAGCCAATCAGTATCCCTCTTGTACTGATCTGAGGTCAGCAGAGTGAAATTGGTTGCTGCACATATGAATAAGATTATTTTATTTATTAAGGTCAATAGTGCATAGATGTAGCAATGATTTGATTTATAAAGAATTGTACGTTTCTAGTGATGATTGGAGGGAATCCTACATTACAGAAATCTTATCTACAGAGGTGGGGTCGAAAAAATATCATTTTTTCAGGGCAGTCACTGGTGTTTCAGCTGCCTTTAAGGCCAATAGCCAATATTAGCTGCCGATTTTCTGTAGATTTAAAGTTTTTTTTGTTTTGTTTTTTACACTGTCCTTTTACTTTTATTTTTTTATCACTTTTATTGCTGTCACAAGGAATATAAACATCCCTTGTGACAGTAATAGGTATGTGACAGGTACTCTTTATGGAGGGATCTGGAGTCTATAACACTCCAAACCCCTCCGCTGCAGATCGGTGTTTTTGAATACTTTCTATGTTCTTAAAACTGGCACCTTTTAGGATGAGAGTAATCCAGAAGTAATGTCATGACATCGCTTCCAGGTTACTAGAATCAAACAAAGTAGTCTGCTTTGTTCGGGTTGTGCCAACTGGTCGCTCGGGCCTCCCGGTGGGATGGGAGACCCGCTGAGCAGTGGGAGGGGGGCGACGTCCCCTCCAGATACTTGTGATAATGGCCGAGTAGCTGCAGAGGTGCATCGGTTGTTTATTACAAAAAAGCTGACCGTCTGCTCCAAAGCACCCTGGTACAACCACTTAAAGCAATATCGGTACGTTTTTTTTTTTTTTTGTTTTTTTTTGGGGGGGGGGGGGTGTTTTTTTTTTTTTTTTTTTTACTGATACCGGTTAAGGTAAGGACATGGAATTTAAACACTACCATTATTTGTGTTGTTCTTCAGATGATCCCTCTCGATTCTTTTGTGGGTCAAAGTGCTGATGGAAAAATGGTGCCCATTATTCCTGGAGGGAACAGTATCCCTCTGACCTTCTCTAACCGCAAGGAGTATGTGGAGAGAGCTATAGATTACAGACTGCATGAGATGGACCGACAGGTGAGGAGCCAGTAAAACTTATAACAGAATTATTATTTTTTAACTTGGTGTGGTTCTTGGAATGGTATATGCTGTACTCCAGATCTTTCATGCAAACGCTCACCATTGCACCCAGCTGCACGCAGGTTCCTAGTAGTGTATTTTATCACAAGCAGATCCATTGTACCCAGGTGAGTAAAGAGCTCTGCAGCATAATGGCACTGTGTAAGGCAATGTTCATTCATTGAAATTATTTTTTTTTACCCACGCTAGGAAAATCCACTTTCTGCTATTGGGGTTATTGGATTAAAAAATAAAATGTCAAACCAAAAAAAGAGACAAAAAAAAAAATCCTATAAACAATTATGAGGGCTGCAGCTTATAAGGTTCTACACCCTCAAGTTAGTATACAAAATCGAAGCACTGCCTATTTCAAATAAACACAGTGTGTGCGAAACATAAAAGTTCATGCATAATCGGTGTCCCGGTTCATCTTCATTATACTACACAAACATATCAATGGTGCAGTCTTTAGTGGTGCTGCGCCATTTCCATCTTTAATTGGTGCAGAAAACTCATTGCTGTGCTCCCCTCCTGTGTTCAGACACTTGCCAACAGCTGTGGAAATATGAAATAAAGAGTCATAAGCGCTTGGATTGCTGGTGCTTTGCTGGGACCTGTATTCAGTCTCTTTATTCGCTTCTTCAATGTAGCAACAGGGCTGAAATGTTGGTGTACTCTCACTTGCTAAAGGAATGGCAAGAGGAGCCCACATATCATGATTCCATTTTATTATAATTTCACAGAAAATTTGTTACTCACTTCAAAGCATAAGTAAAAAAGGACAGGATCGCCAGACCAGAAATATCGCGTCACCATGCGTTTCACCCGCCGAATATGACGTTGCAAAAGTCTCCGCCTTGCCGCGTTTCACCCCTCCCACTGGCGTTTTCAGAAGCTTCTGAAGACACCCAGTGGGGAAAAGACACACATCAAGGTGGAGACAACCTGTGACGTCCTATCCGGTCAGTGGAACGCACATCAATGTGGTAGTTCTAATTCAGTAATCCTGTCCTTTTTTACTTCTAATTTTAAATGAGTGTTAAATAACAAACATATCATACTTACCTCCATTGTGCACACCGAACCTGCTCTTCTGGGGTCCCCCGGCGGCTCTCGCAGCTCCTCCCCGCATCAGATAACCCCGTGGGTGAAGTGCTCTCCCGGGTGGTTACCTTGCAGGCCATAGAGGCCGAATGCAGGACTCGGCATAGGATGCATTAAGGTGAAAAAACACAAACCTTTACAACCCCTTTTAATGCAGAACTACAACTTGGCTCAATGTAAGTATTTACATTTAATATCTATTGGGCCACTGGGTTTATTGAAAATAACTATTGTAGACCTTGCTTCCTACAGTGCTAGCTGTGATCATTCGTGTATTATTTATTGTTAATACAAGGCATCCCCTGATTGGACAAGGTAAGGAGCAGAGGACATCAGTCTCTACCTTGCCCAGTCAAAGAGCTCCTTGTGTTCACTGAAATAGTTACAAGACATTCGCTGAATGGTGGTAGTGCCATTGAAAATCACGGCTATCACTGTATGTATCACAGATTACTACAATAATTTTTAGTATACCCAGCGGCCTTCTGGATATCCATATAATGGACATTTACATCAGGCCCAGCTGGAATGTAAGTTTGTAAAAAAGATAATTCCTGGAGTTCTGCTTTAAACTGCCTCCCCTTGCATATGTCAATTGGTTCCCAGGTTTGTAGAAGCAGAGTACATGTTGCCTTGAATATGGATAGGTGTGGAATCCTCAGATCAGCATAACACACCTCTGTTTTTACCTGAGTAGCTAATGCTTTAACAGAATTCTTACCTCCTGTGGAAAATGTTTGTTTGTTCCCTGGTTGTTCAACACTTTTTGAGTAATTGACCTGAAACAACCATCCTTACCTGCATACTTGATTAAAATTAGTGACTTAGAAAGTTATAAAGCCAATTGTTGTTTGACAACCAGGGATCTAGTATTTTCAGGGGAGGTCAGCAGTGGCAGGCTCCCCCAGTACTGGTTTTTCTTACTGCTAAGCAAGTTCATTTACTCATTACAGTTGTTATCTGCAATGTAGGCAAATCTCCATCTCTGTGGTGGTGTTACCCACCTATAGGAATCACTGTGGGCAAGATTTTGTAACACTTGAGTTATTTTTTTGTGTTCAGAGTGATTTCAGAAATGTAATAGACTTTTTGATTTTGTCAGGTTGCAGCAGTGAGAGAGGGCATGTCATGGATTGTGCCAGTTCCCCTGCTCTCTCTCCTCACTGCCAGACAGCTAGAGCAAATGGTATGCGGGATGCCAGAGATCTCTGTAGATGTCCTGAAGAAGGTAGTGCGGTACCGAGAAGTGGATGAACAACACCAGTTGGTGCAGTGGTTCTGGCAGACTCTGGATGAGTTCTCCAATGAGGAGCGGGTCCTTTTCATGAGATTTGTTTCTGGAAGATCCAGGCTTCCAGCCAACACCGCAGACATCTCACAGCGTTTCCAGATCATGAAGGTTGATCGGGTAAGTAAAATATTTAAGATTTTATTATCGAGAAATTTTAGATAACGTATCACACAGAAACCCTACGCAAGCCCTGTTCAACTTTTATATGACCTTCAATGGTGTCGTCCCTCACCGATATCTTCTTCTCCGTGCCAGTTGTCGGCCATCTTTATTGGGTGCCGCAGGATGACTTTACCCCTGTGCATGCACAGGTGCTAGTAATCCAGGCCTGCTGATGTAAGCTGAACTGCATTTGAGCAGCTCAGTTTACAGTCTGGATTGCTTTGAACAGGTAGGCAAGTGTAGTTTATTACAGAAGAGACATTACATGTCTCTCCTGCAATAAAAAGCTGAATACTCGCAAAACTTTAGTTCTGCTTTAATATTGGAGCAAGATTTACAGCTTCTGCTAAACAGTTACTCTTAAGAATATTCAGAAGAATTGTGCCAGTGTAAAGCATGCTTTCAAGATGTCACATTTCAGTGTCTTTTTATTAGGGAGTGTGCAGCTAGAAGAATGAAGCAAGATCATGCAGACAAAAGCTCGCATAAACTGTTCGCAGGGTTCTAGTATCCAAAGTCTGTTAGTGGTTCAAACATGATGAAAATTCTTTTGTTTTCTTAGATCCCTGCCTGTACCCCAATACCTTGTGTTTTCTCAAAGTATTGTCAGAAAATAATACAGTGAATCTCAATGTATGTGTGCTCCAGGGACACAGAGAAGTCTTGTATATCATTAGGTTATCCTTTTAGGCTGGCCATATACTGATCAAAATTTAGCTGATTCTGTAGGGACCAGCAGAATTTTGATCAATGTGTGGCAGTCCACGCTAATCAACTTTTGTTTGAGACTTGTTAGTAAATTTTTATCAATCTGCAGCTTCTGATCGGCGTATTCATAAAGTGTGTGGGCAGCTTTGGTCTTCAGTTTTGTTTTTCATTAACTTGTAGAGGCCGTCGCATTTTACTTCCTGTACAACTGAAGTTGTTTGCTAAAGTGAAACGCCATCTTTTTTTATTTATTTTTTTGCTTTTTTTTTTTTTTAGAAAAGCTAAGGTTTATAACCTATGACAAGGAAGATTAAGATTTCTTAAAGCTCCACGGTGAAGTGAAACACACTCACAAAACTTAACTCTGTACATAAAAAAGGGTGTACGCATGGTCCTCCTCTGAAGAGAAAAGACCATGGCCCTGATACTCCAGGGTGCAAGGTTCCCGACAGGGACAGCCAGGCAAGCCTTTCTTCAGGAGGCCTGGAAAAGCAGGCCTACTCAAGTACTAGGTGGGACTCCCCAGTGGGAGGGGGACAACCTGACCAAAAGGCCATGTTTTCCCTCCTCCTCAAGACTTTCAGGGCAAATCTGAGGACCTACACCCTACTAGTCAGGGTAAGTGCCAAAACTGTGTTCATGCAAAAAACAAAAAAGACCGACACACATAGAAGGGAGGTGGAGAAAGTGCTTTGGTGCCATTGTGAGGTACAATAAGGAGCCATTTGACCAGGAATAAAAATTCCTTCGGTTCTAGCCAAAAGGCCTGTCCCAGGAGGCAGGAGCAGAAAAAGCAATGATGCAATTATTTTGGAGCCATAATAAACTTAAGTGAGCTCCCCCACGTAAGAATTTCTGGCACCCCTGGACTGTTGCTCCAGAGGCACATACACTATGGGCTTCTCTCAGCCCAGCCCCTGACCAAACCAGTGCAGCACCATCCCTACCAAGAAGACAATAGAACTTGGGAAGCTTAGGGAGAGCCTTCAACAGGGGACTAGTCTTGTGCACCAGGCCAGAATCAACTTGGGAGGTAAAGGGCCCTCTCACCATTCCCACCGAATTACAACAGGCCAGATACTAGACTGCGCCTAAACCCCGCCACCTTACCATAGATGGTACTCCGTTCTCTCTCTCCAAAATTGATAAAAACATATTCTACATGTGATCTTAACTTGTGACAGTTTTATGGGTATCTGCTATCCATTGGTGAGGTTGTTCATCCATTTTAATCCCAGTGACAGTGGTCATTACCGAACAGAAGGTTATGGTAACGATACAAAAAAAAATAGTCAGTTCCACGGTATTGGCTTCTACTTTAATTGCTGTGTGAATTTTAAATTTTAGGTTAAGGGTTTGGAGTGAAGTGACAGAGGAAGATTCTCTGTAAAACATTACGGCCATAACACATAGATGACATGGTGTCCCGGCAGAATTTTATGACTGGCATCAGTAGCTCGTTAGCCTTTTCCAGATGTTGAGGATAATTGTTGTTCTTGTTACTCTTCTTGTAATATAAGAGAGATATTTATCCTTTTTTTTGCCTTTTGCAGCCTCACGACAGTCTGCCTACCTCACAGACGTGCTTTTTCCAACTACGACTCCCTCCGTACTCGAGTCAGCTAGTGATGGCCGAACGCCTGCGCTATGCAATCAACAACTGCCGATCTATAGATATGGACAATTACATGCTGTCTCGCAACGTGGACAACGCTGAAGGATCAGACACAGACTACTAAGGTCCACTCGCTCTCCAGCAATCAAAGGGTTGTTCTTACACCAAGCATTTTACAAAACCTGCAATATTTTCTTTTAATAACAAGAAAAAAGTTTGTATTTAATTTTCTCCCTACGTTGTAAATTAAAATAAAGTGAACTCGCTCCTCCCTCCCTGAATCTAAGAATAAGTTGCATGGAGAGCGGATTTTTTTTATTTTTTGAGGAACGGGGAATAGGCCGGGGCCTTGATGACGTTCTCCACATGACCCTGGTCAGTGCTGTACTTGAATATTGTACATTGGTGCACTTAATGTTCACCCCAAGAAGAGTTTTACATGAATATTCCTATTTATTTTGTTTTAATTTGAAAAATGCCTGTGCAGGACTAGTTATGCAGGAAAATAAAAACAGTCTGAAGAAGATTGTTGCTGTTTTTGATTGCCTTTACTGCAGATGCTCACATAGGTCATGCATCTGTTGGGATAAGTTCAACACAACCTATAAGGGGGGAGAGGGGGGTCACTATCATGAGAAATGCTGCTGTCAGCTTGGGGTATACTCAGGAGATAAAGCTCAAGGTCAATATTTAGAGCTTATTTCACGTCTTTATTTCAACACCAAATGCATATCTTTCCTAAATAGTGAATATCTCACCAGTCTGGAAAAACGCAAATTTTCATTATAGTTAAATTAGTATGCATGTTCAAAGCCATGGGGTTTCATTGCCCTTAAGTGACTCAGCATTTGGCTATAGCAGACGTGAATGATTGTTGCTGCTTTGGGTGGGGACCTCCTAGGTGCCTACACTTTTTTTTATTAACATTACAGAGTCACTTTAAAAGTAATGTATAGTGTTTTTGTATATAGTTTTATGTTCCAGACCAAAAAAAATAAAAAAAAACTTTGAAAAAATTTTGTAATTTTTTACCGAGGTAAAAATGAATTCTTACTTATGAATGTTTGATCTTTATGACCTCCGGACAATATTCAGACAACCTGAAGGCACCCTTCTTTCTTGTCTGATGACTGGCAAAAGAAGCCATATGCTGTTGGGTTATACTGCCACCTACAGGAGGAACAAACCTGTAGACTGGACCACAATAACCCCACCTCCACCCAGCATGACTTGCTAGTTTCTTGCTATTGTCCTATGAAGATGGAACTCCTTTTCTCCAGCTCTGCTGGGAAAAGTTTAACCTTTTTGTGCTAGCTTTTTCATCAGCTATTTGAACTTTTTCTTCAATCAAGATTCCTTGCTAGAGCTGGACTGCAAATGTTGGCTATCCATATCATGCTTCCTAAGCCTAGCTTTGGAGTTCTCCACTCCAATGAACTGAACCGTAAGCTTGGAAGTCACCTTTGGCCACTGGGTTTCGCATTTGGTGTTTTCCAGGCCCCATCTTGGTAACAAGTTATCTGTGATTCACTTTCCAAGTCCAGAGCCGTAGCATTGTTGCAGTGCTTGTCCTGTCTCTGAAGACTCAATCAGTGAGTTGGTCGATCAGGCTGAGCCCTGGAAGCTACCTTAGCTTATGTTTTGAAATACCTGCTACTGTGGCAGGAGTTAAAACTGAGGGGTTGAGTGCTGATGTCATCCACTTGACAAAGTGACTGCACTCCGTTTCTGCTCCTGCTTTGCAAGAGAGACACGTTGAACTTTGGTCTGCTCCTGCTTGCCCATCTGCAGTGACCTTGGTTACCTCCTAACTTCAGGCCTCATCAGCCATCAGTTGCCTGGTTTTGTAAGTTATCTAAGGCCACCACACAGATTCATTGACCTTCCTTTGCTCCATTGGGGTCTCTTCCATATGAGCCAGAGCTTTAAGAGAGAGGAGAGGAGAGGATGAAGTTGGTCTCTGGAGCAGTGTCCCCTCCTGGCCACCACCCCCACCCTGTGAGAGATTCTTTCCCCTTGAAGAATGTAAGACGATCAGTGGTATCTGGTACCCCTCAGTGTCATTCCTCTCCTTTTTGGAGGACCCCTGATCTTCCAGGTTAATGGAGGTCAACTATGGCTGTCCTCTGCCCTAACCATATTTTGAACCCACAGTGTCACCCCTGCAGACCTGGTGCCTCTCAGAATTTAGGCCTCTAAATGTCTGTCCTAGTGCCTTTTCTTGGCATCCCCACTTGGGACACTCAGACAATCTCCAGTGAAGAGCATCTGTAGGTTATGTAGGTGATGATAAGCATAGCTCTGTGGTGCATGGGTTCACAGTGTTGTTAACCACAGGACCTCTCCCCACATTTGCAGGAGCATCAGGTGTTAGGGTACTTCCCTTTTTTTTTTTTTTTCTTTTGTAGGTCTAGTTTCTGAGAAGTAAGGATGAGTTCCGGTGTGTTCGGATGCTCGAAGTGGAGAACCCGCCAGGAAGTCTGTGCATTGCTACGCTAATCACAGGCAGAGAGGCATTGCCCCGATGCGTGGCTGCAGAGATCAGGAAATGTCTCACTGCCTGTAATTAACGCAGTGCTCCGCCGACTTCATGGCGGGCTCTGCACATGGAGCATGCGAACACACCAGAGCTCATCCCTACTGAGGAGATCTGTGTGTCTGCTCTAAGGATCAGGTGGTACGCCTGATTACTCAACTTCTCCATCAGATGCCTGACAAGAGTTTTTATCCCCATCTTCAGAAGTTTTCTCTCATTGGGGAAACGTCCTCTGAGACTGCATTCCAGATTCCCAGAACAAGTCCTTATTGAACCAGGAAAGGTAGTTTGGTTCCAGTTATGCATGGTACTGTGGGTCTTCATTTTACCCATGCTGGTCCCCCTAAGGGCAATCCCCAGGAGACTAGCTCTTCCAACTGGTAGTTTAAGGACATGGATGAGAGCTTTATGCTAGAAGTTGCATCTCAGACCCTGCATTGCTGGGGAAGGTTGTCAGAGGAGGGGGCCCATGTGTCCCCTGGACTGCCAACAGGCAAAACAACATAGCCTCCTGCTGCAGGTATCCTCTGGAACAGGGACTGCCTTAAAGTGGAAGTAAACCCCTTTATTGTTTTCAGTCAAGGAAGCTGCCATCTTGGCCTCTAATAATTCTTCAACTGCCATAATGCTGCACATGCGATCCGTTATGACACCAGCCATTGGATGGTTTGAAAGTTTGGTTGAGAGCACAACCAATGTGAAAGTTAACATTTCCGGCATGCCGGGAATGTAAGTGTTTTTTGAAACTGGGTTTACTCCCGCTTTAAGTACTTAATGAGACCTATCCATCTCAGGTTAGGCCCCTCTTCTTCCTTGGCTGATCTGCAGCTTCATCAAGTCTTTTCTGGTGCTGATTCCCGATATGGGTTCAAGTGAATAATAATCGCTATCCTGATAAGACTTCTGTCACTTGTTCCACAAATGTTGCTGATCCATTGGATCTGGAAAGTCTGAGCCCACGTACACACGGTCGGAGATTTTGCCAACCAAATCCGTCGGATTTAGTCCGAAACTGTTGCATACACACGGTCGGGCCAAGTTGGCGAAAAATCCGATCTTTCAGAACGTGATGACGTAATTTCGTTACGAAGGGACTACATTCAGGCTAGTAGCCAATAGCTTTGATGTAGGAATTTGATCTGAGCATGCGTGGCACTTGGTCCGATGAAAATGCTCTACACATGATCGGATTAGGTCCGTCCGGCCCAGTTGGTCGGGAAATATTGGATGTTGGAAAATTGGGTCGGACGGAATCAGTCCGATGCATACCACACACAGTCGGATTATCTGACGACACGGTCCGATAAGACTCATTCCGACAGATTCTCCGACCGTGTGTACAAGGGCTGAGCCATTCTGAGCCCTCTGCCGATACTGATTGGTTGCCAGGCACAGTTGCTACAGATTTGTCTGCTCCAGTTTTGATAAATCCCCATGCCCCCACTATGCAAAATATGGAAATTGATCTTAAAAAAGGTGCATTCATATTACAGCTGTCTGATTGTACAGTATCCTTTAGATATGAGGTCCTACCTAAACAATACATTGAAATTTTACCGAATCGAGGAGGACTTTACATTACATAGATCTAAAGCCATTTGTACAATTGGAATGCAATGTGTATTGTGAACTTTTGCATTGTGCTATTGTGTGTTGAACTAAAGCAATTTGTAGCACAGCGCTGTCAATGCAGATGAGGATGAAGGGTGCAGTTTCTTGCTGCTGGGCAGCAGGACAGAAATGCTGATCCTTCTCAGTATTTTAGACCTTCCTTTGACCGAAGATAAAATGCAGATTAGTTAAAACACATTTTTAATCAAGCCCGTTAAATAACAAATAAAATCTACAAAATCAAAATGCTTTTTTACAAAAAAAAAAAAAAATAATATAAAAACTTTAAACCATTCTAATTAAATCAGCAGTAAAACAGACCATTATCAGGATCACTGAAATTTGGAATGCAAATGAGGACAGCTCATTAAATTTGGAAGGGCTGATACTGCTGAATACACACCAAACCAGACTGGATCTTTTTTTTTTTTTTTTTTTTTTTAATAACACAACATGTGCAGTGCATTGCCTACATCTATAATGGTGCATTGGGATGTCATTCATAATTAATGGCACCGCAGCATTATCACCAAGTTGTGGTGATGTTTGTTTTACCGTTTGTGTTCCCACAACACAAAGATGTGAGTGGACCCCAAATGATGGATATGAACATAATATTAGGTGACATTCTTAGAGATTTAACATTAGAAAAAAAAAAAAACACTCATCTGTTTCTATTCTGACCCTATAAGGCAAGATATCAAAACCTTGTTACACAATGACACTGTTTTTAATCCTTAGTTTAAAGTGGATGTAAAACTCAGACGTGAAATATGAAGAAAGCATATCCCTCTATAGTTTGTATTTGTCTCAATCAAGAGCTCTAACTGTCATTTCTCTCTGCTCCTTCGTTCCTCTGCTATCAGTATGAATCAAATCACATGTGACAAGTTTTTTCCTGACACCAAGAGATAAAAAAAGTGACATGGGAGGGATCTCCAGCCTCAGCTCTGTTCCTGTGTGCTGTGTGAAGGGGGGGGGGGGGGGGGGTGTCTTTCCCTCCAATCAGCTCTCAGACCTCCTTTTTTTTTTTTTTTTCCTCTCAGACAAGCTTTATAAATTCTGGACTTTGAGCGGATGAAAGGAGGACTGCAGATAAACAGGTTCTACTTATGTAGGAGGCTTTGTTTCATCTCTATCACCTGAGGTCAGTCACTTCACTGGGTATATGGAAGGGTTTACAACCACGTTAATGCAATGAGTGGCGTAAAGTACCATGGCCTCAAATCTCAGCAATAACCAGGTACACCTTTCAGTGGCATATTTCAACCAAAAATCAGTAATTTCACAAGATGATCATATGACTCCTCCTTTGTAATATTGATATTGTTGGGTTCTATGAGGTGACTCGGAGGATAAAATAATACCATTTTGCATGTGATAGGATAAAGACTACAGAATATCTGCCCAATTTTTAAGTACCGTATTTATCGGCGTATAACACACACTTTTTTCCCCTTAAAAGCAGGGGAAAATCGTGGGTGCGTGTTATACGTCGATCCCCCGAAATTCTGAGCCTCTGGGCGGCTTTCAGCCGCCTTCGGCTCTTCAAGGCGACTTTCGGCCGCCTTCGGCTCTTCTCGCCAGCTTCGGCCGTGCTCGGAAGCTTTCGCCCGCCTTCGGCTCTTCTCGGTGGCCGAAAGCTGCCGAGAAGAGCCGAAGGCGGCCGGATGCCCGCCGAGAACTACCGCACACCGCCGAGATACACATCCGGCTCTGTATCTCGGTGGCGGCATTTTTAAAACATAAAATAGACACGGCTGCAATGGGGGACAAGACTGCACTGGTGGATAAGGCTGCAATGGTGGACAAGGCTGCAGATGACACTGATGGGCATATAAATGTAAGTTGTTTTTTTTCCCTTAAACTTCCCTCCTAAAAGTTTTTTTTCCTTAAAATTCCCTCCTAAACTTGGGGTGTGTGTTATACGCCAATAAATACAGTACATTAATTGTAAATCACGGAGTGATTTTCTTTCCTGCAACTACGGTTTGTTGTTGCCATAGTTTGTTTTTTTCCCTGGTGGGGGAAGCCGCCCCAGCTGGGAGAACACAGTGATTATTGCTAGTGGCATTAATAGCCGCTAGCAATAATCGCATGTGAAATCTGACAGGCTGGATGCACCCAAGATAATCGATCAAACAACTTGGGTAAATTCAGCCTGCCCATACATGGTTCGAATGGTTCAGTAGGAGACGGCTGAGATTTGAACCATTTATGGCTATCTTAAGTTCCTATTCACACTTGTGTGTTTTGATGCAGCAAAACTCTTGCATGAAAATGCACATCAAGCATAAATTTAATTCTTTTTAGCATGTTGCATTGATATGCAGCTGTTTTGTTTTTTTGGGGGGATTTTTTTGTTGCTCACAGCCAAAATACGTTGTAGATCATTTTCCTTTCCTTAATGTGCATTGCAGTTCGTTATGAGGAATTTGACAGGTGGTGAAGAGGCAATTTACGATGATGCCTCCTTTACTCCTGTTTTAACCCTGTAAATGCTGCATTGATGCGCTGCAACTGCATGCAATGCACATGGTTGTGGGGCATTTGCGGCATGTCTCCATTCCTTTGAAAGGGTCATATAGGCGGTGGTATTGACTGCCAAACGCATCAGGGGGGACCATTATTGCTACAGGCATGAAGCAAAGCATCATGACCACACCATAGGAACACCTCTGCTCGCTTGGCGGGGGGGGGGGGGGGTTTAACAACCGCTTGTCTGAAACACCCCCCCAAAGCCACTAGTCTAAACAAGCCTTTACCCAGAACAAGTAAGTAGGGCTGGGGAAAAAATCGATTTGAATCGAGTTGAGAGGTCAAATTTTCAGCAAATCGATTATTATTTTTTTTTCACTTGAGGAGCTACAGGCATGAGTTTTTAGGCGAGGCTTCAGCCTAGTCCGCGAGGACACCGCGTACTAGGCTGAAGCCATGGCCTCGCCTAAAAACGCCTGCCCACAGCTCCTCAGGACCAAAAATAGCCCAGCTCTACAAGTAAGCAGACAAGCACTTTTTACCCTGCTATGACATTCTCCTGAACTGCATACTTCGAGGTATTGCATATTTGTAAACTAAGTTTCCACGTGAATTTTTTTGTAAGAAATCAAATCATTTTCGGTATGAAGATCCATCTAGGGTTACCGCATTGAGGTCTGTTACTATAGGATGCCTTAGAGTTGTCACTGCAGCCATGGCCATGCACAGATGTCAATACATGTTGCACATGAAATTGACAAAAATAGTGTAGGAACCTTTTCAAAGTTTGGTGCAAGTTGAAGTCACACCAATTTAAATGGTTCCAAAACAGAAATAGGGTGCGACTTGTCATGCAACTGTGATCTGTCAAATCGCATGACAAGTGCACCCTCCACATCTCTGGAAATATTGGACAAAAAAAAATACATGTTGTATACCACTATTGGACGCAATGAAATATTGGATATACATACACTGGTTACGTTCATATTTCTTAAAGCAGAACTATAGGCAAAACTTTATTTATTTATTGTTTTCATTTTGGATAGAGTAAGGAAGGGTTATAATCCCTGTAAGGTTTATTTTTGTCATCTTTGTCCCATTGGAGAGCTTTCCCTTGTCCCATATTGGCTATGGGAAGGAAGTGGGAAGAAATCCCTGCAAATTTAAAGAATCTCTCGGGGAATCCCAGGTCACCAGAACGGGTGTCCCCATCAGAAGATTTCACCACTAATATTTTTCTGGGGACAACGCAAAATGTCAGATTTTCTTTTACTTTCAATTATAGTTGCAAACAGGAAAAATAGAGTGAATCTCCCTTACTGGGGTACAGACAGCAATAAAAACTGACCGGCATTCTAATCCCTCTCCACTCTATCCAAAACTAAAAAAAAAAGTTTTGCCTTTTAGTCATACTTTAAATTTCTATCCCACGCAGAATTTTTTTTGCTATAGTATTGCTTATATTTCCACAAAATCAGAGACCAAAATAATGAAACAACCGAAAGTAGCCTGTGATGACATCATCTGGTGGTGTGGGTCTGTGCTGCTTGGCGGCCGGATGCGGCATCGCTCTATTGAGCCATCAGCCTACTACAAGTTTCTATATACAAGGATCTAACTATCTATTTTTACTGTCATGTGGGAGCTGCCATACAATAAATAGATTAAGTATAGTACATATTTTACCATGTATGTATGTATGTTATTTTTTTTTACTGATGACCTCAATGCTCCTGGAAGCGTTGTCGTAGGTTGGAGAAACCATGTCTGCCCTGACTTGTTGAGTGTTTATGACCATTTATAATCTAATGGTCCAACCAATCTGGTAAGAGGCACATTTGATTGACACGGTGGTGGAGTCTCTCTGCACAATGGATCTGAAGGAATGTTTGCACAATTCAGACCCTCCCTTATGAGTGAATACACTCTGACTATTAGGACTTTCTTTTTGGACACTTTGTTCTAACTAAACTTCTCACATTTATTTTCACTTTGATGTTTATGTATTTATATTGTAGCTAATATGCTTTTTATTTGACAACACTATTATTTGAACTAGCGCTGCTTTTTTTTGCATATTACTTGTTTAACTAGTATCACGGTTTTAGGTGGCTGGCTGCTTGTTTACACGAATTGACCTAGCGCAGATATTATTTTGGTGATTATTACCAATTATGCCCTGGTGCCCAACCTGCGGCTTGGCAATCTTTGTGTAGCCTCGAGGCATTAGAACAAAAATCTGTTTTCCTCCTTACCTAGGTGCTTACACAAGCTAGTGCATGAAAACTATTCTTTAGACTGGATTCTAGGAGTTAAATAGTTTGGTTCCTTACTTTCCAACTATCCTACATTTTCTGTGTTGTCCATCCCTTTTTATGTTTTACCTCTGATTATTTATAATGGATCTTGCAGCACAAAAACCTCGAATGTGGCTCTATTCATTTTTTTTAAGGGGCTGTAGGAAGCAAAAATGTGGAAACGTTTTTTGGTTCAGGAGCTGTAATAGCTATGATCTCTAACAGGCTTGTGTAATGTGTCTCCAGTCTATGAATACCTCTCGAAGCATGCTCTGTCTCCAACAACTTCTATGGCATTTTCGTAGTCTCTGGCCATCTCTTGTAGCATACCATTGACCATCTTCTGTTGCATATCTGCAGTCTCTGACAACATTTACTGAATGTAATCACACACAAAGCTAAGCTTGGACCTTTGGTAATGTCAGAGGCTGCACTATAGCCCCCCATTTCTAGCTTTTAAGACCCCATCATTATGTTTATTCTCTTCAAACCTTGTACTAATATCCTCTACGTTTAACCATTAGCACTCTTCTCTCTGCCAATCCTATTTTTCCTCTATATGCTAAGGTCAGCTGACAGAAAAAAAAAAATCCAGCCAATCAGTAAAGGATGGATAGATTGTGTCATTGTATTTGGGCAGACCAAGCCTGGCCATACACTGGTGGAGCCTGCAGGCTGAATCCAATCCAACGGCTTCCTCCATTCACACTATACAGGATGGATGGACAAATCACTTTATTGTGCTATATCTGCCAGCGGATTCAATAAAACTGTGCAGATGACAATTTTCTGCCTGGCTCCTTTTCAAATGAAGGATGTTGGATGGGAGGGGGCTGACATGGCCAGGCACAAAGCAAACTTTGGCCGGTTCAATCAGGAACTGGTGGAAATCTGAAATCTGCACGGTGTATGGCCAGCTCCGCTATCATTGCAGATCAGTTTCACAGCTGCCGCAACTGGATTACTAAATTGTTTCGATAAGGGAAATGAATCAATAAATACCTTGCAATAGCCTCTAAGTACTATTTGATAAGACAGCAATAGGAATTGTATTGGTCACTTTAAAGTAGAACTATGTGCAAAAAAAGTTTCCATTTTGGACAGAGTAAGGGATGGCTATAACCCCTGTCACATTTTTTTTTTCTCATCTGTGGCTCATTGCAGAGATTGCCCTTCACCTCCTATTCCACAGCCAAACAGGAAGTGAGAGGAAATCCCTGCAAATTAAGGGAATTCTTTGAGGACCCCTAGGTCACCAAACTAGTGTCCCCATAGGAAGATTTCCCCCCTATTATTATTTCTGGGGACAACACAGAATTAGGGGGTTTTCTTTTACTTGCAATTATAATGTTAAACAGGACAGATGAGGCGAATCTCCTTAATGGGGGCACAGACAGCAATAAAAAAAAAAAAACTGAGAAGCATTCTTATCCCTCTCCACTCTATCCAAAACCAAAAAAAAAGGTTTTGCCTTTAGTTACACTTTAAAGGAAACCTGCGCATGAAAAAAACAGGGAGGCTGCTATTGCTAAGTTATTCTTCTGATGATGCTAGTTGCTTGGCTGTTCTGCTGTACTATTGAATTCAACACTTTCATAGCCCAGACCAGACATGTACATATCAGGAGTTCTGATTTCACTTTTGCTGCATACTTGTCCTGGGTCTGTTATCTAGAAAGGCTTGGATCAGCACCACAGCCAGGAAATTTGCATCTTTACAAGTATATCGGCCTCAGTATTTCTCAGTTCAAGCTTCATTTAGGTTATTGTGACCTAGGAAAGTACTATGCTTCTATCCAGTCCACATTTAGTACGAGTCTTCTTGGTTTCCTCTTTATAGGAATACTTTCACTAGGTAACCTGTCAGTGAACATGTCTGCACTCCGATCTGCCTGTAGAATGAGCTCTGGACATCCTTGTTGCACTAGTGAGAGCCCTTTCTTTGTTATGTTCCTGCAGAAGTTCACATGAAGAGTGTGAAGTCGTCTACAGCGCAAGGGTACCACGGCCAGCAGTCTATCGGTTACCCCAGAGCAGTTCTCCAGCTGTAGACTTTGAAGATCTGGGCAATGTCTCATGATCTGGAGGAGAGGCTCATCAGTCACATGGGCACAGCCTGACAATGTCAGCGTCCGAAGGTTTGGGCACCTAGAACACAAAAAAACAGTAGTCAAATAATGAAGAAACGCTGCTCAGGGTATGAGTGCTGCAAGTCTAGTGTTGCTTCCAAAACAGAGGTGCCCGCAAAACTCGCCTTCGAGATCAATAGGGAAGGATGCCACAATCTTTATTGTGGTGATCAACAAATAAAAGCATATACAGCACAGTGAGCACCAGGAGATAAAAATGTTAACGTGTTTCATGCAGATAATTGCACTTAATCATAACATAATTAAGCGTTGTTATCTATGTGAAATGCGTTAACATTTTTCTCTCCTGGTGTTCGCTGGGCTGCTGCTTACACTTTATATTATAACTAAAGGAAACTCTTTTCTTTTTCTTTTTGTATAAAGTGGAGAGAGAGATTAGAACACCTGGCAGGTTTTTTATTGCAATGTGTGCCCCCAATTAGGAAGATTGACCCTCTCTATTTGACTGGTTTGCTGCCATCTCCGAGGCTGTCACCAGAACAAGAATATAGATGAATTCTTTAAATGGGGACCATAGTTCTGGTGAAACAATGGGATTTGCTGTTTTGGCTTTGGGACAGGAAGTGAAAAGAAATATCCCCAATAGGACATAGATCGCCAAGAAACAGACAGGGATAATAGTGCTCCCTTACTCTATCCAAAATAAGGAAAATTAAGTTTTGCCTTTAGTTCTACTTTAACTGTAAAACATTCTGCACTGATAAAAACCAGTATATGCCCATATCCCTTGTTACTCTAAAGCCCCATACACACTATCAGATTTACCAAAACCATATAATATAAGGTCAAACCTTAGGCGTTTCAATTTGTATGCAATCAGGCAGGCCCTTGCACTACATGGTTTTGGTAAAACTGAAGGAAAAAATCTGCAGAAAATCTGATGGTGTGTATGGGGTTTAAGCAAAGAAAGCGTAAGCCCAGGTTCACACTGATGCAATTTCAGATGCACTCCAGAACGCACTGAATCACATGTGTGTTCCTATGGCGGACATTTACGTATACGCATGGTGTGATTTTGAGTCCTATAGCGTTGAATGGTAACTTCAGGAAAACACATAGGTGTTCAAATGTAATGTGATTCCAGTGCGTTTTCCAGGAGAAAGAGAGAGAGAGAGAGAGAGAGAGAGAGAGAGAGAGAGGGGGGTCCACTATAACAGCAATCGGTTTTTCACCATGGGAGGCTGTTATATGTTTCCTTTGCTGGAATAACATCTGTGGAGTGAATGAGGTTATCTGACCAGTCTCCCTGTTGGTGTGCCCTGTGGTTCCTCTATTGCTGGATTCATTGGCTGCAGCAGTATTCACGTATTCTAAGGGTTTTAGGCCAACTATAATTTGGGGGTCTTCTCCCCAAACTTGCTGTCACAATTTAAAAAAAAAACAAGCAGCCATGCCGGGCCCATCCATCCACGTCATTCATTCACAGAGTCCTGTGAATGGAAGAACTGCAAGTATCAATAGTCTTTGTAGCTGTCAGCTTGTAATTTTCAATGACATACCAGGGCGCTGTTGAATGCTCTAGGTAATTCATTGATTCTTGCTGCCATTGTGTAACTGCCTGCCCATATGAGGAGACAGCTTACACTGACAGCCTGCATTACACCTATGATCTGCAAATTTTTTTTACCTGCTAAAAGGTGTGCATTTATTATTTCTTTTAGAAAGGCGAATCTATCCTATCCTAAGGGACATTGAAGCTGGCAATAGCCTTAAAGCCTAACGCCATGTTCAGAGACTAGAGAAAACAAACATGGCTTCTCAGCAAACAGTTCTAGAGAATGTCAGAAAGTCTACTTATCATAAGTGATACCATAGGGCTTATGCAAGTGAAGACTTCTTCCTGTATAGCGTTAAAACTAGGTGTAATCTGCCGCCAGGTAGGTCCAACTGGCAGCAGCCCTGCCAAAATCTATGCCAGGCTGAAATATATAACGGCGGTGCATTGTTGTGAATGGTACTTGCATTCTGGGCCATATGCTCAGAACAGTGTATTTGAGCCTGTCATTGATTTTATTGATTTTATATACTAGGCAGCAGAATATGTCCAGTTTTCCTGCAAAAGTTCCCATTTGTATGGCCCTCATTTCTGGAGGAGCACTTTGCAGGGGCTTCTTTCTCTAAGTGATTCTTTCTACAAGTGATATGCACCTATCAGGTACTTCACCCACCTCCCTTTCTGACACTCTCCTCGTTTGATGCACATTGCATTCGTCTATTCTCTCTCATTTCTCTAAGAATTGCTGTCATCTACCGGCCCCCTGGACCAGTATCAGCCTTCCTTGATGACTTCTCTGTCTGGCTACCCTAATTTTCTATCTTCTGAAATCCCCACAATTATTCTTGGTGACTTCAACATCCCTATTAACATTAACACTACTATTACTTCTAAACTTCAGTCTAACCTCATCGATTGACCTGAAGCAATGGATACAGGCTCCTACTCACTCTAACGGCAACTCCCTTGACCTTGTCTTCTCCTATCTGTGCACTCCATGCAACCTTTTCAACAATCCTCCCCCACTTTCTGATAACCACCTTATTAGTTTTGCTCTCTCCCTGTCTTCCACCTCCTCTCCCTCCAACTGCCTAACAGTTACACGTAGAAACCTTCGCCACCTCAACCCTTCTCTTCTCTACTCTGTACTGATCACTTCTATGACAAAATCTCACCCCTGTCCTGCCCCAACCTAGCCACTTTCTTCTACAACAGCTCACTGTCTTCCTTCCTAGACAAGCTTGCCCCCCTCACTACATTCAGAATTAGGCCCAGACTGCTACAACCCTGGCAAACAAACAACACCAGAAGTCTCAGAAAACTTACCTGCGCTCTTGAGCGTCTATGGCATAAGACTAAGTTCCAGGAAGACTTCACACAATATAAATCTGCCCTCCTAAAATACTATTCCTGCCTTCACACTGCCAAAAAGACCAACTTTATCAAACTCATTAACACATTCTTATCCAGTCCACGTGAACTCTTCCCTACCTTCAACACTCTACTCTCTGTCCTTCACTGCCTCCACCCACCAACTCACTCACTGCCCTGGAGATCGCCAATCATTTCAAAACTAAGATTGATACAATTCACGAGGAGATCTCCAATGTGCAAAAACCTCCCCCATGCAACACCCCATGTCCACAGATACAATCATTACTTCCCTCATTCAACCCTGCTATTAATGAGGTTGATAAACTTTTATCTAACACTCATCTAACTACCTGCCCCCTGGATCCTGCTCCCTCGCAAAAATGCTACGCTCACCCTCTGACCCTCAATTCTAAACTCTCTAAAACATACGCTAGTCACCCCCATACTTAAAAAGCCCTCACTGGACCCCACCAATCTTAACAACCTATGTCCCATCTCCTTACTCGCCTTCTCCAAACTTCTTGAAAGACTGGTCTACAACCGACTAAGTGACCATCTTACCATGAATAACCTTCTTGATCCCCTTCAGTCCAGATTTCGCCCTCAACACTCCATGGAAACTGCTCTCCTTAAACTCTCAAATGACCTACTAACCGCTAAAATCAGTGGACACTATTCTGTACTACTTCTCCTGGATCTCTCTGCTGCCTTTGACACAGTGGACCACCCCCTCCTCCTCAATAAACTCCACTCCTTTGGTCTCCGTGACTGTACTCTTCGCTGGTTCTCATCCTACCTATCCCATCGCTCCTTCAGTGTCACTTTCAACTCTACTTCCTCCTCTCCCTTTCTCCGTTCGGGTCCCCAAAGGTTCTGTTCTTGGACCTCTCCTTTTCTCAATCTACTCTCTGGGTCAGTTGATTGCCTCCCACGGCTTTAAATATCATCTCTACGCTGATGACACCCAAATCTATCTCTTCACCCCCCCCAGCTCTCTCCATCTGTTTCCTCACGCATTACCAACTTAATAGCAGACATATCAGCCTGGATGTCACATCACTTCCTCAAACTCAACCTATCCAAAACTGAGCTCGTGATATTTCCACCCTCAGGTGCCACTTCCCCTAATTTCTCTGTCAATATCAGTGGCTCAACTATCAACTTGTCCCCTCACGCCAAGGTCCTTGGTGTAATCCTGGACACTGAACAAACCTTTCAGCTCCACATCCTATCCGCTGTCCACAATTTGCCACCTCAACCCGCACAACATCTCCAAGATACACCCTTTCCTAACCGATGTCACGACAAACCATCTAATCCACTCCCTGGTCATCTCCCGCCTTGACTACTGCAACTCCTTCCTTATTGGCTTAACTCTAAATAGGCTATCCCCACTTCAGTCCAACATGAACGCTGCTGCCAGGCTCATCCACCTCACAAACTGCTCAGCATCTGCTATACCCCTCTGCCAATGCCTCCATTGGCTGCCACTCAGCCACCAAATTAAATTAAAGGGGTTGTAAAGGTAAATGTTTTTTCACCTTAATGCATTCTATGCATTAAGGTGAAAAAACATCTGACAGTGCCTGTGCTTTGTGCAAGGGCTTTGTTTGCCAGCATGGGGATGCACAAGTGTTCTGTGCATCCTTGTGCAGGCAGTCCAAGTCATGTCAATTGAGACAGCAGCTGCTACTCCCAACTTGACAGCCATGTTGGTGTGCAGACCCGTATAAAGGCAATGTGCGTCCGGGGACTCGCACCTGCGCGGATGTGAAATTGGGAGCAGTGGCTGTGTCTGTGCAGCCCAATCGGTATGAATAGGACTGCCTGCTTATGTTCTACCATGTGAATGAGGCCTTAGAGACATTGTCACTTTGCCCATGTAGGGCACAGAACCTCTATAAAGGCCTCACCCCGAACCCTAATACTCCCCTTACCCGAGCTCCCTTGAAGTTGAAATTAGCAGTGCCAGTGACCCGGGGGAGTGAGCATTTCCCTCAGTCATACAGCCTGAGCGGTATCACAGGGGGAGCAGCTGTGGGGCAGTATAGGTAGGTTGAATTAACGGGGGTCCTCCTTCGCAGAGACACTGTTACTTTGCCCAGCATAGTCAGGGTACCAGTGTCTCTACTTCCAGAGCACTTTTATCGGGTCATTTTATGACCAGCTTAATTCAGTGGTGAATTTGGCATTACCTCTTGGAGACCTGGAGCAGGAAGTCGCTGACTGTATTAAGATGGTGGCTACACATGGATTTTTGGAGTGTGGTTTTCACCCAGTCTTCAATGTTGCAGATTTTTACCCTGCTGGAATACCAACAAATAGACAACGATTTCAGAGCTGGTCCCAAAACAAAATTCTTCTTGTTTAGTTCAGATGGGGAGCTGAAATGTAGAAGTTTCCATAGTGAAGGCTCCTGGAAAATGTCCATCAACTTGTGACATGTTTGTGACAGACATTTCTTACTGTCCTTATCCAGGAAGGAAAACAAATGCAGAAGACATTCGGAGTTCAGATCAGTTAGAGTTGTAGTAACCACTCCTGGCATGGTGCACGACCACAGCTGGATCCAGATGTCACAGTAATTGTGGAGACTATGGAAGAAATATCATCATAGACAGGCTAGTATTCTTCACACATGTTCACACATCACACATCACACAGCTACACTTGTGGACACACACAGCTTTATTCAGAAAGTTGTTCTGAATGTTTAGCTTTTATGTGCAGTAACCCAGAGCAACCAGAATTCATCTTGCACTGGCCTGACTTCAGCAAAGTGAATTCAAATTAATTCTCGTTATTTAAAAAAAAAGAAAAACTCCTTTTTGAGTAAAGCCCCATACACACTATCAGATTATCTGCTAAATTTTTCCTTCAGATTTACCAAAACCATATAATATGAGGACAAACCTTAGGAGTTTCAATGTGTATGCAATCAGGCAGGCCCTTCTACTACATGGTTTTGGTAAATCTGAAGGAAAAACTCAGCAGATAATCTGATAGTGTGTATGGGGCTTTAGACTTATTTGTATATATAACTGGAAAATGTCCAGTTCACACCCGAGTCATTTGAAGCACATTTCCCAAAGCACTTCAACACTCATCATTGAGATTTCCATTATATTCAGTGGTGCACACTCACACCCAAGTGTCATGTTGGTTGAAGCTGAAAAAAGGTAACTGAGCTTCTCTAGGAGTCGCAGGGTTTGGTCTCTGTATGGAAGCCCCTGAAAACATGCTTCTTTTTTTGCCCAATTTCTCTCCTTTCCCTAGTAAATAGCTTTCCATTGCCTAAAACCTAAAATACTCAAGCTTGAAAATTTTCAAAAAATGCATGTACAAATAAGCATTAAAAAACTCCAAAAAGAGTGCTTGCACACAGTAATGGCACACTATATTGTCAAAAGTATTGGAACATCTTCCTTTACACACACATGAACTTTAATGGCATCCCAGTCTTAGGCCATAGGATTTCAATATATTTTGGGAAGACTGTCCACAAGCTTTAGGAGTGTGTATATGGGAATGTTTGACCATTCTTCCAGAAGCGCATTGCAAGGTCAGGCACTGATGTGGATGAGAAGGCCTGGCTCGCAGTCTCCTCTCTCATTCATCCCAAAGGTGTTCTGTCAGGTTGAGGTCAGAGCTCTGTGCAGTCCAGTTAAGTTCCTCCACCCCAAACTCGCTCATCCATGTCTTTATGGACCTTGCTTTGTGCACTGATGTACAGTCATGTTGGAACAGGAAGGGGCCATCCCCAAACTGTTCCCAGAAAGTTGGGAGCATGAAATTGTCCAAAATGTCTTTGTATGCTGATGCCTTAAAGTGGTTGTAAACCCTTACAAACCACTTTGACCTACAGGTAAGCCTAGATTAAGGCTTACCTGTAGGTCCAAGCAATATCTCCTAAACCTATATGGTTTAGGAGATATTTGCCCGAAAATGGGCACCGCTGTCTACGGCGCATGCGCCGTAGACAGCGGCGCGCAGGCGCACTGAACGCGGCAGTTCCAAAAATGGAGCTGCCGCATTTGTCGACTCCCGTGCGCATGCGCGGGAGTGACGTCATCGCGGCTTCGCCGAATGACAGCGGCGGAGCTGCGAGACGCCACCAGCAAGATGGATGCGGCGGACTACAGGGGACAGCGCGACTTCGCTGGCTCCTGTGTCAGGTAAGTGACACATAATGGGCTACTATGCGATGCATAGTAGTCCATTATGCTTTGCCTTTGCAGGGAATGAAAGAGGAAGTAAACTCATCAGGGTTTACTTCCTCTTTAAGATGCCATAAAGACATGGATGAGCAAGTTTGGAGTTTGGTTCAGGCATCCCAATACTTTTGACAATATAGTGTATATGACCTCCAGATCTTCTTGTCTAAAATTTCCAGTGCAAAAAAAGCGAGTAAGGACCGTATAGTCCTTGTGCACATGTATATATGTGCACAGAGATTCTTCCAGCACCCAGAATGGCAATATAATCTACCATTCAAAGGGGAAGTGTGATTTACATGCATACGCTTATACTTACATGTATACGCTTATACTGCATGTAAAATACGGAGCAGTAGGGCAACATTTTTTTTTTTTTTTTTACTGATCTAAATATGACACTAGTTTATGAATATGTATGCACCTGTGTGTACAGGGCTGTTAAAAGTAAATAGGCTGCATTCAGATCAATAAAAAAAAAAAAAAAAAAAAAAAAACAAATGCCTAAAAATGTTGCAACCCATAGGAAAGAGCCCAAATGCTTGAAAAAGCTCAAGCAGTGACCAGCCATATAAAGAGCATTGTCCTAACTGGCAAAACTACATGCTGATTTTCTTGCCTTTTAAACAGCACAAGTTGACCATCAGTAAAATATAAGTGTAATAAGTTTCATAGAAATAAAATAGAAATTCAAGACAACACACATAATAATGTGTCTTGCAAACTAATGATCTTGAGTGTCAAAATAAACTTTTCACTTGGGACATTAAAATGATCCATGAAAGAAATCAGTGTACAGACTTACCAGTTCCCGGAGGATGGCTCAGCTTCACAATATGATCTGCTGTGTAGTGGAGCTGTGAGGTTAAAGGGCCCAGACATATATGGAAGGAACCACATAGCAGCTGCTGGGTTATATTTAGTCACACATATCAGCTCTTTAAAAAAAATCAGCCTAATCTGTCCTTGTCAGAGATGTGTGTCTGTCCAATACAACTACCTCACACAGAATACAGTATACAAATGGTGGTTTATGGTTAAGGAGGACTTACTAACAACCTTACTAACACTGGCAAGATGTCATAATAAGTTAGGAAGTCCGTAGTATAGCACACTCTATACTTTATTCTAACCTAGAAAGTTTTGTCTAGAGATACACTTGAGTAAGTAAAGTAGGGAATGAATAGAATACATTAGACATGCGCACACTGAAATATTTCATTTCGGAATTTCTTTTTAGTCCAAAAAATAAATTTATTTAGTTACTCCCGAGACTCGTTTTTATTTATTTTGTTTTTCGTTAAAAATTCGTCTGAAAATCCAAATTAACTAAGGTCGAATCTGTCATTGAAGGCTTATGGTGTCTGTTGAATGTTCAAAGAAGATTCGACGGAGCAGCTTAACTGTATGACTCCGTATAGTTTAGCTGCTCCGTCAAATCTTCTTAGAACTTTCAACAGACCCCATATGCCAAAGATTCGATGTTTGTATGTTTTTCGCTGCTTTCTGGAATCTTTGTCGTTCATGTTGAATGTATATAGTTCAAACAGAAAATGGACTGGTGATAGTGATCACTGATCAGACAGGTAACAAGATAGGGTATATAGAATCTCAGTCTATAATAATAAATCTTCCCCCCCCCCCCACAACACGGGCAGCCTCTGAGGCTATCACAACACTAGCAACACTAGTATCACTATCAAGTTCACAACAGACACAATAGCTGCAGATTATTATGAAAAAGTTAAGTTGAACTGCAGCTTGCTTCACTATTGTTCTGCTGCTGTGCTTAATTGCTAAATAATTTAGGTTCTCTGACAAACGGACCAGCTAAGATTGACTGTCTTCTGAAATGATTCAGTGTGTGTCTCTCTCTGCTAGCAATCGTAAGTGAAAGTAAGTTGGCTGTACGTGTGTACTTAGTTCTAGCTATTTTACTGCTCCTCCTCTTTGGTTACAATCAACCAATAACATTCATCATCATCATTATTTTTATTTTACTTCCCCCACCCAATTCCAGCAGTGATCTTTTCTCTCTATGTCGAATCTTTTCTCTCTCTGTCGAATCTTTTCTCTCTGTGTAGAATAATCCTGGACTAATAGAGTTATGGTTAGGCACATTCGACCACAGGTTAGATATACACAGATTGTTATTGTCAGAGTCATGTCGAATCTCCTATCTATATCGAACTGTTGTCACAACGAAAATGAAAATAAAGCATTTATTTATGTCGGATCTTTCGTTTTTTAGATTCTGCACTTTCGAAATCATTTGTTAAAACAATAACTAAAATACCTTAAATTCGGACGAAAATGCATTCGGACGAAAACTAATGCACATGTCTAGAATCCATTATTTTATTTTTGGGAACTTTCTAGGGGAATTTAATGAAGCAGTTCTGACACTTTTTGGCAGTGTATCACCTTTAACCACTTGCCGACCGCCGCACGCCGATGTACGTCGGCAGAATGGCACGGGCAGGCATAAGCACATACATGTACGTCCTTTGCCTCCCGCGGGTCGGGGGCCCGATCGGGCCCCCGCCCGGTGCCTGCGGCGGTCGGTTTTCGTTCGGGAGCGATCCCGGACGAGGGGACGGCCATTCATTCATGGCCACCCCCTCGCGATCGCTCCCGACGAATGGAAATCCCCGGTGACATCACTTCCTCTCCTGTAATGTAAACACAGGAGAGGAAGTGATGTATTCTCTCCTCCGTGTCGGTATTTTTCGTTCCGACACGGAGGAGAGCGGATCAGTGAGTTGCACCAACACATCCCACACACAGTAGAACATGCCAGGCACACTCACACCCCCCCTTTACCCCCCGATCACCCCCCCAATTACCCCTGCCCCCCAGTCACAGTGACACCAATGTCATTTTTTTTTTTTTTTTGCATTGGTGTCATTTGTGACTGTAATAACTGTTAGGGCAGTTAGGGTTAGCCCCCTTTAGTTCTAATGTACCCCCCTAACCCCCCCAATAAAGGTTTAACCCCGTGATCACCCCCCGTCGCCAGTGTCACTAAGGCTGGGTTCACATTGCAGCGGTTTATGAGAACGAATGTGATTCGCACCGCACTGCAGTGCAAATCACATCCGATCTCTGTGCGATTCGAGTTCAGCCATTCGCCGCACCCGCCGCACCCGCCACACCCGCCGCACCCGCCGCAAATTCGCACGGGACCCTTTTTTTGGCCCGCAGCAGAATCGGATCGCATGGGTGTTCACACCATGCGATCCGAGTTTGCAGATCGCACTGCGATATGCGAACTGATCTGGGGGTGTCAGTAACATTTCACTGACACTCCCAGCAGTTCGCATAGGGCAGTGTGAACTGCCGCCGGGAGGCATGCGATGCGGGAACCCGCCGCGGATTCGCGGCGTTTCCGCATCGCTCCAGTGTGAACCCAGCCTAATAAGCGATCATTTTTCTGATCGCCGTATTAGTGTCACAGGTGACGCTAGTTAGGCAGGTAGGTATTTAGGTTCGCCGCAGCTTTTTATAGCGCTAGGGACCCCCATATACTACCGCATAAAGCCCCCTGATTGCCCCCTAGTTAACCCTTTCACCAGTGATCACCATATAACTGTTACAGGTGACGCTGGTTGGTTAGTTATTTTTTTATAGTTTCAGGGCACCCGCCATTTATTACCTAATAAAGGTTTAACCCCCTGATCACCCGGCAGGTGTCATTTGTGACTAATAACTGTTAGGGCAGTTAGGGTTAGCCCCCTTTAGTTCTAAGGTACCCCCCTAACCCCCCCAATAAAGGTTTAACCCCGTGATCACCCCCCGTCGCCAGTGTCACTAAGGCTGGGTTCACATTGCAGCGGTTTATGAGAACGGATGTGATTCGCACCGCACTGCAGTGCAAATCACATCCGATCTCTGTGCGATTCGAGTTCAGCTATACAGATAGTATGGCTGAATTCGTGTCGCACCCGCCGCACCCGCCGCAAACTCGCACGGGACCCTTTTTTTGGTCCGCAGCAGAATCGGATCGCATGGGTGTTCACACCATGCGATCCAAGTTTGCAGATCGCACTGCGATATGCGAACTGATCTGGGGGTGTCATTAACATTTCACTGACACTCCCAGCAGTTCGCATAGGGCAGTGTGAACTGCCGCCGGGAGGCATGCGATGCGGGAACCCGCCGCGCATTCGTGGCGTTCCCGCATCGCTCCAGTGTGAACCCAGCCTAATAAGCGATCGTTTTTCTGATCGCTGTATTAGTGTCACAGGTGACGCTAGTTAGGCAGGTAGGTATTTAGGTTCGCCGCAGCTTTTTATAGCGCCAGGGACCCCCATATACTACCGCATAAAGCCCCCTGATTGCCCCCTAGTTAACCCTTTCACCAGTGATCACCATATAACTGTTACAGGTGACGCTGGTTGGTTAGTTATTTTTTTATAGTTTCAGGGCACCCGCCATTTATTACCTAGTCTCACTAGTGTACCCCTAAATTTAGGGGTGTCTACTTTCTAAAATGGGGTCATTTGGGGGGGGGGGGGTTTGTGCCATCTTGGCATTTTATGGCCTTCAAAACTGTAACGCCCTTAGAAAGCCTGAAGGCGGTGCTTGGTTTTTGGGGCCCCGTACGCGGCTAGGCTCCCAAAAAGTCCCACATATGTGGTATCCCCGTACTCAGGAGAAGCAGCAGAATTTATTTTGGGGTGTCATTTCACATATGCCCATGGCATGCGTGAGCAATATATCATTTAGTGACAACTTTGTGAAAAAAAAAAAAGTTTGTAATTTTCCCGCAACTTGTGGCAAAATATAAAATATTCCATGGACTCAACATGCCTCTCAGCAAATAGCTTGGGGTGTCTACTTTCTAAAATGGGGTCATTTGTGGGGGTTTTGTGCCATCTTGGCATTTTATGGCCTTCAAAACTGTAATAGGTAGTGAGAAGTGAACTCAAAAAATTACGCCCTTAGAAAGCCTGAAGGCGGTGCTTGGTTTTCGGGGCCCCGTACGCGGCTAGGCTCCCAAAAAGTCCCACATATGTGGTATCCCCGTACTCAGGAGAAGCAGCAGAATTTATTTTGGGGTGTCATTTCACATATGCCCATGGCATGCATGAGCAATATATCATTTAGTGACAACTTTGTGAAAAAAAAAAAAAGTTTGTAATTTTCCCGCAACTTGTGGCAAAATATAAAATATTCCATGGACTCAACATGCCTCTCAGCAAATAGCTTGGGGTGTCTACTTTCTAAAATGGGGTCATTTGTGGGGGTTTTGTGCCATCTTGGCATTTTATGGCCTTCAAAACTGTAATAGGTAGTGAGGCGTGAAATCAAAAATTTACGCCCTTAGAAAGCCTGAAGGCGGTGCTTGGTTTTCGGGGCCCTGTACGCGGCTAGGCTCCCAAAAAGTCCCACATATGTGGTATCCCCGTACTCAGGAGAAGCAGCAGAATTTATTTTGGGGTGTCATTTCACATACGCCCATAGCATGTGTGAGCAATATATCATTTAGTGACAACTTTGTGTAAAAAAAAAAAAAAAAATTTTTTTTTGTCATTATTCAATCGCTTGAGGCAAAAAAATAAAATATTCAATGGGCTCAACATGCCTCTTATCAATTTCCTTAGGGGGTCTACTTTCCAAAATGGGGTCATTTGGGGGGGTTTTGTACTGCCCTGTCATTTTAGCACCTCAAGAAATGAGATAGGCAGTCGTAAACTAAAAGCTGCGTAAATTCCAGAAAACGTACCTTAGTTTGTAGATGTGACAACTTTTGCGCAAACCAATAAATATACAATTATTGACTTTTTTTTTACCAAAGACATGTGGCTGAATACATTTTGGCCTAAATGTATGACTAAAATTGAGTTTATTGGATTTTTCTAATAACAAAAAGTAGAAAATATCATTTTTTTTCAAAATTTGCGGTCTTTTTACGTTTATATCGCAAAAAATAAAAATCGCAGAGGCAATCAAATACCATCAAAAGAAAGCTCTATTTGTGGGAAGAAAAGGACGCAAATTTTGTTTGGGTACAACATTGCATGACCGCGCAATTACCAGTTAAAGCAGCGCAGTGCCAAAGTGTAAAAAGACCTCTGGTCATTTACCAGCAAAATGGTCCGGTCTGAAAGTGGTTAATACAGCTTGTATATCATTTAGGAAAGCCTTGTGACAGTTTTGTAAAGCTTTCCAGCATGTGCACCAGATTAAGGTAATTATTATTACTTCATTTTTTAGAATATGTTGCTATGGCTACAGCAGTTTCAAAAAGAATTACTGTCAGTACACCAGATAAGCAAACTGGCGGTAATGAAGACCAGCTCTGATAAATGCTGGTGCTCCACGTAGGGAATGTACAAGAATATGATGGCTTCCCACATAAGGCTCTTTGGTTGCTATGAAGCCAGCAGCTCCCACCATCATAGCATCTGATGACCCATCCCCTGCCCCATTCAGTTGACAGCTGGGAGATTCCCTGGGCACCAGCCCAAACAGGTGGTAATGCTGGTTGATGTCATTACCCAAAAATGGCAATGACCGTAAATGGACAATGACATCTGCCAACAGCCAGCTGTTAGCCAGGAAATCTCCTGGCTCATAGCTGGATAGGGCCAGGAATGAGTTATCAGTTGCTATGATGCGCAGCCAACAGTCCAGTGCCCTAGCTAGGAAGGGGCTGAACATGCACTGTGAATGTCTGCAGTATGGACACCCCATCCTGAGTGTTGCCCCCATTTCTTGCAACAGATTCATGACAGGTACATACACCTATTGTCCACACCAATGGATTTTTAAAGAGCGTCTATGCCACTTTTTATGAATTTTAGGATCTATGTCCTGCTTCTTTTTCTCAGCCCCCCTAATGTGTCTCAAGCCTTTTTGCAAGAACAGCGAGGTGATCGGGCTATAGTTTCTTTTTATAACAGAGAGAGGAATCTATCTCTTTCATAGGGAGGTGACGCTTGGAGAGGGAGGCATTGTGGCTTTAGAAATGCCAGTCCAGGATACCTCAGGTGTTAATTCAGGTGAACTGTGAGCCTGTGTATAAAATGAATGATTTATAATTCTTTTTTTTCCTGACTCCAACATAGCAGCATACAGGTAGTAGTAGCAACATCTACTTCCGCTCACTTGTGTGTTGCCATACATTGTCAAATAACGTAATTTTCTGTGTTCCTGACACCAACATGGCAGCATACATAGGGGTGGAATGAGTCAGGTCATTTTGGTGCCATGGATTGGTGGCAGGGGAAAAAAAAATATGGTATTTCAAACAATTTTCCATTATCCCCCCTACCTTACTGACATACCCAGAAATATTTATATTTATATGCTGCACAATTAATCGTCAAGAATCGTTATCGCGATCTTAACTAAAGCGTGTCACAATTTTTTCTATGCAAAGAATTTTCTCTGCTCTTCTGAAGCCACAGCCATCAAAAGAAAGGAAGAGAAAAACTGGGCCAAGAATCAAAACAGTCTTTATCAGTTGAACTTAAGTATAAACATTGTACCAATTTGTCAATGCAATAGACTTTTTGTGTAAGTGAAAAAAGTTTAACCACTTAAAAACACTAAACCTTTTTCTGACATTTGTTGGTTTCAAGTTAAAATCATTTTTTTTTTGCTAGAAAATTACTCAGAACCCCCAAACATTATATACATTTTTTAGTAGACACCCTAGGGAATAAAATGGTTGTTGTAATATTTTATCACACTGTATTTGCGCAGCACTCTTTCAAATGCAATTTTTTTGGAAAAAAAATACTTTAATGAATTAAAAATAAAAAAAACAGAAAAGTTAGCCCTTTTTTTTGTATAATGTGAAAGATTTTACGTGACGAGAATCCTGATCTTTTTATTCTAAGCAAAAAAGAATCATGATTCTCATTTTGTCCAGAATCGTGCAGCTCTAGTTCACATGTTTGCATTTTGTACAAACACCTATGCATGTGCGGTTGATGCATTTTTCAGGCCCACTTTCCAGTGCATTTTACACTTTTGGGATGTGTTAATGTTACTAGGAGATGGCGTCTGCTGACATGCAGGAAAATGCACGTTCATGCATTTTTGAAGTGATTCCATAGATGTGAACGTGACCCATAGGGGTCACGTTCACATGTATGTAGTTTTCTGGAAAAGTGGTAAAGTGCAGCGCTGAAAGTGAGATTCCCCTGACGGGATAAAACTAGTAACAAACCATTACTGATGTGCATAAACCATGATACAATGCATACAATGTTACTCTAATATACAAAACTAGTTCTCAAAGATTTATCATGCAAGTCACTTTATATATTTGAGTCACTTTATGGACATTCATTCTATTATATACCGTATTTATCGGTGTATAACACGCGCCTGGCGTATAACACACACCCCAAGTTTAGGAGGGAATTTAAAAGAAAAAAACTTTTAGGAGGGAAGTTTAAGGAAAAAAACTTACATTTAAATGCCCATCAATGCAGCCTTGTCAGTGTCATTTGCAGCCTTGTCAGTTATTTGCATCCTTGCATTGCAGCCTTGTCAGTCGATTGCAGCCTTTTCAGTCGTTTGCAGGCTTGTCAGTGTCTTTGCCATTTTAAAAATTGTGCCGCCGAGATACAGAGCGGATGTCCTGTGTATCTCAGCGGCTTTCGGGTATTTTCGGCCTTTCTCGGCCCTTCTCGCCTATTTTCGGCTGCACTCGGCCGTTCTCGGCAGCTTTCGGCTTTCCGAAAGCTGCCGAGAACAGCCGAATGTGTCAGAAAATAGCCGAGAATGGCCGAAAATACCTGAAAGCCACCGAGAGCGGCAGAGAAGGTTAGGAACAGCTTTAGGGGTAAAAAAAAGTGTGTTATACGCCGATAAATACGGTATATATATATATATGCACTGTTGTAAACATCATCATTATTGTTGTTTGTATATTAGATTAACATTGTATGTATTTCATCATGGTTTATGCACATCAGTAATGGTTTGTTACTAGCTTGATCCCGTCAGGGGAATCTCACTTTCACTTTCAGCTCTGCACTTTGACACTTTCCCATTTGTTCACATATTCACAGATTTCTGTTGTGCTGGCAGCTATTATTTGTCACTTTAAGATGTGTTTTTTTTTTCTTTTCTTTTTCCACGTTTTTTGGAAAGCTGCAGGGACTTTTTTTTTTTACATGCAGCACTGTGCATTTTCGGCCCCAAAGACTTCAATGGAATTGAATGAAAAACGCATTCGTTTTTGGTGCGTTTTCCTGCATGGCAAAGAACACCTCCTCAAAATTAGCACATGCCAAAAATACACATGAAAAAAAATGAAGAATGTGTCAAAACAGCCTCCAAAATGCATCAACCCCAAATGCATAGATGAGAACCTGACCCAATGCGGAGTAGGCTGAATTGCATCAGCGGTTGTTATGTTTTATGCAAAATGGATTATTAACAAAATAATTCCAGCGGAAACGCTGTATGCCAGGTTTACACTTTCTACCCCTAGGATCCCAGGTTTAGTGCAAGGCAAGGAGTAGATGGAGGGGTTAGCTATTTTTGCATTTGTGGATATTTCTGTCCCAGAGACACAACAGCAACTGAGTATGAAATTTCTTTAAAATGAGGGGAAATCCTTTCACCTGTTTTAATGGTCACCAGGCCAAATAAAGGTTTGAATCTCCCCAGCAGGGACACATACTGCAAGAAAAACCTAATCACTGCCTCCTATTCAATATGAATGGCATTCATAGAATAGATGATGATCTGTGAATAGTCGGGAGGGAGGAAATGTAAAAAAAAAAATCACACTAGCGCTTCTATGGATATGATTCTGCAACTCTTATATACCCCAGGAGGCCAGAAATCTAGCAGGACCTTTACTATCCAGCATGAATAAAAAGAATAGCCTGTAAAGAAGAGAGTAGCAATCCTGACTTTGTGTACACATCAGCAGGGGGGACTTCTTTACACACCTATTACAAAAAAAACTTTGCTTGGAGTTCTGCTTTAATATGCCTTTTGGCCCAGAGGGGGACATTTATCAAGGAAATAGACGGCACAATTCGATTGACAGTCTGCTTCTGGTTAAGGGTTACTGCATTTTTCTGATCCCTGCTGCTTCCTGGGCAGCCAAATTCAACAGATCCACAACTCTGTGACAGAGAATTAACATTGAAGAAAAGACTGATTTTCACACTATACACACACAGTTAAAATGTGGGCAGGTTTCATTGTCACAGTGAGGGAGATTTACTAAAACTGGTGCACACAGAATCAACAAGGTGCAGCTGTGCATATAAAACAAGTCGGCTTCTAACTTCAGCTTCTTCAATTAAGCTTTGACAATCAAACCATGAAGCTGATTGGTTACTATGCAAAACTCCCCCAGTATTACTTTAGAGCAGTAGTGGGAGGATTGCATGGCTCAAAGCTGGAATCTCGCAGCACATCGTTTGTACAATTTGTCCAACTACTCCGCTTTGGCCTTGTCTTGCTGTGCTGTTCCCAAGTGTAGTGATTATAGTTCATATATACACTCACCGGCCACTTTATTAGTTACACCTTGCTAGTATCAGGTTAGACCCACTTTTTCCTTCAAAACTGCCTTCATTATTTGTGGCATGGATTCAACAAGGTGTTGGAAACCTTTCTCAGAGATTTTGGTCCATATTGACATGATAGCACTACACAGTTGCTGCAGATTTGTCAACTGCACATACATGATGGGAATCTTCCATTCCAAAGGTGTTCTATTGGATTGAGACTTGGTGACTGTGGAGGCCATTGGAGTACAGTGACCTCATTGTCACGTTCAAGAAACTAGTGGTGAGATTAGAGGCGGCTCTCTAATTATGCCTAATGTAAAAAAAATGCCACTGAGCCGCTGCTGAGCAACGAGTTAATGGTGCCTGTGAGCTCAATGGAGAGGGAGAGGGAGAGAGAGAGAGAGCGCGCGCTCTGTGTTGCTCAGGGGAGGAGACTCATTCCAGCAGCTGGATTGCCACTACTCCAGAGACATAGATCGCCGCCCACTGGAGTGCTGCGCTGAGCGATCCCCGCACACCCAGAGGAGGCATCTGGTATGCAGTGGCAAGAAAGGGAAGAGGAGCGCTCCACAGAGGAGGCATCACCAGCACTGTATGGAGCTGATGGAAGGTGTCCGAGCCGGCCCTCTCTGAGGCTGTCAACCAGTGTGAAGGGGATCCGGGGCTCCATCTGCAGAGAGAGGCACAGTTACCATGCCACGACCCCCTTCTGCAGCCAGCTACCACCATGCCATGACCTACTTCTGCAGCTAGCTACCACCATGCCATGACCCCATTCTGCAGCCAGCTACCACCATGCCATGACCCCCTTCTACAGCCAGCTACCACCATGCCATGAACCCCTTCTGGGGACAGTTACCACCATGCCACGACCCCCTTCTGCATCCAGTTACCACCATGCCACGACCCCCTTCTGCATCCAGTTACCACCATGCCACGACACCCTTCTTCAGCCAGCTACAACCATGCCATGACCTCCTTCTGCAGCCCACTACCACCATGCCATGACCCCCTTCTGCAGCCAGCTACCACCATGCCATGACCCCCTTCTGCAGCCAGCTACCACCTAGCCACGACCCCCTTCTGCAGCCAGCTGCTACCATGCCACAAACCCCTTCTGCAGCCAGCTGCTACCATGCCACAAACCCCTTCTGCAGTACTGGGGTGCCTGGGTCCTGCATCTTAGTCCCACTGGATGCCTGTGTTGGTGCAGCGCTGGTGTCTGCCATGTTTTCTCTAGCCTCTCATATCGTTGATCGGCAGCCATTTTAAGAATGGGCAAGGGTCAGACATGCTTCTGGCTTCAAGCGTCCATTTTCCTAGTGATTGTCTATTAGAACACTGGCGGCCATTTTCTTGTACCCGGACCACGTTTTTTGTGCTCTAGCAGCAGCCCCTGTGCCCCCAGCTTCCTGTTTGGTCATCAAGTTGGAGCACTTATCACAGCTGTGCGTGATACCCTGAAGATTCAGGAGCCAGCAGATCCCTCTGCTGATGTACCGGTCCCTTTTGGGTCCCGCAAGCCAGCAAGTTCACCTAAGGTGTTCCCGTATCTGAGTTATTTTGATAAGTTAATTTACAAGGAATGGGGTCGCCTGCAACGGACCTTTGCAGTCCCCAAATACATGGCGGTGCATTACCCCTGAGGAAAGCCTTCTCAAAAAGTGGTCAGCTCCTCCGGTCATGGACCCCCGCCCAGTATCCAGGTTAAATAAAGTAACCACAATCCCGGTTGAGGGGACTTCTGCATTCAAGGATCCCATGGACAGGAAGGCCGAGGCAGTGGCTCGTTCCTTGTTTGCGGTTGTGGGGTCAGCCGTGCGACCTGTACTGGCATCCGCACTGGTGTCGCAGACACTGACTGAGTGGGCAAATCTTTTGCACCACGAAGACCTCACCTGGAATATGCAGTTCAGTTTTGGGCACCAGTTCTCAAAAAGGATATCGGGGAACTGGAGAAAGTGCAGAGAAGGGCAATCAAACTGATAAGAGGCATGGAGGAGCTCAGCTATGAGGAGAGATTAGAGGAACTAAATTTATTCACTCTTGAGAAGAGGAGAATAAGGGGGGATATGATCAACATGTTCAAATATATTAGGGGTCCATATAGTGAACTTGGTATTGAGTTGTTCTCTGTACGGTCAACCCAGAGGACACGGGGGGCACTCTTTACGTCTAGAGGAAAAGAGATTTCATCTTCAAGTACGGAAAGGTTTCTTCACAGTTAGAGCTGTGAAAATGTGGAATAGACTCCCGCCAGAGGTGGTTCTGGCCAGCTCAGTAGATTGCTTTAAGAAAGGCCTGGATACTTTCCTGATGGTACATAATATAACTAGGTACTAACATAGGTAAAGTTGATCCAGGGAAAATCCGATCGCCTCTTGGGGGATCAGGAAGGAATTTTTTTCCCCTGCTGTAGCAAATTGGAGCATGATCTGCTGGGGTTTTTTTTTTCGCCTTCCTCTGGATCAATTGTGGGCATAAAATTGGGTATTTGGATTGTACGATTATTTTTTTATTTTATTTATTTGTTTGTTTTTAAGGTTGAACTGGATGGACTTGTGTCTTTTTTCAACCTGACTAACTATGTAACTATGAAGTGGGAGAGCAACAGGCCTCCCTTGTCTGCGTGGAACTAGCAGACCAACTAGTGCAAGGCCTGAAGTACATTTGTGATGCGGCCCTGGATACTCTCCCTCTGTTATCCAGGGCTTCAGTGTCAGCTGTGGTGCTGAGGCGCCTGATTTGGATAAAATGCTGGTCTGCTGACCAGGCATCCAAAAGCCCTGACGGATCTTCCTTTCCTTGGCGACCAGCTCTTTGGAGCCTCGTTAGATGCATTATTAAAAATGCCACTGGTGGTAAGAGTACTCTACTCCCACAGGCCAGGAAGGCTAAGGAGCCACCGCCGCAGGCAAGGGCCCTCTTTTTCCGCTCACAAGCAGCTTTTTCGTCCGCATGGTGCTTCGACAAAACATCCCCAGCCCGACAGGACGCCCACGGACGGTCATAAACGTCCCTGGAACCCCAAGCCTAACAAGCCTGCGAACAAAAGTGCTACTGCATGAAGGTTGGCCCCCACCCATGTCTCCGGAGGGGGGGTCACCTTCGGGAGTTTGCAGCCCGGTGGTCCTCCCGGTTATCCGACTAATGGGTCTGTGATCTTATTTCCACAGGCTACAAGATAGAGATTCTTCCCCTCCAGTATACCCGTGTCCCCGGTTCGCTGGGAGGCTCTGTTGGGGGCTGTAAGGGACTTGCTGAATCGAGGGGTGATTGTACCTGTTCCGGAGCCGGAACGCTTCCAGGGATTCTACTCAAATCTGTTTCTGGTTCCCAAGAAGGAAGTGGTACGTCCAATCTTGGACTTGAAAGCCCTCAATCCCTTTGTAAAAGTGCAGAGGTTCAGGATGGAATCAGTTCGCTCAGTAGTCGCTGCACTCCATCAAGGGGACTCCCTGGCATCCTTGGACATCCAGGATGCGTACCTGCACATACCCATATGCCTTCGGCATCAAAAGTTTCTGCGTTTTGCAGTCGGGGAAGCCCATTACCAATTTGCGGCTCTTCCTTTTGGTGTGGTATCAGCCCCCTGAGTCTTTACCAAGGTATTGGCTCCAGTATTGGCGTTGCTGAGACAACGTGGGATCGAGATCGTGGGTTACCTGGACGATCTCCTCCTGAGAGCATCTTCCGCCTCAGAATTAGAGGAGGATGTGGCGATCACCATTCAGACCCTGCAAGAATTTGGTGGCTGTTGAACCTGAGAGGTTTTTCTCCCTTCAGACAAATTGCAGACTCTCAGGTCCGCGGTGAAACTGCTGATGAACCGCGAGTGGCCTTCGCTCTGGTTTTGCATGTGAGTACTGGGGCTCATGGTAGCCTCCTTCGAGGCAGTACCTTACGCCCAGTTCCACACCAGAGTACTGCAGAAGAAGATCTTGTTAAAATGGGACAAGTCTCAGTTGTCCCTGGATCGACAGATCCAGGTGAGCCAACCAGTCAGGGACTCTCTGATCTGGTGGTTGAGGTCCCCGGTGATTCAGTCCGGAAAATTGTTCCTTCCTCTGAAGTGGACGGTGGTCACTACAGACGCCAGTCTATCCGGCTGGGGTGGAGTGATGGGGGTTCAGTCGACTCAGAGCCTGTGGTCGACGGTAGAATACGAGTTGCCCATCAATCTGCTCAAATTGAGAGCGATCAGGCTGTGTCTCTGCACGTGGTCGGTGAGTCTTCAAGTGGCATACATAAATCACCAAGGGGGAACAAGATGCGCAACCGCTGCTTGGGAGGTCACTCACATACTTCGGTGGGCAGAGCGACACGTTCCGGCCCTGTCGGCCATTTACATCCCGAGTCGGCAGATGCTGGACCCAGCAGAATGGGCATTGCATCCAGAGACATTAATCTATGGATCTATTGGCCTCCCGTCTCAATCGGAAGGTGCCAAGATTCGTGTCCAGGACAAGAGATCCGTGGGCAGACGCATCAGATGCGCTGGTGGCCCCGTGGGATCAGTATCAGCTGATCTACGCCTTTCCTCCACTGAAATTGTTGCCACGTCTGCTTCGCAGAGTGGAAGCCGAGGGGATCCCAATAATACTGGTTGCCCCAAATTGGCCTCAGCGTCCCTGGTACACAGATCTGGTGTGTCTGGTGGCAGACGCTCCCTGGCGACTGCCGTTGCGAGAGGACCTTCTGTCTCAAGGTCCGATATTTCATCCTGCTTTACCATCGCTGGTTTTAACGGCATGGCTGTTGAGAGCCAGGTATTGAGGAAGCGGGGTCTGTCAGACTCTGTGATTCCAACTTTGTTGAGGGCACGGAAATCTTCTTCTAGGAAGATATACCATCGTACCTGGAAAGCATACATCTCCATGTGTGAGGAGTATGGTTGGCATCCACGTTCCTTTTCCATAGCAAGGATCCTGCTGTTTCTCCAGCGAGGAATAGACCAGAGATTGGCATTGAGCACCATCAAGGGGCAGATCTCAGCCCTGGCTGTCTTTTCAATGACCCCTGGCATTGCACTTCTTAGTGGGTACCTTCATTCAGGGGGTACAACATGTAGTCCCTCCGGTGCTCCCACCGTTACCCCCATGGGATTTGAACCTGGTGTTGTCGGCGCTTCAAAAACCGCCGTTTGAAAATATTAGGGAGATTCCCCTGTTGACTTTTCCTAGAAAGTGGTCTTTCTAGTGGCCATTACCTCGGCCAGGAGGGTTTTGGAATTGGCGGCCTTGTCTTGCAAGTCGCCCTATCTGGTCATCCACAGGGATAACGTGGTGTTGCGTCTGCAACCATCTTTTCTACCGAAGGTGGTCTCAACTTTTCATATCAATGAGGACATTGTATTACCACCTCTGTGTCCTAAGCCGAAGCACCCCAAAGAGGTGGCCCTTCACGCTCTCGGCGTGGTTAGGGCTCTGAAGGTGTATTTGTCTGCCACGGCTCCCTTTCGGAAGTCAGACTCACTGTTTGTTTCGGTGGCTGGTCCAAAGAAGGGTATGGCGGTCTCGTCGGCCACCATTTCCAAGTGGATCAGACAGATTGTAGTACAAGCCTACGTCTCGAAGGGGCAGGTGCCTCCCTTTCCGGTCACGGCCCACTCTACAAGGGCAATCGGAACGTCTTGGGCCTTCCGACACCAAGCGTCGGTCGCTCAGGTGTGTAAGGCGGCAATCTGGTCGTCTGTTCATACGTTTACCAAGTTCTACAAGGTAGATGTCAGTGCATCGGCTGATGCCTGTTTTGGCCACAAAGCTTTGCAGGCAGGCGTGTACTTGCAATTGGATATGCAAGCTTAGTTTTTCCTGGTCTTTCGATAAAAACGCAGTACTGTTGTGTTTATGCACTGTTGCATTACTTCTGCAATGTTGCGGTCTTGGGGATCACGCCTACTGAGGATACCCGGTTATATGGTGGTGTTTTTCCCACACATTGCTTTTGTGGGTTTAGTTTCACTAGTTCCCACTTGCCATGGTGGATGAAGTTTTTATGCCGTTTTTCCCACCCTTCGTTTGGCACTGCTTGGGGACGTCCCATTTTGTTACAGAGAGAAGCTGTGTCAGTGGGTGAATATATGAGAAAATAGGATTTTTTTGTACTCACGTAAAATCCTTTTCTCTGTAATTCACTGAACGACACAGCACCCGCCCCTCCTTTTTCTCTTTATGTTATACTGCTTGTTGACGTACTGAGTCTGCTAGGGCAGGCTGTGGGGGGTTGTAGCCTAGGGACCGCCCCCTGGGCGGAACTAGAAGTTCTGAAGTGTTGTGTTAAAACTTTGCCTAATAATCTCCAGTGATAGGGCTGACAACCCATTTTGTTACAGAAAGGAGATGTGTCAGTCGGTGAATTACAGAGAAAAGGATTTTACGATGAGTACAAAAAAATCTATTTTTTTCAAAAAAAATAGGTTAGTATTTTACACAGCAGGGTTAAAGTCATCCATCCTCCTAGGATGCTGGTAGTAGGAGGGGTTATCCTGGGCTAACCTACAGTTTATTTGCCAGTGTTCAATCTGCCTATAGGTGGCAGTAAAACTCCAAGTTAAAAAAAAACAACTTGGGAAAGATTTACTAAAACTGGTGCAGCTGTGCATCGTAAACCAATCAGCTTCTAGGTCATATTGTAAAAGCTGAAGTTAGACACAGCTACGGCAAAATTCTGTGTTGACCATGTTTACTAAATCCCCCTCCCTTTATGCCCCCCCGATGGACAAGAGAGGTTTATAAAGCTCTCATCTAATTGCTACAGAATGTAATAAAGCACATCAGCACTCTTCCTATCCAGTTTATTAAATATGGCCTACAATCCCAAGAGGAAACCCATTTTGTGTTTATGATTATCAATGTAAAAAAAAGTTTTGACTATTACATGAAAACATCAGAACAGTAGGGCTGAATGAAGACAAGAGAAGTAACAGACAGACATGCACAAGATGAGTGCTGCTGCCGAAGTCAATCTAACACTACTACAGAGATTTACATCCATTTATAAAATGGGACATTACATATTTATCATATCTCATCCCAGGAACGTAAAGTGAAGGTAAACTGCACCATACAACTTAGTTTTGCAAGTGACACCGGAAAATACTTCACCTGCTGTATACTCTGTTGGTATTCAGAAAGATTCTGTTTATTACGTGGAGGCTATAGAAGACTCATGTTGCTGTATAAAATAGGTTAACAAAACTTCTAATGTATTCAACATGCAATAGATGCAGGCTGAATAAATATCTGAGATTGCTCTGGTGACATTGATGCCTAAAGTCAACTGAATCTGACCATCCGTGGATGCCTAGAGGACACCCTAATGGCCCGTACACACGATCCGAATATCGTATGAAAATTGTCATCCGAGGAAGTCATACGATTTTCAGATTGTGTGTACACTACTTTCGACAGCCAATCGCGACAGTTCATCCGATGTTATTTGATCGGACATGCATGAAAATTTTCTCGTACGATTCCAGATCGCATGATTTTCATTTAGTCAGTATAGTTGTCATCTGAAAAAACAATACAAATATATTACAACACACTGTCGTACGAGAATTTTCGTGACTTTATTTATCTATTCAATTTCTACTTGCGACTATTAAGCGAAAAAGGTCATACGATCTGTTGTACGATATTTTGCTCGTGTGTAAGGGCCATTAGGCCCCATTCACACTTGAGCAACATTACTGTATCATGTTTTTTGGAGTGGCACCATTCTTTTGCCCTTCCTCCATTCCAAAATCATGCTAAAGCTCATGTACCAAATATCCGCAAGAAGTCCATCGCGTTTTGTGCCACACGCTTTATGTATGACTACTACCCGTTTTTGGAATGTTTTTAAGAAATAATCACACCGTAAGAGTGTTGTGCGTTTGCAGAAACATGGGCAGAAATGCTTGTTTATGCTATGCCCAGGTGAAAATGGGGCTTTAGAGAATTATCAAAGGTTCAGTTGTGTCACACTGCTGGTTGTGCATGACTGAAATAGTGATTCAATGACATTATTAGGAATAAAAAGTCACCAATGTTTAAAAACACCTGTAATTAAAGAAGGGCATTTTTCTGTAAGCTAAAAGACATGCAGCATTATTTCATAAATAGTTCTGGTCCCTAAGAGCTTATTTTTAGGGCCGACTGTATGTGATTCAGCATATCACATGCAGCTTTTTTTTTGTGTACAAACATTATTTGAAGTATACAAAAGTACACTTCATTCATGTCACTGTACAGTGCACTGCCATAAAATGCAGCACAGCTCTATACTACTATAGTTTGAATGGGACACACAGAAAACAAATTGTTTTTCATGTGTCCTTCCAGGGACAAGCGTTTTACAAAGCAGTAAAACTTCAGTCACCACACAATGTATGAATTCACCCTTCAAGTAAAACCAATCCTTGAGTAATCCTCTTGATCCTTGCCCCAGGCTGTACAAGGGGCCTCAATGTCTGCCCCCTGTGTCATTTAACACTCAAATGCTAAAGTCTCTACAGCTCACTGAAGTACCAGTATTTGACAGCTGAATAAGTGGGGTAGGGCATAAAATGCACCTGTGCCAATACCAGAAGACCTTAAACTATTCACATATTCTTAAGCAGCAAGGAAAAAAAAAAAAAAAAAAACCTTTAAAGCACTTGCCGCTGGGCGACATATACATACCGCCCGAATTTCAGTGGTTATACCAGGATGATGCAGATATCATATTTTAGAGCAGGCGATGCAGTTTTCAGTAAAAGCAATCCTAGCAACTAAATATCCTTTTTGGGCTATTACGTTGCTGCTTCTTCAGAATATGTAAATACCTAAGCATGTATGATCTGGGCACAGGTTCACTTTAATATCAGCTTGGGCAGAAGTCCAGGACCCATTTACAGCCTGGGCCTAGGAGCCATTGGGTTCAAAATTCCAAACAAATAAACCTCAAACTTTACTGGCATGAAGGGGAACATACACAGTCATATGTAAAAGAAAACCATAACTTATTACAAAACATTAAAATACATGCAACCAAAGGGTCAGAATAATCCATAAAAACATATTGTGCTTGTTGCACAGCCAATTATACACTGCAGCTTGTTCATCACTGTTCTTGATAGCAATATATTTATACATAGACAGATGCCTTCGAAATAACGAATAGCAAACTCAGCTGTAGAGTATAAATGAATATGTAATTTTTCTGATTCAATAGTATTTATTGAAAATTATTTTTACAAAAAAAATAAAAATATGAAAAAGGCAGACATTAAAGAGGAGAGCCAGCTTTAAAAAAATTTTTTTTAAAAGTCAGCAGCTGCAAACACTGTAGCTACTGACTTTTAATAAACACACTTACCTGTCCAGGGCGCCCGTGATGTCAGCCACCCGAGGCTGAGCCGTCCCTCGGCTCTCGGGTCCCGGCGCCGCCATTTCAACTAAGGGAAACAGGCAGTGGAGACTTGCGGCTTCACTGCCCGTTTCCGACTGTGCATGTCGCGCAGCGCGCTGTGTTCTGGGACACACAGTTCCCAGAACATACAGCGCCCCATTACCCAGAATACGCCGCACGGAGGAGAGAAGACCGAAGATCACCGCAGAGGAGGAAAAGGCAGATTAGGACGATATGCCTTTCTGGTAAGTTTAAAAAAAAATGTAAAGAAAAAAAAAAAAATTTGCAGGTTTTTTTTTCAGATTTTCTGCTAAATTTTAATGTATTTTTGTTTTTCAGGGTGGCCCTCCACTTTAACATGAAAGGATATGGCCTGTAATCAGCCCTGCTTGATTTATCAAAGAGCAATTAGTGTGGAACTGCTACACAGGCAGCATAAAGTGTCAACATGGACATAATGACAATGAGCTTCAGAAATAACATACTGACAAGTCATAGGATCACTAGTAGGAACATTGTTACAAAACTTGATAAAAAAAAAATAAACTAAATTGGTAGGTTACATTTTAGACCATCCAGTGGGGGTAAAACAAATTCCCCTCATTCAAAATATCTTCAGAAAATAGACAAAGGGCAGAGTCGTAAATAAAAGAGAAAGGGGGAAAGGGTGAAGAAGAATTAACAGTAGAAGAAGAAGCAGAGAGTAGAAACAGAAGAGGAGTCAAAATCTGTGCCTTACGCAACCCCAGAGTGCTCCCTACGTAGGTGTTTGGAGATATTGTATCCATGGATTCCAGACTCTCTTGAACCGGACAGAAGTGAATACTACCTCGTGAAGTATGCCGACTAGCTTTTCATTAGTCACGATCTAGGTTAACTTAAACTTCTTCACCACCAAGTCAACCACAGGTTTCTTCCAGGCAGTGGTGATAGCTATTTTGGCCACCAGAAACATAAATGAGAGCCTGCGTATGTTGAGGTATCTCATTAACAGGTTCATTTAGTAAAGCAATTTTGGAGTCTTTGATAATATTCACTATGGTTACAGAGTATATTAAAAGGAGAAGTACAGCCAAAGCTCTGGAGACGTCGTCAGAGAGCTGGTCCAGGCTCAGGCAAGATTGCAACAATGTTGGAATCCGCCCATGTTTGGACCGGCACCCAGCTCAGGGTCTCAGCGAGCCGCCGAGAGCCTGGGCCGGCCACTCCTGCCCCCTCCACTGACTGCAGGGGGGGGGATGGTCAGGCGGTAGAGACAGTGGTGCCAAGCAATTAGCAGCGTTTGCTTACTTGGTTTGGAGTCTTAAAGCTGGCGGGGGAACTATGCTGCATCTACTTAGGTAAGTAGTATACTGAAAAAAAACAAACAAACATACTTCTCTTTTAATAAGTGGGCTCTGATCCAGAATTGACACACTTTACCACATGACCACCACATGTGGAACTTTGAGCCCACTTGTCCACAACCTTGAAAACTAAGAGCAGAAGAATCTGGGCACATTCTGTGTAAGCCCTCAGACTCCAAGTACCAATGAGAGGCCACTTTAAAACCAGCCTCCACTAGGAAGACATTCATGATACCCTTGAATGCCAGCATAGAGCATTCCTTTAATTTAATGAGTACGTAACTGATATTTGTATAGTACGTTTGTTTTCTTTACTCATAAGTTATAACTTCTTAAATTCTCATGTGTCCTGAAGAAGCAGGAACGAGAAACACAATGACTCATGAGGACTAGTTTACATGTTATGGTTGTTTCGAAGGCAATCTGCCCATGTGTAAATATATAAGCCGCAGTGTAAAATTGACTGTGCAACAAGCACAGTATGTTTTTATGGATCATTCTGACCATTCGATTGCATGCATTTTAATGTTTTATAACGATAAAAAATATGTTTTTTTTTTTGTTTTCTTTTTTTTACATATGACTGTGTATGTTCCCCTTCATGCCAGTAAAGTCGGAGGTTTATTCATTTGTAATTTTGAGCACATATTTTTGGATGCAGCATTTGCAGCGGTATCTAATTCAATGATCCATTGGGTTCAGTTGGAACACAGCATTTTTCTGACGACTAAAAGAAAGTGCATGAAATTCAACACTATTGTTACCTTAGAAATGTTTTACGCAATGTAAGGATCATTATAAGTGCAATAACCCTTAGTGACAAACCAAACAGTACAAGGCGAATTCCTATTTGCTAAGGGTTAGAGCACTTAAGGACAACAAATCTTTACTGAATAAGGATTTTATCAAGTGACAGTCCTCAAATAGAAAGATTAACCAAAAGTGATTTAACGTTGCTTCAGATGACACATTACTTGAGAAAATATGTAGAACATTAAAGAGTCTCTTCTTACCAGAATCTAGGATAATGTAAAACACAAGCTGGTACAAGATTGACAATACATAAGGTAGAACTGCATTATTCCAACTTCACATTGAATTATTACATAAACCTAGACTATTTCATGTGTATCCAGGCCTGAGTGCTTAGACATTGCGCCATGGCAGCGCATTAACAACTGCTGAATGTACGGAGTGCAAATGTTCAGATCACTGTAATTGCCCCATGAAACTGGTAAATCATACTTCTTCCAAAGGCCCATTTTCTGTAGTCATTAAAGAGGCACCATGGCTAGAACTACATTATTTGCCTTTAGCTTCCAGTTTAAGGCACTGCATCAAAATGTCCCCCAAAAAAGGAAAGTTTCAAGAATTGGGCCCTCACTGGAAATCAGCAGAAAACGTAGCCAAATTCAGAGTTCCACTATCGTTCATCAACTTATTTCATAATCACATTGACTTTTATTTTTTTTAATTTTTTTTTTTACCTAGTCAGAATTCAGGTATATACTGCATCATTAAATTTTGTTGAGAGAACTGTAGATCTCTATGGCAGCAGAGGTGGTGATGGAGTTCTGTAAATACATCTTACTCTATCACTGACAGCCAGACAATGCTCAACAGAGCTGTGAAAGTGCATAAAGTAAAAATAAAATCCAATCAAGTATTAGTGGAAAGGTGGACATGTGTGAAGTTTATGGGAATGGAAAGAGGTATTTAGAGTTTTTCCGGAGTAGCAGGAACTGGACGCTCCACATAAAACAAAATATAGGCTTTTGCTTTTCCCACTGTCTCCTCTTCTGTCACGGTTACTGTACTGTCATTGAAGTGGTACCAGCGACTTTCATGGGTGGCATAAGCTGTGTAGTGACCAGAGCCAACGCTGACCAAAAGAAAAAGGAAAAAAATAAATAAAAAATATTGATTATTTTGTTACCCATATCACCTCCAAGGTAGGAAGATACACGAATACAAAATTCGCAACTCACCCTGAGCCATGATGGACAACTACAGCTGCTAGATCATAAAGACAACTTTCTGGGCCCATATTTTCTGGCTGTTGCAAGGAAAAGTTAAAAATATATATATTTAAATTTATTAAGAAGTGATAAACTTAGAAAATCATTGGACAGTCATACACAATAAACACTACCGGATGCCAAATCAGCCCTTTATTGGAACAAGGATGAAGACATAATGTAATGGGGTAATATTCAGTTACTGGTGACTCTCTGCTGGGCATTGCTTTGTTGGTATGCATGCAGCAATCATACAACAGCTTATTTTTATTTTTTTTACTTGATTCAAATGGAAAAAAAAAAAAAAAAAGTTTTTATATAAAACTAATATCTAGTGCCAGATCTCTCACTTAAAACTCAGGCAACTTGAGTGGCAGCAGGTCGGGATAAATATATAAAGCTGCCATTGTTGACCTCCCCTACTGCAAAAAATCAGTTGCCTGGCTTTCAATTACTGCAATACTTTAAATTTACTGTATAACTGAACACGGGTGGAAGGAAAGAACTGTGCTCACTCGATTCCCCTCATCAACACAGTCAGCGCTGATGGAGAAATGCCTCCCGCAGCGCTATTGTGATCTGCTGGCGAGGGGCAAGGGGAGCTTTTCTGGCTGGCAGAATACAATGATTACTGCTAGCCACTAGAACCACTGACAGGAACCACATTTAGAAAAACCCGATAGATTGGTTGTACTCAAGTCGATCAATGGATTGACTTGGTTACAATCAGCCTTTCCCATACATGGATCGAAATTTGGCTGGTTCCTGCTTAACGGGCCAAATATCGATTCATGTATGGCCAGCTTTAGTGATTCAAACTAAAATTCAAAAGTCGGGTGACAGTTCTTGCAAGTCTCCCAAGGCAGACTTCCTTTATTCATGCAAGCACAAGAAGAAACCCCCTAAATCAGTGATGGCGAACCTTGGCACTCCAGATGTTTTGGAACTACATTTCCCATGATGCTCAACTGCACTGCAGAGTGCTTGAGCATCATGGGAAATGTAGTTCCAAAACATCAGGGGTGCCAAGGTTCGCTATCACTGCCCTAAATGGACTTTAAAGGCACTGGTGTATTAAGTTATTGAAAAAAGTATAATTTATTAAACATAATACAAAAAAATAGCAATAAAATGCATTAGAATGATTACAGTTGCTGTACACAAAATCACAACACAGGTTGCACTATGAAATTCTCTGGGTTCACCCGATGCATTTTAGAGTATCAAAAGTCTCTTTCTTCAGAGGTGTTATGAGAAGGTCAATCATGTATGTATATTGTAGTGGTGTCAGAAATGAAAACATTCCATAGAACTATTAACCGCTTGCCGACCGCCTCGCGCCGATATAGGTCGGCAGAAGGGCTCGTACAGGCAGAATCACGTACCTGTACATTGCCCTTTAAGAGGCGGGCAGCGGGCGCCCGCAGCAGGCTCCATGAGTCGGATCGCGGGTCCCACGGACTAGATCGCCGAGGGGATACCCACGATCGCCGAACGGGGAGATGCTAATGCAAACAAGCATCTCCCCATTCTGCCTAGTGACAGTGTCACTGATCAGTGACATGTCACATGTAGCCACGCCCCCCAGTTAGAAACACCGCCAGGACACACTTGACCCTTACACTGCCCACTAGTGGTTAACCCCTTCACTGTCATTTAGACAGGAATCAGTGCATTTGTATAGCACTGATTTCTGTATAAATGACAATGGTCCCAAAAACGTGTCAAAAACGTCCGATGTGTCTGCCATAATCTGGCATTATTTTATTGCTTTTTTTTGTATTACGTTTAATAAATTATACTGGTTTCAAAAAACTTACTACGCCAAGTGCCTTTAAAGTCCATTTAGGGGTTCTTCTTGTGTTTAAGTAGCTTGGATTTTGGCACTCCATAGAAATATGATCACAATGCAATTTATTAATTTATTCAGGCAACTTACCATTAATGAGCAAAAGAGTGGAACGGCACATATAAATGTTATGTTAACAGGATATTTACAAACCAAAAAATAAAGATAACAGATACATAATAATTCTAACAAGTGATAAGTCTCCTACTAGCCTGTGGCCATGCTGAAGTAAAACGTACACACTTTACCTCCAACAAGAAGCACTTCATATCCAATCCTCGCAGAGGAAATTCTACGTATGTGTCCACTTTGTTTCTAAGGTATGCTGTCCAATGGAATCTTTTCAAGTGTAAGCATAGCACCTACAAAGAGAGGCATATGATGTAAATATTATTTATCTGTGAATCATCCTATTCCTTGGTCACAGGAATATAGAAATAGATCCTTTGTTTTAGTCGTCATTTCCCCCTCCCCCTCCATTTATTGCATTTATGACAGCTGCTGCTCTGAATTATCACCTGTCTACTCTGAAGCAGCTGACGGGAAAAGAAACACATGTGGCCTGTGACACAAAAACAAAAAACACATGCAGCTCAGTCTGCTAGCGTACAGCTACATTCATAAATTATACATAACAGACACACACGTAAATACATATAATAGGATTTTTGTGCTCATTGTAAAATCATTTTCTTGGATACTCATACCGAGCGCAGTATGCCCTCCACAACTGATGATGGTTCCCCTTGCCCCTCGGAATCTGGTCTACAACAACCATGCTATTACCACCAGCAACTGTAAGGTAGGCATCTGCCTTGTCCAATCCAGAGCAATGAATATCACTAGAATGCCCTCTGCCCTCGTGCGAAACAGACAAGGAAGAATTTTCAAGAGAGGTAATGCATATATCAGCTAGTGCTGATCCAACAGAGCATCCACTGCTTATGCTAAAGGATCCTTGTACCTGTAGACAAACCTTATCCGTTTGAATGTGGAAACCAGGAGGTCCACACCTGGCATTTTCCAACTGCCATGCAGGTCCTGGAGGGCCTCTGAATGAAGATACCAATCTCCCAGGTCCATGCAGTAACAGCACATGAGATCTTCGTAACAATTTCCTATGCTTAGAGTGCAGAGTGCCCAGAACAGAATCCATTCTACCCCTTTCTGATGAGCAATTCGGATTCCTCCCTGATGATGGACAAGGCCATGGTGATGGTGTTTGTCAAACGCCAGATTGGATGACCCTTTAGCAGAATGGTTCAATGCTGTAGAGACAACCAAATCTACCAAAGCTCCAGGATATTGATCAGGAGAGTAGACTCATTCGACAACCAAGACCCCCTGCACTGACAGAGTACCCAAACTCCTACCCTGCCTGACATTCTAGCAGCCACCCTGAGGATACTTTCAAATATGTCTCTAAAAGACAAGTAGGAAAGATTTCAGAGCCAAATTTCAAGCCAGGGACAGCCTGGTCCTCTCAATGACAAACTGACACCAGATGGAAATTCCCACTAATGACAGAATGTTGCATTACAAAGGTCTGGACAAATGCAATGAAGAAGGCTGCTATTAGGACCATGCAAAATCAGTGACACAGCTTCTAGACTGCAGAATTCAAATTTGAGACCAGAAGTGACTAAAGTTTCTACTACGGAAGGACTACTTTGACCCGAGTTGTGTCCAGGACCAGACCCAGATATTCCAACTGATGGAGTTGATTCCAGTGATATTTCTGGTGGTTAAGGATTGATCTGAACCACTGTAATGTCTGGATAGTTAGCCACGCTGTCCAACAGAGCTTGCACCAATTGTTCACTCGGCAGGAGGTCATCCAAATATTCCACCGTGAAAATGCTAAAGAAAGCAGCAGGGATAGTACTGGGGTCAGCACCTTGGTACATACCCAAAGTGCAGACGAGAGGCCAAAGGACAGGGACATGAACAATTAGTGCAAATGCCCTATAGCAAAGTATAAGAATCGCTGATAAAAATGGGGGCATGTAAGAAAGTATCTTTGATGTCCACAGAAGCCACAAAGTCTGCCTAGGAAGGGAGAAAATTAAAGATCTGATGGATTCCTTTCAGAAATTTCTGGACCCAAATGAAGACATTTAGAGCTTTCAAATCCAGAATGGGGTGTGAATGCCCTCTTTGGGCATGGAAATGGTGAACAGATTGGAGTAAAACCCTTGAAACAGTTCTGCCACAGGAACTGGGCAAGGACATCTTGATCCAGAAGATCTAAGAGGGCTTTATGGACATCTGTGTTCCGTAATGCAAGAAGGTTGTAGGTGGAAATCGAGAAGGGGGCAGGGATCGGAACTGCAGAGCATGGTTTGTCTGAGGAGTTGGCAAACCGAGTGTCACACATTGTGGGAAGACAGGGAGACAAGCTAGTTAGATCTTGATGAGGTCAGGCGGCTGAAGAAACAAAAAGGGTTGTTACATAGTATGTGAGGTTGAAAAAACATAGTCCAACCTATGTGTATGATTATGTCAGTATTACATTGTATATCCCTGTATGTTGCGGTCGTTCAGGTGCTTATCGAAATAGTTTCTCTGCCTGTGGAAGGGAATTCTACATCCTTGCCGCTTACAGTAAAGAACCCTCTTCTAATTTTAACGAGTGGCCATGAGTCTTGTTAAACTCCCTTCTGCGAAAATGTTTTATCCCTATTGTGGGGTCACCAGTACGGTATTTGTATATTGAAATCATATCCCTTCTCAAGAGAGAATAAGTTCAGTGCTCGCAATCTTTCCTCCAGACCCTTTATTAGCTTTGCTGCCATTCTTTATACTCGCTCCATTTCCAGTACATCCTTCCTGAGGACTGGTGCCCAGAAATGGACAGAATACGCTAGGTGTGGCCGGACCAGAGTATTGTAGAGCGGGAGAATTATCGTTTTATCTCTAGAATTAATCCCCTTTTTAATGCATGCCAATATTCTGTTTGATTTGTTAGCAGCAGCTTGCATGCCATTGCTGAGCCTATCATCTACTAGGACCCCCAGGTCCTTTTCCATCCTAGATTCCCCCAGAGGTTCTCTCCCCCCCCCCCCAGTGTATAGACTGCGTTTATATTTTTTTCCACCCAAATGCATTATTTTACATTTTTCTACATTAAACCTCATTTGCCATGTAGTTGCCCACCCCACTAATTTATTCAGATATTTTTGCAAGGTTTCCACATCCTGCGGTGAAGTTATTGCCCTGCTTAGCATCGTCTGCAAATACAGAGATTGAACTGTTTACCCCATCCGCCAGTCGTTTATGAACAAAAGCCTGGGGGACCCCACTACCCACCCCTGACCATTCCCCGAGTACTCCCCATTTATCACCACCCTCTGAACTCAAACTTGTAGCCAGTTTTCAATCCATGTACTCACCCTATGGTCCATGCCAACGAACCTTATTTTGTACAGTAAACATTTATGGGGAACTGTGTCAAATGCTTTTGCATTGTTAGTTGTTTTCTAACATTCACAAAAAAAAGAAGAGACTCTGCAGCCTATTTATTAGGCTTCTTCTGCTGAGGAAGACTGATGTTCTAGCCAAGTAGCATCCTTGATGATATTGTCAAGAACACATCCGCAAAGATGCTGTCCCTCTAAGGCTATGCGGCTTAAATACTTAGAGTATAGTAAGAAGTATAGTACTTATAGACAAGAATTCAGTAGTTTAGCACTTTAACTAATGGGCCCTGTACATATGTACTGATATAAGACACATGGGTGAAATAAGACAGGGGGTGTCCAGCAGACCATTCCAGCTGAAATTTAACACTAAAGCAATCTGTTAAGCAAGGGATCAACCACTGCAAGGATTATATCTCTTTTAAAGGATTCTGACCAGTCAGAAATGGGTGACAAAGTAAGGGCACTACCAGGATCAGATAAAAAGCAAGAAAAGAGCTCTAGAAAGGGCTTCTAACCGCCTAGAAGTTGGGCCCTTAACAGATGCGCCCATTACTGGAAAAAGAGTGCCTTGCTAGGCACTATATAGAATAGACCAATTCTTCATAAAATATGTACAGAAATAGCCCTTGTATTGTAGAAGCAAGAGGCTGATTCGTTTGTTTCGGAGTGGTGCACACTGCATCAAAAGGAGCCGAACAGGCTTTAGTTTGGGAGTAATTGCTGTTGCCTGGGATTCCTCAAGCTGGCCATAGACAGAGGGATTCTCTTTCCTGCAACAAAAGAAAATGGCTCGACACCCGCTGAGGCATTGTTGGGGGGGGGGGGGTGGTGGGGGGGGGGGGGGGTGGACGCAGTGAGCTTTCAGATCCAGCAGAATACATTAGTTACTGCTATCCATGGATTGACTTGGGTATAATTTAGCCTGCCCATCCATACATGGATCGAAGTTCGTCTGTTTCTTGCTGAACGGGATGAATATCAATCCATGTATGGTCAGCTTTAGGGATTCAAAACTATTAAAGTCAGGTGACAGTCCTTGTACGTCTCTAAAGGCAGACTTCCTTTATTCAGGCAAGCGGTCCCGGTTGACAGAACACAGCAATTATTGCTAGTAGCTATAACAGCCACTAGCAATAAATGGCATGTAAAAATCAGACAGCCTGCCCATATATGGTTTGAATCTCAGCCAGTTCCTAGTGAAGCGTCTATAACTGGCATTAGGGGTAAGCTCATCACACAAGGACTGGAGTGATAGAGAATCAGACAGAATGTCTGCAGCAAATGACTCAGAAGCCACTAAGGTTGTGGGCAAATAAGACATAGAAAATGAAAGAGAGGGTGAAAGAGCTTGCTTATGGCCCTGTGATCGAAGTCAGCAAAAAACTGAGGCATGCTGGTGGTAGGAAGGGTTATCCTAGGCTCGTCATCAATCTGATTCCCAATGTCCAATCCTCCTGAAGAATCCTTGTCCCTCAATGACTGAGAAAGCAATTGGATGGATCTATTGAATTCCATGTATTACAAACAGAATATATTCTACATGCTGAAAACCAAACGCACTTGTTAAAGTGGTTGTAAAGAGAATTTTTTTTTTTTTAAATAACAAACATGTTATACTTACCTCCACTGTGCAGCTCATTTTGCACAGAGTGCCCCCGAACCTGCTCTTCTGGGGTCCCCTGGCGGCTGTCTCTGCTTCCTCCTGCAAGTACTTCTCACGTTCATGCGAGCTCCCTCGCATGGTGAGAAGTATTTGCGGGCGGGCTCCCGTGATGCAGCCGCTCACTGTATCATTCGGCCCCGCCCCCAGCGCTACGCGTCATTGGATGTGATTGACAGCAGTGCGAGCCAATGGCTGCGCTGCTTTCAATCCATCCACTCCAGCCAATCAACGGCCAGGCTGAGCAGCAAAGAGGATGTCGGAGGCGAGCATGGGACTTTCGAGGGGTCAGGTAAGTAAAACAGAGGGGCTGGGGGGGCCGGCACTGTCAGATGTTTTTTCACCTTAATGCATAGAATGCAGTAAGGTGAAAAAATGTTTACCTTTACAACCCCTTTAATGTCACAAAAATGGGGGTCTGTATGATAGATGAAAAATGTTTTTGCTCAATGAACTTTGAGACAGATTAAAAAAAAAAAAAAAAAAAAAATAAAAATAAAAACTAGCTCATGTATGTTTTAACACGAATCATGGTTATACACAGCAACATTTTATGTATGTGGTACACTGCCATTCGCCATCAGTTGCGCCTCGATGCACATCTACACTCTGCTGCAGCACACACTAATACATGGATGCAAATAGTCCATGTGTTGTGGTGAGCTGCATTTTGAAAAATGGTGCAGGAAACATTTTGTTGCGAGTGGATACATGCTGACCCAGCACATCATAGCTGTACATTCCTTTAACTAGTTCAAGCCATTGGACTTGCTACACACACCCAAAGAAAACATCAACATGGTACACAGAATGTGTGCAACATTGTCCAGTCTCTGTGAGGACCGCCATTCCCACTCCCCAGAAATTATCAGGTCCGATTAGTCAAAGCCAGCGTTAATGTACACAGAAAGAGCAGCTCTGCCAGCCATTTAACCACAACCACACACACACACCACTGTTCGGAGGGAAATCTAAAGATACAAAGTAACATTGTTATACTGTATCTGATCTGTTTAATTCACCTGCAGATGAAAAGAATGAACTTCAATATGCAGATGCTGTCAGTTAAAGCAGTATTAAACGCAAAAGAAAACATTGTATTGTAGTTTACTTATTCCTAAACGTGCTGGCTGCATTCATTTCCTATTTTTAGGCTTTCTTCTATTTTCATCTGGTGATTCAGACAGTAAGTGTTATTTTTTTAAAAGAACAAGCTCTCTTGCAGTATTGGTACTTGCGAAAATGTCCAATACCCGAAACTGATACCGGAAGTGACAGCTTGGGAATGGAACGCCTCCTCCTCCACTCCGGCCATCTCAATGCATGGGCCAACCTGGGTACTGCCTATTTGGGGGGAGTTGTAGTGCTCCAATCACAGGGCATGGAGAGGAGAGTCGGCATGGATTGAAGCAGTACAACAGCAGCTCAAGTAGCAGAGGTAAGATCATGCCCCGATCTAGGGAGGTATTGGGGAGGGGTTGGTCCCCCCCCCCTCTCCAAGCCCTCTGCCACCCCTGACACTTGCCGGCAGTATCCCATCCCCACATGGCACACATCTTGAGCACAGGATTAAGAGTTCCTCCTCCCCATCCCATTCACTTACAGCTACATGCATAGTGTATAGCTAGCTACTGCATCTCAGTTTTTTCCATGGAATTTCAAAGGTCAGAACTACAACCAGTAGCTAGCTATACATTGTGCACATTGTAGCTGTAAGGGAATCGGATTTCAGCTCCAGCATGTGCTGTATGGAGAGTTGTGTTCAGGATGTGTACAATGCAGGAATTGGAAACAGAGCTCTGCCAACAGTGACTGTGCCCTCCTACCCCCTGTACTGTGCCCTCCTAACTCCCTGTACTGTGCCCTCCTTCAGCTGTCACCCCTGCCCGCCATGTCTCCCAATGACCCTCCCATCCGCATCCTCTTCCCCCCAGAAATCACACCCCTTTTCCATCCCAACGCCACCACCCCATAATAGCCATATCCCCCACCCTCAACCACGCTGCCCTAATTTACCCCTCTATCCCCCGTCCTCACCCATTTCCCACCCTGCTCTCATCCACCTCCCAAACCACCCCTCTACCTGCTTTTCCTAGGCGATAAGTATCAGTAATTGGTATCGGCGAGGAATTGAAAAAAAGTATCAGTATTCGGTGTTAGAAATATGGTATCAGCGCAACTCTACTGGAAACAATTCTTTTTCAGGGAAGAACGTAAAGTTTTAACCGTGACTAGGGAATTATAGATTTGGTTTATATTACTTTACCTTTCACTGTCTGAATTTAAAATCATTTGAATAACATGGAGAACAGCAATAAATAACAAGAAGGACTTTACTGCTTAACAACAAACCTTTGGTAGTTTCTGGATCCAGAATTTTTTGGTGGATTTCTGTTTCTTTTTGCATTTTAAGCACATGTAGAGCTCTGTCTCGTCTAGCTCCTCCAGGTCTGTGAAGCTGCGCAGGCAGTCTGCAATTAAAAGACAAGTTGAGCCAGCTTCAAAGCTGTGTCCTCAGACACCTATCTAGAAAATGCCACCACGGCTGTTCACTCGCTGTATCCAATGTGAGACTCCATTCCTCTGCTAAAAATGTTCACATTTGTGAGCTGGAGTGAATGAGGAAATTTATGTGGATGTTTTGCCAACAGTGAGTACAATCTGTCCCTTGCAGAGCACAGTGTAGGCATTCTGTAATTTTCAGTTAAGAAAATCACACAACAAAAGCAGCACCTCCAAAAAAGTTCTGATAGGGTGTTTTTTGGCAATACATCAAGCAATGCACATGGAGTGGAATCCTGTGAGAGGGAGCCATTTACCAATTGCCACACAGCGGGCCTTTAACTGCAGGGAAAGTAGAAACCAAGTTGCAAGCGCAACTTAAAATTCATGTGAGCGACAAGTGAAAACAAGTGAAAACTTGGTTAAAGTGATATTTTCAGGTTTTTTTTTTATTTAAAAAATATATAACATGTTAAACATACCTGTTCTGTGCAGTGGTTTTGCACAGAGCAGCCCAGATCCTCCTCTTCTCTGCTGGCCCCTCCCTCCTGTTGAGTGCCCCACAGCAAGCAGCTTCCTATGGGGGCACCTGAGCCGAGCCATAGCTCTGTGTCCATTCAGACACATAGCTGCAGCTTGGCCCTGCCCCCTCAGTCTCCTGATTGGCTCACTGGCTGTGATTGACAATTGAAAAACTGCCAAGACTGGGAAAGTTCATCATTAAAAGTAGTATTAAACCCTCTGCATTTTCAGCATCTGATTTATTCATTACTGAATATGCAGCTCATCTTTTAATCATCATGTATGTTTCAGTTTAAGCTCGTACCATGACTGCTCCCCCAGGTTTCCTTTTCAGGGTGGCTCCTTTCTCTTGCAGCATCCTATTGGGCTTCCTTTGCATGTATCTCCCTACACTGTGCATCAATATAAACACAGAGCCCTGTAGTCCAGGATAGCAGAGCAGTGCCTTGCATCTCCCCCCTCTCTCTTCCAGAAGCTAATAGACTGACTGGAAACTGCACTGTCCAATATTATACTCCAGCAATGTTTAGACGCCAAGTCGCAGCAATTCCAAAATGTTGTCTATAATAATCAATTCTCCCCAGCAGCTTCACAGGAAACACACCAGGAGAGTTATCAATAGAAACATAAGCCAAAGAAACCAGATACACAGTGCTCGGGGATACTCTTATATGATGTATAGTCACGGTAATCAATAAAATCCAACTTATACATCAAGAAAACAGCCCAATCCATATCCAATGTCTGGTTTGCTTGTGCTCCAGTGCAGAGCGGTTCAGACAGCGGCATCTAGTGTGGGTGCTTTGGTTTTTACCCTGGCATCCACACATCTCACAGCCACTGGAACTACTACTCAAGAGTACCCCTGAGCGGTATGCATCTGGGTTCTTTGGATTACTACGAACTCTTTCCTTCAGAGAACGGAAGCAGCATAAAGAGCATGAGCCAGCAGCAGCAGTTGTAAGCTCAAAGTGCTGAGGTAAGAATTTTAACAAAAACAGTTTACTGTTTTTGTTTTTTTGTTTTTTTATTTAGAGGATTTGCAGCAGCTAAAAGAATGTACATACTTTGAATGCTATTGTTCCAAAACACTTGCAAGTTAGATTTCCAAAATTACACAGAGGGATACAGGATTAATTATAGCTAAACATGGTGAAAGGATTCGGTTAAAAGTGAACAGTAAGGCCTGTGGGAATTTAACCACTTCAGCCCCGCAAGGATTTACCCCCCTTCCTGAGCATTTTTTGCGATTCGGCACTGCGTCGCTTTAGCTGACAATTGCACAGCCATGCAACGTTGTACCATAACAAAATCGACGTATTTTTTTCCTACAAATAGAGCTTTCTTTTGGTGGTATTTGATCACCTCTGTGGGTTTTATTTTTGCGCTATAAAGTTTTTTTTACTATTTGCTGTAATAAATGTTCCCCCAAAAAAATATTTTTTCCCATGGTTTAGGCAGATATGTATTCTTCTACATATTTTTGGTAAAAAAAAATAAAAATAATATCGCAATAAATGTATATTGGTTTGCACAAAAGTTATAGCGTCTACAAAATTGGGGATAGATTTATGGCATTTTTATTTGTATTTTATTTATTTTTTTACTAGTAATGGCGGTGATCTGTGATTTTTATCGTGACTGCGGCATTGCAGCGGACAGATCGGACACTTTTGACATTATTTTATATTATTATTTCATATATAAATAATAGTTTACCATTTAGGGCTCTTTCATACGGGCTTTCCGATCAGTTTTTCTGATGGAACTGATCGGACACTCCATGCAGCCCTATAGAGCGGTGGATGTAAGTGGGGACATGTCCGCTGACACCCGGCGATGTCCATTCTGATCCGTGAAATCCAGACGGATGGACACCCTATTTTGCATCCATCTAGAGAATCGGATCGAATAGGATTAGATGAAAAACGTACAGGTGGTCCGTTTTCATCTGATCTCCATAGAAGACAGCGGGGCTTTGAAAGGTCCATCTCAGCACAGAGACATAACTGTCATCCGCCTGCTCAGCGTGGATCAAATTGCAATCTGTACACGGACAAGGCCATGTGAAAGGACCCTTAGAAGAGGTTTATTTAATTGTGCTCAATGTGTAGAACTAAACATCCACTGGGAGTATACTACTTTAAAATTCTAGACAATATAAATTACACAAAAGTGAGTCAAAATGTTTACAAAGCCATACCTCTGAGTGTGCAGATTGGTCCATTTTCTTGGTTCTTACTACGTTTATTACGGAATTGACTGGGAATATCTAAAGAGAGATCTGTAAAAATAAAAATAAAACGATCAGGATAAAGCACTTCCCTTCCCAAAGTTCTAATCCATAATTTTTCAAGTATTAAGCTTCTAGTAATACTTTCATTCTGATGATTAATTTGTAGATAGAGTGTTACTAAAAGACAGATTTTCCTTGGGTGAGAAAATGAATTATCTTAAATCATATAACTGCAAGGAGGAATGGCCCATCTAACTTTAGAAGGAATCATTATGACAACAGGACACATCTAAATTGTATCTATAAACATGCAGTGCAATACTACATAAACCTGTATGATATACCCAATCTTTAACCTTTATACATTGTTGTTTTACTGTAAATTATATGCCTAGACTTACAATAAATCAAACTTACTGATCATAAAATAATGTAACTAATGATGTACTAATAGCATGTAAACTGTGGCAGCTAAGAAAATTGCCAGCTTTGACGCTCGCTGGATTTTAACACAAATTAATCTCTATGTACAGTACATACTTTGAATGCTAATCTGTACAAATCCCAAACAGGTTTAGGGACACTCATGGGTCTTGCAGAGAAGATAGATCGAAATAGCGTTTTTATTTATTTATTGTTGATGTTTCAATGACGCTTGGCCTCTCAGTAACTTTATACCCATTTTAGATTTGTATAGATTTCTTAAACCTAGTACACATAAGCCAATTGTCAGGTGACATAGGCCGGCTCAATAAAACCAACTGATATTTGTCTTCTGTCGGACGAGCATGCTGGAAAACTAGCACCCGACGGCTCCCAATCAGCACTTTCAGCCAATGGCCAAGAGAGCTGAACAGAGTGTTATGACAGGAGGCCCATCCCCTTGTCAGAACATAATAGCACAGCAGGAAAGAACAATGCACTGACTTTGAATTGTTGGCACCGACCTGAGCCGTCTTTTTTTTAAATAAATAAAAAACACTAGTGGTGTGTACTCGGCTTTAGTGTGCGAGCACCTGGGCATTTAACTAAAACAGTGCAGTGGCTACCATTGGGACCGTTGAATGCTAATCTTTGTAATTGCACACAGTTCTAAGACCCCTTGCACACTGGAGGTGTTTTTTCAGACGCTTTAGCGCTAAAAATAGCGCCTGTAAAATGCCTCATCTGCAATCCCAGTGTGAAAGCCTGAGTGTTTTCACACTGGGATTGCAGATGAGGCATTTTACAGGCGCTTTCACACGGGGGCGCTGCGCTGGCAGGACGTCAGAAAAAGTCCTGCAAGCAGCTCCTTTGAGGCTCTTTAGGAGCGATGTACATTGAAATCAATGGGCAGCGCCTGCAAAGTGCCTTGGAAGCGGCATTTTGCAGGTTCTTTTAACTCTTTATTTGGCCGCTAGCAGGGGTTAAAAGCACCCCGCTAGTGGTCGAAATGCGCCTCTAAAGCACCCCTGCATTTTCAGTGTGAAAGGGCTCTTAAGATGACAAAGGAACTCTCAGGATTACAGATGCAAACACATAGTTGCATAGGTAATCTGGCTAAAAAAAGACAAGTCTATTCAGTTCAATCCACAGAAGAAAAAAAAAACCAAACACACACACACACAAATCAAAACCTCTATATACAATATTTTATACACACAGCTGATCGAGAGGAAGGCAAAAAAAGAAAGAAAAAAAAACATCCCACAATAAAGCATGATCCAAATTGCTCCAGTGGGGGCAAAAAAACAAACAAACAAAAAAAATTCTCTGGATCAACTTTACCTATATACAGTGGGAAAAATAATTATTTTATCCACTGCAGATTTTGTAAGTTTGCCCACTTACAAAGAAATTAAGGGTCTATAATGGTTATTATAGGTGTATTTTAAATGATCGAGACAGAATATCAACCAAAAATCCAGAAAAAAAACATAATACAAATGTTATAAAATGAGTTGCAGTTCAGCGAGTAAAATAAGTATACGATCCCCAAACCAACCAACAATAATTCTGGTTCCCACAGACTACCTACAGTATGTGCTCAAGCGTGACACAGATTAGTCCTGTCAATTTAAGAAGGTGCCCCTAACGACAACTCGTTATGTGTATAAAAGACACTTTCACGTCTGCTCATCCGCCCCTACTGGCTAACCATTCTATACTGGGTGAAAGAGATCCTAAGCTATGAGATACCCAATGACCCATGGGTCATACTCTTCCATTGTACAGGCTTACCAGCAGGAACTTATAAAAAAAAAAAAAAAAAATCAATGACTCCACATCTGCTTAAGGCAGCAAAAGCACTTATCCCTCGCTATTGGAAACAAACAACCATACCCTCTCTACGTCAATGGATGACGGAGGTAGACCACACATATCATTTGGAAGATCTCACTTACTCCCTTCGGAATAAGTCAGATCTGGTAAAGAAGATATGGTCCTGCTGGTTCGCCTTTAAATGTACATCTGTATATACGGACATTATGTCTCAAACTGGGTGAGATAGGGCTCTAGCAACATTCTTAACCACTTGACCACTGGGCACTTAAACACCCTTAATAACCAGACCAATTTTCAGCTTTCGGTGCTCTCGCATTTTGAATGACAATTACTCAGTCATGCAACACTGGACCTATATGAAATTTTTGTCCTTTTTTTCACACAAATAGAGCTTTCTTTTGGTGGTATTTAATCACCGCTGGGTTTTTTATTTTTTGTGCTATAAAAGAAAAAATACCGAAAATTCTGTAAAAAAACGAATTTTTCTTTGTTTCTGTTAGAAAATTTAGCAGATTAGTAATTTTTTCTTCATAAATTTTGGCCAAAATTTATACTACTACATATCTTTGGTAAAAATAAGTACAAATTGGTGGATATTATTTGGTCTTTGTGAAAGTTATAGAGTCCACAAGCTATGGTGCCAATATCTGAAAATTGATCACACCTGAAGGACTGACGGCCTATTTCAATTCTTGAGACCCTAACATGCCAGAAAAGTACAAATACCCCCCAAATGACCCCTTTTTGGAAAGAAGACATTCCAAGGTATTTAGTAAGAGGCATGATGAGTTTTTTGAAGTTGTCATTTTTTCCCACAATTCTTTGCAAAATCAAGATTCTTTTTACTTTTTTTTTTTTTTTCACAAAATTGTCATATTATCAGGTTATTTCTCACACACAGCATATGCATACCACAAATTACACCCCAAAACACATTCTGCTATTACTCCCGAGTATGGTGATACCACATGTGTGAGACTTTTACACAGCGTGGCCACATACAGAGGCCCAACATGCATGGAGCGCCATCAGGTGTTCTGGAGCACCCAGGACAATTCTGACATTTCTCTCCTACATGTAAAAATCATCATTTATTTGCTAGAAAATTACATTGAATCCCAAAACATTATATATGTTTTTTTAGCAAACACCCTGGAGAATACAATGGTGGTCTTTGCAACTTTTTATCTCGCACGGTATTTGCGCAGTAATTTTTCGAATGCTTTTTTTTGGAAAAAAAAAAACTGTTTTGTGCTTAAAAAAAAAAAAAACACAGTAAAGTTAGCCCAATTTTTGCATAATGTGAAAGATGAAGTTACGCTGAGTAAATAGATACCTAATATGTCACTCTTCAAAATTGCACACGCTCGTGGAATGGCGGCAAACGTCGCTACTTAAAAATCCCCATAGGCGACGATTTACATTTTTTTTACTGGTTATATGTTTTGAGTTACAGAGGAGGTCTAGGGCTAGAATTATTTCTCTCGCTCTAACGTTCGCAGCGATACCTCACATGTGTGGTTTGAACACCGTTTTCATATGTGGGCGGGACTTACGCATGCGTTCGCTTCTGCATGCGAGCACATGGGGACAGGGGCGCTTTCAAAAAAACTTTTTTTATTGTTCATTTTACTTTATTTATTTTAGTTTGACATTTTTTTCCCCAAAAATAATTTTTTTGATCACTTTTATTCCTATTACAAGGAATGTAAACATCCCTTGTAATAGGAATATGGCATGACAGGTCCTCTTTACAGTGAGATATGGGGTCAATAAGACCCACATCTCACCTCTAAGCTGGGAAGCCTGAAAAAAAAAAAAAGATTCTGGCTTTGATCGTATTAGCGATTCGGTAGAAGCACCGGAGGGCGGAGGGCGGCGGGAGATGTCTATGGCTGGGTATTGCAGGGTATCACCGACTATGGCTGGGTATCTCAGAGCATGGTGTTGCAGAGCATTGCAGGGTATTGGCGGGTGTTGCAGAGCATTGCAGAGCATTGCAGGGTATTGGCGGGTGTTGCAGAGCATTGCAGAGCGTTGCAGGGTATTGGCGGGTGTTGCAGAGCATTGCAGAGTGTTGCAGGGTATTGGCGGGTGTTGCAGAGCATTGCAGAGTGTTGCAGAGTGTTGCAGGGTATCGGCGGGTGTTGCAGAGCATTGCAGAGTGTTGCAGGGTATCGGCGGGTGTTGCAGAGCATTGCAGAGTGTTGCAGGGTATCGGCGGGGGTTGCAGAGCATTGCAGAGTGTTGCAGGGTATCGGCGGGGGTTGCAGAGCATTGCAGAGTGTTGCAGGGTATCGGCGGGGGTTGCAGAGCATTGCAGAGTGTTGCAGGGTATCGGCGGGGGTTGCAGAGCATTGCAGAGTGTTGCAGGGTATCGGCGGGGGTTGCAGAGCATTGCAGAGTGTTGCAGGGTATCAGCGGGGGTTGCAGAGCATTGCAGAGTGTTGCAGGGTATCGGCGGGGGTTGCAGAGCATTGCAGAGTGTTGCAGGGTATCGGCGGGGGTTGCAGAGCATTGCAGAGTGTTGCAGGGTATCGGCGGGGGTTGCAGAGCATTGCAGAGTGTTGCAGGGTATCGGCGGGGGTTGCAGAGCATTGCAGAGTGTTGCAGGGTATCGGCGGGGGTTGCAGAGCATTGCAGAGTGTTGCAGGGTATCGGCGGGGGTTGCAGAGCATTGCAGAGTGTTGCAGGGTATTGGCGGGTGTTGCAGAGTGTTGCAGGGTATTGCAGGGCATTGCGGAGTGTTGCAGGGCATTGCGGAGTGTTGCAGGGCATTGCGGAGTGTTGCAGGGCATTGCGGAGTGTTGCAGGGCATTGCGGAGTGTTGCAGGGCATTGCGGAGTGTTGCAGGGCATTGCGGAGTGTTGCAGGGCATTGCGGAGTGTTGCAGGGCATTGCGGAGTGTTGCAGGGCAATGCGGAGTGTTGCAGGGCAATGCGGAGTGTTGCAGGGCAATACAGAGTGTTGCAGGGCAATGCAGAGTGTTTGCAGGGAATTGCAGAGTATTTGCAGGGAATTGCAGAGTATTTGCAGGGAATTGCAGAGTAATGCAGACTATTTGCAGGGAATTGCAGAGTAATGCAGAGTATTTGCAGGGAATTGCAGAGTAATGCAGAGTATTTGCAGGGAATTGCAGAGTAATGCAGAGTATTTGCAGGGAATTGAGGGGTTAATTTTCGGTGAGCAGCGATGTGGGCACTGCAGATGCAGCCCACATCGCTGCTGACACCGATCTCTTCCCCCTCCGCTGTACCGATCGGTACAGAGAGGGGAGGGAGGAACCGGCGTCATAACATGACGCCGGCTTGTTTACAAGTGATCACTCCGTCATTTGACGGAGCGATCACGTGGTAAACGGCCGCGGTGAGCGGCCGTTTACCGTGATTCGTGATGCGCCGGGTCCACTGGACCCAGCGGTCACGGATGCTCTCGTGTGCGCGCCCCAGGGGGCGCGCGAGAGCAGAATTCTGGGAGGCCGTTAATTAACGGCCTCTCAGAGTTAAACAACCGCCCTGAAGCCGTTAATCGGCAATGGGCGGTTGTTAAGTGGTTAAAGCACTAAGATTGGACCGAGGCAGAAATCAACCCCGTTCTCCCCCCCCCCCCCCCTACCTACCTCCCCAAGCTTATCCTTACCCCTTTCCCTCACTCTCTCTTTCTCTCTCCTAGTCCCCCACTTGCGCTCTATCCTAATGTTTTATAAAAGGATAACCGTTTTTATGAGAGACCTTGTAATAGTACCTTTTTTGACTGAATTTCACGTTGGCGAACAGCCTTTATGGTACGGTTCCTATGTTGGGATTCTTAATAGATAGTTATTGCTAAGTCATTGGCGGATAGGTTCTCCACGCCTTGTCAACCGACAGCTGTTGTCTACGTCTCTCATTTTATACTCTGTATACTATGCTTTTTTTCTTTTTCAATAAAAACTAATAAAAAAAAAAAAAAAAAAAAAAAAAGAAGAAGGACACCTTTACAAGCTCGTTCCCCACTATACGGGAGGAGCTTGCGAATGATCTCAGAGCAGTTGGGACCACAGTCACCAAACAAACCATTGTAACACAATATGTTGCCATGGATTGAAATCCTGCAGCACCTGCAAGATCCCCCTCCTCAAGAAGGCCCATCTGAAGTTTGCCAATAAACATCCCTACAGTCAAGCATGGAGATGGAAACATTATGCTTTAGGGGGTTTTTCTCTGCTAAAGATACAGGCTAACTTTGCTGCATTGAGGGGCCAATGGACGGAGCCATGTATTGTAAAATCTTGGGTGAGAACCTTCTTCCCTCAGCCAGAACACTGAAGATGGGCCGTGGATGGGTCTTCCAGCATGACAATGACCCAAAACGTACCGCCAAGGCAACAAAGGCATGGCTCAAGAAGAAGCACATTAAGGAGGTCATGGGGTGGCCTAGTCAGTCTCCATACCTTAATCCTATAGAAAAATTATGGAGCAAACAAGTTGCCAAGCGACAGCAAAGACACCTCAAGGATTTAGCGATCTGTAAAGAAGAGGGGACCAAAATTCCTTTCTGAGATGAGTGTAAATCTGGTAACCAACTACAAGAAACATCTCACCTCTGGTGCTTGCCAACAAGGCTTTCTCCACTAAGTCATGTTTTGCTTGGGAATCAAATACGTATTTTACTCACTGAACTAGAAATCAATTTATAAAACATTTGAATCATGCGTTTTTCTTAGATTTTTGGTTGATATTCGTTCTCCATCATCATTTAAAATACACCTATGATAAAAATTATAGGCCCTTCATTTCTTTGTAAGTGGGCAAACGTATAAAATCTGCAGAAGACCAAATAATAATTTTCCCCACTGTATATATTAGTATCCCATTTTGGAGTCTTCCAGTTATTTGTGCATCCAGTGAGCTGGCCAGACCCAGCTATTCTGGAGTCCATGGTTAATGGATATGTAAAATTATACTCAGCAGTATGCATTAAGAAGACAGACCTAAAAATGGGTCAAACTTTCGGGATTCTGTTCCACAAATTAGGCAGTTCACTTCGTTCTGCAGAACTCCACCAAACACAGAGGTCACCACTGTTGTCGCTCCATTTCTGTAACATAAAATTGGCTTCAATCAATAACAAAACCAGACACTTTCACACATCGTCTGAGTAATATGTGAAATGTCTCTATAAATGTGGCAACATCTAAAAGCGTCTGCAGATCAGTTTAACACACTAACCCTTTGCTCCATCAAATAAAACTACAGTATGCAATAAATGCGAGACCTGGAGGGCCCGTTCACACCCGAATGCGGTGTGGTTAAGTCGCGTTCCCCAAACATGAACACACTGCCCTTACGTGACGGGCACAGGTGTCAGTTCATGCAAATGCATCTCACAGACACAGCGAGTTTGTGGTCACCAAACCATATAGTACTGCAGTACCATGCAGTTTGGTGTGGCGCAATCTGAAAAAGTAGTGCTTGCACACTCCAGTACGTTTGGCTGCCGATTGAGATAAATGGGCAGTCAAAATGGGAGCAGGTGGGGCTGCATTGGAATTTGTGAATTCCAGTGTGAGCTGGCCCTTAAAGTGGTTGTACACCCTTACAGATTAAGGCTTACCTGTAGGTGCAAGAAATATCTCCTAAACCTACACGGTTTAGGAGATATTTGCAAAAGACAGGCACCGCTGTCTATGACACATGCGCTGTAGACAGTGGCGCGCAGGCGCACCGAGCGTGCCGCTGCTAACAGCGAGTGACAAAGACAAGCTTATATTTTAAAGGGTAAGGATCAGAGTCATTTTTGTACTTTGCTGAAGATTTTTTTGTGCATCAAGCCTCAGTGACAACCAAAGCCTTCCCACACTCAATACACAAATAATTTAACTTTTTATATATTTTTGCAACAAACTTTAACATTGTTTAGAAGAGAAGTAAGACTTTAAAAAAAATAAAAAAATTACACTCAGCTAGGCAGATGCAGCATTTATCTGATGCTGCATCTGTTCCCACCTGGCTCTGTAGTGAGAACAAAGCAAACACCGCTGATCACTCAGTTCATCCACTCCACTCTGAGCAGAGAGCTGGGACTGTCCATCAGCAGCTCACCGGTCTCCTCCCTAGCGCTCACTGGAGCGCTGGGTTGTGGAGGGGGTCGGGCTGGGCAGGCTTAGGCTCTCAGTGGATCGCTGAGAGGCTGAGCTAGGTGCTGATCCAGGCTTCTGGGCTTCTTTCCAGAGACTGGACCGGCTCTGTGAAGTCAACAGGCTTCTGCCCACTGTCTGCTGAAATTAGGTCACAGGAGCGGAGAACGAACTACTCCTGTGATCCATAAGTGAAGTATAGACAGAAAAAAAAAAAAAAAAAAAAACTTTGTCAATACTGTTTCATTAAACATTTTATTTTTTATATCTTATCTTTGTTTAAAAAGCAAGGGGGAAAAAAAAAAAAAAAAAAAAGTCTTTTACACTGCTACATCACTCACATACAACACTTGCTGCTTGAAGGTCGGCTTGTGTTCTCCTGTGATATGACTGAATGATTGGAGCCATTTAGTTCCCCCTGGAGCTCTAGGTGTAAGTGGTCCAACAAATAGCGCATGAATTCATGAGCATCTTGCTGCTGGTAACCCCTGCAATTGCAACAACCACATGATAAATGTCAAAAGAATATTTATTAAAAAAATAAAAAAACCACATACAAAAACACAATTTACAAACACACAATGCAAGACATGTGTACATCTATATACTTCCTCTTTAAAATAAGAGTATCTATCGTCCAAATAAAGCTCATACTGTCTAAATCAAAAAGCAGCAATAAAACCAAAGTACACAACTGGTGCAGATCATCTGGTGGTTGGTTTACTGTTTTGTTACCTTAAGGCTGGGTTCACACTATAGCGATGCGGGAACGCCGCGAATCCGCGACGTTTTCCCGCATCGCATACCTCCCGCCGGCAGTTCACACTGCCCTATGCGGACGGCTGGGAGTGTCAATGATATGTTAATGACACCCCCAGATCCGTCCGCATATCGCAGTGCGATCTGCACACTCGCACAGGAATCGGATCGCATGGTGTGAACACCCATGCGATCCGATTCTGCTGCGGACCAAAAAAAGGGTCCCGTGCGAGTTTGCTGCGGGAGCGATGCGAATTCAGCCATACTATCTGTATGACTGAACTCGCATCGCTACGGAGATCGGATGTGATTTGCACTGCAGTGCGGTGCGAATCACATCCGGATCTCCCCCCGCAGCAGTGTGAACCCGGCCTAATGGCCATACCCTGTAGGTAGCCAAATAACATCTTTGCAACATGCTATGACTGCTCCACCCAGTGGCCACAGCAAAGCATTACAGCTAAATAGACCTAAAGAGTAGAACTTGAGAAAAAAAAAAAAATCTAAGAATATATAAAATATATATATATATATATATATATATATATATATATATATATATATATATATATATATATATATATATATATATATATATATATATATATATATATATATATATATATTAGACATACAGTTCTTACTACAGAGGAAACCTCTTCATATATTTCTCCAGAAAACGGAACAAATGTTAAAGTATAACTAAAAGGCAAAACTTTTTTTAGTTTGGGATAGAGTGTAGATGGGATTAGAACACCTGTTTTTTTTTTTTTATTGCAGTTTGTGTCCTCATTAGGGAGATTCACCCTACTTGTCCTATTTACTACTATTATTGAAAGCAACAGAAAATCCCAAATTGTGGGTTGTCCCCAGAAAAGTAGGGATTCCTTTAAAGTGTTACTAACCCCAAAACAGTAATATCAGTCTGCATATTCAGTAAAGCATGCTTGTTATACTCACTGTGGAACCTAAGGGGTTAATCCTCTGCATTGCATAAAAGGGCAGTTTGACCCCGTCTTCTCTGATCCTCCATTTTAACCCACTAATCCAATATTTGCATGATATATTGAAATATATATATACACATATGTCTATAAGGAAAGTTATCAACCCACTGGCTATCCATCCCCATTTTCCTTACAAATCCATACTTGCTATCATAACAACCAAATTGCTCATTAACGAGTGGCCAAGTCACAATGTAATTTCAAAAATATGCACAGTTACTGTACTAATGACACTGGAAGGGAAGGGGTTAACATCAGGGGCGATCAAAGGGTTAAGTGTGTCCCTAGGGAGTGCTTGTCAACTGTGTGGGGGATTTTCTGACTGATGAAGACAGAGATCCTGCTTAGCAGGAACACAAGATCTCCATCTTCTTCCCTGTCAGAACAGTGATCTGCCTAGTTTACATGAGCAGACAGCCGTTCTGCCTCGCTCGGGAATGATCACGGGTGGCTGGCAGACATCGGGTCAGCCGGACCCGCTGATTGGACAGAGGGGGAGCCGGCCACCTGCGATTGTTCCTGAGCAAGGCAGAGCGACTATCTTCCTATGTAAACAAGGCAGATCGCTGTTCTGACAGGGAAGAAGATAGATCATGTGATCTTGGCAAGCAGCCCCTAGTGACACACTTAACCCTTTGATCGCCCCTGATGTTAACCCTTTCCCTGCCAGTGTCATTAGTACAGTAACGGTGTATATTTTAGAGATGACATTGTGAATTGACCACGCGTGCAACCCCCCAGTGTCTATTGCACGAAATGGCTCAATTGAGTCGATCTGCCGCCGTACATCTGCAGCAGGTGGTTGGCAAGTAGTTAGGTTTTGAAAATAAAAGCAGTAAGCTGATTGGTTGCCATGCACAGCTGCTCCAGATTCTGCTAAGGAGAATTTACTTACAGTAGAAAGCTTATTTTTCATTTTCTAATATGACTTCATATTATGAAATCAGAAACTACTTTTTTTTTTGCAAAAAATAGCTCATACTTGGAACTGCTGAGAGCAAGTAACCCGCCTGTTCCCTTTAAAGTGCCAATTTGTAACAACTAAACAATTTTATTACATTGCTTCTTACATAATGATCTAAACAGCCATTTGAGTCCAGGCAAAATAAGATTTTTCTACTTTTTGTAAAATCTTTTTTTCTTGAAGTCCATTGCGGTATACAGGAACTTAGGCATTCTTAAAGTCAGGTTATACTGCCAATAACAGAAGGATGGGACACGAGAAAAAAAAAAAAAAAAGTTAGGACAGCCCACCTCCCCCCAAAAACCTGTCTGTCTAACCAATAAATATACAATTCTAGAAATCATTCAAGCTATTTGTCTCTACAAACAGAGGGATAGGAATTCTAGTTCCAGCACTAAATATATTCACTTGACCAAGAATAGGAAAGAAGAAGAAAATCAAAAGTCTTCCTCACAAGACCACAGCTCAATCACAGAAGAGGAACGCATCTTCCAGTAATCAGGTCCCCAAAAGGTCTCTGGACTTACATTATCCCTCCTAGGGGGAAATCTACAGCAGGGTAAGAGTATGCCCTACCTACTAACCATTCTGGGGAGCATAGGACCTTCTAGCAATGGATACTTTCTTGCAAGGAAGAAAAGAGAGGCAATGATCTGCAGAACCTTTAGTCTTCAACGTGGGGGATCATTAGATGACAGGATACAGAAGACAATGCAGACAATACCTAGACTCTGGAAAAAGTGTGGCCAAGAATCACATAATCAACATTAGCTAACGTATGGAGTAGGTCACCCAGTCTGTTACAGGGGTGAGTTCTCAAATATTTCTGGAAGTGAATACCTTGTAGCCTCCAGAAGAAGCCTAGAGGAGGACAGATCAAAAGACAGACCAGCCAAGAAAATTCAGGAATAGTATGCTCAGAAAAACCAGGGTGAAGGAAAGGAAGTCCTCTCAGGATAGGGACACCATCTTCACCACGTCCAGAGTCTGGCAAATGGCATTTGGGACTTCTTGGTCTGAGCAAACCAGTTTGGTGCTTTTCCCAAATTCCAGAATCTAAATCTAAACTCTGTTTAAAATGCCTTTAAGGTTGAGTTCTATTACCCCATTCACAGATTTTCTGCACCGAAGCAGGCAAACCATCCAACCAGCGGTATCATCGCAAATAACTATTATCAAGGGCAGATCCGAGGAGAGGACTCTTATCTTAAAGGATAGGTGAATCAGAAGTTCTTTGAGAGTATCCTCGCCATCACAGGCATGTAGCCAAAAAGTGTCCTACAAACATGAGCTGACATCATATGTGAGACACAAGCTTATATGCAAGAGGCCATCACAGCTGAAGTGCAGCGCTCTAGACATTTGTCCTTATTAAAGGGATTTTATCCAAAGTGACAAGGTTTTACCAAAGTCACTGTCAAGAGAAGACAGATGGTCACTCCTAATAGTTAAAAAGGGAGCCATTTGGAAGACATACAGGGCCAAGTGAAAGCAGTGACCGGGATAGATGTCCCTCTCTCGCCGCTGCACTTCCTTTTGCAGATACCCCCGGTCCCGCTCAGTGTTTATAAGAAAACTGTGCTGGCACATTTGCTGAATGCAGCAAGACGCCTGATTCCGATATACTGGAGAAGGCCTGGAATCCCCACTCGAGAAGAGTGGTGCAGGGGAGTGCACGTGGTGAAAGAGGCAGAGAATTGGGTTGCCACATGTAAAGGCCTTGAAGATCGATTTCATGAGATCTGGAGACCTTGGTCGGCATATGCATCAGACCCTAACCACGTACCCTCCAGTTTAGACGTGGCTCTGCTGGAGTTGGCAGACCCTACCCTTAAGGCTCTCAGACTGGGTGGAGCCCGAGGGGGGACTGGATTTCCCCCCGGAAGCTCTTAGCGAGGGAATACTGCCTATGAAACTTAACAATCGAGAGTGGTGCGCCCGGTGCGGACAGAGCAGACATTCGGAGCCTATACTCAGGTAAATTGACCTACTCTTCCTATTTTTTTCCTGTCTTTTTCCTCTTGTCTCCCTTCCCTTCTTTTGTCCCCCCCTACTATACCTCTTCCCCTCTATCCGCTGCAGATGCAGTTAACCTTCCTTACTACCCTATGCTGTCCTCTTCTCTCTTCCTCCTCCTCCTCCTTCCTTACCTCTCCACCTTTCTCTGGTCTGAATGTCGTGTAGCCTGAGATACCGGAGCTGGTAGATGGTGGGCGGGGATCCCTATTTTGACGCGGGGGCTGCCAGGCAAGAATTTTTGAGATTGGCAGAGGATGGCGTTCCGGCCGACCCTCTGTGGCGACACCGGCTCCTGGGAAACGCTGGCGGTGGAGGATGGCTAGTTGGCGGCTGTTAGGGCCCCCCCCCTCTACCCTAGTGCCGGGACGGTGTCCATTTTTCAGGTAACTTTTTGCCAGAGTAGTCCCGCTATCTGTTGGGGTAATTAGTTTCTTTTTGCCCTTGCAAGTATACGGTTTTCCCCGCCCACCTACTTTGTGTATACCCACGACATTCTCCCTTTCTTTATGACTCTAAGACCTCTCTCTTTCAGTTTGTTTATATGTTCAACTTACATGCTGTTAATCTGACACTGAAGCGGCTTTTTCTGAGGCCGATAAGCATTGCACTTGAATGTGATGTTGGACTTGTCTTGTTTTTTTATTTATGTTTCTGTCTCTGTTATATTGTAATAAATACTGATTACACAAAAAAAAAAAAAAGGGAGCCATTTATAGAGCACCCAGTATCTTGCCTGAAGAAACCTAAAAAGAACAAAATCCTTAAAAGGGTAGAAAAATATAGCTAGACTCTCTCAGCAGAAAAGGTGTCCAACTCTTAGGACACTAGCAAAAACTGAAGCATGGTGCTTGTAGGAGTGGTTACACAAGCGTTGGCTTAACATTTTTTTGTTTCTGGTGTCCCAAACTCCTGTAGGCAGACGTGTCACCAGACTGTTTAAGACTTTACATTCCTGTGGCCCTCAATAGATAAAGAAATTACATTTTTTCTCATGCTGCAGTGGAGCAGAAAACTCAAAGATTCAGCCATTTAAAAAATCTCTTACCGCCTTAACAGTAGTTACCTGAAATTTGGCATGATTTTCCATACCACATAGAATAGGGAATCTGGACTAAATGCAGATTGATTGCCTTGCCACAATGCACACAGAGTTTTACGGAACTCTTCAACCAATGACCTACAAAAACAAATGTAAATATTATCCACCAGAATACATCCCTAGCAGAGCAGGCATATTTGAAATTAAATGCGAGAAGATAGAAGAACCTTTTCACTCATGTGGAAGGTACTACATGCTGTCAATATAACATATCCACTAGCATTACCGTGTTAACTTGCAACATAATTATTTAAAATTAAAAGAGGCAATGGTCTTCCAGCACATGGAAGCAAGTTACTTTACAACAGGACTGGGGGATTAAAGGGCAAGGCTCAATACCTTAGCAGTATGCAAGCTGGAGCTCAGCACTGAATGTGTCATGCTAAAATGTTGTAAACACATAGAGGTCTGAAAATATGTGACTTAAAGCAGATTTCTAAAGTCCCAATATTAGCTAAAGTGAGATATGTCCATCCACGAGCAGACTGATGTAAGAAGGACTCACACATTAACTTCTCCTTGACTCCGCGTATGGTACATCCGCCGACCAGCAGTTTTTCCATTGCGAAGTTCCACTGCTGGCAGCTCCTTGAAGTAACAGCAAAACTGTTGAATGTTACTGCAAGATTAAAAAAATAAATATAACTGGTACCTAAGAAGGCAAATAATCCCCCCATCAGAAAGAAAGCAGGACATTAGAATGTACTTGCATACCTTAATGACTGCAGAATAGCATTCATGAAACATGTATTTCCTAGATTCCGCAGACCAGTAGCGCAGAGCACCGTGGTACTTCCCTTGGGAGATAGGAAAAATACAAAAATGCTTTATAAAAGTATTGTTCATATTGTTGAAATTAAGCTGAAACTTTATAGGGAAATAACTCTTAGTTTAAGGGCCAAGTTCACGTTTTGTAAAAATAAATAAATGCACATGATTTTGCAAGTAAAAACAGTGCATTTTTTTTTAAATGGAGCCTGCAAAGCACTACACCCGCGATCAGTAGATCCGGGATGCAATGCCATGCACCTGCAGACATTCATTACAGCTGTCTGCCGTACCTCCTGTATGGGCAGACAGGTACTGAAGAGCAGGAAGAATCAGTGAACTACAAGGGCACTCACCAGCACCCTTGCAGTTCATTGAAAACTACAAGCCATCTGCCACAGTGACAGACTGGACTTGTAGTTAATTTATAAGTACAACTCTGTGAAGGACGTGGCTGCATGGGCAGTGGCTGAAGGGAGAGCATCCCCTGCCTGCGGTCACAGTAGGGGAATTGGGGGGGGTGGGGGGGGTTGTGGCTGCTGCATTAGTAACATGTTACATCCTGAATATGGGTGCAACATGTTACTAAAGGTAAACTTATCTTTTTAACTAGTTTGTTTTGTTTTTACAGATCCCTCGATCAAATTTTTAATGTCTTTTACTAAAACAATAGAAGCAGTGAATCCAGATCGGTGCAATCTCAGTAAAATCTTTGGAGACGTACTCTGACCCCAAGCTGTGAGGGCAGCATGTAATGTTGGTTTTGTCACTGGACCCTCCACAGGCACTCACCTCGGCACCTGTATGTCTATTACTGTAAAAACTGGGGTCATGTTTGGAATGTATTCACTTTACAGTGTAAATTTTTCAAACTTGGCATTAAATTGCAAACACCCAGAGCGTAATCTATGGTGGCTATCCAGGTGTCAAATCACACCACAGGCTGCCACTTCTGCCTAGAGCAGTTATAAAGTACTCAGGCACCCCACTGCATCTTGCCAGGAACTAACGTGCATTGGACTGCGGTAGTAGTGGGTAGTAAAATGGGAAATTTTAATATGCCCAATGTGCATTAAAATGCATATTTATTCCCCCCCCGCCATAATATTTTTATTTGGGACAGTGAATGGGTGCATGGGTTGAGAATGCCCATATTGGGTCTGAATGGGTTATCATGAGTGTTGTAGGGATAAAAGGGATGGGTATGAGAACAGTGAAGAAAGGTAAGGGTAGAATCGGGGAGGTGGTGTATTTTTCCTAAGTTGATACTCTCTCAATTATCACATTTTTTCGGCACAAAATTTTCCTTTTTTCTTGTCGTTGTTGTTATGTCACAAACACGGGGAGTTTAGGGAGATGGAGGATGATGTAGGGGGAGGAGTGAAATGAAAGGATTTGAACTTCCAGATTTCTTTTGGTGGCGAAGACTAGTTTAAGTTTAAGCTTCTGGATGTGGGGTGTCCTCACCTCTCTGGCCTCCTCTATGGGGGAAGATTTTTTTATGGCAATGTTTTTTGTTCTTTCTTAAACTGAATAAAAATAAATTTTAAAACCAGAGCGATTAAAATATAAAAATGATTTTTAAATGTTTAAGGAAAAAAAAAAAAAAAAAAAAAAAAAAAAGGAAATGGTTCAGTAACCTGGAGACATCACTTTTAGGAATCAAGAGTACAAGATGGAACATATTCACTGGCTACTAGTACCAAGGTTAATTCAGCAAACTGGAATTCTAGGCATATATCACAGGCTCCCTGTCTCTCCACAATGAATGCTTTTTAATCTCCAACTCAGACACAAAAATGTATTATATTGCAGCTTACCAGCCCTTAGAAATGGTGGCTGTATAATTTATTTCAGGCTTTTTCCCCCTGTATGCTCATCTGGTAAACCTGTGAATAACACATAATCCTGTCCATTAGTATCTACACTATTTTCTTTACTTCATCTGTGGGGGGGCAGTTGTCGTCACAAAAGATGGACGTTAAACATGTCTGTCTTTGTTCATCTCCAACACATGGTATATTAAAGGTGCTAGTAGTTTACACCATCAAGATAAGCTTCTTTCTGCTTTCTTTTTTGCTCACGGGAAGAGACAAGGGACACTTTTTGCTCATGAGAAGAGACTAGGGCACTGCATTTCCATCAAGAGGGATTTTCTATACTTGGTAAAAACATTCTGGAAAAAGAAAACGAATGCAGCCACCACGTACATCGAAGAACTGGTAAGTTTCAAAACATTTCATTTTTATTTTTGGATATGCTTAATAAAACTGACAATACCTGCTGCGGTACATCACAATTAATGATTAAAAATATGTAGCAGATGGTTACCTACATTTAATTTAAGTATTTTCTTATGTGAAGTGTTTTCCAAGAATTTCCTCTTTCTGTGCCTCTCTGCTGTGAATGCAGAGCTGTTGGGAGAACAAAGTAGTAAGAAATGGCAGATGGTCCGTTTACAATAAAACTGCCATTTAAGCAGACCTTTATGACAAATACATCTTTAAACAGAATATTATGCTTGTGACCATAAACTGAATCAGAATATTAGACTATTGTAAGGTACAGGACAGCCAGGCTAGAAAAGCTTTGCAATGCTCAACATTATGAGTCTCTAATAAAAATATCAGAGCAGAAGAAAATGCTACTTACTTTTCCAGGTTCTGTAAATGCTCTCGAACTTTCTGGACCGAACACATCTTTGTGTCATTCACAACAAAGTCATCACACCGGTAACTGCAAGCAAAAGATTCTTAAAGAAAACTGTATGTGTGATGTCATTCTCCCCAAGAATAATATTAAAAAGAAAAAAAAAAATCCTGATGCTTACTCCCCTCCCCCTAAAGCCCCGTTACACATGGGCCGACTGTCGGGAGACATCGACTGGTTCAATTAAAACGGTCTGCCATTCGGCCCGTGTGTGTGCCACCCTGTCTGACAGAAGCCATAAGGCTTCTGTCAGATGAGCGTGCTGGAAACCCAGCAGCTGACCAACTCCCGATAAGCACTCTCAGCCAATGGCAGAGAGCGCTAATCGGATTGCTCTGGTGGGGGGCCATCCCCCTGTCAGGAAATGATAGCTCAGTGGGAGAGGTTGCTGCACTAACTTCAGATAGTTAGTAGAGTGTCTCTAACTGGTACTGACAGTTTCCTTTTGTTCAACCCGCTGGATTGAACGAAAAAAAAAAAAAAAATAAAAAAAAAACAGTGTGTACCAGGCTGACTTTCCAAATTTCCCATGGTGGAGATCCTTCCTTACACTTTCCTTATTGCAGATCAGGTTTATTCAGACTTGATGTCTTGATCTGCTTTTGCGCCCTGCGACAAAATTTACCTGGCTCATGGATACCTACTCTAACCTGCAGGCTACAGGTTTTATTAATATGCTATTTATACAGCTACATTCCAGCTGATTAACATTGTATTGTCAATTAAAAAAAAAAGAAGTTCTCATACGCTATGTTTTGTACCAGATTTTTATTGAAAAAAAATTATTGGAAGTGAAAAAAAAAAAATAAAAAAAAATAAAAACAAACACACACAACACAGTAACTAACCAGACTTACCAAAATGTACTGTAGCTGCTGCAGTCCATACACACAGTGTGCTGTGTTTTTTCCCTTTCCAACTTTTCAAATTGTTTGTGGCTGGCAAGTGGCACTTGGGCATCCTCATAATGCTTCTTGGCATGGCCATTCACATACCTATATACCATAAGTGATAATTACATTATTACATTCAATGTACATGTTTGTTAATTCATTTTCTTTATTTCAGCACAAGAAAACATTCCAGACAATGAGCAAAGATGAAGGAGAGTGGCAAAGACAAGAAAGATGAGAGCGAAGGAAGGCAGACATGGGTGGAAGAGAAGAACAAGCAGAGTGAAGGAAAATCGGACATGGGTGAAAAATAAGCACTGATTATCTTGGGGAGAATTGAGATGGGTTTTTACACTTGCCTGACTGGCGTTTCCCCTAAAACCTTACTGTCAGTCAGTGGGCAGCTGTCTCTAAGCACAGACATCAGATTGTCACCCGACTGAACCAAAAAATAGATTGAAAAATGGTCATCTCATGTTTACTGTCTGTCTAAAATTGAACTCCAGGCAAAAAGGTAAATACACAATAAACTGCATATATAGGATGCGTTTTGCCCATTAAAGGATTTGTATTGCAGTCCATCCAGTCCTACAGAGTTACACAGCTCTGTCATATTGCACAACCCTGTCTATCAGCATGCTTCTTGCAGTGCTGCTTCGTCCTTCCAGTCCGCGGTCTGCAAGACACTGATTTCAAGACAAATTCTGGTACTTACACTGCTAGTATAAATAATAGGATGTAATATTAACACAAAATTGCATTATTTGTGTCTTTTAGATCTGCCTGGAGTTCATCTTTTAAATATGCCTGTCAAAACTGAATGTTTTGCCAGGAACCCTAAAAAGAACTAATGGGCAGACGACAATTAGTGTCTGTGTCTCATCCCTGTCTTTGTTGAGAAAATGCCCAATCCCAGAGTACTTGCAAAGCACCGACATTTCTGTAGCATACTGAGTAGTAGATTTACAAACCTGCATGTAAATTCTGCTGCTGGAATGCTTGTGAAGCAGCACAGTAATGAGCCTTCATCTACTAATATTTAAATACAATTTGGAAGGACTCTTTAAACATGGATCTAAAGCTGAAAAACTAAAATTGCAAATGCATTTTTTTTTTTATTGCAGAAGAGACATGCAACGTTCTTTTTGCAACCCCCTGCCGAATGTATGCTAAGCTGCGGATATGCAGCTCAGTTTACATTCCGCCACCCTGTAGGTGTCCTGAGATGACTGCACCCCTCTGCCTGTGCAGGAATGACATCATCACGTGAAGACCAATAAAGACAGCTAAATACCAACTCCCAGAAGAAGCCCGGAATAAGATACTAGAGAAAAACCTTTAGAAGATGGACTGGTGGAACTAAGGAAATTATTATTAGTTATGCTTTAAAGCCAAGGTCACTGAGAAGAGGATGAGAGGGCAGATTGTAATGCATAGTCAGAGGAAGACAGAGCCAAGGAGGGGGAACAGAGGATGAGAAGATACAGTGCCACATATAGACGGGGAAAAACAGTGTCATAGTGGGGGGGAGTAGAAAATCAAAAATGGCATTAGTTATATGCAAAATAACATTCTAAAGTAGCATTCACACAAGTAAAAATATATATATTAGGGCCCTTTCACACTGAGATTTTTTTCAAACGGTTATGCATTAAAAAAAAAGTCCCTGAAAACCACAAGAAAAAAAATACTTCACTTTAAAATCAATGTATGTGCGCTTCTGTTGTAAAAAAAAAAAAAAAAAAAAAAAAACCTGCTTGCAGTGTCTTTGGAGCATGTTAGGATGGAGAAAAAATAAAAAATAAAAATAAAAAAACCACACACTACACCTGCACCAAAAACCCTCCTCCACATTGAAATGAATGGGAACCACCTCAAAAATTCCACTGCGAAGTGTTTCGGTGCAGTTATTGAGTCACATATGCTTTAAAAACTGCACCGCAAAAACGCTCCATTAACACACAGGCATTTTACTGGCAGTTTTGAAGCAAACCAGTGTGAAAGTGCCCTTAAGTGTGGTGAATATTTAGTGAGAAACATGACCAAAGGGCAAAGAAATGAACTAAAAAGCTGTTTCAGGTGCTTACAAAAACCCATTCTACTATACCATAATTATTTATGTTTTTCATGTATGTTAGACATGTATCATTTCACTCTTAGGACTTCAAAATCATTACGCAGTACAGTAGATCAGTCACATTATGTTGTGTCATATTTATGGACTACTTGGCTTCCGAGATGTTTAAATGTTGCTTGAGGAACTGTAGTTAGTCATATAAATCAACCATTTACAGGGAAAAAAAATCCTAATCCATACATCGTTATCCAATACTCACCTTCCACAGTGCACGCTGGAACATGTCAGACAGACCCACGGACTTTTATTTGAACGGCACACTGCAAGAGATCAAAATATACCCAGGTATAAGTCTTTGTTCATATACAGAAAACAAAGAAAAAGGGATACATTTATTATTACATTCTCTACACAGAAGCATTAAAGCGGAGTTTCAGCCGAAATATAAGCTAAAAATACCCCTAGAATTCTCATGCCTCGTATAACGCAACAAAGGTATGCTGTGAACTATGCCCAGTTTGGGGCATCTGAAGCCAGCGTTCTTCCTGGATTCTGTGCATGCTGGCTACCCAGCATGCCCTGCCAATCTCATGCATGTGCAGTGCAGTGCAATCTTGGTCAGCTTGCCATAAAAGCAGTTATACATTGTATAAGCCCATTTTAATGCCCTGCCCTATTCTGCCAGTACAGTTAAGCGACATTGCCCTCTTGGCAAAAGGTATGTCCCAAAGCTGAGAAAAAGACTTGAAAATATTGTTTTTTTTTTTTTTCAAAATTGTCACTCTTGTTTATAGCGGAAAAAATAAAAACCTCAGGAGGTGATCAAATACCACCAAAATATGTTTGGGTACAATGTTGCACAACCGCGCAATTGTCAGTTAAAACTACGCAATACCGTATCGCAAAAAAAGGCCTGGTCAGGAAGTGGGTAAATCCTTCCGGGGCTGAAGTGGTTAAATGCCCATCATTGAGAAACTCATAAAATAATGAACACTGTGCTCTGCCCATTAAAGTGGTTGTAGACTGAAGATTTTTTACTCGCCAAACAGTGTGAGCCTGGAGAGTCAGCGGGGGACCCCAGGAGAGGATCTAGGCTGCTCTGTGCAAAACCATTGCACAGAGCAGGCAAGTATGGCATGTTGGTTATTTGAATTTTTAAAAAAAGATAAAAATGAAGGTCACTTTAAGGTTCTTTAGCAGAAAAACATACATGCCACATTAAAAGAGAAGTAAAGGTTTTTTTTTTTTTTCAGGAATCATACTTACTGCGGTGGATGCAGCATCAGTCCCCCGGTGCCTCTGCACTGAGAACCAAGCGATGGAACACCGCCGATCGCTCGGTTTTCAGAGCTCCTTGAGCAGAGAGCTGTAGACTGTCAGTCACAGCTCCCTGCTCTGCCGGTTCCTCACTCAATGGAGCACTGGGCTGTGGAGGGGAAGGCTGGCTCAGCCTCTCAGCGGCTCGCTAAGAGGACGAGCTGGGTGCCAGTCCAGGGACCTGGCGTATCCCGACCCAGTGTCATGATGATGCCGTGCCTGGACTGACAACAGTGACGTTAGCAGAGTGCGGACTCTCTGGCAGCAAAGTTTGTCCCATCATCAATGATCTGTGTCTCCTCAGTACAGTTTGTCTCATTCCTGTTGCTTTTTTTCCACCTTTAACTCTTTTAAAGCGGTCAGCTTATCGGCCTCTAGTAGCTCCGATTATAAGCACAGTGCCGAGAATACGAGAGTACTGGATTCTAAATACTTCAGGCAATTTTTTTTCACCTCTTCACGCCATCCGTAGATATATATGTGTCCTCTCAGCAGGTGGGTCTTAATGCCAAGAGGTCACATATATGTGTACCACAATGTAATCAATGTCCTGCCGAGAGCATGCACCCCGTGCGTTACGGGCACCGTTACCAGCAGGTAGCGGAAAGCTCCCGATCCCAACTTGCAATTGAGGAGCTTTCTAATCATGCGACAGCCAATCACAGCGGTCACATAACCAAAATGCCTCTAAAATCTCTAGTTTTAAAGGGTTAATGTTTTACATATTTATATCTGCAAAAGGGGCCAGCCTGAAGAAGTGATCAGGACTTAGTTTTCGGACTAAATTTCCCACTTTAAGAGGTGACCCAGTGTCACAAAGCCTATTAGCCCACAACATGTCTGGCATATTGCTTTTTATATGGACTCCATACCAATTGTATCTTATCTGTTGGCCCGCTAAATGAGTAAGGCATAGGTTCACTTTCCTTTTTCAGTGAGTTAGCCTTGCTTGATGAACAGGAGTCAGGTGGGATTGCAAGGCCTGGAACACTTAGAGGAGGTTGGCCTCAAGTTGTTTAACCCCTTTGCTCCTAAGAGTAAAACAAAATGTTAATGCCCATGCACAATTTTGCAAGTTTGATATGTGTTAGTAAAACTGTACATATCATCAGAACTACTTTGTGCATCCAGGTGAATTATACCTTTTTTTCAAGACAAATTGGGCTTTCATTTGGTGGTGAATGATAATGGATATCTCCTTATTTTTTTTTTTATTATTATTAAAAGGAACACATGTAGCTGTAGATTTATGGTTACTACCTTAAAGTGGTTGTAAACCCTTACAACACACTTTGACCTACAGGTAAGCCTAGAATAAGGCTTACCTGTAGGTCCAAGAAATATCTCCTAAACCTACACAGTTTAGGAGATATTTGCCGAAAGACAGGCACCGCTGTCTACAGCGCATGCGCCGTAGACAGCGGCACGCAGGCAACTGAGCGCGGCACCATCAACGACGAAGATGCCGCGCGTGGCGGCTCCCGTGCGCATGCGCGGGAGTGACGCCATCGCGGCTTCGCTGAATGACAGCGGCGGAGCAGCGAGACCCACCGAGAAGATGGATGCGCCGGACTACAGGGGACAGCGGTGACTTCGCTGGCTCCTGTGTCAGGTAAGTGACACATAATGGACTACTATGCGATGCATAGTAGAGGTCGACCGATATGGTTTTTTCTCTGGCCGATGCCGATATTTAGAAATCATGGCGGCCGATAGCCGATGCCGATTTTTTTGGGCCGATATGTTAGGCCGATTTTATTTTTATTTATTTTTTTCCTTTTTTATTATTTTATATATTTTTTTAATCCCCCTTGATCTAACACACCTTTCCCACTGGGGCGTTTTTCTGGCGCTTTTGGGCTAAAAATAGCGCCTGTACAGTGCCTGCAAAATGGCTCCCCTGCAGTCTGTGTGAAAGACAGAGTGCTTTCACACTGACGCGATGCGCTGGCAGGATCTTAAAAAAAAAAAAAGTCCTGCAAGCAGCTCGTTTGGAGTGGTGTATACCGCTCCTCCACCACTCCTGCCCATTGATATGAATGGGCACCACTGCCGAAGCGCATGCAATGCGATTTGGCAGCAGTGCTTCATGGGCGCATTTACCCTCTTCCTTGGCCGCTAGCTGGGTTATATGTGCCCCACTAGCAGCCAAATAGCACCGCTAAAATGATGGTAAAGAGCCGCTAAAACTTGCAGCGTTTTACCATCAACGCCTGCCCGCTCCAGTGTGAAAGCAGTCTTCATAAGTGATACAGAAAATTTCTTACATTTAAACATTTATTAAACAAAACAAACCTCCAATCAGTTTACTTGTATGTATGATTTAGATTAAAAACCAATATATTAAATAAAAACAGGTAGTCAAAACTTTTGGACGGAAAAAAAAAAAAAAAAAAAAAAAAAAAAAAAAATGGGCTAACTTTACCATTTTTATTTTAATTTTTTAAATAGTGTATTTTTTTCCCAAAAAAATGCATTTGAAAGACCTCTGTGCAAATGCCGTGACATAAAATATTGCAACAACCGCTATTTTTATTCCCTATGATCTCTGCTAAAAAATATATATATAATTTTTGGGGGGTCTAAGTGATTTTCTGGCAGAAAATACAGGATTTTTACTTGTAAGCAACAAGTGTCAGAAAAGATTTAGTCTTTAAATGGTTAAACTGAGAACTTCTACACACTGAGATGACTTCATTCATTCATAAGTGTAAACATTGTATCTTTCTGATCTTTTCTTGGCAGCCTGCCCAGAGAGAAGGAAAACGTTTCTATGACGACTCAGGCAACTTACACTGACTTCTATTACAGAAGTCATTTCAAAGTCCTGCTGTAGCTCTAAATCGGCTTTTTATCAGCACAATCGGCCGATGCCGATTATTTAAAAAAACGGCAAATATCGGCCGGCAGATATATCGGTCGACCTCTAATGCATAGTAGTCCATTATGCTTTGCCTTTGCAGGGAATGAAAGAGGAAGTAAACTCATCAGGGTTTACTTCCTCTTTAACCCCAAAGAAAAACCCCAAATAAATTCTCCTCCCAACGATCGCAGCAATACCACATATGTGAATTCCATTTGTTCTCTGTATCCATAGTACAGTCCAGAAACAATAGTGTGCATTTTTTTTTATCCCACCTAAAAACACACTGACACCAACTTAAAAAAAAAAAATTATATATATATATATACACACACACACACACATATACATACATACATACATACATACATATTTTTTTTTTTTTTTTTTTTTTAATCCTGTCCAATATATCCTGACTGACATTTGTCCCTTACTTGACTTAAACACTAAGCCTGACACTGACCTGGCTCAAACCTTGATCTAGGCATTTTTTTTCTTTATTATTCATTTTTTATTTTGCAATTCCTTATTTTACAAAAAGGTGCAGTTTATATTCTGATAGAAATGGGGGGGGGGGTGGCTTTTCTTATTTTTGGGGGTTACAGTTCCTAGGCCTTTCCCCTGGTTTGGAAGTGCATACCCTTGGATTGGATTCAGGATGGTACACTTTTAGCCCATATTGAATGTCACTATAGAATGGGTTGGGGTTGTGCCTGTGTCCGGGTGAGAGTGGATCTAGCTGCTTTATATATATATATATATATATATATATATATATATATATATATATATATATATATATATATATATATATATATATATATATATATATATAAAAGAATCTAGGGTCCGTAGTGGGAATTAGGTGTAAGGGCTGTTTGTGTCCTTGGACCAACCTGCTACTTTGCCATTATAGTTCATAGTAGTTGAATTGGTCAGAGGCTACATGTTGTAGCAATCAGGAAAAGGGAGAAAAATGTTGGGTTTGTTTTTTTTTTTTTTCCCCTCTGCGTCCAATACACTAATGTGTGTGTGTGTCTCCACTACCCCCTCTGTAGATACACCAGCCCTCTGGTAGGGCTGGGAGGAAATTTTCCTTATGTTTTTGGATAGTTACCCTTTTTACAATTTTTTCCCCCTTTCTTGCAGCCAGGAAATGGCAAATGACTCGTCTTCGCTATCTTCATTACAACTGTGTTCATTTAATGTTAACGGCATTATCAATCAAAAAGAGGCCAGATTTTATGTGCCCTCCATGCTAGAGTATATATACTTTTTGAAGAAACCCCTTTTATAGAAAATCATATCCCAACGTGCTCCCGCAGATATTATTCCAAATGGTTCCATAGCACCTTGTCCTCTTCCAAGACTAGGGGACTCTCCATTACTATTCATAAGCATCTGCCAATATTGCCCTTGGAGCATTTGGCCAAACCTGATGGCCGGTATCTTTAAATTTCAGCTTTGGAATATAGTTTTTATAAATTGCCAATTTCTACATTCCAAATCATGAACATATAATGTACATAATAATATAGTATCTTCACCTTTTGACAGAATTTGCAGAAGGAACTTTCGTTGTAGGAGGGGATTTCAATCTGGTCTTAGAAGCCCAGTTGGATAGCACTTGTCAGCGATCAAATATTTCTTACAACTTTTTGAGAGCTCTTAGAAAACAGTTGTTTGAACATCGATTGCTTGATCTATGACATACTTTAAATCCTAGAAATCACAATTATACTTATTATTCATCAGTCCATCAATCTTAATCTGGAATGTAATCCCATCATGGATATTGGGTCTTTTATTTGGTCTGATCATGCACCCTTTTCTGACAATACACCCCTCCACAGACCCCACGTTTCCAACTAGTCCTGGCGTTTGAATGAAACTTATGTCAGACTCACTGCGTCATCAACTGCGGTAGTAATTCAAAATTTGATAGTCGACCGTGAGCATGATGAGACTCCCCTTCCCATACAATGGGAAACCTTGAAGGCAGTGTTACAATATTGTTCATACAACATGGAGCTTGCCTTAAAGAAGAAAGATCTGCAACTATAGAAGATCTTCTGTCCAAGCTTCGCTTGTTGGAGACCTCACATGAAAATTTTCTGACCACAGAGCTATTAGCTGATATATCCCCGACAAGGTCATCATTATTGCATCATTATTGCAGACTTTAGAGGTTTCACATATTAATGGTCAACGTACATATGCTCTAGGAAGGCATCGGTATCAAAATAAGTCTGGGAGACCACTTGCTCGGACATTACACCCTCGTTTCTCTCAGACCTTTATACCAACGTTGCCATCAGGGGAAATCACTGCATATTCCACATTCTTTTTGCGATTATTTTACAGCTTTGTACAATCTTGCACCTCAACTTTCTTCCGATATAGGACTCTTAGTTGTCGAATACAGGAGTATGTACATGAAACTGCCCTTCCAAAATTAGAGGAGGATAGTGGGAATTGTTTAGACTCTCCATTTTCACAGGAAGTATTGGAAGCGATTACCAATTCACCATTGGGTATAAGTCCCGGCCCGATGGATTTTCATCAAAATTCTATAAGACTTATAAGGAACATATAATACCATTCACGCATCATGGTGTTCAATAATATATCTGCTACCAATGGGTTCACACCTCAAACACTTGAGTCACATATCACAATACTTCACAAACCAGACAAGGATTTAAGGGTCTGTTCTAGTTATCGGCCTGTATCCTTGATTGGGGTAGATGTAAAAATGTATCCAAAAACGATTGCCTCATGTCTTCAACCCATTATTCCAAGTCTGGTGCATTCAGACCAAGTGGGGGTTTGTTCAGGGGAGAGAAGCTCATGATAAATACGCTTAAATCCTTAGTGCTTATTGACCATGTCCAAGCAGCAAAAATACCAGCTTGCCTTCTTTCTGTTGATGCAGAGAAGGCTTTTAATCAAGTGGATTGGCCCTTTTTGGAACAAACCCTGGCGCAAATAGAAATGGGGCCAGGTGCGTTATGAAAAATTATGGAACTTTATACCAAACCAAGTGCCAAAATAAGGATCAATCTTTTGCCGGCCATACACGGTTCGAATTTCGAAAGAATTTTCTTTCGAAAATCGTATCTAAGAATTTTCGTATGAATTTCGCACCATTAGTGGGCTGCAGCAACAGCCGATTTTCGTGCGGAAATAAAATTTGAGGAATTGGACATGTTGGAAATTTTTAGAAAAACAAACGATTTTCTAATCAATGATGGGAGAATCGTGCGAGAAACGTAATAAGAAAAGAAAATGTACGGAGAGAAAAGAAGATTCCCAGCCAAGAAAATTCTTTTCTGTAGCAACATGAGGTGAAATTGAAGGCTTGGTCGGCCGAATTTCGAAAATCAATGGTGGCATCATCGGATCACAAAAAAAACAAATTTTCTGATTTTGAAAAGAAAATTCGTTCGAAATTCGACCGTGTATGGCCTGCATTTATCTTCAAGTTTTTCTATTCAAAATGGTACTCGCCAGGGATGCCCGCTGTCTCCCCTCCTGTTCGTCTTGGTAATGTAACATCTGGCAACAGCCTTAAGACTAAATTCTTCTATCACAGGTATACTAATAGATGGACAGGAGGTGAAGTTGGCAGCATTTGCTTCTTTATATCACCAACCCACATGTGTCCATACCTTCTATTCTGTATTAATTTCAGCGTTTTGGCTCTATGAGTAATTTTAGCCGCTTGTGGACCGGCTCACACTGATATACGTCGGCAGAAGGGCAAGTACAGGCATATTAACGTACCTGTATGTTGCCCTTTAAGAAGCAGCTTGTGGTCGCCTGCCACAAGCTCCCTGAGTGTGATCACGGGTCCCGCGGACTCGATGTCCGCGGGGATACCTGTGATCATCTCACGGAGAGGAAGAACAGGAAATGCTGATGTAAACAAGCATTTTCCCATTCTGCCTAGTGACACCGATCACAGCTTCCTGTAATCGGGAGTGGTGATCAGTGTCGTGTCACACATAGCCCGCCCCCCTCAGTTAGAATCACTCCCTAGGACACTCTTAACCCCTACAGCACCCCCTAGTGGTTAACCTTCACTGCCAGTCACATTTATACAGTAATCACACAGTGCAAAGGATAACTATTTCTCCCCAAAACAAAATGGCGGTGTAGGGGTACCTAACTAGGCTAGTGAATTGGTTCATATAGAACAGTCGATTGCCCCTTTCAATCTCCTGGCGTTTCCCTGGCCTAGTCTCCTCCTTATCCTTCTTTACAGCACATTTAGTGGGTTTGGGATAAAATGCAATTGTGACTTTCTCCCAAAATAGGACCAATGACTCCCTTATTCGGCAACTCTCGGTTTCCTCCGGCAGTTGTACGGAGTCATTTCCTGTCACGAAGCAAGGAGACAAACCATCGAATATCTCAAATTCTTTACCAGGGAACTCTCCCACTGTTGTTAAGTTTGATTCCTATATGGCAAAAATTAATCTCACATTGGCTGAAATATCGGAAATTATCTTTTTTATCAATATTTTCTTCAAGGGATGTATTCAATAGAGAATTGGATAACTTTGAATCTCTTTTTACAGGACACTATACCAGATCATATTCTCTCTGCAGTATATAGGATTCTTACTTTGAAAATTCATCCGTGCCTCCCAGAATTTACAGATAAGTGGAATTTAGGATTTGAAGGTTCAAATTAAACAAGAATGGGAGAACGAAAGCGTTTACCCTCACTCACTGTGTGTCATTAGCATCTAAGGCACAGGAGATGAATTTTAAGCTTCTCTCTCGGTGGTATAGATATCCAACGTTGCTCCAGCGGATATATCCAAATGTCTCAGATTTATGTTGGTGTTGTCATTCCACTAAGGATTCGCTATTGCATATCTGGTGGGAACTTCCATCTATCCATGAACTAGGGTGACTGTCCCCAATACACAACAAATTACTCTGCTAGCCATCTTACCTGGATCATATGAAAGCATTAAAAAAAGGCCTTCTTAGGCATTGCCTGACAACAGCAAGAGCAGTTATACTGTGCCACTGGAGATCGGAACAGGCTTCACCTCTGACACAGTGGGTTATAGAGAAGGACCATATTGAGATGCAGACACTCCTGTCACGTGAATTGGACACATACAAACAACGTTGTCAAATCTAATACCCCTGGAAATTGCTCAGGGCAGGGGTTGACAAATTTGTTTGGAATCTAGGAGCCAGCTAAAAAAGTTAGGAGCCAGGTCCGTGACGGCGATCTGGACCTGTCCCTGGCCTGACATGGAGACGAGTGAGGGGAAGATAGCGCCCAGCCCCCCACCTGTCTCCAAGTCATTGCCCATAGCTCTTAGAGGGACATTTTATTTATTTTATTCAAATGACGAATTTTTTTTAAATTGCATTTTAGTGTAAATATGAGATGTGAGGTCTCTCTGACCCCAGATCTCATATATAAAAGGAGGACCTGTCATGCTTTTTTTCTATTACAAGGAATTTTTACATTTCTTGTAATAGGAATAAAAGTGACACATTTTTTTTTTAAAAGAACAGTGAAAAAAATAAGTTAAAATAATAAAAAAAAAAAAAAAAAAAAAATAATTTTTAAATGCGCCCTGACCCGCCAAGCTTGCGTGCAGAAGCGAACGCATATGAAAGCAGTGTTCAAACCACACATGTGAGGTATCGCTGCGATCGGAAGAGTGAGAGCAATAATTCTAGCCTATGACCTCCTCTGTAACTTAAAAAGTTCAACCTGTAGAATTTTTTTAAACGTTGCCTATGGAGATTTTAAAGGGTAAAAAGTTTGTCGCCATTCCATGAGCGGGCGCAATTTTGAAGCGTGACATGTTGGGTATCAATTTACTCGGCGTAACATTATCTTTCACAATATAAAAAAAAAGTTGGGCTAACTTTACTGTTGTCTTATTTTTTTATTAAATAAATTATTTTTCCCCAAAAAAGTGCGCTTGTAAGTCCGCTGTGCAAATACGGTGTGACAGACAGTATTGCAACGACCACCATTTTATTCTCTAGGGTGTTAGAATAAAAAATATATATCATGTTTAGGAGTTCTAAGTAAAGGCAAGGAGATGAGCTTCCCCTGCCTGCCAGCCTCATTAGCATTGCTGGTTGTCATTCCAACGGCCACCACAAGAGGGCGCCAGATTCCAGAAGGAACCATAGGATTGCAGAAGGCCTCAAAGCCGGGGGCTCAATTACCGGTCGCCGGCGCCGCGGCCTGACGCGATCATGCCGGGGGGGGGGGGGGTCCACGGAGACAGGATACCCCCAGCTGTGCTTCCCCAGGCGCCAAATCTAGTCGCAAATGCGACCTGGCGCCCGGGTTTTGTCGAGCCCTGGCTCAGGGAATCCTCTATATATACGGGTCGACCGTAAGACTTGAACCCAGTTTAGAGTAGAGATGAGTGAGGCGATGTCTGTCCATGAACTTAATCCTGTCTACGTTATATTCCTTTTATTTATTTTCTTCTTGTTTGTGTTTGGTCTTGGTATGTATGATGTGTCCTAGGCCCTTATGAGAGTTGAAGATGGGGAGTAGTAAACCATAGACCACAATTATTTTGGGGTGAGGAAGATCGGATAGAGCTATTCTTGCAAGGGGTCCAACAATCTAAGTAACCCAGTATATATTTTTATTTCTTCCTTATAATATACAAGCTTTTACATTAGTAGACATTCCCCAATGGTATAATAATTAGCTTATGCCATTTATTGGATAAGGGTGTAGTTTTGTTTTGATTTTTTGTTAGGGTGTCTGCATTTGTTTATGTGCAACATATTTTTATGTTATGTACATTTCTGATAATATTCTTGTTTTGATTGTTTGTGGTATGTGATATATTTTGTTGTAAATATTTTGGTCGGAAAACTTCAATAAAATTAGAAAAAAAACAGCCATTTCTTCAAAATAACAAAAGGGTAGGATTCTGCAACAGCTTGTTAAAATCCTTACAATGTACATAGATTACCCAGAGGGGAGTTTTTTTAATTCTAGATATAGCAATGTTTGCATTGGAACTTTGGTCCAGCTTGGAGCAATATAAAACTATTTATGTGACAAACCTGTGGGATTACCATAGAAGCTGGAAATCATTGTAGTGGTCACCCCTGGCTTCCAGGTCCCACGTCGAGTGGTTGCCCTGTTGCATTGTGAACACAGAAGGTCGCCCACTTAGCACAAACACATTAATTTGTTCTATAATTGGATGAGGTGGAGATGTCACAATCTCCAACTCGGCCATGTTACGCCCACCTTAATCATTTCAATACTGGCCACTTTCACCCCCTTCCTGCCCAGGCCAATTTTCAGCGCTGTCCCACTTTGAGTGAAAATTGTGTGGTCATGTAACACAATTTGTCATGTACTCATAAATTAATTAATTTATGATTTTCTTCACACAAATAGTGCTTTATTTTGGTGGTATTTAATCACTGCTGGGTCTTTTATTTTATAAAAAAAAAAAAAAAGGAAGAAGTCGTTTTTCTTAGTTTCGGTCAGTAAATTTGTAAATAAGGCATTTTTCTCCTTCACTGATGGGCGCTGATAAGGCGGCACTGATGGACACTGAAAAGCAGCAGTGACTGGCATCTAATTGGTGTCATTGATGGGCACTGATTGGTGGCACTGGGGGCTTTACTGCAATCAGGGCACTGATCATCGGTGCCCTGATTACAGGTACTGGTGTTCCTTTGTTTATTGGATGTTGTATAAGGGCCGGTTCACACTGCAGGCGAGGCGAGGCGACTCCGACTTGCCTCGCCGCGACCTGCAGCGGCGACTTGCAAATGACTTCTGTATAGAAGTCAATGCAAGTCGCCCCGAGGTCGCCCGAAAGTAGTACAGGAACCTTTTTTCTGAGTCGGAGCGACTCGAGTCGCTCCTCTCAGAACGGTTCCATTGTACAGAACGGGGGCGACTTGCGGGAGCGAGGCGAGGCGAGTCGTGTCGCCTCGCATCGCCCGCTGTGTGAACCGGCCCTAAGGGGTTTTGTTTGTTTTTTTGCTTCATGAAAAATTAAATACCGTATATACTCGAGTATAAGCCGAGATTTTCAGCCTCTTTTTTGAGGCTGAAAGTGCCCCCCTCGGCTTATACTCGAGTCATCGCTGTCTGCCCGCTCGATCAGCGTGTCGAGCAGACAGACAGCGGCCATTCTGATTCAAAAGCCGCGCCTCCGGCTCCCCCTTCGCCTGTGATAGGCGGAACACTGAATTTCCCAGCAGCCTGTGTTCCGCCTATCACGGACTTCGTATCATCCTCGTACTACGGACGAGGATGATACGACGTCTGTGATAGGCGGAACACAGGCTGCTGGGAAATTCAGTGTTCCGCCTATCACAGGCGAAGGCGGCGGCGCAGCTTTTGAATTTTACAATGGCCGCCGACGAACGAAGAGGGCACGGGACGGAGGCAAGGCACAGGACGGCACGGCACGGGACGGGACGGGACGGGACCGGAGGCAAGGCACGGCGGCGAGGCACGGCGGCGAGGCACGGCGGCGAGGCACGGAGGCAAGGAGGCTCGGCACGGGACGGAGGCTCGGGACAAAGGCTCAGGACACAGGTAGGCTGGACACACACACACACACACACACACACACACACACACACACGGATACACACACACACACAGGGATGGATGGATGGATGGAGACACACACACACAGGGATGGACGGACACACAGGGATGGACGGACACACAGGGATGGACGGACACACAGGGATGGACGGACACACACACAGGGATGGACAGGCATGTCTTACCCTCGGCTTATACACGAGTCAATAAGTTTGCCAGTTTTTTTGGGGGTAAATTGGGGGCCTCGGCTTATATTCGGGTCGGCCTATACTCGAGTATATACGGTAAAAAGAAAATTTGAAATAAAATCAGTGTCTATTATGTAGTCTGTGTGAATGTTATAGAGTCTACAAAACTATGGTGTGTGTATAGATTTAAAAATTGATCAATCCTGATGTACTGACAGCTAATCTCATTTCTTGGAGGCCCAAAAATGCCAGGTCAGTACAAATACCCCCAAATGATCCCTTTTTGGAAAGTCCAAAGTCCAAGGTATTTAGCATGAGGCATAGCGAGCATTTTGAAAGTTGCAATTTATTTTGTTTTGGAAAATGAAGAAAAAAAAAAAAAAGAAAAAAAAAGGTTTTTTTTCTTCCAACTTTCTTTTTACATCACTAGTGCAGTATCATCATACAGTGTGGTGGTAATCAGGAACACAGACTAGTAACGGTATGTAAAAAAAAAAAATAATTTTTAATGAATGAATCAATTTCATACTATTTACTATTGTGGTTAGCTGTCATTGGCCACAGATAATCACATGGTACAGATAGGCTGTGATTGGCCATGTCTGTACCATGTGATCAAAGCACACATGGATGACATGATTGAAAGCCATCGTGTACAATTGTCATGTGATCTGCTGCGATTGATCACATGGTACTAGCAGCAGCCAGTACACTGATCAGTCATCCACTGTCTGGTGGGCACAGCGGGTGACAGAACATTCTGCAGCATGGCCTGTGGGGTGTGTTCCAGGAGGACCTGGAAAGGCGCGTGTCCTGCCAAGCTGTCATTTGTCTATAGGCCAAGTGAATACTGGTTAAACCAGAGTTCCACACAAAAATGGAACTTCCGCTTTGGAATCCTCCCCCCATCTGGTGTCACATTTGCCACCTTTCCGGGGGGGTGTGGAGCAGATACCTGTCTAATACAGGTATTTTGCTCCCACTTCCAGGCATAGATAGCCGAGTCCCCCGCGGGTATCTACGCCACTTCCAGCGCCTTCTCCATCCCCACGTCTTCTGGGAGACACACAGGTCCCAGAAGACAGCAGGGACCAGTGGGGTCTCGCATGCGCAGTAGGGAACCAGGAAGTGAAGCCTTGCGGCTTCACTTCCGGATTCCCTTTCCAAAAGTAGGCGGCGCCTCCCGAGGGACAGGTTGGCTTCAGGTGCCGACTTTGTGGGCACCCTGGACAGGTAAGTGTCTTTATTTTAAAAGTCAGCAGATGCAGTATTTGTAGCTGCTGACTTTGAAAAGAAAAAAAAAAAAAGAAAAAAAAATAGGCGGAACTCCGTTTTAAGAACAGAACACTGAGGCATGCTGGGTAAAGGAGGGATTATACTGGGGGTGGCTTACAATTTTTCTATCTGCCAGTGTCTGATAAACCTCCCATAGGCATCAGTTGAACCCATCTGTATCAGGAGTTCCTGTGTCCCTCAATAGACAAGAAAAAAAATGATGGAGATTAATTGTGAAAGCATGAAATTGATGTTCTTACGCTGTGGCTCCTCTATTGACTTTTTGTCACTGAACCCCAAAGTACTAGACAATCACTTACCATCTTTAACTGACTTGTGGGACATACACTCTCCAGCCACTTTATTAGGTACACTTTGTAAGTCCCGGGTCTGACCCCCTTTTGCCTTTAGAAATGCCTTATTTGTGGCATAGATTCAACAAGGTGTTGGAAACATTCCTCAAATTTTGGTCCATAGTGACATGATAGCCTCACGCAGTTGCTGCAGATTTGTCAGCTGCACATCCATGACGAGAATCTCCCATTCCACCACATCCCAAAGGTGCTCTATTGGATTGAGATCTGGTGCTGTGGAGGCCATTGGAGTACAGTGTCCTCATTGTCATGTTCAAGAAACCAGTGATGAGATGATTTGAGCTTTGTGACATGGTGTATTATCCTGCTGGATGTAGTCATCAGAAGATGGGAACACTGTAGTCATAAAGGTATGGACATGGTCAGCAACAATACTCAGGTGGGCCATGGTGTTTAAATGATGCTCAATTGGTACTAAGGGGTCCAAAGTGTGCCAAGAAAATATCCCCCACACCACTACACCACCAACCTGAACAGTTGATACAAGACAGGGTGGATCCATGCTTTCATGTTGTTCATGCCAAATTCTGACCCTAACTTCTGAATTTTGCAGGTGAAATCAAGACTCATCAGACCAGGCAATGTTTTCCCAATCTTCTATTGTCCACGTTTGGTGACTCTGTGCGAATTTTAACCTCAGTTTCCTGTTCATAGCTGACAGTAGTGGCACCCGGTGTGGTCTCCCGTTGCTGTAGCCCATCTGCTTCAAGGTTCGATGTGTTGTGCGTTCAGAGGTGGTATTCTGCATACCTTGGTTGTAGTAATGAGTGGTTGAGTTACTGTTGCCTTGCCATAATCTCAAACCAGTCTGTCCATTCTCCTCCGATATCAACAAGGCATTTTTGTCCACACAACTGCCACTCACTGGATATTTTTTCTTTTTGGACCATTCTCTGTAAATCCTAGAGATGGTTGTGTGTGAAAATCTCAGTAGATCAGCAGTTTTTTTTTTTTTTTTTTTTTTTAAATACTCAGAACAGCCCACCTGGCTCCAACAACCGTGCCACATTCAAAGTCACTTAAATCCTCTTTCTTCCTTCATTCTGAAGCTCAGTTTAAACTTCAGCAAGTTGTTTTCACCACATCTAGATGCCTAACTGCATTGTGTTGCAGCCAAGTGATTGGCTGTTTAGCAATGTGTGTTGCCAAGCAATTGAGCAGGTGTGCATAATAAAGTGGTTGGTGAGTGTATCCAACACATAGGAGAATGCAATAAAAAAAAAAAAAAAAAAAAAAAAGAAGAAGGATCTCTCTTGCTTGATAGCATCAGGCTGTTTGTGGCACGCCAAGGCACTGCGCCGATCCTAGTCATCTAGGACTTGTATACAAAAAGTGGAGCTGTCATTGACAGAAAACGGGTTTCATCTTTCAAATAAAACAATGAATGTGACAGGTTGCTATAGGCAACAGCCACACTTATACACAAAGGATGTAATAAAGAAGCTTTTACCCTGCCCAATGGTCATGTGATATAGATCTACCACTGATAGAGCTACTATTCTGTTTATGTAATGGACATAGAAGGCTGCTTTCTGGAATGGCTACAAATCGTCAATATGCCATTTACTCACAGGATATCCTCCCAACATTGGTGATGCTTTTTACTTGCAGGATATCCTCCCAGCAACGATGAAACACCATTTCAAAACAGCTGCCTTATAAAGTCTAACCTCACAACTCTGTTATATTAAAGTATTTTTTATTTTTATTTTTTAACATTTCTGATACCTTATCCCTTTTTTTTTTTTTTTTTGCTTTCTGTGCCCCAGAGACAAAAAAAAATAAAAATAAACTGTATTTAGGTAAAGATCTCTTCAAAGTGATATGAAATCGCCTCTAAAGCTAGCCATATCCGCAGGCTAAACTAAAATAAATAAATTGGTTCCTCTATCCATGACTATTGTATCCTGACAGCTTGTGCCCATGCAGTCAGAATACCCAAACAAACAGTGATTGCAGCTGATTGGCTGCAGTCACTGTCCAGCACCTTTGATTTTCAGATCCCAGTGGTGCCGGTGTAACGACATATTCAGCGACCCATCACAGTTTGCTACGGAAGTGATGTTCTGTCGCTGCCATCTTGCTACACCCCACACTCGTCCACAGTAAGGATACACTATGAAGGGGGAAAGCAGACATGTTGTTACACCCACTGCTTTTTTGCATTTTACACGTATTTATAACAGTAGACTGCGTTTATATAGTGAAATACAGGACTTAAAACTCAGTCTGACTGCTTATATGTTGAATTTTAAAATCAGCGAACTTCTGTGATTAGAGCTGCGCGCTTTTCTCAAAAAATAAAAATAAAAAATTTAGCGATTTAAAAATAAATAAATTTGATTCACGATTCAAATTTTTCGAGGTCCTGAGGAGCTGTGGGCAGGAGTTTTTAGGCGAGGCCATGGCTTCAGCCTAGTCCGCGGCATCCGGCCTCGCGGACTAGGCCGAAGCCGCGGTTTTCCCCCAAAAACTCCTGCCCGCAGCTCCTCAGGACCGGCGCTGACATTGGTGAAAAAAATAAAAAAATAAAATAAAAATCAAATTTTTTTCCCAGCCCTATCTGTGAGATTTGTAAACCTGCAAGATGAGCAGGGATGCTGCTGCTTTAAAAATTCAACATCTAACCAGTCACACAGAGAAAAATCGCCCAGCTCTACTCACAGAAGTTCGCCGATTTTAAAATTCAACATCTAAGCAGTCAGACTGAGTTTTAAGTCCTGTATTTCACTTTATAAACTCACTTTACTGTTATAAATACATGTAAAATGTAAAACTCCAGTGGGTGCAACGACATGTCTGCTTTCTCCCTTCTTAGTGTATCCTTACTGTGGACGAGTGTGGGGTGTAGCAAGATGGTGGCGACGGAACGTCACTTCCGTAGCAAACTGCGATGGTCTCTGAATATGTTGTTACACCGGCACAGCCTCCCATGGATCGAAATGGCTGAAAATTTGATCCCTGCTTTCAGAATACAATAGCACATTGGGGGGAGATCTCTACATCCACATCACTTGTGTGGGAGCAGGAAGAATCTCAGTTTTGTTTTTTTTGGGGTTTTCAGCCCACTGGTTGAGTCCCGTCCCCCCCCCCCCCCCCAACATATATACTCAGCTTTAGCCTCTGCTTGATCTGCAGTTGCCATGGTGCTGCACATGCAATCAGTTACGACAACAGATATTTGATGATCTGACAGTTCGGTTGACAGCAAAAGCAAATGTGACAGCTATTCGTCGCATGCCTTGAATTTGACTGTTTTGGGAAATCGTTCGTAATTGGTGGGTTTAGTTTTGCTTTAATTGGCTCCTGTGATCACTGGCCCTAGTAAATGTATGTATGAAAGTGAGATAGGGACCTTAGATTGACATCAGCCCCTGCCCTCAAGGAGCTTACAATGTACAGTATGTAAAGCGCTTTGTAAAATTGTCAACACTATATACATACCTGTGATAAATACAAACATATTCAACTTAAACTATTAGATTGTAAGCTCTCAGGACCAGGGCCCTCCTAACCCTTGCGTATTGAATTGTAAAGTTAATGTTCGGTCTCCCTTTATAATGTAAAGCACTGTGCAAACCGTTGGAGTTATATAAATCCTATATCATAAACTGCTGCCATGGCAATTCCAGATCACAGAGGGAAGGGTACCAGACAGGAATGTGGAAGAAAAAGCGACCACTACAAGCAGCCTCGCCCAGACAAATCAGGATTCAGGAACCACAAGCATTGCAGAGAAGGACTTGTAACAATAAAAAAGGCACGTTCCCATGTCGTCACCTCCCCACCGCCATCCTCTGTCCAGACCCACACCTAGGGATTTCCTCGCTTCTCTACAACAGGAACAAGAACTCAGAGCAGCAGAAAAAAAACGATGCAGCCTGTGTGATACAAGCCGGAGGACACAAAGGCATTGCTAACACCGCCTCTCCTGCTATTAAAAGGATCTTAAAATAAATGCAATATATTTTATTACATAGATTTGTCTGATAAGATCTCTTCCAGACTGCGAGCTTGACAAATTCACTGTACAGGCTACAAAGAAATAATACAACAAAAAAAAAAAAATAGTTTGAAACATCTCCCATGATGTGACGCCTTTGCTGGCAAATTTTTTAGAATGGGTTTAGATTCAAATTTAGAAGTGAGTCAGCAATATGACATAGCCAGGACATGATGACCAGTGTGGGTCAGAGCTAGCATAGACAGGGCTGGTGACTTATGCAGGATGATACCAGCATGGCATAGACAGGGCAGGCAGATGACCAATGTAGGATGATACCAACATGGCATAGCACAGGGCAGATGACCAATGTAGGATGATACCAGTATGGCATAGCACAGGGTAGATGACCAATGTAGGATGATCGCAGTATGGGATAGACAGAACACGATGACTAGTGTAATATAATCCCAGAATGGCATAGACAGGACATGATGCCCAGTGTAAGATGATCCCAGCCTGGCATGTCCTGGACATTATCACCATTGTAAGATGATCCCAGAATGGCATGGACAGGACATGATGTTCTCAGCATGGCATAGGACGTGATGCTTGATGTAGGATGATCCCAGCATGGCATAGACAGGACATGAGGCTTAGTGAAAGATGATCTCAGCATGGCATTGGACATGATGCTTAGTGTAAGATTAACCCAGTATGGCATAGATAGGAAATAGTGCCCAGTGTAGGCTAATCTTAGTCTGGCATAGATAGGACATCATGCCCAACGTAGGATGATCCTAGCCTGGCATAGATAGGACATCATGCCCAACGTAGGATGATCCTAGCCTGGCAAAGAAACTATATAATGCCCAACGTAGGATGAACCTAGCCTGGCCTAGCTAGGACATAATGCCCAACATAGGATGATCCTAGCCTGACATAGATAGGACATTATGCCCAGTGTAGGATGATTCTAGTCTGGCATAGGACATGATACCCAGTGTAAGATGATCCCAGCCTGGCATAGAAAGGACATCATGCCCAACGTAGGATGAATCTAGCCTGGCAAAGGAATGACATAAAGCCCAGTGTAGGATGGTCCCAGCATGGCATAGACAGAGCTGATAAGTGCAGGATGCCCAGCACCCCCATCCCTCGCACACACAATGGCAGGCCCTATCCATGCAGTCTATGGGAGGGCTGGGTGCACGTGTTTGGAGGGAGGCTTTGTTGTTGTCAGCCTCCTCTAGGTGCAGGCACTGTAATAGCGGCTTCCATTTCTCTTTCAGGGTAGACACAGCAAAAGCTGCATATATAACAAGCTTTACACAGCCACAAGGCTCCCCAGTGCTCACTGTATCCGGGCTCTCCCTGCCCTTAACAATAACAATTCCCCCACTAGGCCGCGCCCGGAGCCGGGGACTTTCCTGAGCACCACAGGCAGGCGGCGCTGCGTCCCCCTACGGGCGGAGCGCGGGGAGGAGGAAACCACACTCACCGCTGCAGCACCACGAAGAGGGGCAGCCGCTGGGGAAGGCAGCGGAGTCCGGAGCAATGCAAACACTGGTCGTAAGGTGCGGGCACTCCATGTCTGGGCGGAGGGACACTGCTGCCTGAGACGTATCACACCGAGCCGGTGTTGTAAAATTTCATGCGACCCGTGATTTTCGCTCACCCCGTCACTTCCGGTGAGGCTACGTCATTCGCACAGCTGACGGCGGGCCTTTACTGCGCATGTGTCAATCCCCTGCCCTTAACAGCGCATGCGCTGTAGATTTATGCTCACGGTGGAGAAAAATTATAGCCTCGAGTGGGCGGAGACTTGCGGGTGGGCGGGCGGAGCTGAACAGATGGTGAGAACGTCCCCGCCCACCCCAAGATTTTCTTCACTGGTGAAGAAAAATCATGGCTTCAAGCTGTGAACAACAAGGCTCAGCGGTCCTACGCAAGAAACACACCAATTTTGGCCACAATGAATATACATAGTAGGAGAGCCACTATATGCACTTACTATAAGATTTTTTTTTTTTTTTTTTACCACTGCCTGTTTTTGATCTTATAATATGTGACCCCACAGTGCAGAATATGGAGGCCGGTGACCCCACACCCCAGAATATGGAGGCCGGTGACCCCACACCCCAGAATATGGAGGCCGGTGACCCCACACCCCAGAATATGGAGGCCAGTGACCCCATACCCCAGAATATGGAGGCCGGCTCCAGCGGTGACCCCACAGTGCACAATATGGGGGCCGGTGACCCCACAGTGCAGAATATGGAGGCCGGTGACCCCACACCCCAGAATATGGAGGCCGGTGACCCCACACCCCAGAATATGGAGGCCAGTGACCCCATACCCCAGAATATGGAGGCCGGCTCCAGCGGTGACCCCACAGTGCACAATATGGGGGCCGGTGACCCCACAGTGCAGAATATGGAGGCCGGTGACCCCACACCCCAGAATATGGAGGCCAGTGACCCCACACCCCAGAATATGGAGGCCAGCTCCACCGGTGACCCCACACCCCAGAATATGGAGGCCAGTGACCCCACACCCCAGAATATGGAGGCCGGCTACACCGGTGACCCCACACACCAGAATATGGAGGCCAGTGACCCCACACCCCAGAATATGGAGGCCGGCTACACCGGTGACCCCACACACCAGAATATGGAGGCCAGTGACCCCACACCCCAGAATATGGAGGCCGGCTCCAGCGGTGACCCCACAGTGCAGAATATGGGGGCCGGTGACCCCACACCCCAGAATATGGAGGCCGGCTCCAGCGGTGACCCCATAGTGCAGAATATGGGGGCCGGTGACCCCACAGTGCAGAATATGGAGGCCGGTGACCCCACACCCCAGAATATGGAGGCCGGCTACACCGGTGACCCCACACACCAGAATATGGAGGCCAGTGACCCCACACCCCAGAATATGGAGGCCGGCTACACCGGTGACCCCACACACCAGAATATGGAGGCCAGTGACCCCACACCCCAGAATATGGAGGCCGGCTACACCGGTGACCCCATAGTGCAGAATATGGGGGCCGGCTCCACCGGTGACCCCACACCCCAGAATATGGAGGCCAGTGACCCCACACCCCAGAATATGGAGGCTGGCTCCAGCGGTGACCCCACAGTGCAGAATATGGAGTCCGGACTCAGTGACCCCAAAATATGCAGGCTGATCTCACTGGTGACCCCACATTCCAGAATATGGAGGCCGGGCTTACTGGTGATCCTGGAATATGGAGGCTGATCTCACTGGTGACCCCACACCCCAGAATATGGAGTCCGGACTCATCGGTGACCCCAGAATATGGTGGGTGGAGCCACACTCACTCTTCTAGGGGTTCACTAGGTCTTGCAGGTTTACATGCCATCACTCACCCTTAGGAGTCCCTCCTGCCACGTCTCTACCAGGTGCTGGTCTGTGAGCGTCTATTAATGGGTAGCAATGTGGCTGGGACCGGCTGACAAGGCTGCAGAGAACAATATACAGGGGCCCCCGATCCATAGAATGGTGGAATCCCCATATACAAGGCTGCCCCCCCCCCCCCAAAGTGTCCACCAACTCAGGGGTCCCCAGCCTCAGGTGGAGGACAATGCCAACTTCTCTTGTCTAGTTTCAGGTATGGGGGAGAAGATGGGACTTCCGGGCTCAGGATGTGTCTAACAGGAGAAGAACAAAGAAAAGGATGGGGGGTGATGACACATGGCATGGAGAGGATGGGGGATGATGACACATGGCATGAAGAGGATGGGGGATAACAGATGGCACATGGCATGGAGAGGATGGGGGATGATGGCGCATGGCATGGAGAGGATGGGGGGTGATTGTACATGGCATGGAGAGGATGGGGGGTGATTGTACATGGCATGGACAAGATGGGGATAACCATTGTTAGGTTGAACTGGTGTCTGTGTCCAGCTGGGGAGATACCTCTCTTAATCCTGGGGACCATCCCTCCTCTCCCTCCTCATCCTGGAGACCCTTTCTTGTCTCTATTCATCCTGGAGATCATTCCTCCTCTCTCCTCATCCTGGAGATCATTCCTCCTCTCTCCTCATCCTGGAGACCCTTTCTTGTGTCTCTTCATCCTGGAGAACCTTCCTCCTCTCTCCTCATCCTGGGGGACCCTTCCTCCTCTCTCCTCATCCTGGGGGCCATTCCTCCTCTCTCCTCATCCTGGGGGCCATTCCTCCTCTCTCCTCATCCTGGGGGCAATTCCTCCTCTCTCCTCATCCAGGATCCTTGTCTCCAGGATGAGGAGAGAGGAGGAATTGTCTCCAGGATGAGGAGAGAGGAGGAATTGTCTCCAGGATGAGGAGAGAGGAGGAATTGTCTCCAGGATGAGGAGAGAGGAGGAATTGTCTCCAGGATGAGGAGAGAGGAGGAATTGTCTCCAGGATGAGGAGAGAGGAGGAATTGTCTCCAGGATGAGGAGAGAGGAGGAATTGTCTCCAGGATGAGGAGAGAGGAGGAATTGTCTCCAGGATGAGGAGAGAGGAGGAATTGTCTCCAGGATGAGGAGAGAGGAGGAATTGTCTCCAGGATGAGGAGAGATGAGGAATGGTGTCCAGGATGAGGAGAGATGAGGAATGGTGTCCAGGATGAGGAGTAGGAATGGTCTTCAGGGTGAGAAGAGGAGAGGAGGAATGGTCCCCAGCATGAGGAGTAGGAATGGTCCTCAGGGTGAGAAGAGAGGAGGAATGGTTCCCAGCATGAGGAGAGAGGATGAATGGTTCCCTCGAAGAGGCAAAAGGAGTTATGTTCCCCAGGATGAGGAGAGGAGGAACGGTCCCCAGGATGAAGCGAGAGGAGGAACGGTCCCGAGGATGAAGCGAGAGGAGGAACGGTCCCCAGGATGAAGAAGATACAATGAAGGTATTTGCAACACTTGAAATGCTGTGAAAATATTTTCTGTATTTATTCAGTTTAAATAAACGTCACATACAATAATTATGAACGATTATTAATTACATTTGGTTGGGAGGAGTCAAAGAACAGGGCTGTACAAAAACGGGTACATGGTGGGGGCGGGTTTGAGGTCATTGCACCTAGAAAAAAGGGACCGCTACAAAAGATCAATCCAAGAGAGCGGTGAGTACATTATAAAAAAGTTCTCCCAGGAGGGTTTCTATGGTACGGGATCTGCTGCCCTCTAGTGACAGACAGGATACATTACAGTACAAAGTGCAGCTGCCAACCAACAGAATCTGTAACATTTCCTGAGGTCTGAGATGTGCAAATTATAGTCGGGCTTCAGATTCTCCTGACTTCAACATAACGTACAAAGCTGGAGGAGAGAAAAAAAAAAGTGTAAATTGTCAGAACAACAACAAGAGCAACAGAAAAGGCAGAGGAGGGAGGAGGAGGAGGAATGAGAGAGGAGCAGCAACAGAAACAGCAGACAAGAAACCGGAATGGCAGAGAAGGAGGGAGAGAGGAGCAGCAACAGGATCAGCAGACAACAGGGATGGCAGAGGAGGGAGAGAGGAGCAGTGACAGGAACAGCAGACAAACAGGAGTGGCAGAGGAGCAACGCTAGGAATGGCAGAGAAGGAAAGAGGAGCAGCAACAGGAACGGCAGAGGAGCAGCGACAGGAACAGCAGACAAGAAACAAGAGGAATGGCAGAGGAGCAAAGCCAGGAACGGGAAAGAGGGAGAGAGGAGCAGCACCAGGAATGGCAGAGGAGGGAGAGAGAGGAGCAATGACAGAAACGGCAGAGAAGCAACGTCAGGAACAGCAGACAATGAAGAGGAACAGCAGAGGAGCAACGTCGGGAGCAATGACAGGAGAGACAGAGGCGGAGCAGCAACAGAGGAACGGCAGAGAAGAAGGAGAGGAGCAGCAACAAGGAGGGACAGAGGAGCAATGTCAGGAATGGCAGAGGAGCAGCAACAGGAACAGCAGAGGAGCAACAAAGGAGCAGTGTCAGGACCAGCAGACAAGAAACAAACAAAAAGGAATGGCAGAGGAGCAATGACAGGATTGGCAACGACCGGAACGGCAGACGAGCAGCGACAGGAACAACAGACAAGAAACAAGAGGAATGGCAGAGGAGCAATGCTAGGAACGGCAGAGAAGGAGGGAGAGAGGAGCAGCAACAGCAGGGACAGAGGAGCAACAACAGAGGAGCAACACCAGGAATGACAGAGGAAGAGAGGAGCAATAACAGAAACGGCAGAGAAGCAACGTCAGGAACAGCAGACAATGAAGAGGAACAGCAGAGGAGCAACGTCGGGAGCAATGACAGGAGAGACAGAGGAGGAGCAGCAACAGAGGAACGGCAGACAAGAAGGAGAGAGGAGCAGCAACAAGAAGGGACAGAGGAGCAATGTCAGGAATGGCAGAGGGGCAGCAACAGGAACAGCAGACAAGAAACAGGAATGGCAGCGGAGCAACGCCAGCACCGGCAGAGGAGCAACAAAGGAGCAGAGTCAGGAACAGCAGACAAGAAACAGGAATGGCAGAGGAGGAGGGACAGAAGAGCAATGACAGGAGCGACAGATCAGAAACCACAGATGAGTGACAGGAGAGACAAGAGAGGAAGGAATGGAGTTACAGAATGAAGATTTCCCAGCAGTAGTCCTCACCGGTGGCCTCGCTGTGAAGCACAGCGCTGTCATGACTGCGGACCTGGCATCTGGTGTAGACTTTCTGACCGTCGACCTTCTCCACTCGGCTGTCTATGAGGACTGTGGATCCCAGAGGAATCGGACTACAGACACAAAGAGAACCTCATTACACCTCTCTGCTATCACAGCTTCAGAACATCAACAACTCCTACCCCCCCCCCCCCCGCGAGAGTCTCCCCAATATTATTCTTCCCCTGTCACTACCACATCATCACCGCCGGCCATCGATTGTACAATCTCCTGACAACCATGTAGTGTCAGGTAGGTCCTCTTCTCCCCCCTGGGCGCTTACCTCCGATAGTCGAGGTTCAGGTTGGCGGTCATAGCCGGTCCGATGCCGTTTACAATTCCCGCCCCCACGGTGGAGTCTACGATGGTGGCGATGCAGCCCCCGTGTGTGTACCTAGAAGAAGGCAAGAGGGGACGCGAGAGGTGGAAGGAGAACAAGGAGAGCCCGAGGAACCAAAGGATTCTGGTTAGGGTAGGCTCTGCGAAGAAAAAAAAAAAGAAAAAAAAAAAAAAGAAAATAACGCTCACCCTGCGAGGCCCCCCAGATAGGGCCCGGGCTGGAATATGCAGACTGTCCTCTTCTCCGCCTCGTTATAGAACATACAATACTCGAAGCCGATTCCTTCCTGATCCAGGTTCCTGGTGAAGAAACGAGTTTCCCCGTCGGCCTCCAGGCTCATACCTGTACAGGAGGAGGTCAGAGGTCACCAGAGGAGCTTACACTCTAATGTCATCCCCCACCACAGCCAAACACTATTCTTATTCTTGTACTCGATCTGCTGCCAGCGAACTCCTCGTAGGAGGGAAGTCTCCTCCAGCTCGGGTCTCGGCTCAGCTCCTCGTACAGCCTCTTGGTTTCGGGGTTCCAGGTGGGGTTGGGCACGGCGTAGTCCCGCGGTTGGAGGGCGGCCTGCAGATTTAAAAATAAATAAATAAACAGATGTCAGACCTGTGCCCTTCGCTTTGGCTTTTCTATGATTGGGAGGGTTAAAAAGAAGACATTCTGGGTGGAGTCTTTGGTGGATATTCAGCCTATAGGAAGCAGATGTTTGGGATCACCTCCCACTGACAGCGATCACCGTCCCGCGGTCAGGGTGTGAGCGGCACTAGAGGTGTGTGCAGAACATTCAAATTTCTTACGTTACCAAATTTTGGTTTCAGAATTTTAGTTAAAAATTTTAATTTTGTTTATTCATTTTCTGACGGATTCCACAATTTTTTGAAAAACAATTTGAACTCGTAAAAAACAAAAAATAAAAAAAACAAAAAACAATACAAAACAAAACCCAAAACAAAACACAAACACCACACGATCAATGATTCAAATTCTGTGTGAAGAAATAGCTGGTTGCTAAGGATCGGGCTGGGGGCGCCGTCCGCCACGTCCTTAGCAACCGACGACTCGTTGGCTGTCAGCGGGATTCCCCACTGACAGCTGAAACGTAAAAACAAATGAGTGCTGGCAATAGAAAATCCTGGAAAAAAAAACAAACCCCCCCCCCCAACAACCAACCCTGCATGGGCACCAGCCCCCCCCCCCCCCCCCGATGGGGAAGAGGAATAAAAAAAAAAAAAAAAAAAAAAAAGCATAGGGGTCCGGACCTTTATCCAAGCATGCAACCCAGGAAAGGGGGAAGGGGGGGTGTATGAGCAAGTGCCCCCCCACCCCAAACCATACCAGGTCACCATACCAGGGCCCTGCCCTAAGCACCATGCTGATGGGGACAAGGGCCTCTTTCCAACAACCCTGGCTGGTGGTTGTGGGGGGGGGACCCCAGATCCCGCCCTACCCACCTATGTGAATGAGTATGGTGTACATAGATCAAAAATAGTAAATAAAAAGTCCCCCCCAGGCCCTTATCCGATGCAGACCGGGGGGCAGGCAAGGAAAGGGGGGGGGGGGGGGGTATTGGCAAAAAAACAAAGGAGTCCCCCCCAGATCCCACACTACCTCCAACTATGTGAATGAGTATGAGGTACGTAGTACCCCTACCCTTTCCACCCCAAAAAATTTAAAAATAAATAAAAACCCCTTTCGAACGCTCCACGCTGTTGAATGTCCGACGGTTCTTACATGGCTAAGGGGTGGCCCCGCCCCTGTGACATCACCAACCAGGTAACGCTGGGCTGTTGATGTCACAAAGGGGGTGGGGTGTTTTACATTTCAGCCAGTAGGGAAGCCCGCTGACAGCTGATGACTCATTGGTTGTTAAGGAGGCGGCGGCGGCCACCCCCCCCCTTTAGCAACCAGCTATTTCTTGACACAGGATTCGAATCGGTTGACCTTTTTGTTTCTCCCCCTCCCCCCAAACGATCCGAATCCAAGTCGTACATAAATAATTTGGAATGGGTGAGAAAACGATGAACGTAAATTAAATTTCAACAAAAATGTGTTACCATTTCATCTCCGAGATTCAGATACATCCGAATGGCTACAAATGTATCCAAATTTATATCCAGAGAGGCATAGTGTCTATGGGGCTCCGTCCGGCAGCAGAGCGCGCACATTAGGTGGCATGCCCCTCCCCCACTGGGGACACTCCAGGCGGTTAACCCCTCCCCCAACCAATCAGTACTCACAGGGAATAGGTGTTCATGCTCTACCCTGGCGGCGGCGGCGGTGGAGGCGTGGCGGCAGACGGCAGCGCCGCCCTGGATGATCCTGGAGATTTCGTACAGCATGGTGCCTGAGAGAGGAGACAGGAAGGAGATGAGACGGGGACACCGACATCAATCTATACATTATCCCCCACACTGGAGGAGTACTACATATCCCAGCATGTCCCCCCCCCCCCCACACACACACACACACACACACACACACACACACACACACCAGAGCACTACCTATCCCAGCATGTCCCCTCCCCCACACCAGAGCACTACATATCCCAGCATGTCCCCTCCCCCACACCAGAGCACTACATATCGCAGCATGTCCCGTCCCCCCACACCGGAGCACTACATATCCCAGCATGTCCCCTCCCCCACACCGGAGCACTACATATCCCAGCATGTCCCCTCCCCCACACCAGAGCACTACATATCCCAGCATGTCCCCCTCCCCCACACCAGAGCACTACATATCGCAGCATGTCCCGTCCCCCCACACCGGAGCACTACATATCCCAGCATGTCCCCTCCCCCACACCGGAGCACTACATATCCCAGCATGCTCTGTGTATCCTTCCTCCACCTAGAACTGAACTACAAAGTCCCAGCAAAGCCCACAAGCTCCAGAACTCAGCCCCCCCTCACCTGCTGGGAGTTGTGATTCTTTTGCTGCTTTAGACCAAAACAGCTCCTCTGCCCACCTCCTCTCCAAACCCCTTCCATTCCACCAATGTCCCTTTTATCAGCATCTTCCAGGACTCGTCTCTATTCACACCTGTCCCTGATTCCGGAGACATTTTCCTGAAGCCTCCGCCTGGAGAAAATCTCCGCCCACTTGAGTATGATTTTTCACCACCACTTAATATTCAGAGGCATGTTATTAGGGTGGGCGGGGCTGCTGCTGACGTCCTGAGCATCTGTTCAGCTCCGCCCGCCCACCCGCAAGTCTCCGCCCACTCGAGGCTATAATTTTTCTCCACCGTGAGAATAAATCTACAGCGCATGCGCTGTTAAGGGCAGGGGATTGACACATGCGCAGTAAAGGCCCGCCGTCAGCTGTGCGAATGACGTAGCCTCACCGGAAGTGACGGGGTGAGCGAAAATCACGGGTCGCATGAAATTTTACAACACCGGGACTTCTTCCACCATGGGAACCATAGGGCGGGCCATTGCGACGTCAGCAGGGACTGCTCCGCCCATTGCATCCTCCCGGTGGTTTCCCTGGTAACTTGCCCACATAGCGTGAGGATAATAAAAAATGGTGACTGTAGGATGTAGAAGGATGTAGAAGGTGGCTCCTTATTATTCCATTGCATAAGGTGGCTCCTTATCCACTTCATTCAGCTGCAGAAGGTTTTACCCCCCTTCACGATCAGGCCATTTTTTGCGATACGGCACTGCGTTGATTTAACTGACAATTGCGCGGTCGTGCGATGTTATACACAAATAAAATTGATGATCTTTTTTCCCCACAAATAGAGCTTTTTGGTTGGTATTTGATCACCTCTGCGTTTTTTGTTTTGTTTTTTTTTACAAAAAAAACCCGGCAATTTTGAAAAAAATAAAAATAAAATGTATTTTCTGCTATAAATCATTTCCAATAAAAAATGTAAAAATCGAATTTTCTTCATTAATTTAGGTCTATATGTATTCTGTTACATGTTTTTGTTTAAAAAAATCCCAAATAAGCATATATTGATTGAGACTATGGGATAGATTTAGGGACTTTTTATTTTTTTAATCATTTTTACTAGTAACGGCGGTGATCAGCGACTTTTAGCGGAAACTGTACATTTTGAATAAGAAGCCAAGCTATTCCTATATGAAAACCATTTTGGCTCACCCAAATTCCACTTGTTTTATACCCATTGGGCATCCTACTATATAGAAAAGTTCAATTTTACCTGAGCCAATTGATATAACTCAGGAAATATGGCACCAAACTTGGCACCCTGACAGCCATGCATTATAATAAAAATTCCAAATAAGAATCCAAGAAATTCCTATATAAAAAAAAAACATCTTGGCTCAGCCAGATGTGACTGTGTTACTTTGAATGTCATATCCTTCTATGTTAAAAATACAAATGAAACAAACTGTACATATAATTATCCTTTTCATTTGTTTCATAATTTGGAGTTTTGACTGTGGCTCCAAAACTTACTGTATTCAAAATATTAAATGCACATATGATTACATCACAATAATATGCAGAATAGCCTCCAGGTACTGACCAATTTAATATACATGGCCAGATTCATATTTTGGCCACCCCCAGCTTGTGTCCTTACCTCTACTACGGATGTAGGGAAAGGACCCCTGTGCTGCCTAAAGGCTGCAATATAAAATGTCTCTAAAGCCATATACACACTATCAGATTTTCTGAAGATTTTTTCCTTCAGATTTGCCAAAACCATATAATATGAGGTCAAACCTTAGGAGTTTCAATTTGTATGCAATCAGGCAGGTCCTTGCACTAAGTTTTTGGTAAATCTGAAGACAAAAATCAGCAGAAAATCTGATAGTGTATATGGGGCTTTATTGTCAGACAGAGATATTGGTCATGGAGCAGAAGCAAAGTCTATGTAGAATGCATCTTTGTTGTTATTGCTGGTGTTGCATCTTGTTAAAACAATGGCAGTTAGGTGGAGAAGATGAATGCATGGCACCCCTCTATGGAGGGCACGTATAGGCGCGTGCCTACTCTGCCTAATTGGACACTAATGGCAATCATACAGCCAGGGGCATTGCTAGGTCTACAAAAGATCTGGGGCTAGAGCCCATAGCAGCATAGTAAAGAAAGTTATACACTTGGGCGGGCATACACATGTATATACAGTAATATACATGTGTGTGTGTGTGTGTGTGTGTATATATCCCCAGTGAGCCCCCCACTTACATCAGGGTCCTCAGAGAGCCCCCCTTCCATCAGGGTCCCCAGAGAGACCCCACTTACATCAGGGTCCCCAGAGAGCCTCCTCGTAACACCAGAGTCCATAGAGAGCCTCCTCTTTACACCAGAGTCCCCAAAGAGCCTCCCCCTTGCATCAGGGTCTCCAGAGAGATGACAGCGATCATGGATTTGACCCAACTAACCATTTGGAAAAAAAAACAATGTTCTAAAAATGTTCAAATCAAATTCTTCTGGTATTTTACTTTAATGTTGCATTGATAGTAATTAATATGTCTTTTTGTTTCATTTTTCATAGTGTGTGCTGCAGCATACTGTATAAGCAACCTGACTGCATTAAAATAATACATGTAGAAAGTTTAACTGGGCTTTTAATTCTCAGGCAGCTTCCATAATTAAAGTGGATGTACTGTAAACCCTCTCCTATACCCAGTGACGTATGACGTAAACAGCCTCAGATGATACACAGAGATTAAATAAATCTCCCTACATACAGTAAGTTTTACATTTATATCTGCTGCCTTCAGCTTGCTATATTCTTTAAAAAGTACACATCATGTTAGAAAATTTTCTTCCTGTTTCAACAGTGCGGGGGGGGGGAGTCTGGGCATACACTCTATGTGAGCTGAATGGAGGAAAGGCACACACCTCCCCTCCACATAGGCAGAGGAATGAAGAAACATGCAGAGCTGTATTATGAATAGACAAGCTCTCTGCTAATCTATTTCTAAACTCCCTCCCTTGCTCTTCTGTCCCACTGCTTAAGCCCCTTCTCATCTCTTCCCCCACTGTACCTCTCTGCACATCAGACCCACCGTTGTACCTTCCTGCTCATCTGTCCCACCTCTGAACCCCTCTTGCTCATTTTCCCCACTGTTGTACCCTCCTGCTCATCTGCTCCACCGCTGTACCCTCTTCTCATCTATGATATGAGTGATAAGCAGAGTGGTGAAAGCAAGCAGAGATGAGACACAACTACCTGCCCTGGCACACTCATCCTGCTGATTCACCTCTCTTTTCTTGTATGTGATGTCACATACAAGCATCTGGAATGGATGCGCAACGATGAGCTCAGGTCAGGGGCATTTTCGAAAAGCAGTGGGCCTATGTGCAGGATCATAAGGGACACAGTGTGCCGGGGTTCTGTAGTAAGTGACACAAAGGATCAGGAATAACTTCAACAAAGTTCCCAGAAGCCCAACAGTAATTCCACAAACTGTCACCTGATTGGGGTTTTTGCAATCACAGTGAAATCCCATCTTTCTGAGATTGGTAGTGGCAACCAAGTGAGTCATCTTCCTCCAGATGGTGGGCGGGGCTAGCAGGACTGTGATTGGCTTTAGCAGTGGCCAATGACAGTCCTCCTCTCCCTGAAAACAAGGACTGCCTCCTCCTAGCAGAACTGCACTTAATCTCTTCCCCCTCACAAGAGCTGACGATCACAGCTACAGCAAAGTTAGAGATCCCAACAATGTTTCCCATCATTTACAATGTGTGGGGGCACAGCGCCTCCCCCTCAGTGCAGGTGCGGTGTGGGGAATTCTGAAATTGGAATGCATTAGTGTCTCACTGACACTTCCCTGCGCTGCTCTGCTGATGGGGAGGGAGTCGAGTGCTGGCAAAAGAGGCTTAGAGTGACACTTGCGGCACCAGTTTCGGGGGTTGCCTACCCCTGTTCTAAGTCAAGGTTCTCCAAACTTTTCAAAGTAAGGGCCAGTTTACTGTTTTTCAGATTTTGGGGGGACGGACTGTAAGTAAACATGAATGGGAGTGGTCAGAGTAAAAACTCACATAGCACCGCACCTGTAGTCAGTAGGAAGAGAAATAGTGCCCCATCATTTGGGTTAATGGAAGGTATAGCGCCCCATCATTTGTGTCAATGAAAGGTATAGTGCCCCATCATTTGTGTCAATGGAAGGTATAGCGCCCCATCATTTGTGTCAATGGAATGTATAGCGCCCCATTGTTGGTGTCAGAGTTAGGAATAGTACCACATTATTGGTATCAGTGGGAGGAATTATGGCCCACTGTTGGTGTCAGTAGAATAACTAGTGCTCCATCATTGTTGTCAGTGGATGAACTAACGCCCTATATTGTTTTTACTGTGAGGAATAGTGCCTTGTCATTGGTGTCAACGGGAGGAACAGTGGCTCATCCTTGGTATCAGAGGAAGGGATTGTGCTCCATCATTGAATAGTGGGAATGGGGGTCATTTTGCACCACTGTTGGTTGCAGTGGGAGGAATGATGCCTCATCTTTTCTGTCTGTAGAAGGAATGGTACCTTGTATTAGTTGGAAGAATAGTGCTCCAAGAGACAGAGAAAGTAAAGCAGAAGCCTCAGTTTTGACTGGAGACCACTGTTCTAACAGCCAGTGCTGAATATCACCATAAAGTGTCTGTTGAAAATGCTTTAAACGATAAATGGGCCTGTACGGAGAACAAGATAAAACTTATCCTGTGTAAACAATCAAAAGCTTTTATGTGTTGGTACCTTCATATGCCACGAGGCAATAGTAAGTTATTTTTTTCTACCTCCTAACTACTGCAAACTAGTAGATGCAAATTAAGAAAACCCAAAAACCCAACTAACAGAATGTTATGACAGTAAAGCTCTTCCATTTTGAAAAAACATGTACCGTATATATACACACACACTTAGGGGGTTATTTACTATCACGCCGCATGCTAATTAGCGCTAAAATGGCACAATCGCTGTAATTAGCGCTAAAACAGAATTCACTATAGCGCTGGTGCAAGAATATCTCCAAAATCGAATTTACTATAGCTCCCAGAAAACAGATAGCGCCCAAACCCTTAGGCCGCGTACACGCGGGCGGACTGTATGGCCTACTTAGTCCGTCGAAACACATTTCAGCGGACAGTCCGCTCGTGTGTGGGCTTCAGCGGACTTTTTCAGCGTGCAGTCTGGCGTACTAAGTATTTCGGAATTTCCGTAATTCTGTCCGTCATACTTTGGTTTCAGTGGACAATCCGCTCATGAGTAGGCTAGTTTGACGGACTAAGAATGGCGCATGCTCAGAAAGGATTTACACGTTGGAAGGTTGCATTGCTGTGTATTGGACTTCCTATTTCTAGTCCCGTCGTACGTGCTGTACACGTCATCGCGCAAGCTTTCGACGGACTGTTTGTGCATCCGTGTGTGGTCAAGTCCGTTCATTCGAAAGTATGACGGACTGTCCGTCGGATTGTATGACGGACTAAGTAGGCCATACAGGCCGCCCGTGTGTACGCGGCCTTACTCTTGTTAGGACCTGGAGAAATGCACATGGAAATAATGTTTTAGAGCATGATATGACCGCCTAAATGGTACTGAAATATGTGGTATATTTTTTAAAGATGATCTGCTTTTAAAGTGTGTGAAAAAGTGATTTCTACAATGAAATATCTTTAACCACATCAAAACAAGGCACTTACCCCCCTTCCTGTGGTCTAGGGTTGCATACCTGTTGGGGTTCCTTTGTGGGCATCTCTGGTGGTCCTGGATGGGCATCCACGCGGGCTTGTGCTGATAAACAATCGGCACAGAACCTCCTGTCAGGAGAGCCACCGATCGGCTCTCCTCTACTTGCTTCTGTCAGATAAACAGCTCTTCCTGTTTACATTGTGATCAGCTGTGATTGGACACAGCTGATCATGTGGTAAAGAGCCTCCGTCAGAGGCTCTTTACCGAGATCGGTAATGCAGTGTGTCAGACTGGCACACCACACCACTGATCGCCACGCTGGGGCACGCAATCGCGGCTTATCCTGCTAGACGTCATATGATGCCCAGTCAGGATAACTGAACCACTTCCCGGCCACCATTCTATGCTATAGGCCAAGCAGGAAGTAATTAAAAGTATGAGAAAAGATAAATTACCCGTCTCTCAGCAAGGTGCCAGCACAACTGAGCATGCTCAGACATGCAAACTACTCTCATTTTAACTCCCATGGGTTTTTTACCAAGAGTTAGGCCTCATGCACACTGGAGGTTTTTGGATGTTTTTACAGCTGCTGTTTTTGGCTTCAGATGTTTTTTATCACAGAAAATAAACTCACTATCATGTTATCCTATGTGTCCATGCACACATAGGCTATTATCAACAGTTTTTGGCTGTAAAAAAACCCAAAACTAGTGGGTTCTGAGAGGAGTTTTTCAGCTATTTTCAGCTGTAAAAACGCTCTAACATCAACAAAAAAATGATAAACGCCAATAAATGCTCAAAAAAATGGCTCACCAGCCTTTATTAACTTTTTGGATCCATTGAAAAAAGAAAAAAATTCTAAAAAATGCTGCTGATGCGGAAAAAACGCTAATAAACGCTTAAAAACGCTGTTGCAAAAGCGTTGAAAAACTTTGAAAAACTCACTGGAAAGCTACTGGCATTTTTATCACATTATTTTAACATCCAGTGTGCATGAGGCCTTATTGTGGTAAAAGAAAAAGTTGAACATATACAGAGATTGCACAATTAGCCATCTTTACAAAACATATATCAGTCAGGTACAAACAGAACTAAAAAAAAGGACTATCTGAAGACAAATGAAACATACGGTACCTGGTCATGTTCCTACGCAACTTCCGGTCTGGGTGGTTGACGGTCTAGTGCCGGAAGAGGCACATTCTAATGTAAGTAGCCATTTGGCTTGATTTTTATATTTGTGATTTTAATAAACAGTATTGCACTATGGATATCATTTGTTCTCTCTAAATATCCTGCCATCATCACTGAGGAGAAAAAGATTCAATATTCCATCCTTATGTGAGCAAGGACCACCCTGCAAAGCGCAGTTTGACTATCTTTCTTAGGAAGTAAGTCAGACTGATCTGGTAAGCAGATCACTTGTCTATCCACACTTTGGGTGCGCTTGGTCATCTATATATGGTGAAGGATCCTGCACTATCTATCAAACAGGCATCAGTTGGAAGACGGATGTTATGTTTATGAACAATTTTTTGATTGTTTTACTTTTTCTGATTTCCATTGCATTATTTATCACTTTGATGGGACTTTAACATTGTCACTTGATTGAGACAATAATCTACTTTGGGTGTTTTTTTTTTATTCACGATCATTGTTTTGATTAATAATTCACCTATGTGGTTTATTTGATACTATTCGCACTGTTATGGGATTCTAATGGTGTCACTCTATTATCTAGGGTGACAGCTTGTATATAAGACACTATTGATTTGTTTTTATATCTATTGTCATTCGGGTAGTTAGTTCATTTTTTAATGTAGTACAGCGCCCCCTATATACCAGTCACATTCTATAGGAGCAGCACACTCTTTTGAGGGGAGCAGCATTATTAGTTATTCACAAGTGGCACAGAGTTTTCTATCTTTATCTACAATAATAATGGCCACTACCCTAAGGAAAAATAGCAATCATAGTCATAGTCCTAACTGTTAGGCCATATAGATGGGCATATACAATACAGTGCTTCATGAAAGAAAAATAAACGGTGTAAAAGACAAAAACAAAAAATTGGGTAAAGGGTAAATAATGCAATGACTTAGTCTCATGTGTATGGTGTTGTCTAAGAAACAACGTGCCAACATATCCGTGGGCGCACCAAGCGCACCAAGATTCCCATTTTCTGTTAAAGATAGGCATAGTATACATAATGTAATGATGAATACATTCTATAAGTTGTAAATGAATAACCAGCAAATTCTTCTAAGTGGGACTTTGAAAGGGAGCAGCGAGTAACTAGGAGGTCACAAGGAAGTACAAAAGTATAAAGTTTTTATTGTTCAAAGTTAAAAAAGAGGGGGAGGTAAATTTCATGTATAACACATAAAATATGCAGGATGCAGACACATACAATACACAATAATATAATATAATAATATACAATTATAACAGCAATTATTGACAGTCACCATTGATCTGTTGAGAAATAGTGAAAACAACAGATAATTAATTCTCTTCACTGGTGGGAGGTTGCAACAGGGCGTGAATACATCTATAATTAATAAAAGGAAAAGGATGTAAATATCGCAAACTCATACAGGTGGACTACATAGAGTACATGGATGAATAAGCAGAATTACTGGGTGTGAAGCCTGATTTGTGGAAACGTAAAAACTGACCCCAAACTTGCCTGGTAAGTCTATTTTGGACCCTGTACACCTTATGAGTATCGAATAACTGGACCTGGAAAGTGGGACAAAGTCAGAAAAAAACATCCTTAAGTCAATGGAGTCGAACACTGAAGCCAACAAGAACTTGCTATGTAGAGGCAAGCTCAGGCATTTCTCCTATATAAGTGTTTCTTCTGGGAATACTGGTGGTTTTTGCTGCTATATTTTTTTACTCCTAAAAAAAAAAAATTACTTATTACATCCCAGACCCTCATATAATTACATTTTAGTGGGGCAAATGTTCAGCAGTAAGAATTATGCACGCGGTCAGATTCTCTGACAGGAAATGTTGGATGTGAGCTTCTTGTCGGAAAGTCCAACCGTGTGTATGCTCCATTGAACATTTGCTGTCGGACCTTCCACCAACAAATGTTTGATAGCAGGTTCTCAAATTTTTGCTGTCGGAAAGTCCGATCGTGTGTACACAAGTCCGTTCCACAAAAGTTCATGTATGCTCGGAATCAAGCAGAAGGAGCCGCACTGGCTATTGAACTTCCTTTTTCTTGGCTCATCGTACATCTTATACGTCACCGCATTCCCACGTTCGTAATTTTTGGCCAACATTTGTGTGTCGGTGTGTATGCAAGACAAGTTTGTGTCAACAACCTTCGAACAAAAATCCACGGTTTTGTTGGTGGAAAGTCCGATCATGTGTACGCTGCATAAGAGATACTGTGCAAACTTTTGAAAGATTTGCATATGATCTATGGAAAGAAAACATAATTATGTTGAGTTTGTCAACCTAACGAAATTAATGTAATGACATTTTAGTTGAAATTACTTTTAGTTGAAATGAAATGAAGGTTAGGTACAATATAAGCAATCATATCACAATGAACCCTCAGCTCTATCTGTCCTAGAATACTTTGTTTCATAATATTGCTAGATGCCATAGGAAAGTTGATTTGTGCTTTCTTACCTCAGGAGTCATTTTTTTTTAAATCAGTCTATGAACTCATATTAGTATACTGTAATAAAAACCAAAAATATTCACGCTAATGAATGATAGCGTTAATAATAGCAACCTAGCTGCTGACACAAATCTCCTGGCAAAAAGACAAAATAACATAAATCACAAAGTGCAGCGCTAAGAATTAAAAAATCCCAATGTTGAGAAAATATTACATCTCAATAAAAACAATCCAATAGGTGTAGGTCCACATTTATGCCCTGTACACACGGTCGGAAATTCAGACGGAAAAGATCCGATTGGATTATATTGTCAGAAAATCCGATCGTGTGTGGGCTCTATAGGACTTTTTCCAACTGAAAAAATTTGAGAGCAGGATCTAAAATTTTCTGACAAAAAAATCGTATCTGACATTTTCTGATTGTTTGTAGAGAATTCCGACAAACAAAGTGCCACACATGCTCAGATCAAATTACGAGACCAAAGCAATTGGCTACTAGCCTCTACGTAGTCCCATCGTACTCAACGAACGTCACCATGTTCCGAACGATCGGATTTTCCTACAACTTTGTCCGACCATGTGTATGCAATACCAGTTTCGGACAAAATCCATCGGAAAAAATCTAACGGATTTTGTGGTCAGAATGTCCGACCGTGTGTACAAGGCAAAATGAAAGTGCTGGGAAGAATCTGTCACCAAGAAGGGAAGGTTCACACTGACTCTTATGCCACGTACACACAACCAGACTTTCCGCCAGACTAGGTCCAACGGTCTTCCCAACAGACTTTCGGGGGAGTTCCAACGGACTTTCCAAACGAATGGACTTGGCCACACACGAACGGACTAAGTCCATTCGTTTTGAATGTGATGACGTAAACGGAACTAAACAAGGAAGTTCAATAGCCAGTAGCCAATAGCTTCCCTTGCGTCGTATTTGGTCCGTCGGACCAGCACACAGACGAACAGTTTTCCCGATTTTAGTCTGTCGAAATTGAGTGAGTTGGATAGATTTGAAACATGTTCTATTTCTAGGTCCGTCTGATTTTTTTTTTCGAAAAACTATCAGACTAGCCCACACACAATCGGATTGTCCAACAGACTAATCCCTTTGGACCTAGTCTGCTGGAAAGTCTGGTCGTTTGTACGCGGTAATACCCCAATGAGTAGACTACCTAATCAAAAGCAGTCAAACACGCTTGAAAATCTCTTCCACTTAGATTTCACCATACACAAGGTTGGACTTGATGGACTCATGTCTTTTTTCGACCTCACCTACTATGTAACTATGTAAGATAGATTGCATGAACACCAATAGGATCCTCATTATTCATTATATAATTTATATGTATGACAAAACACTGACAAATGTCATTAAAGAATGTTTGCCCGTTGGAAGAAATCACTGGTGCCAGCATTAGCCAACAAAAAAAGAACAGCCTTTTGGCAAAGAGGATAATTTCCTGAAATCAGTCAAATGTGGAGGCAGCGTCAATCAAATATATTCCAGCTGTCTTTTTTTCTATTGTAGTTTGCAGAATGAAAGCAAATTACTATTTTTTTTTTTTTTTTATAAAAACGTTTCATGCCTTTTACCTTTTGAAGGGCTAAATTCACCATTTGGAACACCCTTATTTAGGTTTTTCTCCCCCTCAGCTAATGTCACATTTAAAATCAGATAAGCGATATATGAATGAATAAACTACAAGTCTTGCTGCCACTGTAGTCAATGGGCTACGAGTGCAGTAATCAGCGCACTCGTTGTCCATTGATGCTTCCGCTTGAATTCTAACTGAAAGACTGCACAGAGCTACGTTCACAGAGCTGGAGAAAGTGTTTGCAGGAACCTGACATTGCACCCACAACCCATTGATCACGGGTATAATAATGTAGAAAAAATATTAAATGCACATTTTTTTTCCTGCAAAATATATATTATTATATTTTCTCCTGAATTGTGAATGTAGCCTTTAAGCAAGGCAAAAACTTTATCCCCACCCCAAGAAAAAAAAATCTATGTTTTCCTTCTTTTTATATCAGCTTAGCCTCATACACTAGTTCTCCTTATATAGTACCACTCCCCCTTGGACTTTACTCACTGTACCCTCCCCTCTTAGCTCTTCATATTAACCCATGCATTGTCTCCCCTAAACACACTGTCATGCCCGGCCCTGCACTACTTTTTCTTTTCTGTCTTTTCTGTTCCGGGCCTCACTTGACCAGTGTAGTTCAGAGGTACCCAACCTGCCTCTTACTGCTATACCACTTGTACTCCAACATCCCCATTTCTTACCCTTCTAAAATGATGAGACCACACCTTAATTTTGGAGTATAAATGGCCATAGCAGCCTATTTATTATCCACACCATATAAATAACTCCACATCCACAACAGTAACAGCTGGTGATACCTGAATTGAAGACTGTTATTAAAGGTATGTTTAATACTATAATCTGCAATGGTTACCGGGCTGCTGTCAAACTGCACTGAGCCATAGACCTCTGTTAGTAGCTATGGGTTTGGTGCGCTTTCATAAAGTGCACAAGACCTGCAAGATATAATAGAATTCTATGGCAAAGTGCAGCTAACCCCAAGAAAAGCCAGAGGTGCACTGCTCTGGGTAGACCACAGCACATCAGTATGAAAGCAGCCTTAGGCCCCTTTCACATGATTGGTCCGACCCAATCAGACCCTCCATTCACCTCTATGGAGCGGAAAATGTAAACAGACTTTTGTCCGTTTACATCTGCATACCTTCAATCCGATCCGCTAAAGGAAAAAACAAAAGGGGATCTGTCCCCTTCCATCTGGGCGGATCGGAGGGCCCATAGAGTAGAGTGGGCTGTGTCCGCTCTGCATATGCGGAGTGTACATGGACCTGTCATCCACCCACTCCACTCATTGTGGCCCGCGCCTGGGTACCAAGTCATTTAATTGGCCCTTGCTCTTCAAAAGGTTGGCCATCTCTGGTGTACATCATACTTCCCAACTTTCTGAGATGGGAATGCGGGACACCTATTAGCAAAAGTATGTAGGCATAGGACACACACCCTGCCACGCCCCTTTAAAGGAGAATTGTTAAAAAAATATTTGGTTAAACCCACTAAGTGCTTTTTTTTATCACTACTACTCTTTTAGATTGGCTTTTGGAATTTACAACTGCAGCAATTTAGACATTGGATGCAAGGTTTAGCGCTGGGAAACACTTTTATGATATATATATATATATATATATATATATATATATATATATATATATATATATATATATATATATATATATATATATATATATATATGCATTTTCTATACAACTTTATAGATCAGACCAAAATGAGGGACAAATGAGGAGGAAAGAGGGACAGAGGGACTTTGTTTCACATCAGGGACAGTACCTCCAAATCAGGGACAGTTGGGAGGTATGGACTGTACATAAATAGCAGTTTCAATATCTCTGCCTTCACAGGAGTAAGTTTACAAATGTACAAGGTATCTTTATGCTGCACTTGTCTGTATTTTTCTATCGAAATAGCAGTAGTACATTGAACAACACTTAAAGAGAGAGTTAGGTCTCCAATGATTTAAAACTGTCCGTTCCCTGCAATAGAAGAAAGAATATACTCTCCTCTCTGGCAGGCTATCTCTCCTACCTCCCCTGTGTTCTACTGAGGCTGCTGCAGTCCTGATCTACAACATGGTGGCAAGGGACAGATATTGTTATTATGGCTGTTGTTGCTTTTCACTCTGAAAAAATGTTAAGGCTGTGATCAATCACCGTTCTACTGAATTGGAATCCAATAACAGAACTTTACTTTAGAATTCAATGGAACAGTAAAAAATAAATAAATGCCTGTTTAGGGCTATAGTAAATCAGCCTTTTACTGTTCAATATTGTCATCATAGATTTTGTTCATTGACAGCCTACATACCATACATTAACTCTTCACTGGTTTGTATTCATATTTTGTAATTATATAAAAATTAGACATGTGCATTTGTTTTCGTCCGAATGCATTTTCGTCTGAATTTCAGGTATTTTCGAACATGCAGAATCTGAAAACAGAAAGATCTGACATAAACAAATGCTTTATTTTCATTTTTGTTGCGACAACAGTTCGATATAGATAGGAGATTGGACATGACGCTGACAATAGTGATCTGTGTCCATCGAACCTCTGGTCGAATGTGCCTAACCTTAACTCTATTAGTCCAAGAATATTCGACATAGAGAGAAAAGATTCGACATAGAAAAGATTTGACATAGAGAGAAAAGATTCGACATAGAGAGAAAAGATTGGACATTATAGAGACAATAGCAAAAAGGTCAAATGTGCCTAACCTAACTCTATTAGTTCAAGATTATTCGACATAGAGAGAAAAGATTTGACATGAAGATTAGACAAAGCAGTCGCCGCGAGTGGACATTCATGGTCAAATGATCCGCCCATAGGCTATAGAAGAATTCTAATGTTGGTTGACTAGTAATAATAATTAATAAATATAATTATTACTAGTGTCATACAACATTATAATTCTACTATAGCTTGTAGGCGGAACATTCGACCGGAAATGTACGATTGCGGCGTCGTACAGTTTAGCTGCTCCGTCGAATCTTCTTAGAACATTCGACAGACACCATAAGCCTTCAATGACAGATTCGACCTTAATTATTTTGGATTTTCAGATGAATGCATTTTTTAACGAAACAAAATAAATAAAACTAATTTCGGGACTAACTAAATAAATGTATTTTTCGGACGAAAACAAAATTCTAAAATGAAATATTTTAGTGTGCACATGTCTAATAAAATTTTTAATTCAGCCTGTTTACTAAATGTAAGGTTATCAGTAGCTGATCATGAAATGCCAAGCTGCTGCTAACAAAGCAAGCAGAATATTGGCATGCATTAAAAAGGGGATTAACTCCAGAGATAAAACGATAATTCTCCCGCTCTACAAGACTCTGGTCCAGCCGCACCTGGAGTATGCTGTCCAGTCATGGGCACCAGTCCTCAGGAAGGATGTACTGGAAATGGAGCGAGTACAAAGAAGGGCAACAAAGCTAATAAAGGTTAGGGAGGATATTAGTTATGAGAAAAGGTTACAGGCACTGAACTTATTCTCTCTGGAGAAGAGACGCTTGAGAGGCGATATGATTTCAATTTACAAATACCGTACTGGTGACCCCACAGTAGGGATAAAACTTTTTCGCCAAAGGGAGTTTAACAAGACATGTGACCACTCATTAAAATTAAAATTAGAAGAAAAGAGGTTTACCTTAAATTTACTGTAAGAGCGGCAAGGATGTGGAATTCCCTTCCACAGGCGGTGGTCTCAGCGGGGAACATCAAGTTTCAAGAAACTATTAGATAAGCACCTGAACGACCACAACATACGGGGATATTCAATGCAATACTGACATATAATCACACACATAGGTTGGACTTGATGGACTTGTGTCTTTTTTAAATCTCACCTACTATGTAACTATGTAAGAAGTATTTTGATTATTTGCACAAAAATTTCTTGTGACTGAAAATTAAATTTTTTCTAACTTCCACTACAACAAACTGTATACATTTTTGTCATTTTATATAGGTTATGTTTTGATGATATACCTACTGAGAATATCTTAAAGAAAATTATTTAAAAAAAATGTTTTTGGTATAATTTTTACATACATTCACCAGTTAAAATGTTACTAAACAGTAAAATTAGTCTATATATGCAGTAAAGTGTGCTTGTTATACTTACTGGGGAACCTAAGGGGTTAATCCTCTGCATTGTGTAAAAAGACTGTTTGATCCTGTCTTCTCTGACCCTTCCCTTCTTTTACTATGCCCAATCCATCTGCTGACAGTACACAGCCTTGGGGAAACTCTGCACATGCTCAGTTTGGTGCATATTGCTAAAGAGTTTTTTTTTTGGAGGGTGCATGTGATCAGCAGAGGGCAGACAGAGGGTCAGGGGTCATACAGCCTCATAGGACAATCAGAGGAGAATGAAAACTCCTACAAGCTTTAACCAGTGCTCAGCCAGACACTGATAGAAGTCACAAGACTGCTATATACTGCTGATGAAAAAAGGTATTTAGCCATTTATATTTACTAAAATAATAGCATTTCCATGTTCTGACTTCTGTGTACTGTGGGAGACCAGCTACTGTACAGTGAATGCAGGGCCCTGGGTTTAGTAAGACTTTTTAAAGAGATATCCAAAGCCAAGACACAAGGTGCCTAGCACATTTCATATACAAGATGTAGGCTTTATTATAAAAGGCAGTGTAACGCATAAAGAAAGTTTGCAAAATGCAAAATGCTCCATTGGAGATTACTGGAAATAAGGTGTAACTTTCACATGTAATGTTTGATATAAATGTAGATTTACATCATCATGATATAGGCTTTTTCCTTCAGTAAATTGGTCAAATTGCCATGCTACAACACAGTGCAGTGTTTGATGTTCACTGACCTCAAAGAAAATAATGTTTAATGATTTATTTTTTGCTGTAGTAAGCTCATTCATTCATATGCAGGGAGCCAATGGCATGGAAATTACATTCACCCCTACTATTAAGACCAACTAATCATATTCCCAAACCTAATTTATATAAATATGCTTATTGACCGTTATGTGCTGTATATTTACTTCCAGACCAGCAGCATACCTGTACCCGTATGCTGCTGGATTTTCGGTGGTTATACCAGGGTGATGCCTACAGCTTCAGGCATAATCCCAGTATCATTTTATAGAGCCGCCGGACGGCTGTCTTGTAAAAGCAATCCTAGCAGCTAACTAGCCGCTGGATTGCTTTTAAAAGCAGTTGAAGGGAAGTTTTCCCCTGTCTCGACGCCTTCCATGGCTTTCTCAGATTCTCCTGTCCCACCGGGAGACCCGAGCTACAAGTCGGAGTATCTGTTGGCTGGTTGGAGAGCCAAACAAAGCCCAGGTTGGCTTTGATTGGCTCTCGGCTATGGTTACCAGGAAGTGATGACCTGACATCACTTCGGGTTTACCCGGGTGTCAACGGCGCAATTTAAAAAAAAATTTAAAGCATTTGAAAACACAGATCTTGGCATTTTGAGTGCTTTTAAGGGCAGAGGAGGGATTTGGGGTCTTATAGACCCCAGATATCTCCATAAAGGGTATCTCTCCCTTGCCTATTGTTGTCACAAGGATGTTTTCATTCCTTATGACAGCAATACAAGTGATAAAAAGAAGAAAAAAAGCAACAGTGTTATGTAGTGCCCACCCCATTTAGGTGGGTGTTTAATACGTTTTTTGTAAATAGTGAGAGGGTAATTTAGCCAGGGCCTTGCACTTTTCTAGGCCTGGTTGTGAGGGGGGGTGTGGCCACCTACACTCTGGCTCAAGGAAGTCCACTCAGCCTTTCAGTGAAATGTTCTGGAAGGGTGTCAGGATTTGGGACTGGAGTGGCAGGCAGCTTATGTGGAGAGCTCTGGACCAATCATTAATTTGTGTTGGCAGGGGCAGGACTCGCATATAAGCTGGGGGTCGCATGCTTCCTGGAAAAGGAGGGGGAGGAGAAGGAGAGAACCCAAGATGTAGAGTGCAGCAGGAGCAGGCTTGAAGGCCTGGGGGTTCAGAGACCCCAATGCTGGATAGCAGGAGCGGGTTTGAAGGCCTGGGGGTTCAGAGACCCCAGAGCTGGATAACCCAATCAGTCATCTCTATGTAGTGCAGAGGAGAAACCGGGTGTCCCAGCCGGGGATGCGCCGGACCATGCGGAGGAGGAAGTAGGTGTAAAGTGGACGGAGGAAACTGGGATCGACCTTCTGTGGGGAACATGGACTGTCAATGGGAGTGAGCAAAGGGAGTGCAACCCAGTGGTGCTTATCCGTAAACTTGCAATGTGTCCAAGGACCTAGTGAGAGACACTTTCCAGAACTGACATTGGGTGGATTTCCAAGAGTCAAGGAATTAGGCGGTGAGGCCTTGGGACTATGGAATCTAAAACCCACAGTATTATTCAGAGTAATGCTGGTCAGTTCACAAAAGGGAAGTACACAGGATCAGAGTCGGGAACCAGAATTATTAGAGGCAACTCGTATCCTCTACTCAAATGTAACGTCCACTTAAGCTCAAGAATAAAGCTTTATAAAAGATAAAGACTGTCTGCTGTTTGTGGATCTTTGCATGGGAAGGAAGAACAACTTTGCAGCTCCCAAGGGAGTAGTGTGCTACAGTAAAAAAATAAATAAATTATTAATTAAAAAAAAAACATTTGAAGCGTCCCCTCCTCAAAGGAGAACATGTGCGTCGGTCCTGTACATGCGCAAATAGCGACCATCCCACACATGTGACTCCTCACCGCAAACATCAGATCATGGGCAGTAATTCTAGCACTAGACCTCCTCTGTAAATCTAAAGTAGTAACCTGTAAAGGCTTTTAAAGTGTCGTCTATGGATAATAAAATTTACAAATTTTGTCGCTGTTGGACGAACATGCGCAATTTTAACACGTGACATGTTTGGTATCTATTTACTCAGTGTAACATCCTCTTTTATATTTTGCAAAAAATTGTGGAATGTTCCTGGTCTGCAGTGGTCAGGGCCTAGCAAAAGTGGTCTACAGAAGGAAAACTGGTGACAGAGTTATAGGTGGCCAAGGCTCCTTGATGCACATGGGGAGCGAATGCTGGTCCATGTAGTCTGATCCAATAGAAGAGCTACTGTAGCTCAAATTGCTGAAAAAGTAAGGTCCCTTTCACTTCTTCTAGACGCCCCGAATTTTTCAGAGTCCTATGCCATGCACTGCGGCTCCCACCCACATGCACGGGAGTGACGTCATCAAGGCTCCAGCCACTCACACAGCTGGAGTCCGCAAACCCGGAAGAAAGACCAGGTGAACATGGAAGTGACTTCAGTGGTGACAGCATGCCACTGAAGGGCTTTGGTCTAAGGCAAGTTTCAAATAATGTGCTAGTATGCTATACATACCAGCCCATTATGGCTTTACCATGCAGGATTAAAAAAAAGCAAAAAGCAGCGGTTTACTAGTGCTTTAATGCTGTTTCCGATAGAAATGTGTCTGAATGGTGCATCGCAGTTTGTTGTGTATGGGTCAGACCGTGTTGACCCAGGTCAACAGCTGGTGTAGGGGGCCTCTTCTATTGCAAACCTTGGTCTTCACTTACAGGTGCAACTGAGGTTGTATAGATCTATAAAAGAGAGTTCCCATAGGGTGGTAACGTTTGATAAAAGGTTTATTAACCGCTTCAGCCCCAGAAGATGTTACCCCCTTCCTTACCAGAGCATTTTTTGCGATTCGGCACTGCGTTGTTTGAACTGACAATTGCGCAGTCGTTCGACGTGGCTCCCAAACAAAATTCACGTCCTTTTTTTCCCGCACAAATAGAGATTTCTTTTGGTGGTATTTGATCACCCCTGTGGTTTTATTTTTTACGCTATAAACAAAAAAAGAGTGTAAATTTTGAAAAAAAAGCATTATTTTTTATATTTTGCTATAATAAATATCCCCCAAAAATATATAAAAAAACATTATTTTTTCCTCAGTTTAGGCCGATATGTATTCTTCACCATATTTTTGGCAAATAAGCAATAAGCGTTATTGATTAGTTTGCGCAAAAGTTATAGCGAAATAAAAGAAAAAACAAAAAAACGAAATAGGGGATAGTTTTATGGAATTTTTATTAATATTTTTTTTTTAACTAGTAATGGCGGTGATCAGCGATTTTTATTGTGACTGCGACATTATGGCGGACATTTTTGACATATTTTTGGTACCATTGTCATTTATACAGCAATCAGTGCTATACAAATGCACTGATTCCTGTGTAAATGACACTGGCAGTGAAGGGGGTAAGGGTTAAGTGTGTCCTGGGGCATGTTTCTAACTGTGGGGGGCGTGGCTACATGTGACATGTCACTGATCTCTGCTCCCGATCACAGGTAGCAGAGATCAGTGACACTGTCACTAGGCAGAATGGGAAGATGCTTGTTTACATTAGCATCTCCCAGTTCTTCCTCCCCTTGAGACGATTGCGGGTATCCCCGCGGCGATCGAGTCCATGGGACCTGCGACCCGACTCACCGAGGTCTCGGCCGGCGCAGCGGCAAATTTAAAGGGATGTACTTGCATGCCCATTTGCCTGTCCGTTCCATTCTGCCGACGTGCATCGGCGTGCGCCGGTCGGGAACCAGTTAAAGGCTGAAAGCAGTGTTACTTATATTTAAAATAGTGTACGGTGTATATCATCCACGAGTAGCAAACTCGTATGTCTGTTGACATCACTTCTGGTATGCCTCAACTCATGTCCTATGCGTTATGTCACGAACATGTGACTTCTTCAGGGAATAGCGGCGGGCATAGCTGTTGTCCTTATATAGCGCAATGTAATTGAATAGGGCGGCGGCCATTTTCTACTAGACTAATGTATTGTTTGTCATCGCCATTTTGTCTGTGTCTACCCCATTTTGTTTATGGCATACCATATAGCGGAAGTGAAGTCAGCAGACATACGAGTTTGCTACTCGCATTCAAAGTGTAATGCAACATATAAAACTATAACAACTGTGAAATGAGTGAGTTTTCTGCTCTTAGCACAAATACAAAGTTAAACAGTTCACTGGATTATTGCATGTACTACCTAGAATTTTTTTCCAATTAAACTGAATGCAGAACATTTTATATTTTTTTTAAATAAATGCAGTCATTCCCCCAGAGGAGCAGCTGAATTATTTTGTGATTTCTCTGCACACCTGAACATGACACACCTCACTCACCGACGTATTTCAAAAAATTTATTAGGCCAAGCATAGCATAAAAGAAGAGATAGTGTACTTATACAAATAACCACTTAAGCCCCGGACCATTTGGCTGGCCAAAGACCAGAGCACATTTTGAGATTCGGCACTGCTTTTCTTTAACTGACAATTGCGCGGTCGTGTGACTTGGCTCCCAAACAAAATTGACGTCATTTTTTTCCCACAAATAGAGCTTCCTTTTGGTTGTATTTGATCACCTCTGCATTTTTATTTTTTTGCACTATAAACAAAAAATACATAATATTATAGATGGCTGCCCCACACACTGGAGACACTCCATTAATGAGCATAGCCAAGTGGTCTACTTAAAGATGGCCACTGCACTTCTGTATGAATGAATATTCAGTTTGACCCTGTCCACACTGCAGAAGGATACAGTTAAGCCCTATACACACTATCAGATTTTCTGCTGATTTTTTCCTTCAGATTTACCAAAACCATGTAGTGCAAGGGCCTACCTGATTGCATACAAATTGAAACTCCTAAGGTTTGACCTCATATTATATGGTTTTGGTAAATCTGAAGGAAAAAATCAGCAGAAAATCTGATAGTGTGTATGGGGCTTAATACAGCAGCAACAAAGGAAGAAGTTACACAGCAGTTATCGACTATAGTTTAGGTTATATAAACTTTCAACACAATATAAAATAAAACAATATAAAATCTTGATAACAATCGTATGTATGTGTGTATTTCTTTTAAATAACATAATTATCTATGTACATTTGGAAAGCCATATATCCTTTAAAATGTGTAGGTTTTGATTTCTACAGTGCTACACAATTGTTCTGTGTAACAGCTTCTTCTCACAATACAAGCCTGTGAATCTCCTGAACCAGTGAAAATAATGTCAGAGAATAAGATGGCACCAACTTTCAATTTACTGTGTCTTAAAATCCAAAAGAAGCTCAGTTTAGGATTCTTCTCAACATTAAAGTTTTTTTCAAACATAGACTAAATACAATAACTGAAGGCATTCCAGTGGAATAACAAATGTGACAGTGCTTCCAGTTTAATCATATCTGGCATTAGAATTAGAATGTTTCTAGCTCTCTAAGAGCCGGTTCACACGGGCAAATTGTCAGACGACTTAGCCTCCTGACAAGTTGCGTCCCGTTCTGTACTATAGAACCATTCTAATAGGAGCTACTCAAGTCGCTTCGACTTAGAAAAAGGTTCCTGTACTACTTTTGCGGCGACTTCAGGCGACTTGCATTGACTTCTATACAGAAGTAATTTTGCAAGCCGCAGCTGAAGTCGTGTGCGGGTCGCCTGAGGCAGTCGCGCTGCAAGTCGCGTTGCCTCACTGTCAACCGGCTCTTACAGGTCATTTTGATTACTCTTTTGTAAACATTCCTTTCTGTTAATACCAGCGGGCAGACCGGAAAAAAAAGGACAGATTCCTCTATCCACACAAACAAGGTGAATGGAGAAATCCCCCCACAAGACATTATTTTCTGACAGCCGCTCCTGCTACTGTAAAAACTGATCAGCTCCTGCAGCCTATTGACTGTAGCTGCTGATCAAGAAAAGTTTTCCAACTTGTCTGTTCAACAGAAGTCCACTGTTGCCTCTTAATATCATCATGCTGACATCATCACCCTGTGTTGTTTCTGAAAGCAGAGCGGATCCCACTGTTGGGCATCCAATAGAAAGTGTACACATCATCCAGGCAGTGAGAAGGACACTGCTTCTCTGCAATGAAGATGGAGGATTTGATGCATCATATGTTCACCAAATTAAGATTTTATTTTGTAACTCGGCAGTTAGGGGGTCTAAAGGTGGGAGGGGGGATTAATGCCCAGAGTTTAGCTTTATAATTAGAATAGTTTAGTTTGTATTTAGCCTTTGCTCTAATAATGTTTAGAACTGTCTTGGTAAAATGGGATCTTCTGATTTTTAACCATTTCAGCTACGGAAGATTTACCCCCTTCGTGGCCAGACCATTTTTTGCGACACTGCATTACTTTAACTGACAATTGCGTGGTCGTGTGACACTGTACCCAAATAAAATGTATGTCCTTTTTTCCCCACAAATAGAGCTTTCCTTTGGTGGTATTTGATCACCTCTGCATTTTTATTTTTTGCGCTATAAACAAAAAGAACACAGACAATTTTGAAAAAAAAAATAAGAATAATTTTTTATTTTCTGTTATAAAACATATCCAATAAAATGTGGCCAATATGTGTTCTGCTACATATTTTTGATAAAAATATCCCAACAAGCGCATATTGATTGGTTTGCATAAAAATTATAGCATCTACAAACTATAGGATATATTTATGGATTTTTTATTAATTTATTCTTTTTTTTTACTAGTAATGGCGTTAGAGCTTACACATGGTCCCCACATGACAGTTGCGATTGGCCAGACAGGACCTAGAACTGTTTGCATGCACCCCCATATCCAGAGACAGCGGGTATTTTTAACAGATGACCAGAGTGGTGCAAGAGTCTGGCAAAGGTATCAGCAAGAATGGAGGGTAGGTGGTTTTTTAAGAGAACCATTTTTATAGGTCACAAACAGACCTGGAGACAAGACTCAACTCTAAAGTGGAACTTTATCCATAATAACTTGATACAAAATAATGTTCTTTAGGAAGGAACATACATTTCACATTAATCATTATGCTTCCAAAATTAGTGTGTGCTGTAAATTGCCCCAGGCATTGCTCCTGTTTCTTCTTGCAGGAGGCTGCCATTTTGCTGAAGCCCAGAGTCTATGAGCAGAAGTAAATCATAAAGCGGAACTAAACACAACAGGTTCAAAAAAGTTACATTCCCGGAATGCTAACTCACGTTTGCTTGTTTCCTCAGCTAAACTGTCAAATCTTCAAATAACTGACCCCATGTGCAGCACCATGGCAGTTGCAGATCAATCAGAAGCAGCTTCCTTGGCTGTAAAGGATATGAGGATTTCATTCTGCTTTAAAGCTGTCAGCAGATCGGACTCTACAAATTTGTCAGTGCCTAGAAATGTAGAGCCACTGATGTGCAGAGCAGGGTGAAATAGTGTATTACTGGATTTAAAATAGTATAGGCAGGGCTCGAGTCCTGCGGGAACACGTGGGAACGGCGTCCCTGCACTTTTTTCACAGCAGGAACGCCGTTCCCTTTGCAGGACTAGAGCCGCCCGAGGCTCTAGCACAGGCATCACTAAATGGCGGACCGCGGGCCAAGTCCGGACCACGTCAATGATCTGTGCGGCCCTGCAGCGGTCACGCCATTTAAGATTTGCTTTTTTGTCTTAAGCTTCCGCTGCCTGCTAACTCTGTTGTCTTCACAGAGCTGACATCGGAAGAGCAGCACAGTGATGCACGGAGGGCAGGGGCTGGCCCAGTTAACTGATTGGTTGCTAGAATCGCTCTGCATTCTATCAACCAATCAGTTAACTGGGGCAGGTCCCGCCCTCTGTCCATCCCTTTGCTGCACTTCCGATGTCAGCTCTGTGCCTTCGATGTCATCTGCTGTGTCCTGTGTAAGGTAAGACAGGGAAGAGGGCACTGTTATGAAGGACGGAGGGGGAAAGTATCAGAAACTGAAAGGAATGAGGAGGGGTGATATAAAAGGGAGGCAGGGCAGGAATGTGAAGGGGGGTTCTATAAAGGGGGTGAGGACAGGAATGTAAAGGGGGTGCCATAAAGGGGGTGAGGAAAGGAATGTGAAGGGGGGTTCTATTAAGGAGGTGAAGACAGGAATGTGAAGACGGGTGCTATAAAGGGGCTGAGGACAGGTTTAAATTTTAAAACTGGCTACTTGGTCATCTCCTGTAGTATGTCGCATTCGCAATCTGGTCATCTCCTGTATTATGTCGCATTCACAGTCTGGTCATCTCCTGTAGTATGTTGCATTCGCAGTCTGGTCATCTCCTATAGTATGTTGCATTCGCAGTCTGGTCATCTCCTGTAGCATGTCGCATTTGCGGTCACTGTATTTTCTGTGAAATATATATGCATATGAGCGTATTATTTTTAATTTTTTTTTGGTTGGGGAGTGGATCTTGGGTGGGAGTTCCCACACTTTTTTCCCCAGGGCTTGACCCCTGGACAAGTCTATTTTGGGAGGTAGCTAAGCTAGCTAATCTTTCAGTTTATCAACTACTAGGCATACCAATCATCACAATCTATTACTTGTCAGGTATTCATGCCAATGGAGGACAAGGTGTCCAAAGTCAGAGTTGCGGTGGTCACAGACTGAAGACCTTCGAAAATGCAACAAAGAGCCTCAGCTATGCTGCAAAAACTCAGCAAAACAGGGAAGTCCTATCTTTACTTTCAAGAAGGAATGCAAGACTAGTCAACTTCTGTCAGATATCTCCCAGTCAGGTCTGCCAGCCCTTTAGGTTTGGATTTCCAAGAACTTCCTGCCAGACGGCATAGGGTACAAAGCCATTGGATGTCAAGGAATAGTGTCCAAACCAACAAGCCATTCAAGGGATCTGCAACAAATAAGGCTATCAGGATACTGATCTGACAGTAATCTTGGTGGCTTCCCAGAGGTGGAAGCAGTGCAACTACTGACATCCAGCTGGGTCTGCATATTAGCCAATATGTCTATTGAAGAAACCTAATAGTATCCAGGATCCGCAGTCGTTCACTGGTGATGAGGACAATAATTGCCCGGTGGCCAGTAGGCCATGATATCCACGGGTACAGTCTTAAATCTGAGAACCTCCTATTCTCCTTCCTGAGATCCAACACCTCATACAGTGTGACCAACGGTATCTTCAAATTCAGACAAGTTTTATACCTAGATGCTGGCGACCATGAAGTGAAGGCTCAACTGGAGGTCTCACCTTTAGTGTTTGAAATCCTATGGAGGTCAGGGTGCCTCCAAACTTCAAGTACATTAGATCATAGGAACCCCTGCAGAATTTTAAGGATGGAATCCTCTGTTCCCTGCTGTAAGGATTGAATTGTATACAATAAGCCTAGAGACTGCATTAAAGGATAGATGAGGCTTGGGCATGTCCTTACTCTCTGGGATCCAGTAACTGTTGCATATCTCGGCAAACCAATTCCAAAAGGCCTAGGCAGATTGTTCTTTTCCCCCCTGGGGTCTTCCAAATACTGTGGGACACATTGTCTCACTCTTCAGTCAGAGGGATAAGACATCCTCAAAACGGCCAGTAACATGGGAGAAGTATTTTGTATGGCTAATAGGTCTAGAAGGATCTCAGATATCAGATATGTCAAGCCATAAATGATCTTGTTGCTGAAATTATCAGGCAAAATGGCTCTAGTCTCTTCCTCAGCACTATACAGAGGTCTGCATCTTTGCATCTGCGTTAGAACATCATCCTTCTGGCATATCCAAACTAAAGTGTTTGAAGTACCAGAAGCATTGGAAGCAGATCAAAGGTTGAAGAGAGACATAGAATTCGCCCTTATTCAAGGAGCAAACAATAGGCTCTTCAGGTCTAACTGCATCATAAGAATACAATCTCTGTCCATTAAAGACAATCGCAGTTGTGCGGATCAAGTTAGCCAAGAGGCTTAGGACAAATCCATTAATTGAGGGCAGAGACCGATTTTCCAGACAGATTGCGCATCCATGGACGGAAATCACAAAGGAGCCCCCCCAGAACTAATATGTAAACTACAACCTGGTCTACATTCAACACGTTGGTTGCCCATTTTAAAGTGGACCCAGTGGCCTTAGCTACAATACATTTCAGTCGTATATGCTGTCATGCTGTGTCAGGAAAGAGGAAAATTTTATGCTTACCTGACGGTATATTTTCTTTCCTGATGTCATGCTTTGTCCCTCCCGAAAAGGGCTTCACAGTGATACTAAGTTACGAAAATGCTGCCCGCAATGAGGAGACTTACTTATATAGTATAACCGGTCCTGGAATAGGACAGGGGGTGGAGCCTACCCATACGTATATGCTGTCATGCTTTGCATCAGGAAAGGAAAATTATCGTCACGCAAGTATACAATTTTCCTCTTTCTGAAGCTTCACAATTGAAGCCTATGGAACCAAAAAAGCACTGTTTTGCATGTAAAAAAGTCACTGACCCTTTCCAAAAACACAGCGTCTGTAAAAAAGCATTGATGTAAACGTGTCCCATAGGAAAACTTAAAGCAAGCAGAGGTCCTTCCATTTTTTTTTAAAGTCAGCAGCTACAAATACTGCAGCTGTTGACTTTTAAAATATGGACACTTACCTGTCAAGGGCACCCACGATGTTGGCACCCGAACCCGATCTGTCCCTTGGCTCTCGGGTGGAGGCGCTGTCATCTTCAGTAATGGAATCAGCAAGTGAAGCCTTGTGGCTTCACAGCCTGGTTCCCTACTGGGCATGCGCAATCCCGCAAGTCCCTGCTGTCTTCTGGGACATGTGTGTCTCCCATAAGACAGCGGGGGGAAGGGGGACGGAGGAGGCACCGGATATTGCATAGATATCCATGGGTACCCGGGGGTATCTATGCCCGTAAGTGGGAGCAAATACCCAGATTATACAGGTATCTGCTCTCCCCCTGCCCCAGAAATGTGTCAAATGTGCCAAATGTGACACCGGAGGGGCGCAGCATTCCAAAATGCTGAAGTTCCATTTTTGGGTGGAACTCCTCTTTAAGGACCAGGCCTAGTTTTTCAAACTTTTTGTTTACAAGTTAAAATCAGGTTTTTTTTTTTTGCTAGAACATTACTTAGAACCCCCAAATGCCCATCAGGTCACAGGACTGGATCAGATAATCTCCGTCGCTTCCAAAGCTCGGGTAAGCAGCAGACACGCCCGGGACGTGGTGGGATGGTGGGGTGTGACCTCTCCTGCTGCTGAGACCACTTTCATACTAAAACGGACCACCCGCCATTTAAAAAAATACTGGGGTTATGGCAGCTATCTGCCATTTAATGTCAAAGTACCTACGTAAAACGAGTTGATTTCTGCAAAAAGCACCAAAAATGCATTGGTGTGAATTAGGCCTTAAAAGGTTTTTAATCAGCTAAAAGTGATGAGTGTGATTAACTAAATAGTCACTAGGTGGCAGCACAGCATAGCATTATCTTTTTCAATAGCATGTGTCAGATTAAAAAAAAATATTTATACAAGGAATCAGTATGTTGAAGTTCTTATTCTTCAAAGACAAATATTTATCTGAAACCCAATCAGAAGAAAAAACTAAATTTTATCCTTCTTCAGCCTTGAAAATGAAAGGGAGTCAGCTGATAACAATATGGCCAGGCCGATGCTTTCCCATTCAAAATCTGGAACCAACCCTAATAGTAATACGTCATACTTGGAGCAAGTATGTATATGTCACTAGTACAAAACATTGACCTATTCGTGATTTTGCATGTTTTTATTTTCTCAACAGTTGCACTCTAATGTGTATTTTGTAACTATTAACCATTTCAGACCGGACCATTTTACTGGCTTAAAACCAGACCACTTTTTGCGATTCAGCACTGCGTCGCTTTAACTGACAATTGCGCGGTCGTGCGACGTGGGTCCCAAACAAAATTGGCATCCTTTTTTTCCCACAAATAGAGCTTTCTTTTGGTGGTATTTGATCACCCCTGTAGTTTTATATTTTTTATAAACAAAAAAAAGAGCGACAATTTTGAAAAAAACGCATTATTTTTTACTTTTTGCTATACTAAATATCCCCCAAAAATATATAACAAAACATTTTTTTCCCTCAGTTTAGGCCGATACGTATTCTTCTACATATTTTTGGTTAAAAAATTGCAATAAGCGATTATTGATTGGTTTGGGCAAAATTTATAGCATTTACAAAATAGGGGATAGTTTTATGGCATTTTTATTAATAATGTTTTTTTTACTAGTAATGCCGGCGATCAGCGATTTTTATTGTGACTGCGACATTATGGCAGACACATCGGACATTTTTGACACATTTTTGGGACCATTGTCATTTATACAGCAATCAGTGCTATATAAATGCACTGATTCCTGTGTAAATGACACTGGCAGTGAAGGGGTTAACCAAGGGTTGGCAGTGTAGGGGTTAAGTGTGTCCTGGGGTGTGTTACTGTGGGGGACTGGGCTGTGTGCTAGTGAACATTGATCTCTGCTCCAATCACAGGGAGCAGAGATCAGTGTCACTTGTTGCTAGGCAGAACGGGGAGATGCTGTTTACATCGGCATCTCCCCATTCAGCCTCCCTGTGAGACGGTGATCGAGTCCGCGAGACCCGCGATTGGACTCACGGGGGTCCCGACCGACACGCGCGCGCACCACCGGCGGCGTGCACGCGATGGCAGGGCAGCAATTTCAACTGGACATACCTGTATGCCAGTTTGCCTGCCCATGCCATTCTGCCGACGTACATCGTCGTGCGCCAGTCAGGAACTGGTTAAGTTCTTCTTTAAAGTGGGCTCCTACAAAGTGTTATCTTATCTGTTTTCTGCTTGTTTTTATTTTAAATAGGCCTTTAGGCATATGTGTGTCTTTGAGGCCCTCATTCATAGCACAGTAATTAAGGGGAATTTTGTGGCTACAATAAATGTGAATTGTGTACAGTGTGTATACTATAAGGCCCTAATCACAATTGGACAATTGGGAATCACAGGCAGAATCGGAGTAATTCCGCCCACGATTCCAAATCGCTACAAAATGTGCTACGCATGTTGGGTGCCCATCATCCTGCGATTATGCTGCGATTGTCACGCAGCAAAGCGTGTGGGTAGCCCCATTCAAGTGAACAGGTTATCTTATGCATGGCACACAGAAAAACACGTGTAAATTGAGCTTTTAACCACTTCAGCCCCGGATTTTACCCCCTTCCTGACCAGAGCACTTTTTGCGATTCGGCACTGCATCGCTTTAACTGACAATTGTGCGATTGTGCGACGCTGTACCCAAACAAAATTGACATCCCTTTTTTCCCACAAATAGAGCTTTCTTTTGGTGGTATTTGATTGCCTCTGTGGTTTTTATTTTTGCTCTATAAACAAGAAAGAGCAACAATTTTGAAAAAAATCGTAGTGTTTTTGGTAAAAAAATAAGTCATTTAAAACTGCTTGTGGTTTTAATGTAATGTCTGGTTCCGGCAATATGGATGAAAATCATTGAGAAAAATGGCATGGGTAGCCCCCCGCCCATTACCAGCCCCTTTGGTCTTGTACGGATATTAAGGGTTACCCCGTACCACAAAAAAAAAAAAAAAAAGGAAAGGTGTGGGCCTCAGAACAGCAGTATACAGGTGGTGCAAATAAGACAGGGATTGTGTAGGTTTGTTGTCTTAAGTATAATCTGTTTGTAATTTTGAACTGGTACATTTTTAAAGTGTAGCTCCAGTCAAAAAATCTATTTTTAAGCTTATTGGAAAACCTGTATAATTTTTTTTGCTGTCCGTCATTTTTCATCTCACTTCCTGTTGTCTCCTTCCGTTTGCAAGTAAGAGACGTTTGTAAGTTGGATGTTTGAAAGTAGGGGCCTGCCCTATATGCTCTGCAGAAATTTGGGCCTAAGGTGTTGGTGTTGTCACAACACTGTAAGCCCTCAAAGTGACTCTTGGTGGGTGCTGGAACGCCCTGCTGTGAACTATTATATCAAGAATTGTAATTACATGACATTGTTGAACAGTGGAGGAAAAAATTGGGCCTTTGGTGGTGGTGGTGGTGGTGCTGGTGCCACAACACTGTAAGTCCTCACAGTTACTCTCGGTGGGCACTGGAACGTGCCCTGCTGTAAAATATTATATCAAGAATTGTAATTACATGCACCTGTTAAACAGGGGCTGAAAAATTGGGCCTTAGGCACTGGTGCCACAACACTGCAACACATCACAGAAACTCTAGTTGGAGAGCAGGAATGAGCCCTGCTGCAAAGTATTGCATCAAAATTTTTAATTACATGCCCCTGTTAAACAGGAACTGAAAAATTGGGCCTTAGACACTGGTGCTGATGCCACGACACTGCAACCACTCACAAATATTGTACTTGAGTGCAGCAACGAACCCTCCTGCAAAGTATTGCATCAAAAATTTTAATTACACGCCCCTGTTAAACAGGGGCTGAAAATTGGGCCTTAGGCACTGGTGCTGGTGCCACAACACTGCAACCTCTCCCAGATACTCTAGTTGGAGTGCAGGAATGAGCCCTGCTGCAAAGTATTGCATCAAAAATTGTAATTACATGCCCCTGTTAAACAGGGGCTTAAAAATTGGGCCTTAGGCACTGGTGCTGGTGCCACAACACTGCAACCCCTCACAGATACTCTAGTTGGAGTGCAGGAATGAGCTCCGCTGCAAAGTATTGCATCAAAAATTGTAATTACATGCCCCTGTTAAACAGGGGCTGAAAAATTGGGCCTTGGCCTCTGGTGGCGGCACCCAGAACCAAAAATGTTCTTCACTCAGCATCAGCATAGGCAGTCTTGAAGGGATGTGACATTTAAAAAAAAATATTCGGTTACATCAGCTTCAGGTGCTTGGTAGCTGGTGATGATCCAAGACTGATTCATCTTTATGAAGGTCAAGATGAATCAACCGAGTCGGTGGACAGGCGCACCCTGCGATCGGTTACAAAGCCTCCAGCAGCACTGAATGTGCGTTTTGAAAGAATGCTGGATGCAGGACAGGCCAGTAGCTCAATTGCATACTGTGCAAGCTCTGGCCAGTGATCCATCCTCAAGACCCAGTAACCCAGAAGATTTTCGGTGGGAAAGGTGTCCAAGTCTGACCTTAACCCTAGGTATTCCTGCACCATGTAAATCAGACGCCGGCGATGGTTGCTGGAACCGATCATACCTTGGGGCTGTGGACTAAAAAATTGTCTGAACGCATCAGACGGCCACCTTCTCCACCGCTCCTTCTGTGACTGACTGAAGCCTCAGCAACACGTTGTCCAGGACCAGGAGTTTGTAACCTCCCAGTCTCTGGGAACGTGTTGCACAGACCTTTCTGCAAGGCCTCCCAGAGATGTTTCATCCTCTGCTCCCTCTTCGATGGCAGGATAAGGTCCGCAACCTTATCCTTGTATCATGGATCAAGGAGAGTTGCCAGCCAGCAATGATCCCTCTCCTTGATCTGCTGAATACTAGGATCCTTCCGCAGGCTTTGCAGGATCAGGGAGGCCATGCAGCGTAGGTTAGCTGAGGCATTCGGTCCTGAGTCCTCTGGGTCACTAAGGACGACATGAACCGCAGCCACCTCCTCCCAGCCAGGTACTAGTCCACGGGTTTCTTGGGACTGTAAATCATCCCTAAAAGACTGCTGCTGATGCTGAGTGCCAAGCTCCACCTTCATGCTGACACAATCCTCCTCCTCCTCCTTGTCCTCCTCTTGTGTGATCGACAGGAACACTGTCTGGATAAAGGGGGCCTTGAGAGGCAAGGAAGTCCTCCTCTTCCTGACTCTGTTCTGCCTCAAGTGCCCTGTCCATTATTCCACGCAGCGTGTGCTTCAACAAGTGGACAAGAGGTACAGTGACACTGATGCATTCACTGTCACTGCTCACCATCCTCGTGGCCTCCTCAAATGGTAACAGGACAGTGCATGCATCCCTGATCATGGCCCACTGGCGTGAGAAAAAAAAGAGCTTCCCTGACCCTGTCCTGGTGCCGTAGTCGCACAGGTACTCATTGATGGCCCTCTGCTGCGTGTGCAGCCGCTGCAGCATGATCAACGTTGAGTTACACCTGGTGGGCATGTCACAGGCGGTTCTTGGGCAGGTTAACTCCTTTTGGAGCTCAGCCACTGGCATTATATGACTGGCAGAAATTAACACAGACTTTCCTGGCCTACCTCAGAACTTCCTGTAAGCCCGGGTACCTGCCCAAGAACCGCTGCACCACCAAGTTAAGCACGTGAGCCAGACAGGGCACATGGGTTAGTTGTCCCTGTCGGAGAGCAGAGAGGAGGTTGGTGCCATTGTCACAAACCCCCATTCCTGGCTTAAGCTGGCATGGCGTCAATCACCTCTCAGCCTGCCCCTGCAGAGCTGAAAGAATATCGGCCCCAGTGTGGCTCCTGTCCCGCAAGCACACCAGTGCAAGCACGGCATGGCATCTTTTTGCCTGCTTACTTGCGTAGCCCCTTGAATGCTTACGGAGCACTGCTGGTTCCAAGGACAAAGCACAGGAAGAGGCCATGGAGGAAGAAGAAGAGGAGGGGGTGGAGGAGAGAGGTGTGTCACAACCAGTACTAGCATTTTGGAGGTGTGGTGGCGGAACAACCTCCAACACTACTGGACCTTGTCCTGCATCCTTCCCAGCTGCCAGAAGAGTGACCCAATGCGCCGTGAAAGATAGGCAACATCCCTGTCCATGCCTGCCTAACCATGAGTCAGTGGTAATATGCACCTTACCGCTGACCGCCCTGTCCAGCGAGGCATGGACATTGCCTTCCACATGCCGGTAGAGAGCCGGAATCGCCTTCCGTGAGAAAAAGTGGCATTTGGGAACCTGCCACTGAGGAACCCCACATTGCACAAACTCATGGAAGGGGGCTGAGTCTACCAACTGAAACGGCAGCAGTTGAAGTGCTAGCAATTTAGCCAAGCTAGCATTCAACTGCTGGGCATGTGGATGGCTGGGAATGAACTTCTTTTCGATGGTCCAGCAGCTGGGGCAGGAATTTGCCTGGTACAATCGGACATCAGTGTACTGCTAGCAGAGTGCCCCCAAGTACTTGGCTGTGACACACCTAATTCTACACCTTCATTCCTCTCAGTGCAGGTTTCAGAGAGGACTGAAGGTATAGTGGGGTTGGAGATCTCAGCTGATGAGGAGCAAGGAGAGGTCTGCTTTGTTCTTTGTGTGGGTCTTTAAGGTACGCTTGCCAATGAACTGCATGGCAGGTCAACATATGTCTGGTCAAGCATGTGGTGCCCAAGTGGCTGATGTTTTGGCCACGTGAGATGAGACATATGTTGCAAATATGAAACTTAAGATATGTTGGTATTGCGCTGCCCCTATATTAAATAACCCTCCGAGGGTGATAAGTATAATGCCTAGTTACATAAATCAATAGTGTAATATAAAAAAATATATATAAATGTCTACTGAATAATATCAAAAAGTGCAAAGTGCTACATTAAATAAAATAAAATAAACACACCACAGAGGTGATAGAATCCAAATAAATGAAAAAAAGTGAACAAAGGTAAGTAACTAAAAACAGTCTCTTAAAAAAATTACTATTTTGATAAAGTGCAGAGAAAATGCAAAAAAAAAAAAAAAAGTAAACGCACTACAGAGTCAATTGAAAACCTCCACGGAAACACAACTGCTTCAATTGAGTGCAAAGCCAGAAAACAGTGAATTGATCATAAAGTGCCAAGTGGGTCTTATAAATGTGCAAATAAGTAAACACTCTCCAGAGGTGATATAAGTAAACCACCCTAATAATAAACAAATGATATACAAGAAAATATGAAAGAGTATACCTAGACCAAAAAGAGGATACCCTCTCCTGATCACATGGAAATAAACTTTAGAATTAAACAAAAAATATATATAGTAGTAAGCGCACTACAGAGCCGTCTGTAACATACATTATATCAGAATGAATCCGGCCTCTATAGATTAAATATACATATTGAAATCCATCAAAAAGAAAAAGATATAAATATTCAAGTCCATAAATAAACAACAGTCTCCTTTAAGTGCAAGTGCTTTGTGCAAACTTGTGCAAATTCAACTGAGGTGTGGATCTCCCAGTGCTTAATCCCGCTGTGATCACACTTTACTGGGCAGTGGCCCCTTACCTATAGCAAGGAGGGATTCGCATAGAGGTATATAGATTTCTTTATATGTCTTCTCTCCTGGTAAATTCGGTCACCTTCTCCTTTAAATTTTATTCTTATTGCTCCATAGGACCCAATAGATTAATAGAGAGGGAATACCATAGTGTAGTATTTCACAAATAGCATTTATTAAAAATTTTCATACACAGGGTACTCACACATTAATAGATAGAAAAAAGCCTTTTTCTAGTAATCGGCAGAAAGTGCATCCACAGTCAGCTTCCTTCCCGTCCCTACGCGTAACATCACATCTCTTTTCAATGCTTCTCAAATTTGGCTGGCAGCTGAATCTGGAAAAGAGTCACCTGGAACCCAGTCTCTTGTGTGCCTCGGGGCTCAATGCAATATAATCAAGGTGACCATTGCTTTGACTCTGGATCCTGATGTTCTGGAACAGAATACTCCTCGCCCTGTCTACTTCACACCTGCGCGTCTTTCAGTGTCTAAAATGATTGCCACTATGGTGTCTACAGTTCCCGAAGGGTCAAGTGGAAGCTGGAGAAGGTGTGGAGAAGGTGTGATGTCGAAAAAATGTAAAATCTTTTTGATATCAAGTCCACAAATGGTCATTAATAAACACAAGATGATGTTGCCGACCCTGTATTTGTAGTCCCGGTTTTTAGTTGGATTGCATGTATGTTTACTGTGGTGTTTTTTATGTTGGGCGGTATTATTGCGGGCCAATGCAGACTCCGAGTATGCACAGGGCAGTATCTATTCATTTTTATTAACGATCATGTCAAGCTGGTTTCAGAACGAGGCTTGAGTCTCTTTTCCGGCATCTGATTGTGAGGCTTGGCTTGATGTGTGGTCTAGCGCTGTTTTGTAATCCTAATATACGCGGAGACGTCATTCCAGCTGCTTTATAAAGAAATTTATTTTCAGAATGGGGCTTGAACTGCACGCCTCTGAAGCCATTTCATTTCAGAATGAGGCTTGAACCGCATGCTTCCATGCCATTTTGGCTATGACCGGAAGTAAGCATTGACACTTCTAATTACCAAGGAGCCATATCTCATTGTGGGGTATGTATTACTGTATATAAATGCAGTGGCTGCAGTGGACAAGCACCCCAGATGAGGTCTTATTAGATGCATATATAAATGCATCGGAACGGGCTCTGCTGATGTCACTGCATCACAATCCATATTTCAAGCCATATCAAGCGCTTTTTACTGAAATGGCATTACACTATGTGGTCTCTCTCCTCTTCTTCCTATAAACCACACCATACGGGAGAGATCACTCATCTGGCTCCCTGTCATTACCCCTTCACAGGGTTATTCATTAGAACTATTGCTGTGAAGGACCACAGGAGTTTATATCCCCAACCGGAGGTTATGTATGTTGATGCTGGTTTTCCCTGGTGTATTACACCACAAGCTCGATTGACTCATTAGGTGTATGCATGTTTGGGTTCAATCCTTCTGGTAAGCCTTGTACCCATTGGTGGTGGATCGTCTATTGCCTATCTTATCTACACAAACCTTACATTTGAAGTCACCATGTTGTTATGTTCATTCATCTATACGGACTTATTATTATTATTTCACTTTCTGGACTTCTGCTCTATTTGTTTTCTATTATATTCACACAATTGTTTTTTATATTAGAGATATGTCAATTTAATTATTATATTGAACATTGGGCCTCCTCATGATCTTTCAACAACCTTTATGAGCACTGTTTTACTTTTTTGATATAATGTACATTCGCTTTTGTATATACTTATTAATTTTTTCTTATGTTTACATATATTGTGCACCTTGTCTAAATACTCTATCTTGGTTCATTCTAAAGACAGAGTACACGTTTCACTTAACTATTTTTCAGGCACAGATGCCCTGATGGATCATTGGAAATGCAGTAGGACCTGTGCATTTCTTCCAGTCCTGGCCAACCTTGAGTTTCTACGAAGACTCCGAACAGAGGTTGTGGAAGTAGTGGCAGTGATGCCTTATTGGCCAATTAGGTCATGGCTCCCCTTGCTAGCACAGTTCAACTTCCGGAACCTAGTGCACCATCTGCTCAGGCCAGACCATATTTCATTGGATGCAATTCTACATCCCTGTCAAGCACGATTGTGTCTGACTGGTTCTTGAGACTGGAGGTCCTCAGCTGCTCATCCAGAGTCATCTCCGCTCTCTTGAATACTAGAAGAATGAATGCAAACAACGTTTACGGGAGAATCTGGTCAAATTTTGTTCAATGCACGTGTGCTGCTGACAGATCATGTAGTGATCTAGAAGTTCTAAATATACTAGGCTTCCTCCAGTTGGATTTAGATCTGGCTCTATCTGTCAGCTCCCTCGGAGTTCAAGTGTCAGCTTTATCCGCCTTCACAGATGTATCCTGGTCTAGGCATCTTTTCCTGTCCAACAATTCTTCAAGGGATCAGCTAGGCTCAGACCTCGGAGTAAGCAGAGGTCTTTCAAATGGAACCTCCCTCTTGTTCCCAAATCCCCCTCGGGAATTGGAGTGGAGTGTTCCAGGGCTGTCTCCGTTAAAGACCTCTCTGTCAAGTTTGCCTTTTTCCTGGCCATCACCTCGGCATAAAAAGCCTCAGATTGATTTACTGGTTATAGAGAGCTTTTCTTAACATTCTTCCAGTTCGAGCTGTGCTGTTACCTATGCTTGACTCAATTTCCAAGGGTGCATCAGTCTTTCAAGGGAGCCAAGAAATTATTCGCCCAACCTTAAAGTTCTAACTTACATCCTTTAGATGTGGGAGAGGGTGCGCTGTGGTTTAGTTGGTTTAAGCGCATGTCTAGTAAACATGAAATCCTGAGTTGACTCCCAGCAGTGCCTTCCTTGAGTTCTAGGAATCCCTCAGATATTGTGAAGTTATATCTACAAAGCTGCAATTTCCTTCAGGCTTCGGAACTCCTGTTCATTCTTTTACCAGAAAGAACAGAGGAACGTGCCTCATCTAGGATGTGTCACGATCTGGAGTCAGGCTCAGAGACCAGTAGCTATAGCAGCAGAGCAGATATTCACACAGGTCACCCTGGCTGATGGCACGGGTTCACCTGAGGTGCGGGGTCTAAGCACTAACCGGTATTCACCAGAGCTCCCAAAGGTGGAGATGGGCTTGGCTGCGTGTTAGTGCCAGGTCACGGTCCTCAGGATAGCCCCACCAGGAGGTGAGCAAGCCGGGGGTCTGGTAGCAGATATAGCAGGTAGAGATCAAGCAGAAGCGTAGTTGAGAAACAAGCCTAAAGTCGGTAACCAATAGTTGCAGGTTGGGATTCAGCAGAAGCGTAGTCCAGGAGCAAGCCAAATGTCGGTAACGAAAGGTAGCGAGGATACGGTCGGCAGCAGGAGAGATAGAAGCAAGATATTGGCTGGTAAAGGCACAATATTCTGGCAAGGGGGAAGTGCAGAGACATGGCTTATATCAGGAAGTTCATGGGAGGAGCAAAGGGTTCAAGGTTCAAGGCAAACAAGATTCAAGACAAGATCACTAAAGGAATTGTCCAAGGAGCTGTCCAAGGAGCTGTCCAGTCACTGCCAGAAACACCAGAGGTCCCAGGTTCAAGCCCAGGTCCTAACAGTACTCCCCTCCTCCCAGGATGTCCCCTGGACGTCTTAGGGCCAGGTTTCTGAGGAAACCTCTGGTGGAATTCCCTTGTTAATCTTGGGGCATGAACATTCTCCTCAGGCTCCCAAGAATTGTCTTCTGGCCCATATCCTTCCCATTGAACCAAATATTGCAATTTGTTCCTAGAGATCCTGGAGTCAAGAATTTTTCCCACCACAAATTCTTCTTCACCCTGTACCTCGACAGGTGGGGGAGGAGGATGAATTCTTCCAGAAAAAGTATTTTCATGAAATGGTTTGAGTAGTGATATATGAAACACAGGGTGAATCTTCATATTGTCAGGAAGTTTTAGGCGAAAAGTGACCGGGTTGATTTGAGCAGAAATCTCAAAAGGTCCCATAAACTTTTGACCCAACTTGGCACATGGAACTTGAACTTTTAAATTTTTGGTAGATAACCAAACTTTCTCACCTACTTGAAAAGTGAGAATAGACCTACGATGTCTGTCAGCAGCCTTCTTGTAATATTCCTGCGCCTCCTTCAATGTATCAGTCAATTTCTCCTGGATCTCATGTAATGAAGTTAGTCTGTTGGTAACAGCAGGAATTGAAGTTGAGATGGGGAGATCAGGAATAAAAACTGGATGATACCCGGTGTTTAAGAAAAATGGGCTTTGGGATGTGGAACTATGTTTAGAGTTATTATAAGCAAACTCTGCCGTAGGAAGGTAGTCCACCCAGTCATCCTGAAGATAACTCACGAAGCATCGAAGGTATTGCTCCAGAGTTTGATTGGTCCTCTCGGTCTGACCATTAGACTGCGGATGAAAAGCCGAGGACAGATTAACTGTTACACCCAAAACTGAGCAAAAACTTCTCCAAAATTTTGAGGTAAACTGTACCCCTCTGTCAGACACCACATCATCAGGAATTCCATGAAGTTTAAAAACTTCTCTAACCATTACCTCAGCAGTATGTTCGGCGGAGGGTACCCCTTTAACTGGAATAAAATGAGCCATCTTAGTGAGACGGTCAACGACTACCAGAATGGTGGTCATCCCTTTTGAAAGAGGAAGGTCAACCACAAAGTCCATAGAAATTGACCCCCATGGTCTTGATGGAACAGGTAGTGGTAGAAGTAACCCCAGAGGAGAAGATCGAGGTGTCTTATTGCGAGTACAGGTTAGACATGAAGCCACATAACTCTTAACATCTTTCTTGTACCCAGGCCACCAAAAGGAACGTGATAAGAGTTCTTCTGTTTTAGAAACCCCAAAATGACCAGCAAGCTTAGAGTCATGTACCAACCTGAGGGCTTCTACCCGAACTGATTCAGGTACATAGAGGCAATGCGCTTGAGTCCAAAAACCATTGTTGTACTTGAGGTTAATGTCCTTAGGAGGATTATTAAGAAGTGGGTCATTCTCATACCCCTCCTTGAGAAGATTAAGAAATATCTTTGAACTCATGGCCCCTAGAAAGTTCTTTTGAGGCAGGATTGTACATTCAGAGGTGCTTTCCTGGAGAGGCCCAGACAACATCCGTGATAGGGCATCAGCCTTACCATTCCTTGACCCAGGGCGGTATGAAATAACAAAAATTAAACCTGGAAAAGAAAAGGGTCTAACGTGCTTGTCAAGATGACAACCTTTTAGCAGACCTAATAAATTCTAAATTTTTATGATCGGTGAGAACGGTTACAGGGTGCTTAGCTCCTTCCAGCAGATGCCTCCACTCAGAAAATGCTTCCTTAATTGCCAGCAGCTACTTGTTTCCAATGTCATAATTCATCTCGGCTGAAGACATCAGTCGAGAGAAATAAGCACAAGGATGAAGCTGCATTTTTTCTCCCATTCGCTGAGAAAGGATAGCTCCCACAGCAGAATTAGAAGCATCAACTGCTACGATGAAAGGTAGTTCTGGATCTGGATGTACCAGTATTGGTGCAGAAGTGAAGAGAGTTTTCAGTTTACTAAAGGCAGCCTGTGCCTCAGGTGACCACAAAAAGGGCACCCCTTTCTTTGTCAACTGTGTGATTGGAGCAATTACCCTAGAGAAATTCCTTATAAATCTTCTGTAAAAGTTGGCAAATCCAACAAATCGCTGTATCTCTTTAACATTCTTAGGGGCGGGCCAATCCACCACAGCTTTGATCTTATCGGGATCCATGCTTACCCCTTCAGAAGAGATTATGTATCCCAAGAACTGGATCTGAGTTTGTTCAAACTCGCATTTCTCTAATTTTATGTAAAGTTGATTTCGCCTTAATCTCTCGAAAACAACACAGACATGCTTGCGGTGTTCTTCCAAAGTATCAGAGAAAATGAGAATGTCATCCAAATACGCTATTACAAACTGATCAAGCAAATCTCGAAAAGCATCATTAATAAAATGTTGAAAAGTTGCAGGAGCATTCCAAAGCCCAAAGGGCATGACCAAAGACTCAAAATGTCCATATCTGGTTCTGAAAGCAGTTTTCCATTCATCACCGGAACGAATGCGGACAAGGTTGTATGCCCCCCGTAAATCTAATTTGGTAAAGAGCTTGGCAGAGCGGAGTCTCTCAAGCATTTCTGGAATCAGTGGGAGTGGATAGCGATTCTTAATTGTTATCTTCTTTAAATCTCTGTAGTCAATACACGGACGCAGGGTGGAGTCCTTTTTCGTCACGAAGAATAAGGCTGCGCCAGCAGGAAAGGTTGAGTGTCTGATAAAACCCTTCTCAAGATTCTCATTAATCCACTCCCTGAGCACTTTCAGTTCAGGTTCTGATAAAGAATAAAGGCGACCAAATGGTATTTCTGCCCCTGGAAGCAATTCAATGGGACAATCATAAGAGCGATGAGGAGGCAGCTGATCTGCGTTCTTTTGATCACAAACGTCCCGAAACTCAAGATATTGTGGAGGTAGCTTGTCGTATGACTGGATAGTTGTCAAAACTGCTTGTAAATCTTGGGTTGGTGGAGGGCTTATTTGATAAGATTCTTTGCAATGTTTCTTGCAATGGTCAGATGTAAAGCTTAAAGAACGTGTCTCCCAGTTGATGGAGGGATTATGGATAGAGAACCAAGGAATGCCCAGGATAATAGGGAACTTGGGTGATGTAATCAGCTCAAAGCTGATAGTCTCCTGATGGTCAGTTTCAATTAGGAGTTTAAGTGGGATTGTCTCATGGGTAACAGGGCCTGAAGTCAAAGGTGAGCCATCCACAGTTTCCATATCAATTGGGGCAAGTTTATTTCTTATTTGAATGTTATTACTTTGGGCAAATTCGATGTCAATGAAGTTTCCCCCAGCCCCTGAGTCCAGCATAGCAGAGCAAGGTATTTCATTGCTTTCAACAATAAGCTTTATAGGGATGACAAAATGAGTTGATAAAGAATTAACTTTATTTGCTTCCTGAATCAAAGGAGAGATGGACTGAGAAATTGAGTTTATTTGTTCAGATACTGTAACATCCATTGCTGCAATTGTTCTTTTAAATTTATTGGGACAATTAACTGCGTAATGTCCAGAGTCTCCACAATAAAGACATAAGTTTTCTGAACGTCGTCTTTCTTTCTCCTGAGTAGTAATAGATCTTTTAATAGCATCCACCTGCATAGGTTCAGGAGTGTCAGAATCAGGAAAAACTCTTGGACCCTTAGGAGGATACAGAGTAGTAGAAAAACGCATGCCACCATTACTGCCTAGGATTCCCAGTCTCTCCTTTCTCCTTTCAGTAAGTCTCTGATCAATTCGAATACATAATTTAATAAAAGCTTCAAGGTCATCAGGACTTTCTACTCTGGCAAGCTCATCTTTTACTTGTTCCGAGAGTCCTTGACGGAACTGACTCTTCTGTGCTGCTGGATTCCAATTGGTATCTGAGATCCAACGTCGGAATTCAGTTGTGTACTCTGCAACAGAGCGTCTTCCCTGCCGTAAATTGTGCAATTTTGCCTCAGCAGTAGCACAGCGGTTAGGATCATCGAAAACTTGGTTCATCGCAGTCACAAAAGAATCAAAATTATCCAGGATGACATCATCTTTCTCCACATAAGGGGAGGCCCAGGCTAAGGCTTCCTCAGTCAGGAGGTTGATAATAAACAGCACCTTTTTCCTGTCAGAAGTGAATGCAGCAGGTTGCATCTGAAAGTATATACGACATTGATTAAGGAATCCTCTATAATGGCTGCGGTCTCCACTAAACTTGAGTGGTAGGGGCATTCGTGCATTAGTTTCTATGGCAGCAGTATCTCGGGCATGAAAATCCCACAATTGTTTGTGTAGATCAAGGATTTCCTCTTGTAGACCTTTCACTTCAATTTGTAACTCAGAAAAATTTTCCTGGTAGTCAACACCAAATGCCTGTAACTCAGCGATTTGAACCCTGAGAGGAGCCACGGCAGCTGCTACAACGGCCTCCATGTTTTTGGCCAGAATATTCTGTCACGATCTGGAGTCAGGCTCAGAGCCCAGTAGCTATAGCAGCAGAGCAGATATTCACACAGGTCACCCTGGCTGATGGCACGGGTTCACCTGAGGTGCGGGGTCTAAGCACTAACCGGTATTCACCAGAGCTCCCAAAGGTGGAGATGGGCTTGGCTGCATGTTAGTGCCAGGTCGCGGTCCTCAGGATAGCCCCACCAGGAGGTGAGCAAGCCGGGGGTCTGGTAGCAGATATAGCAGGTAGAGATCAAGCAGAAGCGTAGTTGAGAAACAAGCCAAAAGTCGGTAACCAATAGTTGCAGGTTGGGATTCAGCAGAAGCGTAGTCCAGGAGCAAGCCAAATGTCGGTAACGAAAGGTAGTGAGGATACGGTTGGCAGCAGGAGAGACAGGAGCAAGATATTGGCTGGTAAAGGCACAATATTCTGGCAAGGGGGAAGTGCAGAGACATGGCTTATATCAGGAAGTTCATGGGAGGAGCAAAGGGTTCAAGGTTCAAGGCAAACAAGATTCAAGACAAGATCACTAAAGGAATTGTCCAAGGAGCTGTCCAGCATTCCAGGTGGCTCAGCAAGCAGAGTCACTGCCAGAAACACCAGAGGTCCCAGGTTCTAACAGGATGATTGTGGCACGTATTGGCTAGGCCTTCCAGCAGGCTCACAAAGCCAAGGGCTTGGCTCCTTTTGGAGGTAGTGTCTGCTCACTCGACCAGGAGTGGATCTACACCTTGGGCAGCTTCGCAGCATGTGGGTCCCAAGTAGTCTGTAGGGCGGTTGTGGTCCTCAATCAATATGTTTAGGGCTCATTATTGTGTAGAATCTGCTTCCCTATCCACTGTTTATTTTGGCTTGCAGGTCCTGTCTGTTGACGGTACAAATTAAAGCCTTTGGATTAGCATTGCCTGCCCATGGGGTGTATGGCGAGTTAATTCCCATACATATGCTGCCATGGAGTTGGTCAGGAAAACTGAAAATTTCCAATGAAATACTTACCGTAATTGAAAGACATTATGTGCTCTACAAACTATTACTACCTTGTCTCTTCCCATAATTATCTAATTTATAAAACCCTACTAAGCACACTGATATAAAGTTACTTATGAAAACACACACATTGCTGCTAGTAAAACACTATCTTATTTATTTCCCATTAAATTAGGAAAGCTAACATAAAGTAATAAAAGGACATTACAATATCACGCAGCTTACATTCAGAACATACAATACAATAATATGAAAGATACTTATCACACGGTCCTCTGCGAGGCTTTGCTGCATCAGCTAGGCTCAGACCAGGACAGGGCCTTCACCATGAGGTTTAGGCCGGAGCCATCTCCCAAAGTAGGCCGAGTCACCACATGGCAGGGTCTCACAGCAAACAGGAAAACATTGTCTGTGTGTGAGCCTTTTCATACAAACATACACACCCACTCGTAGCCACCCCCATTTGCCTTCCATCCAATAGATTTCGCCAAGAGGCATTCCTTCACATGTATGTCCATTCTTCAGGAAGCATGCTGTATTGTATTTTACTCCCTTTGAAGCCTGCAACCACACACACATCACAGCAGGGGGGGTCCGAGTCCAGCTATTGTTCTTCTGATTACAAAGCTTTCATGTGCTTCATTCATTTGAGGCTAAGTGGCTACCTCAACAATGAACAGATAACATAAGTATTATATGAATTCAATCCAACAGTAATTTTCCTTTCTTGATGGACTCTATGGCAGCAGAAGTCTTGAGGAGGCAAGTATTGGAATGTGGCCTCTGGCTCAGAGCAAAGATTTATGGGAGTGGGGTCCCATAGGGGAGGAGTGGAAGTGGGTTAACCCATATGTATGCTGCCATGGAGTCCATCAAGAAAGGAAAATGACGGTAAGTATTTGATAGGAAATTTTCTGGGTTTTTTTTTTTGCTTATGGAATAGTATATGTTTAACCCCTTGCTGATCAGCCACTGTTGTTATATGGTTTCAGGTTGCGTAAATTGTCGTAGCTGTACGCGGGAGCTTTAAGGATAATGGGGGCGCGCAAAGCGCCACTGGGCACCCACGATCACTCCTGAGAGGGACAAAATGGAGATCTGTCAATGTAAACAGACAGTTCTCCGTTTTGTCAGGGGAGTAGAAAGTGATCGTCTGTTCCTAGTAATCGGATACAGGGATCAGTCTCCTCTTCTAGTCAGTCCCATCCCCCCACAGTTAGAAACACACATAGGGAACACAGTTAACCCCTTGATCACCCCCTAAGTTTTTGAGCTATGATTTCTGTATAAATAAATGTCAATGGTCTCAAAAAAGTGTCAGAAGTGTCCTGCTAAAAATCAGATCACTGTCATTACTAGTAAAAAAAAATAATAAAAATGCCATAAATCCCCTATTTTGTAGATGCTGTAACTTTTACACAAACCAATCAATAAACACTTATTGCAGATTTTTTTTTTTCCAAAAATATGTAGAAGAATACATATCGGCCTAAACTAATGAAGAAATATGTTTATTATATTTATAGCAGAAAGTAAATAAAAAATATTGTGTTTTTTTTTTCAAAATTGTTGCTCTACTTGTGGGGAAAAAAAGGACATCAGTTTTGTTTGGGTACAATGTCACACATCCGCGCAATTGACAGTTAAAGCGACGCAGTGCCGTATCGCAAAAAATGGTCTGGTTATTAAGGGGGCACATTCTTCCAGGGTTGTGGTTAAAGAGGTTAAAGAACAAATTCATGTGGAAAACATATTAAATAGATTCTCTTGGTTCCATTAAAAGGTATTTCAAAATAAAATCCTTTCTTAACCACTTGCTTACTGGGCACTTAAACCCCCCTCCTGTCCAGACCTTTCAGTGCTGATGCATTTTGAATGACAAATTGCGTGGTCATACAACACTGTACCCGAATTAAAATTTTATCATTTTTTCCCCACAAATAGAGCTTTCTTTTGGTGGTATTTTATCACCTCTGTTTTTATTTTTTGTTAAAAAAATTGAAAAAGACTGAATTTAAAAATCATTATTTTTTTTTATTTTTTTGTCATAAAATTTTTCTCCTTCATTGATGTACGCTGATGAGGCAGCAGTGATGGGCACCGATAGGTGGCAGTGATGGGCACTGATGGGTGGCAGTAATGGGCACTGATGGGTGGCAATGATAGGGAATGATTGCTTACACTGATAGGTGGCACTGATTGGCACCACTAGTGAGCATTGATAGGTGGCACTTGTGGGCATTGATAGGTTGTAATTATGGGCATTGATAGGTGGGTACTGTGGGCACTGGCAGGTGGCACTGGCAGGGGGTACTGATTAGCACAGATGAGATACCTGTGATGCTTCCTCTTCAGGACCGATGTCCCTTTAACATAAGCCTGTAATCTGCTTTTTTTTATCCTCACGCTGTCGATTACCGAGCTTTTGTTTAAATCATGTGATAAGCTGTCATTAGCTGACAGCTGATCACATGGTAAGGGGCTGGGATCGGCCCCTTACTCGGATCGGTGATCATCCGAGTCTCAGTGACTCTGTGATCACAGAACGCTCCCCAGGGCCTGCATGTTTACTTTTTTTTCGTCAGAATTATTCTGCTGCCATCAATCTTATCAAAATTAGAGTTACAGAAAATAAACGGGTCTGCTCATATAGGATGAGCAGGGCTCAAGTCCTGCGGGAACGCATGGGAACAGAGTTCCTGTACTTTTTCCACAACAGGAACTCAGTTCCCATTAGCAGACGTGTCCTGCAAGACTTTGAAGTATGCGAGCTGTGTGCCAGGTGCTACACCAGCAGCTGCCGATAACTCACAATAGTAAGTGCCACACACCTGACCATTCAGGCATTGCCAGTAGGGGTCCCATGACAGCTTCTGCTTCGATCTACCTGTCAATCACAGCTAGCTGACGGGTAGATCAGGTCCCTGCTGCTAAGAGATTGTATTTAGTCAGACCTCTCGTGATGTGCTCCTACGCCGCCCCTCCTGATTTTCTGTCTCCTCATCTCCCCCCCCCCCAGTCTCCTGCATACTTGCTCTGTGTGTCCCGCTGAATCCCCCAGTCCTCTATCTTTAGTGCCAAATGATGAGAGAACCCAGAGGAGGAGCACAGCTATTCTGCTCACAGAACATGCAGGGAGAGAGGTGAGCTGAGGGAGGAACATCAGTTTGGGGTGGTAAGCTGAGCACAATACCTGGCAAAGTTTAATGCCAGGAGGGAAGTTTATGTGGAAATATGTGAAGGGTTGGAATAGCAGCGAGTGTGTGTTGGAGCCCTGCAGAGTTTGCAGCCCCCCAAGCAAACATACATCTCCTAAGCAGGATCACATCACTATCTCCCCAAGCATTCTGTCCAGATATTGTGCAGTTAATTTATGACCTTTCCGTTTAACCCTGTGTTATCCAAACTCTGTTCAATAAATAGTGTAAACTCACCACATAAACACTCTATATACAAAATAAAATTCCCCAATAAAGATCAGAACATGATGTTCACATTTGCATGGAAGCACAATTGAATGAATGCTGATTATTCAGAGAATTTATGTTTATTGAGGATTTTTTTTATGTACTAACAGTTAAGCTTCATACACACAATGTGAACATTGAATGAAGAATAACACTTTTGAAGCGTTCGTGCAAATGAGCGTATCATTTTTTTTTTTTTTTTGGGTGGGCAATTGGATCTTGGGTGGGAGTTCCCACACTTTTTTCCCCAGGACTTGACCCCTGATGGATGAGCATATGTCTGTGTGCATGGCTACCTTAAAAAGACAATGGACTAATAAATAACATATTTAAAAGTTAAGCTAAACAGTTAACATCTTTAAAAGTTCATTTAAAGGTCATTTTGAGACTTTCAAGTGCCCAAACTAATCAGAAAATGTAATTCCCAAAGTCACAAAGCTTCATCATGTACATGTGCTCACTAGCTATTAAATAATTCTATCTTGGAATATATTAAAACATTTAAATTCATTACCTCTAACACTATTCCATAGTGTCTGTTACTTTTCTTCTTTTGCATGTATTTATGTAGTCAATGGAAGATTGGACAGCAAGAATTATGGTTAACCTCCCAAAGGATAATCAACAAACCTCTGCCTGAAGCATATACACTTCAATTGTTTGCCACTAACAGGTAAGCTGGAATTAATCTTCAAAGTCTATTTTAAATTATCTACTGCTGTACATATGAACGTATTGGCATTTGCTAATTAATTAAACTTAAATCAGTCTTTCTGCTGAGTATTGATGTAATAATACTCAATTAAACTGTTTAATTGGGTATTTATTTTACATTTCAGTTGTTTGAGATTATATCCATCTCTTTGTTTTTTTAATGTGCCACTAAACCTTTTTACTTTAATATATGAAATTATAAGATGTGTGCAGGAATACATAGCTCCCAACTGTCCCCATCATTCTCATCTCAAAAGCTTGGGAGGTATGGGAATCTGCAATGTAAATAATATGTCTACCTGGCTTTTTGTTGTTGGATGCACTCCAAAAAGCAATGTGTCGCATTTTGTGTAACCAGTAATGAAGCTGGCTTGTTGGCTTGTTGTTCGTTCTTCTGTATGTGAAATGAAAGCCAGCCTTTTCCCACATGGAAACTTGATTCTACAAAAGACCTTTTATCCATCCATACAATGCCATAAGTGCAATCTCTGACTCGCCTACAAAGCAATCCCTTGTAATGTTCAGTTACATACTTGTGCAGTTTACAATTTTTAGAAAAAGTAACTCTAAATGCATATAATCCAATACGTGAGTTTGCTGTTTTTTCACTGGCCGGAAGAAATGCAGATGAATTTCCGTGAACAGCTCAAAATTTGAAATAGAGTGCCATGAGAGTACCTATAATTTGTAATAATTTTCGTTCACACATCTCACATCATGTATTAAATGAAAAACCATGAAAGTCTGTGGACTTGGATAGAAAGCTAGTTAAAAGACCGTATTCAGAGAGTAAGGCCGCGTACACACGCGCGGACTGTTTGCCCAACCTTGTTCGTCAAACAGTTTCGGCAAACAGTCCGCTCAAAATTTGCATGAGCGGACTTGCCCACACACGAGCGGACTGTTTCAACGAACTGTTTGCCAAACAGTCCGCTCAACTTTTGAAATGAACGGACTCGCCCACGTAAGGCGGAGGCAAATCCGCCCATTTCGAGCGCGTGTACAGGTAGGCGGGGCCCGCGAAGGAGACGTCGCGGGCTCCGCCGCCTGGAATGGGCTTAAAGGGGAACCCCAACGCCGAAAAAAATCGGCGTGGGGGTTCCCCCAAAGTCCACACCAGACCCTTGTCCGAGCACGCTACCCGGCCGGCCAGGAAAGGGGGGCGAGCGAGCGCGCCCCCCCTCCTGAGCCGTACCAGGCCGCGTGCCCTCAACATGGGGGGGTGCCTTGGGGAAGGGGGGGCCGCGCGGCCCCCCCACCCCAAAGCACCTTGTCCCCATGTTGATGAGGACAAGGGCCTCTTCCCGACAACCCTGGCCGTTGGTTGTCGGGGTCTGCGGGCGGGGGGCTTATCGGAATCCGGGAGCCCCCTTTAAGAAGGGGGCCCCCGGATACCGGCCCCCCACCCTATGTGAATGAGTATGGGGTACAATGTACCCCTACCCATTCACCTGTGAAATAAAGTACAAAAAAAAAACACAACACAGGGGAAAAAATATTTTATTGCACAGCTCCGGGGGTCTTCCGTCTTCGGGGGTCTTCTCGCCGGACTCCTCCGCTATCTGTGTGTAGCTCTTTTACTAGCGGAGGAGTCCGGCTTTCTTCCTCCCCGCCGCCGGCCTCTTCTCCCGACTTCGGGGGTCTTGTCCCCCTCTTCGGTTCTTCTGCCGGGCCACCGCGCCTTCTTGTAGCTCTTTTCCAGGCGGTGGCCCGGTCTTCTGTCGCCGCCTTCGGTTCTTCTGCCGGGCCACCGCGCCTTCTTGTAGCTCTTTTACAGGCGGTGGCCCGGTCTTCTGTCGCCGCTGTCGCCGCCGACTTCCGTTCGTGTTCTTCTTCTTGTTCTTCTTGTTCTTCTCCAGGAGATGTTGACACGTCGCTCCCTCCGGCCGGAATGCCAGAGCCGCGCTGTGCGGTCACTTATATAGTGACAATGGGGCGGGGTCACATGGTATATGTCACATGGGTTGGTCACATGGGTTGATGTCACATGGGGACTATGACATCGTAAGGGGGCGGGGTCACCATGTGACCAACCCATGTGACATATACCATGTGACACCGCCCCATTGTCACTATATAAGTGGCAGCGGAGCGTGTCCCTGGCATTCCGGCCGGAGGGAGCGACGTGTCAACATCGCCTGGAGAAGAAGAAGAAGAACAAGAAGAAGAACAAGAACGGAAGGCGGCGACAGCGACAGCGGCGACAGAAGACCGGGCCACCGCCTGTAAAAGAGCTACAAGAAGGCGCGGTGGCCCGGCAGAAGAACCGAAGGCGGCGACAGAAGAACGGAAGGCAGCGGCGACAGAAGACCGGGCCACCGCCTGTAAAAGAGCTACAAGAAGGCGCGGTGGCCCGGCAGAAGAACCGAAGAGGGGGACAAGACCCCCGAAGTCGGGAGAAGAGGCCGGCGGCGGGGAGGAAGAAAGCCGGACTCCTCCGCTAGTAAAAGAGCTACACACACATAGCGGAGGAGTCCGGCGAGAAGACCCCCGAAGACGGAAGACCCCCGGAGCTGTGCAATAAAATATTTTTTCCCCTGTGTTGTGTTTTTTTTTGTACTTTATTTCACAGGTGAATGGGTAGGGGTACATTGTACCCCATACTCATTCACATAGGGTGGGGGGCCGGTATCCGGGGGCCCCCTTCTTAAAGGGGGCTCCCGGATTCCGATAAGCCCCCCGCCCGCAGACCCCGACAACCAACGGCCAGGGTTGTCGGGAAGAGGCCCTTGTCCTCATCAACATGGGGACAAGGTGCTTTGGGGTGGGGGGGCCGCGCGGCCCCCCCTTCCCCAAGGCACCCCCCCATGTTGAGGGCACGCGGCCTGGTACGGCTCAGGAGGGGGGGCGCGCTCGCTCGCCCCCCTTTCCTGGCCGGCCGGGTAGCGTGCTCGGACAAGGGTCTGGTGTGGACTTTGGGGGAACCCCCACGCCGATTTTTTTCGGCGTTGGGGTTCCCCTTTAAGCCCATTCCAGGCGGCGGAGCCCGCGACGTCTCCTTCGCGGGCCCCGCCTACCTGTACACGCGCTCGAAATGGGCGGACTTTCCGAGCGGGAACAGTCCGCTCATTTCGAAAGTACAGCGGACAGGCCCACACACGGGCGGACTGTTCGCTCAAACACAGTTTCAGCGGACAGTTTTTCGGAATTTCCGAAAGACTTTGTCCGTCCAACTGTCCGCTGAAACTGTCCGCTGAAAGCCCACACACGAGCGGACTGTCCGCCCAAACACTGTTCAGCGGACAAGGTTGGGCGAACAGTCCGCCCGTGTGTACGCGGCCTAATGAATAATGATTCATACCCTGAATGGTCTAGGGCAGTTTTTCTCAACCTTTTTACCTTGGAGGAACCCCTGGCAAAAAGTTTGAGATCTCAAGGAACCCCTGAAATAATGTTCACATCCACAGCTCACGGAACATTGGTATGATCAGTGAGCTGTTGGTAACAAAAAGTATTTGTAGAAATAGCATTAAATAAAATAATACATATTAAAATGTACTTATTTAATGTGTAACTTGTGCTTTCTTTTTCTGCAATGCTGATCCATTCAGGGGACATTACATGGGGCAGAGCACATGACAGGGGACATTACATGGGACAGGGCACATTATATGGGACAGGGCTCATTACATGGGGCAGAGCACATGACAGGAGACATTACATGGGACAGGGCACATTATATGGGACAGGGCACATTACATGGGGCAGAGCACACTACAGGGGACATTACATGGGACAGGGGCCATGACAGTGGATATGACATGGCACAGGGCATATTACATGGGACAGAGCACATTACATGAGGCAGAGCACATAACAGGGGACATTACATGGGACAGGGGACATGACAGTGGACATTACATGGGGCAGGGCACATTATATGGGGTAGAGCACATTACATGGGGCAGAGCACATGGCAGGGGACATTAGTTGGGGCAGGGCACATTACTGGGGCAGAGCACATGACAGGGGACATTATATGGAACAGGGCACATTACATGGGGCAGAGCACACGACAGGGGACAATACATGGAACAGGGCACATTACAGGGGACATTACATGGGACAGGGGACATGACAGTGGACATTATATGGAACAGGGCACATTACATGGGGCAGAGCACATGACAGGGGACATTGCATGGGGCAGAGTACATTACTGGGGCAGAGCACATGACAGGGGACATTACATGGGACATGGGGCAGGGTTAGAGTTGCCACCTCATCCCTTTAAATCCATACACCTATGAATTACACAGGTTCTGAGGCTAATTAAATGCAGAAAAGGCACCAAGTGAGTTTAATTACCACCTTAATCAGCCACAGAACCTGTGTAATTAATATGTATTCAGATTTAAAGGGATGAGGTGGCAACCATAGGCAGGGTACATTACATGGGGTAGGGAACATGACAGGGCACATTACATGGGACAGACTGTTGGGCACATTGTGGGGGGACACAGGTAGGCACACGTCAGTACTTGCTTTCTTCTTCTGGCTTCAGAGCTCATTTCATTCTCCTCCAGTGGCACGCCGTTTCCCCTCGACCCCTCCTCCTCCTATCCTGTCCACCCAAGATAATGTCACATACAACCACTTGGGAAGGACAGGAGGGGAGGAGGAGCCTGCGGGGAACAGCGTGCTACAGCCAATAGAGTGACAGCCGCTTCCCTGCCTATCTTTGCCTGTGTCTGCGATCCTCCTGTCAGCTGCCTGTGACTGAGAATCAGATTGCCGCGAAAGCACTGGGGACCTCTTGCGAAACCCTAGGGTTCCACGGAACCCCGGTTGAGAACCTTTTACTTGTTAGCCTATTTAAAATCGATATAGAGTTTGGGATTACGAAAACCATTTTAGTCTTTTCACATGACACCAAGCTATGCACTGAAATAACATCCTTACAGGATGTTTCCAATTTACAAGCCAACCTAAATGCACTGTTTAACCACTTAAGGACCGCCGCATGTAATAATACGTCGGCAGAATGGCACGGACGGGCACAAACACGTACCCATACTTGCCTGCCTTCCAGCGGGTGGGGGGTCCATTTCGCTTCAGGAGAGATCCGGGATGAGGGGATGGCCGTTGGTTTCTGGCCATTCCCTCTCGATCGCGCCTGGCGAATGAGAAGCTTCCCCTGCCTGTGTAGTGTAGGCAGGAGGAAGTGATGTCACTCTCCTCTGGGCGGTCTTTTTGACCGGAGTGCGAGTAGAGAAGACATAGTAAGTGTGCACCAACACTACACTGACATGTAGGTACATATAGGCACACTGTCACCCCCTGCCGCCAGGTAGCTAGTTATTTTTTAGGTTCACCGCCCGGGTTTTATAGCATTAGGTACCCCCATATACTACCAAATAAAGGTTTTAACCTCCTGATTGCCCCTAGAGTTAACCCTTTCCCCAGCGATCACCGTATAAGTGTCACTGGTGACACTGGTTAGCTAGTTAGTTATTTAGTTATTTAGGTTCCCCATCAGGTTTTTATATAGCGTCAGGGACCCCCATATACTACCTAATGAAGATTTTAATCCCCTGATTGCCCCTAGAGTTAACTCTTTCACCCCCCCTTTGCCATTGTCACTAAGCGATCGTTTTTCTGATCTCTGCATTAGTGTCACTGGTGCCGCTTGGTAGCTAGTTATTTTTTAGGTTCACCACCCGGTTTTTATAGCATTAGGTACCCCCGTATACTACCCAATAAAGGTTTTAACCCCCTGATTGCCCCTAGAGTTAACCCTTTCCCCAGCGATCACCGTATAAGTGTCACTGGTGACGCTGGTTAGTTATTTAGTTATTTAGGTTCCCCATCAGGTTTTTATATAGTGTCAGGGACCCCCATATACTACCTAATAAAGGTTTTAACCCCCTGATTGCCCCTAGAGTTAACCCTTTCCCCAGCGATCACCGTATAAGTGTCACTGGTGACGCTGGTTAGTTATTTAGTTATTTAGGTTCCCCATCAGGTTTTTATATAGTGTCAGGGACCCCCATATACTACCTAATAAAGGTTTTAACCCCCTGATTGCCCCCAGGTAACCCTTTCATCCCCTTTTGCCAGTGTCACTAAGCGATCGTTTTTCTGATTGCTGCATTAGTGTCACTGGTGCCGCTAGGTAGCTAGTTATTTTTTAGGTTCACCACCAGGTTTTTATAGTGTTAGGTACCCTCATATACTACCCAATAAAGATTTTAACCCCCTGATTGCCCCTAGAGTTAACCCTTTCACCAGCGATCACCGTATAAGTGTCACTGGTGACGCTGGATAGCCAGTTAGTTATTTAGTTATTTAGGTTCCCCGTCAGGTTTTTATATAGCATCAGGGACCCCCATATACTACCTTATAAAGGTTTTAACCCCCTGATTGCCCCTAGTTAACCCTTTTACCAGTGATCACCGTATAAGTGTTACAGGTGACTCTGGTTAGTTAGTTTGCTTTTAATAACATCAGGGCACCCACCATTTATTACCCAATAAAGGTTTAACCCCCTGATCACCCAGCAGGTGATATCAATTAGGTTTTAGGGTCAGATAGGGTCTGCGTTGCCCCAGGCAGTGCTAGGTTAGTGCCAGTACCGCTAACACCCACACGCAAAGCATACACCTCCCATATTGGTATAGTATCTGAACAGATCAATATCTGATCTGATCTATACTAGCATCCCCAGCAGTTTGGGGTTCCAAGAAAACGCATTGTTAGCGGGATCAGCCCATATACCTGCTAGAACCTGCGTTTTGCCCCTCCGCCCAGCCCACCCAAGTGCAGTATCGATCGATCACTGTCACTTACAAAACACTAAAAACATAACTGCAGCGTTTGCAGAGTCAGGCCTGATCCCAGCGATCGCTAACAGTTTTTTTTGGTAGCGTTTTATATTTAAATCCTGAAGGCGGTGCTTGCTTTTCGGGGTCCCGTACGCAGCTAGGCTCCCAAAAAGTCCCCCACAGGTGGTATCCCCGTACTCAGGAGAAGCAGCAGAATTTATTTTGGGGTGTAATTTCACTTATGCCCATAGCAATATATCATTTAGTGACAACTTTATGGAAAAAAAAAAAGTTTGTAATATTACCGCAACTTGTGGCAAAATATAAAATATTCCATGGACTCAACATGCCTCTCAGTAAATAGCTTGGGGTGTCTACTTTCCAAAATGGGTCATTTGGGGGGGTGGGGTTGTGTTATTTTGGCATTTTATGGCCTTCGAAACTGTGATAGGTAGTGAGGAGTGAAATCAAAAATTTGCACCCTTAGAAATCCTGAAGGCAGTGATTGGTTTTAGAGGTGCCGTACGCGGCTAGGCTCCCAAAAAGTCACACACATGGTATCCCCGTACTCAGGAGAAGCAGCAGAATTTATTTTGGGGTGTAATTTCACCTTTGCCCATAGCGTGTGTGAGCAATATGTCATTTAGTGACAACTTTTTGTAAACTTTTTTTTTGTCATTATATGGGACAAGAAAAAAAATATTCAATGGGTTCAACATGCCCCTCAGCAATTTCCTTGGGGTGTCTACTTTCCAAAATGGGGTCATTGGGGGGGGGGGTTGTACTGCCCTGCCATTTTAGCACCTCAAGAAATGAGATAGGCAGTCATAAATTAAAAGCTGTGTAAATTCCAGAAAATGTACTCTAGTTTGTAGACGCTATAACTTTTGCACAAACCAATAAATATACGCTTATTGACATTTTTTTTACTAAAGACATGTGGCTGAATAAATTTTGGCCTAAATGTATGACTAAAATTGAGTGTATTCAATTTTTCTTATAGCAAAAAGTAGAAAATATCTTTTTTTTTTCAAAATGTTCAGTCTTTTTCCTTTTATATCGTAAAAAATAAAAATCGCAGAGGCAATCAAATGCCATCAAAAGAAAACTCTATTTGTGGGAAGAAAAGGACGCAAATTTCGTTTGGGTACAACATTGCATGACCGCGCAATTACCAGTTAAAGCAGTGCAGTGCCAAATTGTAAAAAGACCTCTGGTCCTTAGGCTGACAATTGGTCCGGGGCTTAAGTGGTTAATTGGGCAACTGTGTTTTGCAAATGAGGTTTAATGTTGATAAATGGAAAGTTATGCACTTGGGGGCTAAATTCATGCATGCATTATACACAGTTGGGGGAGTCAATGGCTGAGAAGGATCTGGGTGTTCTGATAGATCATACAAAAATAGTGTGACACTGTACCAGAGAGGAGGCACAGTGCCAAGTGCCACATTGATAGAGCCCAGTGAAATAATATCTAGATGGAGTCAATACATATCAAAGATAAACTTTATTGAAAAATAATTTCAAAAATCGCATAAAAAAATACGCCATCTAAAACATCTAAAAACAACGTTGTCTGGAGACAAAGACAAACAGAGCGTCTAGACACCATCCACGCATTAGCCTAAATAGCACTATATGCAAGTTCCCACTGGTAGTGTCCCCACAGCCTCGACTGTCGTCCTATGGAACCCTGACATTTTGCAACAGCTGTTGCTATTATTCAATCCAGTTTACAGGACTGCTTGGCCTGGTGGTGTTATTCCCCTCCTTTTGCACTTGCATATAGTGCTATGAAGGATAATTTTGGATGCGTCGATGGTGTCTAGATGCTCTGTTTGTGTTTGTCTTTGTCCCCAGACAACGTTGTCTTTAGATGGTGTAAGGTGCAGAATTATTTATGCATTTTTTTTTCAATAAAATGTATCTTTGATATTTATTGACTCCATCTGGATATCATTTCCCTGGGCTCTATCAGTGTGGCACTTGGCACTGTGCCTCCTCTCTGGTACAGTGTCACACTATTTTTGTATGCTGGTATGGCCACTGAGCCCCACTCTATTGGAGTGAGTGGATGGATATCTGGTGGTACCTTTTGTGTATCTTACATTTTTCATTGGTTTCCTTTATTTATTTATTTTATTCTGATAGATCATAGACTTGATAAAAGAATGCAATATCAAGCTGCAGTTTCTAAAGCTAACAAAATAATCTCTTGTATTAAGAGGTATACACTCCAGGGAGAAAGATATCATTGTGCCCCTGTACAAATCATTAGTAAGACCTCATCTGGAATATGCAGTTCAGTTTTGGGCACCAGTTCCCAAAAAGGATATTGGGGAACTGGAGAAAGTGCAGAGAAGGGTAACCAAACTGATAAGAGACACGGAGGAGCTCAGCTATGAAGAAATATTAGAGGAACTGAATGTATTTTCTCTTGAGAAGAGAAGATTAAGGGGGGATAGGATCAACATATATAAATACATATAATGAACTTGGTGTAGAGTTATTCACTTTCAGGTTGTTACAGACAATAAGGGAGCAGTCTTTACATCTGGAGGAAAAGAGATGTAATCTCCAAATATGGAAAAGTTTCTTCACATTAAAACTCTGTTCACATCTAGGCATACCGGACCGTGGGCATAGTCAGCGCGAATCTGCCCACTATCCTGAATCGCTGCAAATCGCAGGACGAGCTTGTGATCCCTGTAACTTTCAGTGGCACCCCAAATGCGGGGCAATATTGTTACCCGATGAATCACGTTAAAATCACACAAACAGAATTGTGGGGTGTCTGTCCTCTTTGCGTGATTTTACTTTGATTTGGTTGCCATTCAAAGTAATGGGGATGGCAAAGGCGTCCCGCGATTTGCGTCGATTCGGAAAACATCATAGTGTGAACGGAGCCTAAGAGCTGTGTAAATGAGGAATGGTTCTGGCCAGCTCAGTAGATTGTGTTTGTTTTAAAAAGAGCTGGATGCATTCCTAAATGCACAGAAATATAACTGGATATTTACATTTATAGGCAATAACACCAGGCACAATTGATTTAGGATATATCCGATTGCCCCCTGGAAATTAGGTAGTCGTTTTTCCCCCACTTGAGCGAATTGGATCATGTCTTGTTTTACAGGGCAGCCATCAGAAATTTTGGGGTCCCTTACACAGCTTTAGGCCTGGGCCCCCCAGGGCCTGACCACTAACATTCCCCAGGGCCCACCCAATGGCCATCCCACTGAATCCACCCACTGGCCATCCAACTGAGTCCTTCAGTGTGGTGTGATACATGAATCAATCAATATAACAACTCTTGACTGACTAAGGCCGCGTACACACGGGCGGATTGTCTGCCCAACTTAGTCCGCTGAACCGTGTTTCAGCGGACAATCCGCTCGTGTGTGGGCTTCAGCGGACTTTTTCAGCGGACAGTCTGACGGACTTAGTCTTTCGGAATTTCCGTAATTTTGTCCGTCCAAACTTGGTTTTGTCCGTCCAAACTTGGTTTCAGCGGACAGTCCGCTCGTGTGTAGGCAAGTTGGACGGACTAAGTATGGCGCATGCTCAGAAAGGATTTACACGGCCGAAGGTTGCATTGCAGTGTATTGGACGTCGTTTTTCTAGTCCCGTCGTACGTGCTGTACACGTCATCGCGCAAGTTTTCAGCGGACTGTCTGTTCATCGTGTGTGGTCAAGTCCGTTCATTCAAAAGTTGAACGGACTGTCTGTCGGATTGTCTGACGAACTTAGTTGGGCAGACAATCCGCCCGTGTGTACGCGGCCTAAAGCAGAATACCTTTATCCCCATCCACAGCCAGCACCCTGGAGAGGGATGGGTGATACTGGGCGTGGATGAAGATGATGGAGTTGCATTGTGAAAATGGATGAGGATGACTCTGGGTGGGGATGAGAGTTACATAGTGAAGAGGCTCTCCACAATGAAACTCATCTCCACTCAGAGTCATCCTCATCCATTTTTACAATGCAACTCCATCATGCCAGCTCGGCAGCCTCAGGTGTCCGATCCCAAGGAGAAGGATATTAAATAAAGTCCAAATATAAAGCACAGGAGGCAGTGGCGTCACTAGGGTTGATGTCACCTGTTGATGTCACCTGGTGCGGCAAAACATGGTGTGACCCCCCCCCCCCATATTTTCGGCCTGGCAGTCCTACATTGGAGCTCATTGGCATGCGTTATGTCGGTCAATAAGGCATAGAGGATAGCAGGTTAGGCAATTCCTAATGGCTCAGTCCTCAGGAGCAGTAATGGATAATGACCAACAGGCCCTCTTAAAAGACCCAGCAAAACTGTAGCAGTGATCCATCTGGCTGGACATTTGCTCACTCTGGGTTGCCCAGGATCACTCTGGTCAGTGGGGTAGCATGTACCATGGCAGTGGCTCAGTCTTTCTCCCTCCGATGGCATGGGTACAGCGTGACTCCCTCTCTGATGGCATGGGTACAGCATGCTTCTCTCTCTGATGACAATGGTACAGAGTGTTTCCCTCTCTGATGGCACAGGCACATCGTTGACTCCCCCTTTGGCAATGATATAGCGTGGCTCCTTCTCTGGCTTCCCCCCAGCACAGTCCTCTCTTTTTTCTGTGTCCTGTAGCAATCATTCCCTCAGCTTCTTCTTCCTGGGTTCCAGACTCTCTCTCTCCCCCAGCAGAGTGCATGCTGGGGGCTGAAGTCTCCTGCCTGTGCACAACAATGGGGCAGTCAATCTTTGGGGACTTCATGTCCCATGATGCTCCCCTCTCTTCTGATTGCTCTGCTGTGGCCAATGGGGAGGGAAACAGATCGTGCAACAAGCTAAGCGACGAACCAGGTGAGAGCCGCTCTCTCTTCTCCACTGCTGACAGGAGAAAGGAGGGGGCGAGCGGAGGAGATACACTCACATCCTGGAGCTTGCCTCTCTCTCCCTTGTCACAGCGCTGCTTGTATTCACTGGGCAAACTGAGCTGGGGAAAAGAACCCACTTTACTGGTGGAGGGGGGGGGGGAGTTCCCTTCTCCTTCCTTATAGCGAGGCTTCTCTCTCCTTCTCTATAGCAGATGCCGCGCGGGCCCGGCTGGCGCATGACAGTTTCATTTCATGTGTTGCTGAAGAAGGAGTGGGCCCAGCCGGCCGGGCCCCTTGGGACACTGGGGCCCCTTACAGGAGTACTGCCTGCACCCTCCTGATGGCAGCCCTGTGTCTTATTGTTTTTTGTTTTCCTTCTGCATCAGTGGTAGGTATGGGATTGTGTATACGAGATGCATTCCAACTTTGAGAGCACATGTCGCATGACAAGTTGCTCCCTATTAAGTGCAATGAAACCGTTCTAATAGGAGCGACTTGATTCATTCCGACTTAGAAAAAGGTTCCTGCACTACTTTTGGTGTGACTTCGGCACGACTTGCATTGACTTCTGTTAAAGAAGTTGTGCCGAAGTCACACTGAAATGTCGGCTTCAAAATTGCAACAGTGTGAACCGGGCCTAAGCCCAAGTTTACACTGAGGGCTGAAATCGTGCGAGTTCAGCTGAAACCAGCATTTCAGTCCAACTTTGGGGGCGTTTTGACAGACATCTACAGATGTCTATTCAAAATGCCCTCAAAGTTGCCAAAAGTATCGCAGGAACTACTTTTGAGAATCGGTGCAGTACTGCAAACCATCTTATTTGCCGGCAATAAGCGGCGATTTGAAATATCAAATCGCATGTCAAAATGGCCCGATGTGGGCTTATTGTCAAAGCTTAAAGGGGTTGTAAACGCTTGTATTTTTTTACCCTAATGCATTAAGGTGAAAAAAATCTTCCGTAGTACAGCTGCCCCCCAGAGCCCCCCTTTTACTTACCCGAACCTGATTGGTTCATCGACCGGGACAAGCACAGCAGCTCCAGCCTCTGTCTCGAGTCCTCATTGAATAGATTGATAGCAGCGCAGTCATTGGCTCCCGTTGCTGTCAGTCAAATACAGTGCTATGGGAAGGGGGGGCGATTCCTGCTGTCTGTGTCAATGGATGCAGCGGCAGGACTCAGGAGCACGCCTGTTCAGGAGTCCCCTTGGAATGTGGGTCTCCAAGGGGGCACTTGAAGCAAGGAGGAGCCAGGAGCGCCGCTGGGGAACCCCAGAAGAGGAGGATCGGGGCCACTCTGCAAAACCTTTGAACAGAGGAGGTAAGTATAACAAGTTTGTTATTTAAAAAGGAACAACCTTTACAACCCCTGTAATTGAACAAGCTGAAGTTAGAAGCGAATTGGTTACTTTGCACAGCTGCACCAGATTCTGTGTACACCAGTTATAGTAAAACTGTCCCTGTGTTTTAGTTGCATATTACTTTGTAGCTTTAAAATAAGTGGGATGGAGACATTTCACATTTTTGAACACTTTTTGGGTGATAGGTATTTATTTATTTATGAACACAGTTTTATTGTGGTGTTGCGTTTTATACAATAAGGATGAGCTTTATATTTATGGTCATCTAAGGGTATTTATATACAGCTAATAAGAACAAAAAAAATGCGCTAGGGCTCTATTGGACATTAAAAACATAGCACTTAGCACAATACCATGATACATAGCATAATAAACACTACAAAACAATAGTGCAGCGCTAAGATAAATGAAATAGTATGTGCAATACAATAGTTCAATGCAAATATGTGTCACCACAAATTGAAAAAATAAAACAAAGAAAACCAAATGTGAAGCCAAAAACCATGAATTTGGTGATTCTTCGATTATGAGGGAAATGGCAGATGTGGCTACCAAATGCTACCAAACTTCTTAATGATAAACCACGCAGCACCTCTGAACTATTGTTCTCATTTCAGTTGACAGTTAGATGTTTTTATTGTCTCTGTAACTATGATAAACAAGTTTGTAACCTGGGCAAATAGCTTGGCTTTTCTATAACCTATGGTATGATACTAAAGTGCCATCTAGATTGTGAATTGGAGAATGTTTCTCCCATTAAGCTTAGTTTTTCCAAAGGGTACTACACCCATGTGGGGAGGGTACAGTTGGAGTAGTTTGTTGTTCTGTAACTATAGTAAACAGGTTTTTAACCGTAGTCGACAAAAAACTTGACACCCTGAAACTTCCCAGTAAAAGGTTGTTGGATATAAGCTGACAGAGGACTCCATAATACCTTAACACCAAAGAAGGTCTGTACCAGCCAAAAGCTGTACCTGAAGACACTTTTGCATAATCTCCAGCAGCTGCTTAAAAGCCTGGGTCCTCTTTGTTGTCTACAGAAATCACAAACACACAGTAACCGAAATTGCTTATTTGCTATGAAGTAGGTAGCATCTTGCTTGTTATGGGTATATCTGTCAGTCTTGTATTGTATGTCTAATATTGTAATAGTTTTGTATGTAAAACATTTTTATTTAGTAAAAGCACATTTGTAAACTGCAGAAGTCTCAGCTTCCTTGCTTATACCACAAAATAACTTTACTAGATAGACTCAAGCAAAACAGCAACAGAGGGAGGCTTACCAGAATAATATGAAACCCAATTAACCACTTCCCGATTAGCCGCTGCAGTTATACTGCGGCAGGTTGGCTCCCCTGGGCGAGCCATCATAGCTATACGTCAGCTCACTTTCAGACCACTAGGGGGCGATCTGCGCTGCCGAAGCAGAAGCATGTGCAACCGCCGGGCACCAGCGATCGCACCACACAGAGACAGAACGGAGATCAGACAGATCTCTGTGCTGTCAGGGGAGAGTACGAGGTATAAACAACAACTCACCAAGGCAGTCCCATCCCCCCACAGTTAGAATCACTCTCTAGGACACAGTTAACCCCTTGATCACCCCCTACTGTTAACCCCTCCCCTACCAGTGTCATTTATACAGTAATCAGTGCATTTTTATAGCACTGATCGCTGTATGTCAATGGTCCCAAAAAAGGGTCAAAAGTATCCGATCTGTCCCCCACAATGTTGCAGTCCCGATAAAAATCACCACTATTACTAGTAAAAAAAAATACCATAAATATAGCCCCTATTTTGTAGACGCTATAACTTTTGCGCAAACCAATCAATATAACCTTATTGCGATTTTTTTTTGGGGGGGGGGGGGTTTATTATAGCAAAATTGATGCTTTTTTTGTTTATAGCGCAAAAAAATAAAAAACCCAGAGGTGATCAATTACCACCAAAAGAAAGCGCTCTTTATGGGGAAAAAAGAACATCAATTTTGTTTTTGTACAAAGTTGCACGCCCACGCAGTTTGTTATTAAAACGACGCAGTGCCAAATCACAAAAAAATTACCTGCTCATTAAGGGGGCAAATCTTAAATTAAGAGTTAAGAGTGATCAATTAGCACTTGTGTATCAATGTCAATGTCAAATGACGGTACTGCTGCATTGTAATAGATTGCTGTGCATATATACTCAGTTGGACATAGTATCATGAAAAAGAAAAATACACTCTCTTCATATTGTAATCCCCATGTAAGGAAAGGCCTTCTGTGCACAGGCTAAAACATGTTCCTTTTTCGTGTTTTCAAAAATTGTGTACTGGCTAATGCAGATGCGCATGCGTGAACTCGTGCGCGCACATGAGCCATCACACATTCTCGAGCGTGACAGCGCACACGTGCACCTGTGACAGATGTTGGCGCCAATCAGGCTATTTAAACGAAGCCAGTGTTCAGGATCAGTGCTGCTTTGTCTTTCAGCTTTCCCTGCATCCTGTGTTCCTGTTATCCTGATTCCAGTTGCTGACCCAGCTTGTCTGACCACTCTCTGAATTCAGTTGGCTCCGACCCTGGCTTGCCCTTGAACTCCACTTCTATCTGCTCAATTGGCTTCCATTGCACTAATTGGCTCCTGACCCGGCTTGTACCCAGACCATGCTATTGCCTGCTCCTCTGTGAGTGATCTGTCCTGCCAGTGTATAACCCAGCTTCCTGACACATCCTGCTGTGTCTGCTATTCTACTGTCTGCTGCCAGTGTTTACCTCATCGGTCCACTGTTGCCAGTACCAGCCTGCTTCAGTCTGCCACCCACCAGCTCTCTACCAGCCAGTCTGCTTCACTGAAGACTACTGACGACCTCTCTTGCCTGGTGTGGATACCCGCTGCTAGCAAGACCTACAGAAAAAAGTTGAGAACAGATCCTCACAGTAACCTTCTGTATATACTTTATAGAAAACAATGTAGCAAAAATAAATATTAAGATAAAAATACCACACTACCATCAGTGCAAAAGATAAAGACAATGTTGTCAATGTGGATACATAGAGCTGCTAGCAGCACACCTCAATCATGCATATCTTTCATTCACACCACCAGGACATGGGGGGCGGGGGGAGGGATCAAACTTCAATGGAGCTGAACAGTGTGAAGCACAGATTGCACAAAGAAGATTTCAAATGGGTAGTCACTGCTAAGAAGCCGTTTATAGGTTGCTGTTCATGGACCTCTCATGGAAAGGTCACCTCAAGGACAGGAAGTGCCCATAATTCAAGGTGGGTGTCACAGAAAGTTGAAGCCTGGATGGATCACTGCTGCAGGATCAGCGATGTAACTGTGCAATGCAAAGGCTGGAACTGCACTGAGGTGGATGATGCAAACCTCATGAATTAAATTCCACCCCCCAAAGAGATTCAGCTGTCTCTTGGAGCGGGGAAAAAAATCGGCAGATCAGGTGTCAGTAAGTCCACTCAATGAAGACAGAAGGAGGTATAAGAGAACCATCATTGCCAAACCTTGGGAGGTAAGATCTTTAATCACTGTCGGTTAGATGACACCTTTGCTTTCACTGTGTGGCCCTGTGGTGATGCAGATAGTCCAGCCAAATAAACAGTTAGTTGTTTCCCGGTTAGTGTAGATACTTATTCAATGGCTATAATATCCACATGGGTGTCTGTATAAGCAGCTCTCCAACCACGGTGATGATGTCACACTAACATATAGCAAGACCTACAGGCACCCGTGCCACTCTGCACTCCTGCGCATTCTGTTCACACTACTAAGGGCCCCCGAGTCAGAGGTATATGAGGCCTTGCTCATCATTTCAGGCTCTGCTACCAGGTACATGATACCCAATTAAAGTGGTTGTAAACCCCCCAAAAAAAAACTGTTAGACAAAGGCATAATGAGATAATATGCATAGCATACTAGCTCATTATGTATTACTTACCTGAGATCGAAGCCCCCGCAGCTTGTGGCTAATACCCAGCCAGGGCATTTGAGTCCTCCCAAAACCTCCAGTGGCTAGTGAGTCAGGCGTTCCTGCAGACTTGATGGATACCAGTAATCAGACAAGGAGCCACGGACGTATCTGTGTCCGTAGGCTGACCAGGCCTTAGTTTTGTAGTAAGTGTCCTTACAAACGCAAATACTTTGTATCCAAAGTTGGGGAACAAGTAGCCATGCTCCTGGTTGCCTCCTCACATGGAGACACACACTGAGAAGTTTCGGGAGGACTCAAAGGCCCTGGCTGGGTATTAGCCACAAGCTTTGACAGCTTGTTCAGCTGGTAAGCCTTCAATTTGTGCGGTGGTGGATTCACAGTGTCCTTTAAATATAGAAGATCCCTCACAGGGTGTTTACTCAGTCTCTCTATGTCCCTGACATTACTGTGTGTGTTCCACCATGTACTCTCTGAGACTGGCCTGTGTTCCAAAATACACCTTCTTTTTCCTCGTCTCAGAACTCTGGTACTGCTAGGAAATGAAGTCCTAAAGCCAATCCCTAAAACGGGCTTAATCCTCCTGAGGACTACATTCCCCACAAGTCATGGTTGATCCCAGCAGGCTCTGTCCTTCTCAGAAAACACAGCAGTTCAGTTTCTTCTTCCTCTCTGAGATCCTTGTGCATTACACACTCCTGCCCCATTCACACGGTGCATTGCACATGCCTGTTTTTCATACATTATATACTCCTGATCCCTGCATTTGTGACATCAGCATGTTACACACCCCTAACTCCTGTAATCTCAATTTTTTACTCCTGAACCCTACACGCAATTCATTAAGAGTGGAAGGAGCTATGCAGAACTATATAATTATTATATTTCGTTTTGCGTTATATTTGTGGTAGTTCCGGGTAATAATATATACACATGGGTTAGTAATTTACTTTGGGGGATATTCTATTATAGAACAAACGTGTTCATATAGAGGTATCAGCCAAAAGATCAGACAAACAGTAATGTGCAACTGTAAGCCCTTGTACACACGGTCGGACATTCCCACAACCAAATCCATCGGATTTTGTCCAAAACACACAGTCGGACAAAGTTGTGGGAAAATCCGAACGTTCAGAACGTGATGACGTTATTTCGTTATGACGGGACTATGTTCAGGCTAGTAGCCAATAGCTTTGGTCTAGGAATTTGATCTGAGGATGCGTGGCACTTTGTCCGATCGGAATTCTCTACAAACGATCGGACAAAGTCCGATCGGATCATGTTGTCGGAAAATTTTACAGCCCAGCTCTAAAACTTTGTCGGTCAGATATTCCGGCAGAAACAGTCCGATGGAGCCCACATATGGTCATATTATCCGACAACAAGGTCCGATCCGACATTTTCCGTCGGAATGTCCGACCGTGTGTACAAGGGCTAAGTTTGTTGAATAAATGCAAGAAAAATTGTCAATGCCAATAAAATGGTAATGGGGTATGCAACACGCATAAAAGAAAGTATAATAGGCAGTGTATTATTGTAGTACATAGCTGCCTGGAGGGTAATTCCCTCAGTGACCGTTAGGTGGCAGCTTAATACAATATCTAAAGCTGGCCAAAGATTTATCTTCTTTTTTTTTTCGATCAGCCAGCAGGTTGATTGAAAACAATTAACTGATTCCTCCAACCACACAAGCAAGATGGATAGAGGAATACCCTCCAACCCCCACCAGGATATTGTATTTTGACAGTGGGACTCCTCTACACTGATCAGAAGTTGCAAATAAAACATTTTTCAACATTCCTATTCAACAGAAGTCAATCTAACAATCAACTTCTGTCTAACAGGGACAGACATACATGGATCAAAAGTCCAACTGACCAAATTTCAATCTATCAATCTGTGGCCAGATTTAGAGTAAAGAGTATAGGAAAATCTCTAGTAACAGCACAGTACAGTTTTGTCTAGTGCAAACACAATCAAGTGTGGTTCCCTTTGGGGGGAAGAGGGGGGGGTGACCTCTCCCATAAGAAGGTGGTATTCCAGGTAGTTGAACATAGAGATCTCTGGAAAGCCTTCACAGTTGGGAGGTGGAAGGAGCTTGTGGTCTGGATGTCCTGGTAGCCAGAGAAGTCCCAGGGTTTGGTGTACAATGAGACGGCTGAAGATATAGGTCTGCCACACTGGAATGGTAGTATTCTGGAGTCAGCTAGCACAGTTCTCACCATAGGGATTAAGCTGTGCGCTCTTAGCCCTTCTACACACGGTCGGACATTCCGACAACCAAATCCGTCGGATTTTGTCTGACGGATTTTGTCCGAAACTGTTGCATACACACAGTCGGACAAAGTTGTCAGAAAATCCGATCGTACTTAACGTGATGACGTTATTTTGTTAGGACGGGACTACGTTCAGGCTAGTAGCCAATAGCTTTGGTCTAGGAATTTGATCTGAGCATGCATGGCACTTTGTCCGATCGGAATTCTCTACACATGATCGGACAAAGTCTGATAGGATTATGTTGTTGGAAAATTGTATAGCCCAGCTGGAAAACTTGGTCCGTCGGATACTCCGACGGAAACAGTCCGATGGAGCCCACACACTGTCGGATTATCCGACAACACGGTCCTATCGGACATTGTCCATCGGAATGTTCGACCATGTATACAAGGGCTTACACTGTGAAGGAGAACACCCCACCTAGTGACAGCTAATGTGACAGCTAATGTGCCCAGTCACTGCCATGCCATTAGGCATGGTCTCGCTGATCACCTGTGGAATTTAAATCCATTGGCCATTTCCAGTAATTCCTGGGATTGTGGGAGATTGTGGAAAAGAAATTAAAGGGACCTACAACCACAGCTGAACAAGGAATCTAAATGGGGACTCCACTACTGCAAGGCAGAGCAACTAGTTCAAATTTTGAACAGACATGGCTTTCAGCTCCAAGTCAAGTTTTCGAACTTACAAAGGGCTCTGACCTTATGTGAAAGTTGCCTGAACAGCCAGTAGCCAACAGTCACATGGGAGGAGGTAGAGTGAGTCCCATGCTATTCCACATCTGGAAATAATCGGTATATTTCTTCACTCCTGGTGGCCAAATGGGATGGAGGGGGATTGAAGGAAAGATGAATATTGTTTCAGGTGGAGCTGCCATTAAAGTGAACCTTTTTTATTTACTCTGCATGGGCAAAATACAGGTCCACTTTAAAGTAAAAAGCTGCTACTCCATTTGACCGTAAAAAGCTGCTACTCCACTTGTTGTCATGAAAAAAATACATTTGCAATCAAGTAGGCAGGCAATCATTGCTTTTGTCACACACAGAATATGCCCTTGGGTTGTGGCGAAGAAGTCAGAGAAGAAGTCACTAGATGAATCAAGTAAATTGTTACTTTTTTCTTGAACTTGCAGTGAACCATCAAGTCAACTTATGACCTTCAGCCAGCTTCAACTCCAGTTCTACCCAAACATTATTGGCTTGGCTTGTGTGAGCATTCTGTAACCTTCATCACACATTAAATATGTTATTTATTTCTTACAAAAGCCAAGTAAGGGTAGGCAAAACGTAAGCTCTGGTCACATTTATTTCATATCTCTTCTTATCAGTAAATATGTGCTGATCTCTATGAAACAAAAACAGGCTTAGTTTAGGGAAAAAACACATTTTGTAGCCAAAATAGCTTTACAGTTATTACTGTAATTCAAGGTTAGCTGTGTCTGTTCATACTTTGCACAGCATTATGTTCCATTTTAAAGAATTTGAGTAAACAGGCCATAAAGCGAGATAAGTTACCAATTTATGTAAATAATAGGCACTATGAGCATTATAGTTATGATTCTTACCAATGTTCTTTTCATTTCACAAATTTGACAAATGCTCTGGTGATGTTACACAGTGTCATTGTTTAGGTTCAAAGGCGGGTCTACCATTTATTATGAATGAGTTAAAGCCAGATATTACATACTTTTTGAAAACATCAATAAAGATGAGGTTACGGTCGCCCAATTCAACCTTTTCTAGTGGCTTAGGCAGCAGTCTCATGTCTATGGGGATATACACCATATTACCAAAGTTTTGGCATGCCTGCCTTTACATGCACATGAACTGTAATGGCCCCCCCAGTCTTAGTCCATAGAGTTCAATATTGAGTTGGTCCACCTTTTGCAGCTGTAACAGCTTCAACTCTTCTGGGAAGGCTGTCCACAAGGTTTAGGAGTGTGTCTATGGGAATGTTTGACCATTCTTCCAGAAGCGCATTTGTGAAGTCAGGCACTGATGTGGACAAGAAGGCCTGGCTTGCAGTCTTCACTCTAATTCATCCCAAAATTGTTCAGTCGGGTCGAGTGCAGGCCAGTCAAGTTCCTCCACCCCAAACTCACTCATCCATGTCTTTATGGACCTTGCTTTGTGCACTGGTCCAAATCATTTGGTGGAGGGGAAATTATGGTGTGGGGTTGTTTTTCAGGGGTTGGGCCTGGCCCTTTAATTCCAGTGAAGTGAAATTTTAAGGCATCAGCATACCAAGACATTTTGGACAATTTCATGCTCCCAACTTTGTGGGAACACTTTGGGGATGGCCCCTGCTCCAACATGACTGTGCACCAGTACACAAAGCAAGGTCCATGAAAAGATGGATGAGCGAGTTTGGGGTGGAGGAACTTGACTGGTCTGCAGTCAAGAGTTCTGACCTCAACCCAATAGAACGCCTTTGGGATGACTTAGTGTAGAATATGAGCCAGGCCTCCAACATCAGTGCCTGACCTCACAAATGCGTTTCTGAAAGAATGGTCAAAAATTCCCATAGACACACTCCTAAACCTTGTGGACAGCCTGCCCAGAACAGTTGAAGCTGTTATAGCTGCAAAGGGTGGGCCAACTCAATTTTGAACCCTACAGATTAAGCTTGGGATGCCGAGTTCATGTACGTGTAAAGGCACAATACTTTTGGTAATATAGTATAGCAAATATAGCAGGCTGAAGCTTCTGGGGGAAATAAATGGACTCATAATTATTTACCCCTGCACATCTAGATCAGAGGGGTCTGCAGCAGGCTCCTCATAGCCTAAAGCTGGCCGTACACTGGTAGATTTTCAAATAAAATTTAGTTTGCTTTTAACATTCCATTTTTCAATACTTGGAATTTCCTGAACAACACAGTACATTGTTAGAAATTAATTCAAATTTATAAACTATTTTCCATCCTGCAAATTTTCTCATCACTACGGTCACAAACGATCATGGGTTTGACTCCAGTAACCATTAGAAGATCGAAAGAACATTATGAAAACAAATAATTTCAAACTAAATTCTACTAGCGTATGACCATCTTAAGTAGGAACTGTTACCTGGGGAAGCCACTTTTGATTAGGACCCAACTGGCAGATCATGGTGCCTGAGAATGGTCAGATCATGCCTGCATGTGTGACCACACTCCAGTGTCTGTGGGAACTAAGTGAAGTAAAGATAATTGCTTATCCTACTAGGTTGAATCTAATAAGGATTCAGTAGAACTATAACTAATCCGGAGTGGGTTCTCCAAAGGAATACAGAGAATATACATTACTGAGGAAAAAATAGGACCTTCAACTAACAACAATGCCCTGGAGATGACCTTGGCAGGAAATTATGAGAAATCTCCCCAGTAGGTTGTCACATACCTGACTGTGGAGCCCAAAATGATGAGGGTGGTTTCTTGTACAATTCAAATTCAAGCATCCCTGCTGGTGGAGACAGTGGAAAGGCGCAGGGGCCAGGAAGTTGGCCCAACAAAGTTTTGCGATATGGAGGATGTATGTGCAGTATCAAGCAGTCAGGTCACAAGTCAAGTTCAGTAACAGCCAAGCAGGTAGGTACAGGATAACGATCACATACCAGGTCAGAGGCAGGCAAGGGTTGGCAATGAGCAGGCAGTGCAGTACAAGATCAGCAGGCAGAATCTTAGTCAAAAGTCCAAGCCAGGGTCAATAACATAGATCAGTAGCAGACAAAACAAGCAAGAGGAATCCGAAGATACATTTCATACATATGCAGGTCAGTGGCAAGATCAGCAGGTTTTCAGGAGCACAAAACACAGGGATCAAAGCTGAAGACAATCCATGCGCATGCACATTCTCGTCCTTGCACGTGTTGTTAAAGTCCTATGTTCACGAGTATGTGCAAGTCATACTCGAAAATGAGCACTTGCTACACAAGGTTCTTGACCGCATTTGCCGATGGCTGAAAATTTGCTTTGGGAAACATAGGGGCTACATTTCTAATGGTTGCCCTTATTCAGGTTTGCTCTGTTTGCACCCTGCAATTTGTATTTAGTTGTTTTCTTTATCTGTCAGTTTGGTTTTATTCTACATGCTGTACAGAAATGATGTTTCTTAACAATAACCACGCACGATGATAGGTGGTAATTATGTACTACTGATAAGTGATCATATTATTGCATATTTGCAGGGGGAAAAAAATTCCAATGGTGGTTAATGGAACAGGTCTAGCAATGTTATTTTTCTTTGCCATTCATTTTCATTAAGGTTATAAACCATACAAATATAAAACCATACACTACAGTAAAGAAAAGTACTGGTACATGATAGCGTTAGTGACATCATTGATCGCAAAGGTACCGATAATAAGTCTGGGCTGTGACTATATTTCTTAATTAAAATAATAATAACAAAGAATACATCCTCCAAAGAGGAACTGCATGACCGGGGATCGTCCTCATCTAAGATTAGGGGTCACCCCAGCCATAAAATGATCATGGTAGCTGGTCTTTTTGTTTGTATACACAGCCCTCAGACGGGGGGCAATGTCAATTTTAATAAAGAAATATAAGAAGGGGACAATTTTTTTCCTTGAAAACTGCCACCAACCATGTTGTAGACAGAGCTTCCCCAGCATGCTTTATATTGCGGGGTCCCATTGCTGTACTTAATATTTAAGGAATACAGATGTTAATAGCACAAACTGGAGTTACTTTGAAAATGCTCTGGCCCATTGTACTTTATTGTGTCATCTCATCTTCCAAACTTATAAAAATTTGAGTGTAATTAGTAGTTCTTGTACTGGTCATTCTGTTACTTTTTATGATCATAAAGCTAAAACTGAACCCAGGTACCTAATGTATAACACAAGCTAAACCAGATTTTAAGCTCTGTTAGTATAGCAGCTACTGTACATAGTTTTTGAGTACTGCGTAATGGAATGTATTACTTCTATGTAATTAAGGGCTTGTGCTCATTTTTCTGTTTTTTTTTTTTTTTCTTCTTCAAAGTGGTCTCTATTTACAGTCATTCAGATTTCAAGTTTAAATCCATTGGGAACAGTTTGTTAATATTAATTACTCTAGGTTACTGCACTCCCCACACCCATACTTGTCTATTTAAATTAAGCTTCTTTACTTAATTTACCAATCAAGCAACCAAGTAGCAATCCTCTTTTACCTGTCTGAATGCTCTAAGCTGATAAAAGGTGAAATTTGGGTGGGATGCTGTGGTTTACTGCAACACATCACAACAATTACTGATCACAACAATAGACCATAATCAATTTAAAATATGGTCCTCATTAAAGGATCGAGGGACCAAAATATAGACATTGTAAAATTGGAAGTCAGTTTCATTAGGGCATCCATATATTTACTGTATATACAACACATATACCTGCTTTGATCTTAAAAGCCCTTATCAGTTCAAGATCTGGAACACTGGCCACTGTGTGTACTTTTTTTTTTTTTGTAAATTACATTTTATTGAGTTTTTTTGACATACAAACAGTAACCCGCAAAAGGCGGAAACAAATACTGGTTACAGCATAAAACAAAAAGACAAAAAACAAAAACGGGGACCATTTCCCAACCCCCACCCCCCCAAAAAAAAAGGGAGGGGGGAGGGGAAAACCCCCACAAAAAACAAAAACAAAAAAGTGTTAGCCCAGCCCTGGCACGGTCTTATCTAGACAGATACGCCCACTACATTACCCTCCAGCCGGAGGCACAACAGATAGCGATTCTGTGCAGTGACTCCCTTCTCCATCGTACAGGAGAATGTCTACTCATGTGATCCCTCCCCCCCACTCCCCGCCTAAAGAAAAGGTACCCCTCAGGTACGTGAAAGGGCCATCTATTGGGGAGATCTTGCATTTGGTTCAAGCCCACCCGCACTCCACTCCTTCAGGACTCCACAGGGAACCCCAGGGGCATTGAGCTTAGCTGATCACACAGCAGTTAGTCCGAAGCCGAGTCCACAGAAGCCACCCATCCTCCCCAAACCTTATCAAACTTGGCAAGAGCTCCTCTGCTCAAGTAGGTAGCTTTATAAAATGGGACCGCTTTGTTGACGAGAGATTTCCAGCTCTCCAAGGTCGGGGCAGACGAACTCCTCCACGATAAGACAATTCTTTTTTTAGCATAAAACAATAATAGGGTGAGAAGAGTTCGTATAGCCCTAGTAGTGGCCAAAGGTTCAATCAAGTGCAACAAACACACTTCAATGGACTGGGGGATTGAAATAGAGGTGACCGATCTGATACAGTGAGCTATAGCTTGCCAGTAGGCTTTAATATGAGGACAGTCCCAGAATATATGCATGAAGTTCGCCATAGGCATGGAGCATCTCCAGCAAAGCGATTGCTGGTTCCCAAACATTTTCGCTAACCTAGCCGGGGTTAAATATATTCTATGTAGGAATTTGTAGTGGATTAAGCGGTCTCTGGCAGAGACCAAGTATTGAAACGTGGTCCCCCACATGTCATCCCAGTCATCTCTGTCTATAACCGGGGCCACAGCCTCCCAGGCCAGTCTACAAGGTTCCATTAACGTGCCCGTTTCACTGTGTGTACTTTGAAGCAGGGCTGCATTACCTAAATTAAGTTTAGATGGGGAAAGACAGAAAAAAAGATAAGAAAAATAACAAGTAGCTATTTAGGTAGGGAAACTGCGCCATGCCTTACATTGCAAAACGACAATCCTTTTTAAATGTCAAATGGCTGGCAACCATATCTGTCTTCTTACAATGAACTAGAGAATAATGATTTTTTTTATTTTTATGAAATAAGGTAATACAATTTGTTAAAATATTTAAAAATGAAAATGAAATTTTATTAAAAAAAGGAAATTATCGATAATTTATTTTAATACTTATGCTAAAAATATACTTAAAGTGGAGTTCCGCCGAAAAAAACCCAAACAGTTAAAAGTCAGCAGCTACAAATACTGCAGATGCTGACTTTTAAAATAAGGACACTTACTTGTCTAGGGCGTCCGCCATGCCCTCACCTGAAGCCGACCTGTCCCTTGGCTCCCGGGGGGAGGCGCCAGCATGCAATCTGTCTGGCTGAATTTGCATCGTACAGATATCGCATGTGATTTGCACAGCAGTGCGCTGTGAATCACATGTGATGCCGCACAGCAGTGTAAACTCTAAGACCCTTTCACACCACACCGCCCTTTGCGTCGGCGGTAAAACGCCGCTATTTTTAGCGGCGTTTTAGCGGCGGATTTCGGCCGCTAGCGGGGCGCTTTTCCCCCCGCTAGCGGCCGCGAAAGGGTTAAAACCGCTGGCAATACGCAGCAATAGCGGCGTTTTGCCGGCGGCATTACAGCGCTGCCCCATTGATTTCAATGGGGAGCAGCGGTGGAGGAGCGATAAACACACCGCTCCTTCACCGCTCCAAAGAAGCTGCTGGCAGGACTTTTTTCTGACGTCCTGCCAGCGCACCGCTGTAGTGTGAAAGCCCTCAGGCTTTCACACTACACACAATGGTGCAGCTTCTTTAGGGCGAATTGCAGGCGCTATTTCTAACGCTATAGCGCCTGCAAAACGCCCTGGTGTGAAAGGGGTGTAAGTATTTGTACAGAGAGCTTAAACTTTATTTTGTTTTAAAGTGAACGTTTGTTATCATATTAAATGTATTTATTTGTAGATTAGCCACTATGGGCAGGATAGATTACGTTCTGTAATGATTGTTAATAACTGATTAAAGCTGAACTCCAGTCAAGCAACTAAATACATCCTGCTTCCATTCAACTTTAAGCCCTACCCAAACACCAAAAGACTGTTTTTGGAAGGTGCAGATTAGGAGAGCCTAAGTAACTGGGACATATATTAGACATTTGTGCCATATTTTATCTTGCCATTCCAATGTGCAAGTGGAGACTTCTCAGTTTAAGTTTATGTATAGTCTGAAGCAGGATCCACCTTTCATGTACAATGGATAACCTTTTAGCTCTTTATACCCTGTTTCCCCTAAAATAAGACCTAGCGTGAGTGTCGGTGATGGCTGCAATATAAGCCCTACCCCCAAATAAACCCCACCCTCTTTCCCCAAAAATAAGCCCTACCCTGAGAATAAGACATAGAAGGACTTTAACTAGGGCTTATTTGGGGGGTAGGGCTTATATTGCAGCCATCGTCGACAATCACGTTAGGTCTTATTTTAGGGGAAACAGGGTACATATTAAAAATGGAATTATCCTACATGTTGTCACTTTCATGCATACTGTATACCAGCCTTTCTCAACCTTTTCAGCACAGAGGAACCCTTGAAATAACTTTCCAAGCTCAAGGAACCCCTGCTAAAAAATGATTATATTTACAACTCAAAATACATTTAGTGTAATGATCAGTGGGAAGAAAACTCCTTACACTTGTGGTCATTGGGAAGAATTACCCCTTTACAGATAGCTAAAAAAAGATCAATGTTGTCAGTGGGAACTTATCTGAGAGGTAGAAATTACCCCTTCTCGATCAGCCACTAGCAACCTCTGGATGAACCCTGTTTGAGAAACCCTGCTGTATATTGTATTTTAAGTATTACCTTGGGGAGATGCAGACTAGAATAGTATTGTATGATGTATTTCAGTTATCTTGCAAACCTGGCCTGTTAGTGGGTCCTGTGGACAGAAGTTGAGAACCACTGTTCTAGAGCAACCTTTCTCAACTAGGGTTCCATGGAACCATAAGGTTTCTCCAGAGGTTGCTAAGGGTTCCTTGTGTTGTTACTGTTTATTTTGCCATTTGATGGTACATTGCAGAGTTCCAGGGCCAACACCACTTGGCAGAACCAGCTGCAGGATACTAATGATCTGTAAGGGTGCAATTCTTACCACCACTGTAGGGAACATTCTTTCCACAGGCCACCAATGTAAGGGGCAATTTTCGCACTGACCACCAATGAAGAGGTTTTAGTAGGGTTTCCCTGAGACCTAGAAAATATTTCCATTTTACTCTGGTGTAAAAGGTTGAGATAGGCTACTGTTGAGTAAATCATATGTTTTCTCATACTGTATTTATGATGAGTCCACATAAAAAAGATTTGTTCTTGTTGTTTTTTCTCTGTTTTACTTCATAGAGAACGAAATGCTTACAAGTTGTGGTCACTTCTTTTGCGCATGGAAGAAAATACTACGCATGTTTTTTTCAGAATTATTTAATTTAATCATCAAATTCAGCCTAAAATGAAATGCTTGGCTTTACAATGGAGTATGGTAATTATGATCATCATTGTGTAATTAGGGATCAGAATACAAACTCCTGGAGATCACTGCTCACTTCTTTGAACCTGATGAGAGCTTTGACTTGGGTAAAAAGGAGGACACAATCTTTCTAATAACAGGTTGTGCCAAATTATAGAGATCTGGTCTGTAGAGAATGTAAAAAAGACTAGAACAATGGGGTTAATTTAACCAAGAGCAATACGAACCACAATACACTTGGCTTAAATCGTCTGATTTGTGTATAAACATTCCAACCAGAAATTTTAATGAACTCAGTCCACAATGTCCTTCTCATCTACAAAGTCAAACTTTCCTAACTTTCCTCGTGGCTTAAACATATTTTATGTGTCCTTTGAGTCTTTCCATAATGTGTGAGCAAATAAAATAATGTCTGAGCCAAATTTGTTTTTAAAGTATTAGGTTGTACCTGTAACTGTACCTGCCTGTCAGCACCTCCTAATTTCTGAATTGATATGTAAACCTTTCTTGACTGGGCCAAATTCTGATTGAAGCACTTATAATGTACATTTTGTTAATTGTTGTTTATGAGAGAGTTGTTCAAAGTCAACATGACATCATAATGGGGAAAAATAAGAGGAAAATTAGATTCTTCCTAAACACCATCAAACCCCACTACGGTACATAAATAAAAATAATTTGGTTCAATTAATGGAACAAAACACATATATTTGAGTATTGAGGCTACTTTCACAGTGGTCCATTGCAAAAATGCGGTTTCCGGTACATTTTGCACCTGTGAAAAAAGCACACCTGACACATATAATGCTTCAAAACTGTGTGAGAGTTTTTTTTACATTATTTTTAATGGGGAGGTGTGTTTTTGGTGCAGCTTTTTTATCGCAGCTTGTGCAATGGACTCGCTACTGACCAGTATGATGAGTTCCGTAGAATTTAATGGTCATGCTTTTTTCTTCCACTTATTTTTAATGCAAAAATGGAAGAAAAACTGATCAATGTGAAAACAGAATTAAAGTGGAGTTCCACCCAAAAATGGAACTTTAAGGGAGAACTTTACCGCTTTAAGGGAGATGACTCCCCTGACATGCAATTTTGGCATGCCATTTTTTTTAGGGGGGAGCCGGTACCCTCTTTTTAGAGGGTTCCAGCTATCACTTCCTCCTGGCGCACTGCAGCATTAGAAGGGAGGTCACCTCTCCTCCCCTCCCTCTCAGCAATCATCTGGTACACGTCACAGGTCCCAGATGAATGACCTGTGAATTCACATCCGGGTGCCCACAGTTACAATGCCGGCACCACAGAGAGCAGGGGGAGATGAGCGGGGCCTCATTCCCCTGCATTGCTGGACCCTGGGACAGGTAAGTATCCAATTATTAAAAGTCAATAGCTGCAGTATTTGTAGCTGCTGACTTTTATTTTATTTTTTTTAAGCAGAACTCCGCTTTAAGGGTATCTAAACCTAAAAGCATAAATTGTGTTATATGGCAGCTTAAAGTGGAGCTCCACCCTAAAGTGGAACTTCCGCTCATCGGAACCCTCCCCCCCTCTGGCGCCACAATTGGCACCTTTCAGGGGGGAGGGGGGTGCAGATACCTGTACAGTACAGGTATTTGCACCCACTTCCGGCATAGATATCCGCAGAACCTGCGGATATTTACGCCACTTCCTGCGGGTCCCCCGCTGTCCGCTGGGAAACACACGGATCCCAGAGACAGCGGGGACCATCCTTATTGCGCAGCGCGACTCGCGCATGCGCAGTAGGGAACCGGGAAGTGAAGCCGCAAGGCTCCACTTCCTGATTCCCACACCCAAGATGGCGCAGCACCTGAGAGACGATCGAGAGATCGGCTTCGGGTGCCGACATCGCGGGCGCACTGCAGTATTTGTAGCCGCTGACTTTAAAAAAAAAAAAACGGCGGAGCTCCCGCTTTAAATTCCTACATTTGGTGGCTGCATTAGTCTTTTTTAAAGTATTTTTTCCTTCATTTTCTTCATTTTATCTGGCCAGTAAGTTTGTTATTTTTCCATTTTCTTTAACAGACCAAGCTGTCCAGCAAATATTTCATTTAGAGAGTTGAGGCAAACAATTTACCTCCTGACAGAGTTGCTTACAATGGCAAACTTTTGGTCATTTACGTAAAACCAAAAAGAGTAAAAAATATATAGGTTCTCTGTAACCTCAACAATAACAATGTTGAATGAATAAACCAACAGAATGAAAGAATTTTGGTATGAAACTAACCTATCAGACTCTCTCAGAATCCCACAGTCCAGTTCTGTTAGAATTAGTCATACTAGAGCTAAACTTCCAAATGCAGGTATGGAGAAAATCATTTGGATCAGTCCACACAAATTATTTGTTTAAGCTGTGAAGTATAGCGGGCTAAGTCATCAGTGAATATCTTGTATCTTTGTGGACTTCAGGATCAAAATGTTTTCCTGACTCTTGGTTCCTGGCTCTGTTCTGTCCTATCTTGGAGTTTTGGGTGTTCACATCCATTTTTCTACAGTACGTTCTCACTTGTCCTTATATTTCTATAAAATAAAGAATAAATCAAGCAGGGAGTGTGGGACCACCTATAAATCCCTGCAACAGGTATGCAGAACCATTGTAGAGTTCCCATCCACCCACAGAAATAAGAAAATGTTCTTACAAGTGATCAAGTCTCCAGCACCTGCCAAGAACCAAAATGCCTCCTTGGTTTACTTTTAAACTTTTAACAAAGTGGTGAACAAAAAAGGGGTGTATGGACTTCTATTAAGGCTTTTTACCCCTTTGTAATGTACTTTCTTATGGTATGTGATGCCTAAAAGACTCTTTTATCAGTGTACAAATGTTATTAGCAGATACGGAAAAAACTAGACAACCTCCTCTTAAGTGTTACTAAAGTCAGTTAAAAAATAAATAAATAAATAACAAATGTGTTATACTTACCTGCTCTGTGCAGTGATATTGCACAGAGTAGCCCCTGATCCTCCTCTTCTATGGTCCCCTGTGGTGATCTTGGCTCCTCCTCTTCTTTTGAGTGACTACCATAGCCAGCCACTGGCTTTAAAGAGAGCGTAATCCCCATGCTCCTGACCTGTGTCTCTATGGAGCCGTGCTCCATAGGCGTACACAGCGGAACTTAGGCCCACCCCACACTCCCTCTTCACTTTATATGATTGACAGCAACAAGAGCCAATGGTTTCTGCTGCTGCTCGAATGGTGTGTAAAGAGGAAAAGAAGGGGTGCTAGATGCAGCCGTGCACAGCGCTGATCTCTTCTCTCCTCTCTTCCCCTTCACACAGGGGAGGGGGACACAGAGAAACTGAAAACTTTTTTTACCTTACAATGCATTATGGTAAAAAATGTTTTTAGGTTTAGTAACTCTATAGGTTTTACTTTTTTTTACGTTTTCTTAAGAAACTTCCTTGTATCAGAGGGCATACAGGGTGCAATTATACAGGCAAGGAGCCAAATGTTGATCTCCCTTATGCCGGCCATACACGGTTCGAATTTCGAAAGAATTTTCTTTCGAAAATCGTATCTAAGAATTTTCGTATGAATTTCGCACCATTAGTTGGTTGCAGCAACAGCCGATTTTCGTGCGGAAATAACATTTGAGGAATCGGACATGTTGGAAATTTTTAGAAAAACAAACGATTTTCTAATCAATGATGGGAGAATCGTGCGAGAAACATAATAAGAAAAAAAAATGTACGGAGATAAAAGAAAATGTACGGAGATAAAAGAAAATTTACAGAGAGAAAAGAAGATTCCCAGCCAAGAAAATTCTTTTCTGTAGCAACATGAGGTGAAATTGAAGGCTTGGTCGGCCGAATTTCGAAAATCAATGGTGGCATCATGGGATCACAAAAAAAACGAATTTTCTGATTTTGAAAAGAAAATTTGTTGGAAATTCGACCGTGTATGGCCTGCATAAGGCTTGAACACCAGCATAGATTTCTGTTATGCCAGGTGGTTAGCTGTCATGGAGAACTACACATTTTTTAAATGGTTTTGTAAAAATAAATAGATAAACAGTCCTGTACCTGTAACAGTACAGGAAATGTTCTAAATTCTACAAGTGTGAAAAGCTGGTAATAAAGTTACTGGTTAAGTTAATAGTTCTGCTAATAGTTAATGTAATGTATGATATAATGTTTTTAAACAGTCCAGTCCATACAAGCTCTAATATTCAAAATTTGCATCTAAATAATTTTTAGTGGGAATAAGATGAACATTTACATTCCAACAGGTTGATTATTATTATTTTGTTATTTTTTTTTGGTCCAAAGGTATGTGTAATGCAACGTTTTATAGCACATGCAGGTATAAAAAAGGCATCAAAATCAGGAAGTGTCTAAAGTACATTAAAAAATCATATATCAGCAAGAGATTTATACTATACATGCTCTTGTCAATAGTTAGAGGTTTAAACTAAGTTTGAGTGTTTATATTAATCTTACAATGCCATACAAGGTACATCCTTGGGGCAGCTATTTTGTATAACTACTTGTGTCCAGACAATGCCATAGCAGAATTGACCATCAGTTGGCACCTGTAATCACTTTGGATCAGAATTCCATATGCTTAAGAAGAAGACATCGACAACAGGTATGTGCTACAATAGAAAGTCTTTGGTCTCTTCCATTGGTGCAGAAATATAGGTACCCCCCTTCAGCTTTTTTAGCTCACTGTCTGGACCCAGTTTCAGGAATAATTGTGCTGTTATCATATACTTGTAATGTTATATTTACCATATTCTTCCACCTTCATAGATGGAAACAGACTTTATGGGGATTCTACGGACGTTTCTTACATGAAAAGCCATATTGAATAAGAAGAAAGAATAATAAGATACATTCAATTTTTTTTTCAACAATTTTTTAATGCATACAATGAATTCTACTAGGCAACACTGATATCCAAATGTCATTAAAACTATAATTAATGATTATATTTAGTTAATTCCTCACACTTCAAACTTCGCAGTTACACCTTAGCCAAGGTTAAAGAACTTTGTGCGTAGGACCTTTCTGGTCTTGAAGATCTCTCCTGTTCTTTAGCCCCTCTGCCCAGAGATATGGCACCCAGATTTTTCCAGGAGGCAAGCAAGGGTGGAACTATACATTTTATCTAGACTCAGGACTGCCTTGACCGAATGTGGATCAAGACCATGCTCTCGTCTCCGCTGGACTCCTTAACCACATTTCGAATCAGGCATTTTTGTAACAAAGTAGTCAGAAATGACATAGGTCATCTAAAATGCTACATGCTTTAAGTTTGAACAAAGTGGAACTGTTATTCACTTCTGGAAGGTCTGAATATCTAAACCTCTAAAGGAGAGTGGCAACCCCTATGTGAAACGAGGGGTGGCAATCTGCAGCCTTTCATGTGAAATATTGTTAAACAGCTTGTTTATGCATGGACAGCCAAATGTCCTTTAATGCCTGTAAGTTGCTTCTGAGTAAAAGAATAGATTTTCTTGATATGACAATCTCCCTCCTTCACTCATTCTTACAACTGAACGATGACAGAGTTCTTAATTGCTAGGCACAGGGTGTAGGCCATTAGCCCTGTGTAAACTCTAAATGCTACAGACTCCTTCCTCTTGAGATCAGTGCACTTTTGTACTGTTGTAATATTGTCATTTGTTTGCAGCTAGCAAGGTGATGTGTATAGGAAAACATATGTACACCAGCAGAGAACTGGACTGGCAGGCAAGGGGACATTTTTTCCTCCAGGCCAGTACAAATATGATATGTTAGACTAATGGCACTGCACCTTTCAGACAGATCAAATCAGATCAGGACCCTCGGTTAGTGACAACTCCTGGGTAGGGATGAGCGAATTGGGCAAAGTTTGTTTAACAGGAGGATTGGCCAACACAGGAAAAACTATACCCAAATACTGTATAATGCAGAGCCAAATCGTATTTTTTAACCAACCCCTCCCACCACCTGAGCGCTAGAGGGGAGAGCAGAGAGTCAGTGACTGACAGTCATGGCTCTCTGCTCAGAGTAGAGGGGGAAAACTGAATGATCAGTGATGTTTGATCAGTCTGTTCTCACTGCAAATTTGGCAGGGAATAGATGCAGAATTGGATCGATGTTGCATCCACCTTTCCTTTAAACAACATGCTTTGGGGAAACCTGAAACCTGCATAGGAAGTTGTGCAGCAGTATTATGTACTCCTTTAAAAGTGAAATTATTTTTTTTTTGGTTGCAAACAGCAGCCAGAGATCTCTCTTTAGCATTGCCACTGAATGACAGATCCCTGGCTACTTAACCCCTTCAGATCCGCGCTATAGCTGACTGATGTCTACAGAGTGGATCTACTTTGCCGGGAGGCTGTCAATAGAAATCCTCCCCTTTGCACGCTCTCCGCGTGCGTCACGTGCTGTGATCACTGAGTCAATGAGACTTGGGTGATCACAGATCGGAGTATCCAATCCCGGCCCCTTGCCATGTGATCAGCTGTCAGCCAATGAAAGCTGATCACATGATATAAACAGAAGATTGATAATCATTTTTTTCCCTCACGCTGACAGCATGAGGAGAGAAAAAAGCGGATCACTGGCTTCTGTGCAAGGGACATCAGTCCTGAAGAGGAAGAGGCGAAGCCGCCTCATCTGTGCCCACCAGTTTGGCCTCCAAGTGCCCACACAGTGCCATGAATCAGTGTTCACCAGTGCATAAGTGCCAGCAATCAGTGCCACCTATCAATGCCCATGAGTGCACCTATCAGTGCCCACCAGTGGTGCCAATCAGTGCCTCATTAGTGCCATCTAGCAGTGATGCCTATCAGTGTCACCTACCAGTGCCCATCACTGCGACCCATCAGTGCCAGCTATCAGTGTCACCTATTAGTGCCCTTCAGTGCCACCCATCAGTGCTCACCAGGTCTACCTATTAGTGTCCATCAGTGCCCATCAGTGCAGCCTCATCAGCGTACATCAATGAAGGAGAACAATTACCTGTTTGCAAAATTTATTAACAAAATATAAAACAGTTTTGTATTTTGTTTTTTTAAATCAGTGTTTTAAAATTTTTTTTAACTAAATAAAAAACCCAGAGATGATCAAATACCACCAAAAGAAAGCTCTATTTGTGGGGAAAAAAATTCTAAAAATGTCATTTGGATACAGTGTTGTATGACCGCGCAATTGTCGTTCAAAGAGTGACAGCACTAAAAGCTGAAAATTGGTCTGGGCAGGAGTGGGGTTTAGGTACCCAGTAAGCAAGTGGTTAATGATGGTCAAAAAATAGGGGAATCTGTCATTTTGGGGAAGGTAGCACTAGAACAGCTAAATGAGCTTGTGAACATACGGGCCGTGAATCCTGGGTGATGTAATTGACACAATATAGTCTTGACCATATTGGGTCAATCATATCACCCAGAATCCCTGGTCCTTATGTTTACATTCATCGCTTGATGACAAGATTTTTGTTGGATTTTTTTTATTTTTTATAAATTACTTTTTTAAATGTTAGCCCTTGTACACACGGTCGGACATTCTGACAACCAAATCCGTTGGATTTTGTCCGACGGATTTTGTCCAAAACTGTTGCATACACACGGTCGGACAAAGTTGTCGGAAAATCCGATTGTACATAACGTGATGACGTTATTTTGTTACGACAGGACTACGTTCAGGCTAGTAGCCAATAGCTTTGGTCTAGGAATTTGATCTGAGCATGCGTGGCACTTTGTCCGTAGGAGTAGGCTACACATGATCGGAGTATGTCCGATCGATGCATTTTGTCGGAAAATTTTACCGGCAAGTTGGAAAAGTTTGTCTGTTGGATATTACGACGGAAACAGTCCGATGGAGACCACACACAGTCGGAATATCTGACAAAACGGTCCGATAGGACACATTCCGTCTGAATCTCCGACCGTGTGTACAAGGGCTTAGAGTGTTTTTATTTACTATTTCCATTTTTTTGTGACAGAGAACAAGGGGTACTATGTAACCCTTACTCATTCACCTGAGGGGGGTATCTGGGTGCCCTCTTATACTAAAGGAGGCTTACAAATTTCCCCTCAGACTTTTACATCCCTTTAGGAGACAGATCATTGACATAAAGAATTTGTTGACAAATAAAAGCGTGGGGTAGGATCCAATGGGGTAGTTATCCAGGTACACAGCCTAAGTGGCAAGGAAAGGGGGTTAGTGAGCATGCACCCCTCCTCTTCCTCCTGAACCATATCAGGCCACTTTCCTTCAACAGTGGTAGCATACCTTGCAACAAAGCCTTCTTTCTCGTGAAGGCACATTGTCACCATGGCAGGGACATGTTGGGGGGGGGGCACATCGTGCCCCAGAAAGGATGTTGGGGTCTGAGGGGGTGGGGGCTTATAAGAATCTTGAAGCCCTCTTTGAAATAAAGGGGCTCCCAGATATTCGTCCCCCTTCCCAGGTGAATGGATATGAGCTAGGTAGTACCCCTTGTTACGAAGGATCTACATCAATCCAATCCATTGAGTCTGACCCGCCAACACAATGACCTTCCGCACACAATGATCTTTTGTTGCAAATGATAGATTCCTGGTCAACTACTGTCAACAAACCATCTGGGAATCCGGGGTAACATCACTGACCAAATAATGTGATGAACATAGAATACAACATTGCTGCGTCCAGATCCATACAAATTACAGATCTGAATGCAGAGTAAGGATGAGCCGAACACCCCCCTGTTGGTTCGCACCAGAACCTGCGAACAGACCTAAACTTTGTGTGAACTTTAGAACCCTATTAAAGTCTATGGGACTCGAATGTTCAAAATCTGCTAATTTTAAAGGCTAATATGCAAGTTACTGTCCTAAAAAGTGTTTGGGGACCTGGGTCCTGCCCCAGGGGACATGGATCAATGCAAAAAAAGTTTAAAAAAACTGCAGTTTTTTCAGGAGCAGTGATTTTAATAATGATTAAAGTGAAACAATAAAAGTGTAATATTCCTTTAAATTTCATACCTGGGGGGTGTCTATAGTATGCCTGTGAAGGGGCGCATGTTTCCTGTGCTTAGAACTGTCCCTGCACAAAGTGTCATTTCTGCAGGAAAAAAAGTCTTTTAAAAATCACTCGCGGCTATAATGAATTGTCGGCTCCCGTAATACAGAGAACACTCAATGAGTGTGCTCTGTATTACGGGAGCCGACAATTCATTCATTGATAAAAAAAAAAAGTGTGGGGTTCCCCTAAATTCAATTGCCAGGCCCTTCAGGTCTGGTAAGGATATTAAGGGGAACCCTGCGTCAAATTAAAAAAAAATTGACGCGGGGTCCCCCTAAAAATCCATACCAGACCCTTTATCCAAGCACGCAACCTGGCAGGCCACAGGAAAAGAGGGGGGGACGAGAGACGCCCCCCCTGAACCGTACCAGGCCACATGCCCTCAACATTGGGAGGATGCTTTGGGGGTCTGTGACCCCTCAAAGCACCATGTCCTCATGTTGATGGGGACAAGGGCCTCATCCCCACAACCCTGGCCGGTGGTTGTGGGGGTCTGCGGGCGGGGGGCTTATCAGAATCTGGACGCTCCCTTTAACAAGGGGACCCCCAGATCCCAGCCCCCCCTGTTTGAAATGGTAAGGGTGTACCTACCATTTCACAAAGAAAGTGTAAAAAATGGTTAAATAAGACAAACACACTTTTGAAAAATTCCTTTATTAAAAATAAAAAAATAAAAAAAAAAGATTCCAGTGGTGGTAATCCAACGAAGGATGATCATCTCTTCGGGGTCCAGCGATGGCTGATCTGATCAAGCGACGGATGATTTTCAGTCCAGCGCAGTCCATCCATGCATCCATCTTCTGTCTCCACTGAGGAGACACTGCGGGGATCCCAGCGCCTGACGTTTCTTATATTAGGAGGGCGGGGCCACTTGTCACCTGACCCGCCCCCTCTGACGCTAGTGAGGGAAGCCAGGGGTTCCCCAATGACGTATGGGTGACCCGGCCCCCCTCTGATGTAACGGAAACCTGCATCAACCTACATCAAATTCAAGAGCGGTGGGGTCGCGCTAGCGTGCAGCATGTAACGCAGCTGGAGAAGGAGCTCTCCCTGCAGGTTTGAGATACTGCCAAGATCCTGTGAGCAAATCGCTCTGAAATTGACCGGTTGATTGACTGCTGAGGTATGTGTTCTGGATCCCCCCGAGCTCATTCGGGGATGGTTAAATATGGGCCACCCTGGCTGAAAACGTCAGGAGAGCGGCTGGCCCGATTCGCCTCGGGGTCCCAAGATGGCACCGGTGGGAGGAGGAGGAGGAGGATTGGCCGCCGCTGCAAAGGCCTGAGGATCCTGCTTGACCGGCATTCCCACTGCCACATTGGGTGAGTCCTGAACCTGCAAAGGCAGGGGAAGCTCCCTGGATAGATTGGATGCCCATATACACAGAATGGGCAAGGAGGTGGAGGAGGGAGAAGAGCCATCCCTGACACAGATTATGGCAGCTATACAGGGATGCCAAAATAAACTGATTGATCATTTTGGGCATCTGCAGCTGGAATTTTCTTTTATTAAAAACGACATGCAAAAGATGAGAGAGAAAACACAGGCCTCTGATCATCGCATTGCAAGTCTGGAAGACACTATTAGGCCTATGGCAACAACTGTACATGTGGCACAAAAAACCCTCTCTGAGCACACTCTAAAGATGGCCGACATGGAAGACCGAATGAGAAGAAACAATATAAGGCTAGCGGGATTCCCTGAGGGAGCAGAGGGGAAACACCCTGAGGAGTTTTTGGAAGGATGGCTTAAAGAACATATGGCCCCTTCACTAATATGTTTGCCATTGAAAGAGCACACCGTGTTCCGGGTAGAGCACCGCCGGTGCTGTCCCCAGACCCATGATTGCAAAGATCCTGCACTTTAGGAACCGGGAGAATATTTTGAAAGGGGCCAGAACAGGGCCTGAGCTGGAGTTCAATGGATGTCAGGTATCCATATATCCTGGTCTGACTTGTGTCTGTCCAACTTTGAAAAAGGTTCCTGCACTACTTTGGTCCAACTTGAGCATAATTTCAGCGCATTGATTTTAATGGAAGTCGGAATCATCATCTTAACTGATCTGACTTGTGACATGTGACTTGTGCTTTGAGGATCTTGAGGGGTAACCGCACACCAAAATTGAAAAAAAACAAAAAACGGAGTGGGATCCCCCCAAGACTATATCAGACCCATTGGTCTGATATGGATTTTGAGGGGAAACCCCATGTCAAAAATGGTGTGCCCCCCCCCCCAATTTTTTACCAGACCCTTATCCGAGCATGTAGCCAAGCAGGTCAGGAAAGGGGGAGACAGGTGAGCGGCCCCCCGTCCTGGACCATGCCAAGCCACATGCTCTCAACATAGGATGGGTTGGGGCAGGGGGGGCTCTGTGCCCCCCACTCAAAAGCATCTTGCCCCCATGTTAATGGGGACAATTGCTTCTTCCTTTTTTTTTACCCTTAAAATTCATACCAGACCAAAGGGCCTGGTATGGTTGGAACAAAGTCAGATCCCGTTTATTGAAGTCACATGAAAGTCGGACATGAAGTCGTAGGGTAAAGTCGGATCGGAAGTCGTACGAATTTCGTGTCGGATCAGTGTGAATGTACTGTAGCCTTAGGCTCCATTCACACTTGTGCCACTTGTCATGTCATCTAAGTTGCATGACAAGTCATTCCCTGTGTTTTCCAATGATACCCATTCATATGTGTGCAACTTAAAGTTGCAGCAACTTGAAAGTAGTTCATGCACTACTTTGGTCTGACTTTCATGCAACTTGAGGGCCATAGACTTCAATGATAACCCTCAAAAATTGCATGAAAGTTGTCCCTGAATGTTAGACAATGCAACAGTTGTTCATTGTCACTCGTCAAAGCCAAAGTCCTATCCAAGTTGCACTCATCCAAAGTTGCACTGTAAAGCCGGTGCAACTTTGGCGTCAGACAAGTGTGAATGGATACTTAATCAGCACTGCAGCCAATCAACTTCAGTGCTGATCAGTGTATTCTGACAATGGGGGAGTCCCGCTGTCAGAATACAGTGACACAGCTGGAAGGATTCCCCAACCCACCTCAATTATGTGGATGGGGGAATCTGTTCAATTTTTTTCGATCAGTCCAATGGCTAATTAAAAAAACAAATCAAAAAAAAGATATGTGTATGGTCATTAAGGATGAGCTCAGGCATGTCTGCAGCGCTAATAACAGGTAGTGACACATTTCCTGATCTGTGCAGTCGAGGATCGGGAAATGTCTCACTGCCTGTGATTAGCACTGTGGAGTGTCAGCTTCCTGGCGGGCACGGGCATGTGGAGTTGCGCACACACCTGAGCTCTTCATTAATGGCCAGCCTAAATCCACATATAGTGATTACCCAGGATTAGGCCTGATTCACACCTATGCATTTTAGTGCTTTTTGCATTTTGCACGTTTGGACTACAGTCCATTTAACTTTGTTTCCTATGGAACATGATCTGTAGTGCAAATCTGCAAGAGGCAAAAAGCACTAAAACTACATAGATGTGAATCCAGCCTTAGGGATGAGCTCAGGCGTGTTCCCATGCTTCACGTGCAAAGCCCGCCAGGAAGTCGGCGCAGCACTGCGCTAATCACAGGCAGTGAGACATTGCCCGATCTCTGCAACCGCACATTGGGACAATGTCTCACTGCCTGTGATTAGTGCAGTGCTGCGCCGACTTCCTGGCGAGCGCTGCACGTGGAGAATGCGAACACGCCTGAGCTCATCCTTGCCCAGGATGTTACTTGATCAAACAGGGCTTGGAGCTTTTAGAGGGGAAGCAAGATGAAGGAATCGTCAAGTACTGAGATTTCTTAATAAATATCCGTGTTTTACTTTACTGCATTACTTATGCATGTATTTATTGCGAAAAAATATGTAGGACATTAAGTCCACTTTTTAGTGTCAGATAATTCTCATGCAACTAGTATAAAGCTGGCAATCCACATATAGAATTTATGATTGTTGACAGATTTAGTTACACATCTTTCTGCATTGAATAAAGAAAAATCACAAGGTGACCACAATACATAGGCAGATCCATTTGTCAAATGACTTCTATATATGTGATATATGTACTTTTTACTGTTTTGGTATGTGTACAACAATTAGCTTTGTGTTTACAGTGGCAATCCATTAATAACAGCATGGTTTCTAGTCGTGATGTTAAATAGAAACCTAAAGGTTCTCTCAACAGCTCAGGTGTAATCATTCTTTGGGATGCAGAGCAGGTAGAAAGAGGAGGGGTTGGAGTGTGAGCCAGGTTACAGGTTATTGGTGAAGGAAGAAGTTTGGGCTGAGCTAGACAGTTGTATGTAACTGAGAGCTGATTGTGTATGGGCTGGGAGAGAGGACAGGGCTAGGGGAATAGAGGTGAATCAGTGCTCCTGTCCTGTTACTGAAACTCAATGATGTACAGATTCATCCTCTGCTTGCTGACCCTATCTGCTCCACAGGCAGCCTCTGATGGTAAGACCTTTTACATGACAAATGTCACCAGAATTCCCAATGTCTGATTTTACCTGTCCTTGTTCAAAGACATATTTGTTTGAATGAAATATGCATGGATGTATTGAACTTCTAAGGATCCCTATGAAAGATGAAAATGCTTAGTACAGCTATCCTGAACCTCAAAGTGCTTATTAGGGTTTTTGTTTTTTATTTTTATTATTTTTTTTTTTTATAAAAAATGAAATATATATTCAGCAATAACTAGATCTAATAATGCTAATCACTGAATACAGCTAGGATCTGAGTTTCTCTGATACCTGATGATCTGTGATAATTCTTTTTTTTTTACTTTTATTTGCAGGACAATGGGCATATACCGGTAAGTGATGAGAAATGCTATTTAGCTCAAAAGCAACATGCGAATTGAACCTTCGACCTTTTTATCTATCATGATGTTATTTTATTAATGGTAAGCTGAATTGTATAGAAATCTCTCCGTGGGAGGGGGTGCTCAATAAATGTCATTTGGTTGTAAACCGAGGCTGTGTGAAAGATTTGTTATATAAATTGCACTTTTTATTTTAAGCAGGCTGTAATGCCTATAAGTACCGGTTCACACTTGTGTGATGCGATAAACCTCCGAATCCACTGCGGGTTCCCGCACCGCACCCGACACGCGCGGCTGTTCACACTGCCATATGCAAACGGCTGGGGAGTGTCATATGTTAAACGACACCCCCATTTCAGCTTGCGTATCATATTTGTGAACACACATGCGATCCGATTCTGGTCCGAACAGAAAAAAGGGTCCTGTGTGTGTTTGGACTGAATACGGTGTGATATCAGCCATACCATCTGTATGGCTGATACCACACCACACCGCACAGACATTGCATGTAATGCGAATGATGTCTGCCATCACACAAGTGTGAACCGGCACTAAAGGTTTACTGAGCCAATTTAAAGCTGGCTGTACTTTCATAAAAAAAATAAAAATCTTATTCAGTTTTCCTTTTTAGATTTGCCTTCAACTACATAGTGCAAGGGCCTGCCTGATTACATACAAGCTGAAAGTGTGTTTAGGTTGGACCTTTTTATTATATGGTTTTGGAAAATTGTATAATGTATGGTCAGCCTTACTGATGTTCTCTATGGTAGGTAGTGATGTTGTAAAATCTAGAGCAAAGTAATCCCTACAAGCTTTTACATGATCTCCTCGTGGAATTGTTGCATTTTAAGGCTGTGTGTAGTGACCCTGCACTAAATCTCTTACAATTAAACAATAAGAAAAGATTGTGGCATTTAATGTTAGTAATTCAGATCTCCAGCTGATTCAGTTATTGTCTAAAGTGATATTAAATTAAAAAGCAAACATTTATTGTATTGCAGCTTACCAATTCTTGAGATGGCTGGTTTAGTTTTTTTTCTAAAGCCTCATACACATGATCAGCTTTTCAGACGAACATTCGTGTGTGTGTGTGTGTGTGTGTGTGTGTGTGTGTGTGTGTTTTGTGTGGGGTGTTTTTTTATTTTTTATTTTTTCCCCATGCTAGTCTTGTGTCCAAAAGTGAAGAGGATACTCCTACTGTACTAATTAAACAAAAATCAGACGTTGTGTTCACCTCCGACAAATTTTATAGTCTGTACATCCAGCTTTTGTTGTACGAAAAATCGGAATCGGCTGTTGAAAGCACCTCCCAACTTTTGAGATGGGAACAAGGGCCACCTATAAACAAAAGTATGTAGGCACAGGACATCCCCGCTACACCCCCTTAAAGGAAAACTTCTACAGAAAAAAGTAAATTATTAATAATTTTTTTTTATTTTTTTGCTTGCTACTATTCCTTTTTTATACTGGCTTTTGAAATTTTCAGATGCAGCAATTTAGAAATTGGATAAAAGGTTTAGCACTGGGAAACACTATGTGAAAGATAAGCGTGCATTTTATATTGATCAGACCAAAATGAGGGACTTTATTCCAAATCGGGGACAGTTGGGAGCTGTGGTGATACCCCTGATTGTGAGCATTACCTTTGCTCAAGCAATTCTTCCTGGGGGGTGGTAAGTACTTGCACAATGTGACACTCATAATTGCAGCTTGTTGGAGAGTCTTCCTACAAGTGAACCCAATCTTCCGTCTTGTACAATAGAGAGAAGGAACACAATGAGGCTGATCTACTAAAGCATTTTAGAAAATTCACACCATAAATTGTGAGAAGAATTACTTCAATTATTCAGTGATATGAAAATAAAATAAGTCCCTGTTTACTTTTATTTCATCTGCATGTGACTGGATAATTGAAGGGAATGTTCACGTGTGTGTGTGTGTGTGTGTGTGTGTGTGTTCAGCCTCTGTATCATGTGTGTGAAAATGGAGGTCCCGGCACTCTAAAGACTTACACGATGATGGGGAAATCTCTGCCAATGCTTGGTTCTGATTGGCCCAGTTCTGTCATATGCCGCTCATCCTTGAAAATGGCAGGTAATTTCCTTAGCTCCTGCCACTAAACTGATTTATAGTGGAGTGAAAGAAAGGGTATGTCCTGCCTGCGGAGATGTTTGGTCCATTGCGTTTACCTTAAAGCCTAACAGCCATTCAAAGCTCTCTAGCTGCAGATTACTTTCACAGAGCCGGAGATCACCCCCACCTGGGACCACAACCTGCAGCTTTGGGGGGCTTCAAATCTATGCCTTGATCTCACATGTGAACAATGAGGCTAGAAGCTATCATGACTGTCACTTCCCATCTCAGATCCACCATTTTTTGGCCAGGGGACACATCTAACCAAGCCAATATGTGCTTGGTTAGATGGTGTGAAGCGCAGGGGAGACATCTGGGGTCTCCAAAAAAAGTAGTACCTGTCACCTGCCCAGTGCTATCACATGGGGGGGGGGGGCTATTACCCCATGTCATAGCAATCATGTATAAAGAAAAAGTTAATTTTATTATATATATATATATATATATATATATATATATATAATAAAAAAATTTTTAAAAGGTGCCACTCCTCTTTAAGTTGTAAACCCTGTACTACCTCGTTTACCTACAGGTAAGCCTATAACAAGGCTTACCTGTAGGTACCATGAATATCTCCTAAACTTGCACCGTTCAGGAGATATTCACGTATCGACATGTGCCAAAGTCATTCGCACATGCCCACTGAAGAAACAGCTTGCTCGTGCAATTTCTTCTGGAGCCGTGACTGGTGGCTCGCACGTGCAGGAGTGACGTCATCGCTGTTCCAGCCAATCACATCGTTGGAGCCTGCACATGTCACAGTGGTATATGAGGGCCGTTGCAAAAGCTTTGATCTAAAGTATTTCATAATGAGTTAGTATGTGATGCATACTAGCTCATTCTGCCTTTTGTCTTGTTTGTACAGAACTCGATTGGTAGATCAACTTCTGTACAACCAGACTGCACATTTATGTAAAAAAACTACATCTGGATAAAAAGTATATCAGTTGATTTGATGTAGCCTGGTTTTAACCCTTTAATTGCACAAGGCCGGCATTTCCTCAGTACAGCAGGCACTGTTCTGCATTACTGTGATATCCCTTATAGTTGTGAAGGCAGCGCTATAACTTATGTCTCCCCTCCCCAATGTCTGATATTTTATTAGGTGTTCAGAAAAGAATATTTCAATATTCTATGATGCCACTTCCTAGTTATTCTCTGATTTCCTAATCCCTACAGTGCAGATTTACTATTGCAAGTATTTGGGTAATATAGTACAATATAGGCAAATTGATGTTCCGATTTGTATCTGGTTAGCTTAATGCCATTAGTATTAAAGTGGTTGTAAACGCTGTACTACCACTTTTACCTCATTACAGGCTTACCTGTAGGTAGCATTAATCTCTCCTAAACTTGCACCATTTAGGAGATATTCACTGTATTGCTTGTGCTGTTTCCTCAGTAGCTTTGCCATGACTGGCGACTTCCTGGGGGCGTGCGAGGCCCGCGTGACATGTTGCCGGTCACAGCAGTGTATGGGGACCGCTGCAACAGCTCCTTACTAAGGTAAGTATTTCATAATGAGCTAGTGTGCGAATGTATACTGGCTCATTATGTCTTTGTCTTGCAAGTTGTTAAGTGTGTGGTGGGGGGGGGAGGGGGGTTTGCAAGTTTACAATCACTTTTAAAGTCCTCCTTTCAATCGTAAAAAATAAATGAGGGGAAATATTCTCAGTGGGGACAAAGAGCGCCATAACAATGACATTTGGTGGAAATGGTTCATAAGCTGCACATCATGAAGCAGACCCATGTGCACGAAGTGAGATGACTGATCCTAAGCCCGGCCTCCAGCCAGCAGGCCATGGGATTCCCATGGTTAAGCTCCAAGGGGCATGGCGAAACGTGTTGGGAGGGGGGGGGGGTTGTGTGTATGGCCTGGCTATAATCTGGACTGAGGCTGCCATTCATCTCGCTTCATGCACATGGGTCTGCTTCATGATCTGCAGCTTATGGACCTTTTTGGTTCACAATGACATTCTAAGGCCTTGTTCACACAGGCATACCTAAGCGTACACCTGTGTGAGGGCCCTGTTTGTCCACCCAGGGATGCAAAGGTGTTCCATGCATCCCTGTAAAGGGAGTCCTAGTCATATCAATTGGGACACAGCAGCTGCACTGTCTGGGTTTGGGCTGAGCCCCTACATGGCTGCCATATCGGGAGGTGTACAATTAAGTATTCTTCAGTGCCTAGGTATTTCAATACAGTGCTGGACAAATATAAAATAGGTTTGCAAAGTGAAGCTGTGAATTGCGCAAAGAGGCAGAAAAGTGGCTTGATCTCTACATTTTAGAGCAGTGTATCTATTTAGGGGGCTCCTAATGTGCTGGACACAAGGTTTGGGCTCCGGTTTAGAGGCTTTATCAGAATATCACTGGTGCAAATTCTTTCTTGGGGAATTTTTTTTATTTTTTTCTGAAACATTCATTCTTCAAACCTGCAATGAACTAGCATGACTGTTGTATGCAGCATGTTTGATCTTTGTAACCGTTTTTATGGGAGCTATATACTGTAACTCGGAAGGCAGTTTACTGTTTTAAGGTTAAACCATTCATTAGTGCAGGTATGTCAATTACCAAATGATGTTCGTCTGCTTTATTCGTTGGCCAAGTGAAATGTAACGTTTCATAGGACTTTAAAATATAGTATCGTGCTCCCTCCTCCCTTTTTTTTTTTTTTTTTTTTTTTTTTTTTTTTTTTATTTATTTTTTTGGGATAGCATGCTTTCCCCACTCGGTGAAAGTATAAACGACGGGTTTCAAAACTGAACGGAACTTTTTTTCAGCCAAGTATGACATTGGCCCTTTTCTATATTTGTTTTAGCCAGAGTGTTAAGTCTCTCTAGTCTGGTAGATTCAGCATAATGTATAAGGAATGGCAGCAAATGTTCATGGTGTGTTTGTAAGGGAGCACAAAATTATTGCCGTTTTTGTTTCTCTGTATCTCTCTCAATTAAGTTATTTTGATGAAGTTTTAATGGAAATCTGACAAGTTAAAAAAAAAAAAAAAAAAAAAAAAAGACAATATTATAAATTCTTTTCTTCTTTTTTTTTTTTTTTTTTTTTTTTTTGTTACACCTATTTAAAAAGAATTAGGTTAGAGGGCATACATTCTCAGCTCTTGAAGATGGGTAGGTGGGGGTGACACTTCCTCCATGCTTAACAATCGATTTTGTAAGGTGCCAAGTGTGGATTACATAGAAGGCATACCCTGGGGTGGGTGGTTCTGGGCTACGCCAGGCAATATACAGGGTCCCCTGTTCTAGCGTAGGGGTCATACCTTGCCCAACGGCTCGCACACCAATTCCTGGGACCAGGCAGAGGCCTAGGTCATGCAAAAACCAGCATTGGTGCAGTCCCCCAGCTCAGAGATGTGCCCACTCATGTGTAGTGTAATGTGCAGAGTTTCTCCATACCATGTCGCCCCCCTGTCTTACACACTTGTAGAGGTGTATGTGTTGCTTTAGGAGTGACTTGCAGAGCCAATGCCCACTTCACCAGTCGGTGTACCTCTGTTGCCTCTCTCCCCGTAACAGAATCTGGTCCCGCTAAGCGCATAGCGTGTACCTCCATATGTGCTCAACCTAACTCTCTTGCCTCTTCATACCTAGTGATCAGGCTATAGATCTCCATAATGCCAATCCGCTCCTGGTGACTGATGGAGATGGACCACTAGGGAGGAAGCCATAACACTGGACCTCCTCGCTGCTGGAGGACATGATGCCTAACCAGGTACCACGCCAACGACTGGTTGCAGTTCTTCTTTCTGTTTACTCATGGGAACTCCCTTATCATCTTAGTGTTGCAACTTGACTTTTTTTTTTTTTTTTGTAATGTTGCAAGATCCCTAGTATGCTATTGAAGACTCAGACCTTTGACCATGACCCCACATGCACCCCTTGAGTAACTTCAGACCAAGCTTTGTGTGGGTAAATAACTTTTACTGAAAGTTCACCATGGCATACATAACAAAGCAAAATGTCCTTTTCCTAACTTAACTTTTTAGTAGCGTGCATAGGTAAAGGTCTTCTTGGTGAAGTCCATGACTGGCACGATATAGCTTGAGTGTATTCCAAGAGACCAGTGCTCCATAGATGAAGTACAAGTCTCAAGTCCTGCAAGGTTTCTGTTCTTTAGCCTGCTACCTCGCACTCTCTTGGGATCCCAACCTCTCCCTTTTTTTAAATCGCACAGGACAGGAGGCCAGGCCCCCAAAAAAGTGAAAGTAAGCAGGGAAGGATGTAAGGCAGTCTTAATCTCTTCCCTCTAACCTGGGAGGCCAGACAAAGCCTAATTACCATAAATGAACACAGTAGGCAACCTACCCAAAAAAATGTAATGTTTGTTGTACAACATGGGCATTCAACCTGTGGCCCTACAGCTGTTGCAAAACTACAAGTCCCGTCATGCTTGTAATTGTCAGCTACATGGGAGTTGTTCTGCAACAGCTGGAGGGCCACAGGTCGAGCACCCACTTTGTACAAGAACCTTTTTCCAGGTGCTCTGTGTTAACCCCTCCACTTATCCTTCCCTTTATTTTTTTTCTGCCCCTCCATCTCTTAAAGCAGTATTAAACCCAAAACCAATCAGGTTCGGGTTAAGCTGGCCATACATCTATATATTATCTGCAGATTTTTCTATGGTTAGATGGAAAAAGTGGGAGATTCCTCCAGCCACACAGTTTAGCGAACATGGAGAAATCTGTTGCACTTTCCATCTAACCATAGAAAATCTGCAGATAATCTATAGGTGTATGGCCAGCTTTACACACCTTTTTTTTATTTTTATTTTTTTTAGAGTGCCCCCACTCTTGATGAAGTAGTATGGGCACAGCAGCATTGTTGGTCTGGGGAAAACAGGGGTTATTGGACGTATTAGCAGATTTAACTGCACTAACAAATTGAACATGCACACTGGTTGTTTTTAACACTGCTGTTCGGAGTGTGGGTGATTTTTTTTTATTTTTTTTTTGACTAGGTAAGTATTAGAACATCTTTCTGGGTTTTCATGCTGTTTGTCCAAATTATGAAGATTCTCCCTTCCTCCTTGTGTTGTCCATTGCGGCTTTAATTTTTTCACTAGACTAATATACAATATAAGCTAATATTTACCCATATCTGGTGAGTAGCTGAAGCTCTTTTCACATATGTATTAGTCATTAGTGATGGACGAACGTTTCGCCCGGCGGTCGTTTCGCGGCGAATTTCCGACATTCGCGGTCTGCACGTTCGAACGCCTTTTTCCGTCGTTCGCCGCGGCGGACTTACGTGTTTAATGTATACAAGAACTTTAACCTTTGGTGACACGTTTATCATGTGATACAGGACAGCCAATTGAGACATGACAGCACATGGACACTTGTACATTCCCCCTAACCTATAAATACACCCGATCCGGTGGCCATTTTACATTCTTTCTTCTGTTACGATAGGGACAGGTTCCTGTGTGGAGTAGGGAGAGATAAACCACTAGCTATTTGGTACACAAAAGTTCTTTTCAGGACTGGTATAGGTGTTAGGTGTTGATAGGTTTGCTGTGCTGCTGATTCTTGCAGCAGCCTGAGTGTCTTTTGTTAGTTTAGAGAAAGGGAAAGGACGGTGTATGCTACAGGGACAGCCAGATTAGTCTTTCATCATCATCATCATCATCATCATCATTAGCTGTTACTATCAAGGTCCACAAAAGAGCTGTTCCAGTAACCACTAATCGTTCTCTTTTTTTGCCAATTTGTATAGGGACAGGAAGGAAGCAGTGTTGTCAGGCAGTGAGGGTAATTTTAAAGACTTGCTGTTATTATTAGTTCCACAAAGGTTCTTTTCAGGACTGGTATCAGTGGTACAGTAATAGGCTTGTACATGTATAATATTCTTTCTTCCAAATATAGAAAGGATATTATACTTGACTGCTGCCCTTCTGCTGCAGTCTGCTAAACATTCACAACTCACTTGTTCCACAAAAGTTCTTATAAGGACTGGTAACTTGGTATAGGGTGCTACGGTACATAGGCTTGAGTGCGGTACAGTCTGCTGTTCTGTAAGGACCGCTATCGGTCCACAATAGATAGGGTTGACGTGCACCACTGCTGACCGCTGCCCTATACTGCAGCAGTCCTTCAGCGGTATAGGGACTGACGTACAGTCTGCTAATCACTAACGCACAACCTGCTTGTTCCACAAAAGTTCTTATAAGGACTGGTAACTTGGTATAGGGTGCTACGGTACATAGGCTTGAGTGCGGTACAGTCTGCTGTTCTGTAAGGACCGCTATCGGTCCACAATAGATAGGGTTGACGTGCACCACTGCTGACCGCTGCCCTATACTGCAGCAGTCCTTCAGCGGTATAGGGACTGACGTACAGTCTGCTAAACACTAATACACAACCTGCTTGGTCCACAAAAGTTCTTATAAGGACTGGTAACTTGGTATAGGGTGCTACGGTACATAGGCTTGAGTGCGGTACAGTCTGCTGTTCTGTAAGGACCGCTATCGGTCCACAATAGATAGGGTTGACGTGCACCACTGCTGACCGCTGCCCTATACTGCAGCAGTCCTTCAGCGGTATAGGGACTGACGTACAGTCTGCTAAACACTAATACACAACCTGCTTGGTCCACAAAAGTTCTTATAAGGACTGGTAACTTGGTATAGGGTGCTACGGTACATAGGCTTGAGTGCGGTACAGTCTGCTGTTCTGTAAGGACCGCTATCGGTCCACAATAGATAGGGTTGACGTGCACCACTGCTGACCGCTCACCTATACTGCAGCAGTCCTTCAGCGGTATAGGGACTGACGTACAGTCTGCTAATCACTAACACACAACCTGCTTGTTCCACAAAAGTTCTTATAAGGACTGGTAACTTGGTATAGGGTGCTACGGTACATAGGCTTGAGTGCGGTACAGTCTGCTGTTCTGTAAGGACCGCTATCGGTCCACAATAGATAGGGTTGACGTGCACCACTGCTGACCGCTGCCCTATACTGCAGCAGTCCTTCAGCGGTATAGGGACTGACGTACAGTCTGCTAAACACTAATACACAACCTGCTTGGTCCACAAAAGTTCTTATAAGGACTGGTAACTTGGTATAGGGTGCTACGGTACATAGGCTTGAGTGCGGTACAGTCTGCTGTTCTGTAAGGACCGCTATCGGTCCACAATAGATAGGGTTGACGTGCACCACTGCTGACCGCTCACCTATACTGCAGCAGTCCTTCAGCGGTATAGGGACTGACGTACAGTCTGCTAATCACTAACACACAACCTGCTTGTTCCACAAAAGTTCTTATAAGGACTGGTAACTTGGTATAGGGTGCTACGGTACATAGGCTTGAGTGCGGTACAGTCTGCTGTTCTGTAAGGACCGCTATCGGTCCACAATAGATAGGGTTGACGTGCACCACTGCTGACCGCTGCCCTATACTGCAGCAGTCCTTCAGCGGTATAGGGACTGACGTACAGTCTGCTAAACACTAATACACAACCTGCTTGGTCCACAAAAGTTCTTATAAGGACTGGTAACTTGGTATAGGGTGCTACGGTACATAGGCTTGAGTGCGGTACAGTCTGCTGTTCTGTAAGGACCGCTATCGGTCCACAATAGATAGGGTTGACGTGCACCACTGCTGACCGCTCACCTATACTGCAGCAGTCCTTCAGCGGTATAGGGACTGACGTACAGTCTGCTAATCACTAACACACAACCTGCTTGTTCCACAAAAGTTCTTATAAGGACTGGTAACTTGGTATAGGGTGCTACGGTACATAGGCTTGAGTGCGGTACAGTCTGCTGTTCTGTAAGGACCGCTATCGGTCCACAATAGATAGGGTTGACGTGCACCACTGCTGACCGCTGCCCTATACTGCAGCAGTCCTTCAGCGGTATAGGGACTGACGTACAGTCTGCTAAACACTAATACACAACCTGCTTGGTCCACAAAAGTTCTTATAAGGACTGGTAACTTGGTATAGGGTGCTACGGTACATAGGCTTGAGTGCGGTACAGTCTGCTGTTCTGTAAGGACCGCTATCGGTCCACAATAGATAGGGTTGACGTGCACCACTGCTGACCGCTGCCCTATACTGCAGCAGTCCTTCAGCGGTATAGGGACTGACGTACAGTCTGCTAATCACTAACACACAACCTGCTTGTTCCACAAAAGTTCTTATAAGGACTGGTAACTTGGTATAGGGTGCTACGGTACATAGGCTTGAGTGCGGTACAGTCTGCTGTTCTGTAAGGACCGCTATCGGTCCACAATAGATAGGGTTGACGTGCACCACTGCTGACCGCTGCCCTATACTGCAGCAGTCCTTCATCGGTATAGGGACTAAGAGTTTTGTCACAGGGTCATTTAAAAAATGACAGGCAGAGGAAGAGGCAGGCCCTTCCGCAGGGGTGGTAGGGGTAGGGCAGGAGCAACAGGCTTGAGCCAAAGTGGGAAGTTGCAGAAGGTGCGTTCAATTACTTTAAAGGATGCACCAGACTTGGTTGAGTGGCTCGCTCAGCCTTACTCTTCTGCACCCTCCTCATCCTCTCGATCTGCACCCTCTTCTTCACTCTCTGCTATGTGCACCCCCAAAGACACTACCACCAACAACACGACCACCACCACCACCACCACATACCTTCCGCTTGAGTCACTGGAATTATTTTCCGATCCATATCAAGAGGACATTTCTGATGCGCAGCCACTCTTGGTATTGGATCAGGAAGAGGAGGTAGCAACAAGCGCTACTCAGCAGTCTGACGCCAGTACCCAGATCAGCCCAAGGAGGAGGTTGGTCCCCGGTGTTGCTGCCTACTCCGAGATCTCTACTTATAGCGGTGGGGAAGGTGACGTTGATGATGACGTGTCTAGTGATGTCACGTGGGTGCCCACAAGAGAGGAAGAGGAGGGGAGTTCAGAGGGAGATATGGACCAGCAGATAGGGAGGAGAAGCAGCAATGACTTACATTGCACAGCAGGGACAAAGCAGACTGCAAATGTATCAGGAGCGAGTCATCGACCATGTACGGTCACATCTGGCGCTCCCAGGACACCGGCACATGGCTCCGCAGTGTGGGCTTTTTTTAACGTGTCCGCTGCTGACAATAGCGTTGCCATCTGCAATCTTTGCAGTCAACGCGTTAGTCGCGGTAAGCCCAATACTCACCTAGGGACGACCGCCTTAAGAAGGCACATGAGCAGCCATCACCGAGCCCAGTGGGAGCAACGGAACACACAAAGCCACACTGCAGGCTCTCACCGTCCAGCCTCGTCTTCTACTTCTCCTTCTCCTCTCTCCTCACAATTGTCCTCCACTCCACCTTCCATCACGCCAAGCTCACATTTTTCTGCAAAAAGGCAGGCTTCCGTGGGCCTAATGTTTGAGCGTAAAAAAATGATGACGCCGGATAACCCTCTTGCCCAACGGTTGGCGGCTGGCTTGTCAGAACTCATAGCCCGCCAACTACTGCCATATAAACTGGTGGACTCGGAGGCCTTTCGCAAATTTGTGGCCATTGGAACACCACAATGGAAGGTCCCAGGAAGGAAGTATTTCTCAGAGAAGGGCATCCCAGAGCTATATGGCCATGTTCAGCGGCAAGTGAATGTATCTCTGGCACACAGTGTCGGTGCCAAGATACATCTGACCACAGACACGTGGTCTAGCAAACACGGGCAGGGAAGGTATATCAGTTTTACTGCCCACTGGGTGAACCTTCTGACGGCCGTCAAGCATGTAACCCGTGGCACCCGTGTAGATTTGGTTTTACCGCCACGGATTGCATGCAGGCCTGACTCTTCTTCTCCTCCTCCTACTCCATCCTCCTCCCTCTCCTCCTCAGCTGCCTCCTCCTTTTCCGCTGCTAGCGTCTCTTCCACTGCACCGCCCAAGCTCCCCAGAACCTATTCCACATGCCAGGTGAGACGTTGCCATGCCGTGCTGCGTCTGTTGTGCCTGGAAGCAAAGAGCCACACTGGCCCGGCACTCCTTTCAGCTTTGCGTTCACAGGCAGATGAGTGGCTAACACCGCTCAATTTGACAGTTGGTAAAGTGGTGTGTGACAACGGTGCCAATCTGCTTAGCGCATTGAAACAGGGCAAAATCACGCACGTGCCGTGCATGGCACACGTCTTAAACTTGGTCGTGCAGCGATTCCTTGTCAAATACCCTGGGGTCCAGGACATCTTGCGGCAGGCAAGGAAAATCTCGGCCCATTTCAGAAGATCTTACACGGCCATGGCTCGCCTTGCTGACATTCAGCGGCGACACCATCTGCCGGTCAGACGTCTTATTTGCGATTGCCCGACGCGATGGAACTCAACCTTCTATATGCTTGATAGGCTGCTCCAGCAGAAACGTGCAGTTAACGTCTACCTGTATGAACTCTGCGAAAGAAACGGTTCTGGGGAGCTGGGTTTTTTTTCACCGCGCCAGTGGCTGCTCATGCGCGACACATGCAGACTTCTGCGGCCATTTGAGGAGATCACCAAACTGGTCAGTCGCAGCCATGGCGCCATCAGTGACATGGTACCTTATGCCTTCTTTCTGGAGCGTGCATTGCGTCGTGTCATTGATCAGGCTGTGGAGGAGCAGGAGCGGGAAGATGAGGAAGTCGCAATGCTGGATGAATTCCCAGGGGGGGCTACTCTATCTGAGACAAGTCAACAACAGGAGTCTGATGAGGAGTCAGAGGAGGATGGTGCCGGGGCGGATGAGCAGGAGCAAGAAGAGCATGCTTTAAACCTTTCTGGGATCCCTGTTGTGCGAGGATGGGGAGAGGAGAATGAAGAGGACGACATTATCCTGGATGATGAGCAGGAGCCAGGCCACCACACCGCTTCCACTTTAGTGCAAATGGGGGCCTTCATGCTCCAGTGTTTTAATAGGGACCCCCGTATAAAAAGCATGAGGGTCAAGGACCAGTACTGGGTGGCAACGTACTTAGACCCCCGGTACAAACACAAAATGGCGGAAATGTTACCGCCGTCGCAGAGGGCTGTCAGAATGCAGCACTTCCAGGCCTTGCTTCGAGAAATGCTGCATTCTGCTTTTGCGTGCGCTGGCAGAGGAGCAATTCCCACTCCCAGAGAAGGATTTGCGGGTACCAATCCAACAGCGCCTGCAAGAAGAGGCCGGTTTGAAGATGTGTTGGTGACTTCGGATATGAGGTCATTCTTTCAGCCGACCCATCGACAGGTGTCATCCGGATCCAGCATCAGGGAACGCCTAGACCGTCAGGTGTCCGACTACATTGGGTTAACGGCCGATGTGGACGCTCTGAGGAGTGATGAACCCCTAGACTACTGGGTGGGCAGGCTTGACCTCTGGCCAGAGCTTGCCCAATTTGCAATCGAACTGTTGGCTTGCCCCTCATCCAGTGTCCTGTCCGAAAGGACGTTCAGCGCAGCAGGGGGGATTGTGACCGATAAGCGTACTCGCCTAGCTCACCACAGTGTTAACTACCTCACATTTCTAAAAATGAATGAGGCATGGATCTCGGAGGAATTCAACACATGTGACCAGTAGACCATGTATATGTCTATAAACTATTTTTTTAATCAAGCACACAGACCTTCTTAATTCATTTGGCTCACTTCCTTGACCCAAAAAAGCACACCGTACTATATGCCCCTACCCTCCTCTTTGAAGAGGTTGAGCGGTGTCATATTTCTACTGGGGCTGCTTATGATATCCCTGTGCTGTGCTGACTTCCTCCTGGGGGTTCTTATTATGAAGGGATCACACTATCCCTGTGCTGTGCTGACTTCCTCCTGGGGGTTCTTATTATGAGGGGATCACACCATCCCTGTGCTGTGCTGACTTCCTCCTGGGGCTGCTTACGGTGCTGCTGTCAGTGCTGTATGTCACGGTGCTGCTGTCAGTGCTGTATGTCACGGTGCTGCTGTCAGCGCTGTATGTCACGGTGCTGCTGTCAGCGCTGTATGTCACGGTGCTGCTGTCAGCGCTGTATGTCACGGTGCTGCTGTCAGCGCTGTATGTCACGGTGCTGCTGTCAGCGCTGTATGTCACGGTGCTGCTGTCAGCGCTGTATGTCACGGTGCTGCTGTCAGCGCTGTATGTCACGGTGCTGCTGTCAGCGCTGTATGTCACGGTGCTGCTGTCAGCGCTGTATGTCACGGTGCTGCTGTCAGCGCTGTATGTCACGGTGCTGCTGTCAGCGCTGTATGTCACGGTGCTGCTGTCAGCGCTGTATGTCACGGTGCTGCTGTCAGCGCTGTATGTCACGGTGCTGCTGTCAGTGCTCTGTATTACGGTGCTGCTGTCAGATGCCTCTATCACGGTGCATGTGTCATTCCGGTATGTCACGCTGCTGGTGATCATCTCCTGCACCCTCTTCTTTGCCTACCCTGGTCCCTGACCTTCCCTCTCCTCCATTGCCTTCATTAGCTCCATAGTCCTGAATTGTTAGAACAATTTCCCAAATAAAATAAAAATGCTTGTAGTTATCGATCCCAAATTCACCTCATACATGTATTATGTCATTGTCCAGATGGTGGGACTACGTTTTACCCCCTAATAATTACCACGTGGCCGCAAATTCGACATGAAGGTTTGCAAAGTTCGCCTCCCATTGAAGTCAATGGGGCCCGCGGCGAACGTTCGGTTTCGCGAACGTTTGGGTCCGTTCGCATTTCGCGTTCGCGAAACGTCCCGTCGGAAGTTCGTCCATCACTATTAGTCATGTCTTTACAGTTTTGTTAGACTGCCTACAAATTGCTACAAAATCATCAGTTTTAAAAACTAAAATTTGCCCCAAAAAATTGTATTTTCCCCTCAGATTTGATTAGAGTTAAAATGTCTATTTTGACAGCTCAGTAAATTAGTTGATATTACTGGCTTGAAGTCTCATCAGCACGGACAGATGTTTGGCAGGGGTGTGTGTGTGTGTGTGTATTTTGTTTTTTCTTCTCCACTTGCCCTAGGCTTACTGTAGTCCTCAGAAAGCTGAGAAAAAAATAACTAGTAAGAATGTAGAGGGCACAGGAAGTTATTAACCCCTTGACACTGACCTCGCACAAATATGCAGCCCCACTAGACTGGCCTTTTTTCTGGGGGGGGGGCCTGCATATTTGCATATTTGCCCTTGTGCTGGGGGTCGCAGCCCAGGCCCCCCTGATCACTGTGATAGCCTCTGACTACCTTTAGTGCTTAAGTAGAAAAGATGTAGCTGGATAGCCGCACTCCGAATTATTAAACTTTTTTTCAAAAATATAATTAAAATCAGCTATCCAGCTACATGTTTTCTACTTCAGTTCCTGTTGCAAACAGCCAGCACCCTGTGGGACTTTGGAGACAGCTGTTTTGGGAGAAGTCATTACCTTTAGGCCGGGTTCACACCGATGCGGGAATGCCGCGAATCCGCGGCGTTTTCCCGCATCGCATTACTCCCGCCGGCAATTCACACTGCCCTATGCGGACGGCTGGGAGTGTCAATGATATGTTAATGACACCCCCAGATCCGTCCGCATATCGCAGTGCGATCTGCTGACTCGCACAGGAATCGGATCGCATGGTGTGAACCCCCATGCGATCCGATTCTGTTGCGGACCAAAAAAAGGGTCCCGTGCGAGTTTGCTGCGGGAGCGATGCGAATTCAGCCATACTATCTGTATGGCTGAACTCGCATCGCTACGGAGATCGGATGTGATTTGCACTGCAGTGCGGGTGCGAATCACATCCGGATCTCCCCCCGCAGCAGTGTGAACCCAGCCTTAGAGCGGTAATTCTTTGTACCTTTTTAGTGCTTAGTCACTGTGAAGCCTGCCCCCAATAACATCGACCAAGGTTAGTGTTTAGTTTAGTTTGGGTGAAAAGTCAAAGTCGAGTCAGTGTGGGTGCTGTGTGTGTTTATATATTTATATATATATATATATATATATATATATATATATATATATATATTATAAAAAACACACCATACTTCTGTGCTGTACCATGGGTATAAACAGCAGCTAACCTATACATATGTGATATCGCTGCAAATGGGAGCAAGAGAATTTATTTTGGGTTGATTTTTTATATATACTTTACTATTTTGGGCCAGTTTTCTAACGATAATTGGATAACCATTTACCACAAAATTAAAGCCCAATTTGTCCTGGAAAAAACCAAGGTAAGATCCACCTGTATATACTTTTAAAAATCTTAAAGCAGAGCTCCTCCCAAAAGGGGAAGTTCTGCTTATTTTCCTCCCCCCCACGCCTTCACAGCCACATTTTGGCACCTTTTTTGGGGGAGTGGGTACGTTGTTTTGACAGGTATGTGCTCCCACTTCCACCTGGAACGCTGGCCTTTCCTCCTACGAAACCCCCCCTCCCCCGCCCCGCTGCCAGGCCATTCGCAAAGCGCAGCATGTTTCAAGCATGCGCAGTAGGATACTGGCCACAAGGCTTTACTGCTGGCTTCCCTTACCCGAAATGGTGGCGGCAGCACCCAAAAGCCGACTAATAAATCGGCTCAGGTGAAAAAACTGCTGGATTCGTGGACAGGTAATTGTCCTAATAAGAGCACCTAGAGCAGGGATACGCAATTAGCGGACCTCCAGCTGTTGCAAAACTACAAATCCAATCATGCTCTGCCCTCTGGGTGTCATGCTTGTGGCTGTCAGTCTTGCTATGCCTCGTGGGACTTGTAGTTCTACAACAGCTGGAGGTCCACTAATTGCATATCCCTGACCTCCCAATAAAAAAAAAAAATAAATGCATCTTCCCCAGGAAAACATATGATCTGTAATAAACCAGCCACTCCACTAGCCAGCTCAATAAAAAGGGAAGACGTTTGGCCTTTTTTTGACTGCAAGTATTGTACACCAAAAGCCTCAAGGTTACGGAACTATTTTTCTAAACTTGTGCAAAGGTTTAAGATGATCACATGAACTGTCCCTTTCAAAAGAATTCTTAGAAGCATAGGGGCCAAGTCTGCATTCCTTGGTGCAATATCTAAGTTTACCGTCTAGGTAGAGCCTGTTGCATCTGGCCTTATCTGGAAATCTGTCCTAATTCTATGTAGCCCGTTCTGATTTTGAACTCTATACATCATACTTTGTATATAATGTTTCAAATTGACATGTTTCTTTTTAACATGTATTTTGTAAACGTTTGCATTGCTACAATAAGTACAGTGCAAATAATGGGCTTTTTTTTTTCTTTTTTTTTTTCCTCCAGTAAGAGCAAACTGGTAACTATGGGCAAGTGTAAGAACCAGATATAAATCGCTATAAGATATCTAACACTGAACCAAATCTAGAGAATTGCAGCAGTACCATTTAACAATGTCAACTAATAAGTCATGCAGCACACTACGATCACTGGACTTTGACAAATTCCTAAATTGCCTGTCTGCCACACCAAACTTTTCCCGTATAATAATAAAATTTACTTTTAATATTTTTTTTGTAGGGATGTGTGTATGTATAAATTTTATTTATAGCTTTACAAGTGTCACAGTGTACCTCCAAATTAGAGTCGTGTACAAAAGCTGTCATAAAGGCTACTGTGTCAAATCTTAACATTTCCATGGCACAGTACATTGGTAGACCTGTGTTTTTTTTTGTTTTGTTTTTCCGCAGTTAGGATTACTTGGGCATACATTCACCATTTTAATTTCCTATCTCGGCAATGCTGACAGTGCTATTTCTTCAGTGCATATATGTACCTCATTTGACAGCAAGTTACACGTATGAAGTCTTTCGTGCTTCCAACGGATAAAAATTTTTTTTAGCAGAGAATTGGGGATGCCACGATGTGGTAGAGCTCCGCGAAATGAGACTCCTTAGGCCTCAGCTGCCCCTGAACTCCCCTCAATGTTATCTTATCGGTACATCTACACTGAGTCATATAGTTGCTTCTAAACTCAACTGCCTGGAAACATCATTTGAAATGCCAAATGCCTGTAACGGCTTGTACTCGCATTTCGTTTATAGATAGTTTTTAATGGAGATGCATTTCTAAACATTTGCAATGCAAAAAAAACTCTTCTAAACGTGGCGCAATAGATGTGGTGTGTTTTTTTTATTTTTATTTTTATTTTTTTTTAACATTGGTTACAGTCTGTCACTTGGTCCTCCTTGGGAGTTAAAAAATAAATAAAAATGAGGGTATGTCTTCTTCAGAGCTACAACAAGCAAATGCACAAGGGTGGAGTATTTGCTGAAGACCTTATATTTGTGAGACTAACCTATGAACAATATTTCAGTAGTCAGATCCTTTTTTCTAAATGAGATTACAGAAACAGTATGTGCATGAAAACCATACTGCATATGGCACCCATGTTGGTATTGATGGCTTTAAAAATGACTGGGCCAGGTTTGGTAATGGGAAAGGTAAAATATCCTCAGAATGTGATGAACAAGGATACCATCTCCCCATTCAGCTTGGGTCTGAAGTTACATTTCCAAAGAGGAAGTCCTGATGGAGTTCTTGCTGTCACTGACAATCGCTGTTAGTAGGACACTGCAGCCTTTGTCACTGGCAGCACAAAGCTCTTCAGTAGTATCTGTTCATTATAAATGCACCTGGTAATTACCTTCTAAGGAAACTGCCTTTTTCTTCATGCAGCTGGTTGCACTGCATTTTGAACAAACATGATTATGTTGTGTTTCTTACCATTGATTACACTGCATAGTACCATTTTAGATGACGTGTACATACATGAATTTGCAATAATTTTATCCATATTAAATCTTTTGTCAATTTTAGAGTCAAATATGTCTATTACATTTTTAACAGGGTGATGCATTACCAAGTGTATTACATTTGAATGTTCAGAACAGTAGGTATATACCAAACATTCTGCATTATGATTGTAGTTCGGGTAGAAACCGACATGGTTTCTTGTCACTTTTTTATATGCCGTCCCTTTTGATATGTAATATATTCATGAGGTCAACACCATGTGTATATACTGGTTGTTGGTTATGAATGGCAAATCCGCTTTGCACTATAAGTGCAAAGTGCATTTGAAATTGCACTGAAAGCGCACTTGGAAGTGCAGTCGCTGTAGATCTGAAATGAGGGGAAGCTCTGATTTTATTATCCAATCATGTGCAAGCTAAAATGCTGTTTATTTTCATTGCATGTCCCCCTCGGATCTACAGCAACTACACTTCCAAGGGCAATTTCAGGTGCACTTGTAGTGCAAAGTGGATATGCCTCTAGTAAATGACCCCCACTGTGTACTCTATGATAAGTAAAATAAAACTCTACACTCCTAAAATACAGTAACTACAGCATCAAGAAGTGTAATGTTTTGTGTACTTCTGAAGAAGATGTATTAGAGCTGATACATTGGTTTTATTACTGGGAGGGGAGCAGAGATGATACGATTAGGAAGACTTTTTTGAAAGGATTGACCTTACAATTAATATATAAAATATACCTTTTCTAAACATTGAATTCTTGGGTGGATATATATTATAATTATTTTTTTTTTTTAGGTAATGGAGAGGACAACTGGGCAGTACAGTATGGTTTTTGTGGTGGTGTCCATCAGTCACCCCTCGATTTCCATCGTGGCATCTTGCAGTATGACTCCAGACTAGAACCCATACGCCTGTATGGATATAATGTTTCCAGTACAGAATCCTTCACTATATCAAACAACGGACATACAGGTATAGCTCAATACTTAGGTAATTCTTTGTTTCTAGTTCGCAGTTATTTAATGTGAGATACTGAATAATTTTTATTTTTTTTTTAAAACAGTGTCTATGAGTCTGCTTTCAAATATGCATATGGAGATCCCACCTTTTCGCTATATTGCAACACATCTTCACTTTCATTGGGGCACCCTAGCCAATCCTAAAGGCTCTGAGCACTGTATTGAAGGCAAAAGGTTTTCAGCTGAGGTAATATGCCTGGATAAAGCATCTGAGGGAATAATGGGAAGCGCAAAAAAAAAAAAAAAAAAATGTGGTACCTTCCAACAAAATGAATTTAAAAAGCCAAGGCTAAATAGGATAGGGTGAATAAACTTTAAAGCCCAACTCTGGGAAAATTTAAAAACCCTCCCTAGCAGTGATGTTGCACCTGAACTGCAAGGGTTATGGGCCCTACATTGGCCATGATGGCACCATAGGACCTTTTAGACTGCTAGAGTGCAATGGAGAAGAGGCTGCCAGAACCAGTCTAGCAGTGCAGAGAAGGATTGGTTTCATGCTGGCTTGGTAGTGGTAAGTGGAGCCTCTGTGAAGATCAGCTGTAACTTCAGCTGCAGTCCTGACCAGCAGCAGAATTTGGGCATGTTGTTAGATGTGTAAGTTGCCAGGACAGAGATCACAGTGCCACAGGGGAAGCCGAGGGGTAGGAAGGCCAGAAATTTAGAAAGCAACTTTCCATTGCAACATAGATTTATCTGCTGCATTGACCACTTTGGATGTGCTACCCATTTGGGTGCCTAACTTGGGCACAACATAAAAGTACTACTGCAAGGGTGGATTCTTCCTAATTCTGGGAATTGTCATTTAACGGTCGATACTGTGCATGTGTAGTAGTGACAGAAATTGGGCTACCAGCATGAAAAAGTTTCCCATAACTTGTGTTCCTTATATGTCACAATGATGAAGGGTGCTGCAAGTTATTTGTGATGGGATACTTCTGTGCTGGAAGCTAATTTCTGGTATGTGGGGGGAAATTGGGAGGTTAGAAGAGATCAGGAGCACTGCCACTAACTGCTGGTTCCTGCACGGCTTCCTATGCATGCTCCTTGGAACCCAGTAAACATCTGGGAGATGATTAGTCTCCTGGCCGCATAGAAGTCTATAGGTCTGGCAGATGTGCAGGCAGTGGGAAGTAAAAAAATAAAACAAAAAAAAAAAAATGCACCAGTTACCATAAAATGTTGCAAAACATTGGTAGACTTGGTGTTAGAACTGAGAGTATACAGCAAAGGAGTGGAGGGGGTTTAGGTTAGATCAGCACACTAAACTTGGTGCACTGCAATGGAAGGTAAACATGAGTTGCATTAAGACGGCCATTCATCAAGAATAGGTTGCCAGTGGCTGAGCTTGGAGTTTCTGGGCTCTCTGCCCACTTCTCCCTCTGGTGACATCGCTCTCTCCTCGGTGGAGCCATGGAGGCTCTGTGCACACAGGGGAATTGACAAAGGGTGGCACAAGCACCATGCGTAGTGGCTGTAAGTCGTTACATATAACCAGTGAAGTGACTGCCCTCAAATGATGCATAGAGCTGAAACCAATCCTCCTACGTATGTTGTACCTGTTTATCTGCCTCAATCTGTCCTGTACAGCCTTCTAGAGCACAGAGCTGAATGTAATCTGAGGTCAGACTAGAAGAAAGTGAGCCCCCATTTTTACAGACTCAGAGAAACCTAAAGCTAAGGGTATATGAGCCCTCTGCTGTGTACATCTTCTGGGAGGTTAAGGTGGGGCCCTCCAGCCGTTGCAGATCCACAAGTTCCATCATGCCCTTGGGAGTAATTGTAACTGCCAGCCTTGCAATGCCTCGTGGGAAATGTAGTTCCACAACAGCTGGTGGGCCCCAGGTTGCCTACACCTGGCTTAATCGACTAGGAGTGACTTGTGCAGCTAGCAGAGATTAGAGGAACCAGGCTTGGTGCTTTGGTTTCAGGCTAGTACACACTATAGTCTGATGTGCTTTGTCCATTATTCACATCTGAGATTTACAACCACTTTAATTAGAAGGGAAGAAAAAAGCGATACAAGCCCCTTTGTTAATTTAGGAGGGATCAGTTCTCTGTTCTGTGGATGTGATAAATACAGCGTAGAGAGCTGGAGCTGCATGTTCCTATCTCTCTGCCATAGGTGTGAACAGCCTATTGCATTAGGGTGTGCACCTCAAAGCTCAAACACATATGTATGTGTGTATGTACAGTATAGTGGCAGTGTGAATAAAGCAATGATCCCTGATAAGGGGGCTTGGGGGAAATATCAGGGGTCTAAACAGGTGAAATCTGCGCCACACGGGGTGATTAGGGTGTGCCCAGGAGTATGCTCTCTGCCCTCCCAGCCCTTGCTTTCTCAAAGCGGGAGGAAGGAGGAGAGTTAACTCTACAGGCTCTGCACATACTGTGAAATCGCAACACGGGCAGAGAGAGGGATGTGAACTGTCTGCTGTGGCTCACATTCCATATGCCAGGTAACACCTGGCAGGAATCTGTGGAAGTTTTCTATATGGCAGACCTGTGCTAATTTTCTATTTCACTCTGAAATAGACCTGTTTCAGGCCTATCTGCAACAGTTTATTTGCTCTCCTAATGAGGCGCACGCAACACCTGACCGTTTCCTGTGCCATAATAATGGCGCAGGAAGCCTAGTTAATTCCCGGAGCTATATGAATAGAAGAAGCCCACCACTTCCATTACAACTGAACACTTCCGATGTGGCAGCCATCGTGTAGAAGTCCAAGCTCCCAAATGTATTCTTTGACAGTAAGGATTGGCTAGAATAGATAATGTAGTAAAGTGTTGATGAAACTACCCTGATGGTTTGGGGTTGTGGGTGTCACACAGAAGTGGGGGAGGGGCACATAAAACATAATTTAATCTTTTTCTTGTTCAGTCGTGTACATGATCTTTACACATTAATGCCTAGTTGTGTGCTTAGGTTTTGTAAAACGTCCCCCTATCATACTTTACGCTTTAAATACTTGTATTCCCTTCTATTTCACCCTACATACTTTTAAATTTTATTACAACATAAATCTCTCTCACAAGCTATCAATGCAATTTCTATCTTAACCTGAATAAGTACATTCAACACTTTTTTTTTTTTTTTCTTTCCTGCAGCTGCACATTGTACATTATAACACCAAGTATGCAAACATGGCCATCGCGATGGAGGCAGCAGACGGTTTGGCTGTGCTGGGAATTCTTATTGAGGTGAGACACAGAGCACATTTGTTGTATGTGTGCGTGAATTAATTTTATGTTCACGTTCTCTCCAGATATTTTGATGTATTATAACATGGAGCTTCGGAGTGCCCGTTCACACAGGGGCGACGCGACTTGCAGCGCGACTCAGATGCGACCTGCACACGACTTCAGCGGTGACTTGAAAAATGACTTCTGTATAGAAGTCAATGCAAGTCGCCTGAAGTCGCCCCAAAAATAGTACAGGAACCTTTTTCTAAGTCGGAGCGACTTGAGTCGCTCCTATTAGAACGGTTCCATAGTACAGAACGGAGCACGACTTGTCAGTCGGCTAAGTCACCTGACAAGTCGCGATAGTGTGAACGGGCACTAAGGCACTTGGTATCTCTCTTTTGGGTCCTAGTTTTTCTCTAAAAACAGCTAAACCTAAATATAAAGAATAGGAGCAAATGTGTGATATGATGTTGACTTAATGTCTTGATTCGGACATTTTCACTGCTCATCTTAGAGGGGGTCACAGGGGAAACAGGGTGAGTAGGCCAGCCTAGACATCCAGGCACACAGAGATCGATTCATCAGAACTGGAGCAGATGTACATGGAAACCAATCGGTTTCCTTTTATTTTGAAAGCCTAAAGTGGAACTTTACTAAATATTTGTGTACAAACAGGATTCTAAATGCTGAAGAGAGCTAGAGATGTCAATGGGTAGCAGGAGTGCTTGAAGTGGTTGTAAAGGCTCAAGGTTTTATACCTTCATGCATTCTCTATGCATTAAGGTAAACCTTCTCTGTGCAGAAGTCCCTCCCAATACTTATCAGAGCCCAATCGTGATCCAGCGACGTGCCTAGAGACTCAACTGTCAATCGCAGCCGGAGAGAGGGGGCAGGGCTGAGACGCAGCACTGTATATGAATGGACATGCAGTGACAGCAGCTCAGGAGCCCCCACAACAAGCTGCTTTCTCTGGGGGCACTCAGCAGAGAGGGGCCAGGAGCATCGGCAAGGGACCCGAGAAGGAGGAACAGGGCGGTTCTGTGCAAAACTACTGCACAGAACCGGTAACTATGACATGTTGGTTATTAAACAAAAATATATATTACTTTGAGGATATTGCATTGCTGGAGTGGAGCAGAAGTTTACATCTTATTATAGAGTATAGTTTTTTGCTTTAACTGAACAAGCTGAAGATGGAGGCTGATTGGTTGCCATGCCCAGATACTACAGTTTCAATAAACTCCTTGCATGAGGTTTCCAAGGGGATCATTTCATTCAGGGAGCATTTTCAAAGATGTCATGCCTAAGTAATAGTTTGTATCGTTTCATACTTCATCATGGTTGTCTGTCTAGCCAGGATTTGTTTTGCCTTCCTCTGGACCAACACTATTAGAATGTTTCAACTTCACATCCCCCACCCTTCAAGACATAGTACCCTTTGCAGAAACATTAAGAATGCTTTACAAGAATTGATCTAAGAACAACTTGGTGATTTTGAAACCAGTTTACATTGAGACTTGTGACAGAACATTGAGTTTGCCTAGTGTTCTCAGTAATTTGTGATATGATACCAGATCATGTGTTAAGATTAGCATAAGCTCTCAATTGGTTAGTCTGGTATTCTTGGGTAAGAAAACTGGACCATGGACAAAAATGTCTTCCTCTAAATGGGCTTGTTATGAGTACAACCTAAGGTTTATGGGGGGGGGGGGGGCTCCCAATACCTGTCTTATGCATACAGATAATTTCCAAAGGGTGTTTTGTTTTATTTTTTTATTTATTTAATTTTTTTAAAAATTTTTGTAGTAGCAAGATCTCAGAAGAAGGTGAGTGAGATTGGGACATTGTAGCTTACGTTTTGAGCAAGGAAGTAACCTGTTATGAAGAGGCGATTTGAGGTGGATATCAAGTGGTGTGTGTATGTATTTATATATTATTTTTTTTATTTTTACAGATTGGTTCTTTCAACCCTGCATATGATAAAATCTTTAGTCAGCTGACAAATGTCAAATACAAAGGTGAGTGTTTGGCTATTCTGTTACAATGCTAGTAAATCAATCTATCAGATCAGACATAGGAACTAGCTTGCAGTTTACTAAAGGGGTGCAAAATAAAATCGGTAATGCAAAACTGGCTTAGAATGAAAAAAAGAACATGCATACATGACAGAATATGAAAGCTGCACAAACATGGACTCTTCATAGCAATGTTTCTGTGACTCCGTGTGTGTGTGTGTGTGTGTGTGTGTGTGTATAGGACCACTAATAATGCAGTACTTTGTCGCAGTAAGTGGGCTTAAGCACCATATAGCAATATGGTGTGACCAAATCCCCATATACATTTTTATTTTTTGGAAAATGTTCAGGTGTTTTAAATAACCTTGCAGGAGTTGGATGTTTTTATTTTATTGTTGTTGTTTGTTTTTTTTTTTTTTTTGTTTTTTTTTTACATGTGTGCGCTATATTTTGTTCTGTTTTTATGATCCTATGGCTGCACAGTCTTTAATGCATCATTTAAGGATTGCCCCCAAATATTTTGTTTGTCAATGTGCGTAAAGTCTCTTAGACTGTACAATAGTCAAGCTGAGAATCGCCTATTTAGTAAAAATGCACAGAATACAAACTGCTACTTGCAGCCAACCATACACAGCATCCCTTCTCAGTGACGCAGACTCATCCCTTTTTATCCCAAAGAATGACAAAGCAGTGGTAGTTGGAACAATCATTAATTCACGACTGGACTACGCAAACTCGCTTTACATAGGATTACCACAATATCAACTTGCGCGATTACAACTGATCCAAAACACGGCGGCAAGGCTGATAACAGGAAAAAAAACCTGGGAATCCATCTCTCCTTCGCTGAGGAGCCTACATTGGCTAACCGTAAAAAAATCACGTTCAAGACCCTTTGCCTCACCCACAAATGCGTGCATAGAGAAGCTCCGCAATACCTAATGGAGAAAATAAATCATTACACACCAAACCGCAGTCTTCGATCGGCCAACAAAAACCTCCTCCTCGTGCCCAAAGCCCGGTATAAATCCAAGGGGGATCGGAGATTCGCTGTCCAAGGGCCTCGGCTATGGAATGCTCTACCAATCAACATCCGCCTGGAAAAAACTCAAGACCTTCCTCTTTTAGCAGATGATCAAAGCTCGCCACAGCGCCTAGAGGCGATTCAGTTCGCATTGTGCGCTATACAAGTATTTCATTCATTCAGTGATGTTCAAGATAGTTCTGGTAACACAGGTTAATGCATCAAAGAATTAAGAGCCACCCCACTGAAACTGAATTACTCTGGTAGCAATTGGGGAGGTGCACCGTGCAGTTGCTGGGTCTTTAGGTTCCTGCTCAGCTGTCACAACACCAGCTCTTGACAATGGAGGGCCTCACGTCACCTGACTGCAGATCACTTGCTCAGCTCATCTGCCTTCTCAGGTGTAGCTTCCCTGAGCTGCTCAAGGAAGCAGAGATGCCTGTCTTTGCTGGGGGTGTCCAGAAACTCATGGAAATATGAAAGTTAAATGACCCTGTATTTGACATCAGTGAGTAATTAGGATCTCTCCTAAAGCATATCTAATTGTTACCTACCACCAATATCCTGTGGTGTGGGGTGTGGTGTGTGTTTTTTTTTTTTTTTTTTTTTTTTTTTTTTTTTTTTTCTTCTGTAGTTCTTACTTAATTTATGGTAATGTGTTTGGAAGGCATCTTGAATAGATGGTTTTAAACTTTTCACTGTCATACAGGGCAAACTGTCCAAATTCCAGGGTTTAATATACAAGATCTTGTGCCCAAGAGCCTGGACGAATATTATCGGTATGAGGGTTCCCTTACTACTCCACCCTGCTATCCCAGTGTCTTATGGTCCGTTTTTCACCATCCTATGTTCATTTCGGAGGACCAGGTAATGTGGTGTCTTTAATGTCGTCTAGTATCTCATTCGCTCACTAATATACATATAATGCACTTTCCGGCCAATAATTGGTTTGGTAAGGGAGGGGGGGGGACAGGCAGGTGAAATGAACACTCAATACAGGGCTTTGTTTTGTTATCTAAAACCATATTGTTAAAAATAATTAACCGGTACTATTTTGGTAAGTGTCAAATCTAATGTTTACTTGCAGCTGTCAGTTTTGGAGACCGCCCTATACTGCTCGGGGAAGAACACTTCAGCACCCATAGAGATGACGAATAATTATAGGCGGCTGCAGCGAGAAGGTGACAGGCTGGTTTCTGTCTCTTTTAGGGAAGGTAAGTTGGCAGTCTGGATGAAGATGGTCGCTCAGCTGGAACTATAATCTGAGAAATCTGCCTGTTGGCTGATGTTTCTTTCTCTGTACACAGGTGTTGTCCTTTCCGTTGTTTTGGCCTGTGTGCTCGGTGTTTTAGTCATTATTTCAATCACCTGCTGGTTGTTTCACAGGAAGAAACGGTAGGAAGCTTTTGTGGTCTATTAACATGGAATGTTGTTCTCCAAATCCTTTAGATTTCACAAGCAATGCGTTAAAACAAAAAACACAACTATACTATATTTTCTGTTTCTTTGGATAGAGTAGAGGGGTAAAACTGCTGATGGAGGAAAAAACCCTCATCTATATCTGTTTCACATTGGGGAGATTTCTCTTCACGCCTCCTTTTTTTTATAGACTCCACAGGAAGTAGGGTGATCCCTTTCCAGTGTGACAGAAATCCCCTCTTATACAGTTGTCAAGAGTCCCCATTGGAAGATTTCTCTTCTATTCCTGTTCTGTGGCAACTTGAAATTCTGGATTCAACCTCCCTTTTAATCCCTGTGACATTGGTGATCAGGGCAGTTTGAGAGAATGATTGTCCCTAATGTGGTTCTAACCCCTCCAGCATTTTCCAAATCTAAAAGGTAGGAAATAATGGCACTTTAGTCAATATGACAGGTGCAGTGGCCAGGAAGGGAAGGGGCACACTGAAGAAGTGGTGTCCAGTATGAACACTCAAACCTCAGTGTCCGGGACTGACCATTTAATGTACAAGTGACAAGTGCGTCAATTGGCTGCAAGCACTGATGCTTTTGGTGTAGCAGCTGACAGAATTCTAAGGGTCCTTTCACACGGGGCGGATCAGTGCTGATCCGCCCCGTGGATATCTGCTTGTTCAGCGGGGATCGCCGGAGTGATCTCCGCTTAGCAGGAAGATGACCGGTCCGTCACTGCACAGGGATGGACCTGTCAGTGCCGCTCTCCCCTATGGGAGATCAGGTGACGACAGACCGCAGTGTCCGTCGTCATCCGATCTAATGACTGATGGGAAAAATAGCTTTTTCCTCCGTCACACTTTTTCGGAACGGAGCGGGTCAGATGTCAGCAGACTTGTCACCGCTGACATCCGACGCTCCATAGAGCTCTATGGAGCAGCCGTTCAGGTCCGCCTGAAAAACTGACAGGCGGAGCTGAACGGATCGTCTGTGTGAAAGGGGTCTTAGGGGTGTCTAAGACCACCCACCACCACTGCATATAAAAAAATCTGAATATTAGAACAGGTTAGATTTACTAATCACTTGCATGTACTGTATACTTTAAAAGAAATAGTCATCATTTTTAAGATGTCCTGCACCCGGGCTTCTTAAAATGCACACATGGGCATTTCTGTAAAGTGTTTTACAATGGTGTTGCCATTTTCTATTTTGCAGGAGCAAGAAAACCAAGAATGTTGTCTACACAGCTGCTGTTCGTATGGAGGAAAACACATCTAAAGTATGACATGTGTAATATTATCACAATTCCTTTTTTATGAGACTGTCCAAAGAAAGAGGAAGCCCATCAGAAGTCTGCTCCACCTGTCTACTGAACACTTATGAATCCTGGAAACCCTTAGTCATGGAGGAAGACTTTTTAAATACTCATATACTGTATCTTATTTTGTAATCCTGAGAATAATTTTTCTTACAACACTTCCCTTTTTTTTAAAGAAAATGCAAATTAATTTGAATGACAGGTTATTGTTCAGATGCACACTAGACAGACCATCAGGATAAGGAACTTTGACACATTCCGCACAAAGGTTGCCCTTACCATTAAGTAGTAGTAGTATGCGATCTTGATCTCTGTCTATACCATGCATCTTTTTGAATAAACCTTTAATCAAGTAGGGAGCCCATTTTTAAATTTCTAAATTCCTGGCTTTTATGCTGACCCTTGGTACCTTGAGTCATTGACTTGGGCCTCGTACACAGGATATGAAAATCCGAAGGGAAAATTCGTAAGACAAGCTGTCTGCGGATTTTCGGTTTGTTCGTACAGTTCTTTTGACAGCTGATTTCACTTTTTCATCAGACAAAAGCTGGATGTGCAGGCTATAAAATTTTTGTTGGATGTGAACTCAACGTTCTATTTTCGGATGGTCAGTACAGAAATCGTCACACAAAAGTCAAAAGTACAAATGCACATGATCGGAATCAAGGTTTCACTGGGTAAGAGTTTGGTCTTGTAAACTACTGTTCGTAATGTGGCAATTGATGAAATGTCGAAATGCAGTGCACATGCTCATCTTTAATGGGAACATGAAACTGCTTTGCATGTAGTTATGCCAAACATATTTTAAAAGGCATTTGTTTTGTACGATCTGAAAATCGCAAATCAATGCTTGCCAAACTTCTACTAACACAAAATTGGCAGAAGGGGTCCAAAGGGTGGCACTTGAGAAATGAACTTCCTCTTTATACTCTCATAGTACGTTACTACGTTCATGTTTTGTCAAACGTCAATTTGCGGATAGTTGGTATGCTAGACAAAATCCTGCACACGCGCTTTTGACAAAAATCAGATGCTCGGTCGTACAACAATCAAACGATGCGTATGAGGCCTTAAGGTAGTCATACCTAAAGATTGATTTTGTTCAGTTCAGATGACTGGATCTTTTGCTGCAGTCTATTGCAATCTGGTAGCTGACAACACTGGTTGTCAGAATACCTGAGCAGTGCCTACATATGATTGGATGACCCTGCCCCTTTTAACAAAAGTGGGTTGATCAATCCAGTTGTTGCCCATAGGGCCACTCACGAAGCAAATTTTTGCCAATTTTACCATGAATCAGACAAAATTTGATGCCCATAAGGCTAGACATTATTAGAGCAAATTTCTTTCCTGCAACTACAGGTGCTGACAGGGGAATCCCTCCCTCGAGCCACTGTGTTCTCTTGGAGGTGGGGGAAGCCATCCCCGCTGGAAGAACACAGTGGTTGCTAGTGTTGCTAGAGGCAACAGCCGCTAGCGATCACATGTAAAAATCCATCAGGCTGGTTGTATCCAACTTGATCGATCATGGTTCAAATCTCAGCCTGTTTACCAGGAACCGTCTATGGCCAGCTTTAGACCAAATTATTCTGATTAGCAAAACTAGAGGAGAGTCAAAGGTCCTTATCTGCAAACTTGTTCCAGGTCAGTGATTCAAAGCATTGAAACAAGAAGACATGTCAGATGGCCAGCTAGTATTTTGAAAATATTGAAAAGTATTTCGGAAACAAAAAAAAAAAAAAAAAACCCGTAAGCTGGATCCAAGATATCAAGGACAGTGTTGCCAATAACAACCAGTCACATTCTAGCTGGCATTACCCAGTGCAGGTTCCAAACTTGAAAGACTTGTACGGCTTGCTATATGCAACACCCACTTTATGTCCAGACATTTTCCATAAACGAGAACCATTATTGGCTACTGTATAAATGCATACCTACAGATGACTGGCCATGTTTACCAAGCTAAAATGACAATATAATTGCTTCTTCCTCTTAAAATATATCATAGATGGTGTTTATGTAAAATGGCCTGTACACACGATCCAAAAATTGGACGACAGATCATCTGATGTTTTTCGTGAAATAGTAGAAATTTAATAGGTTACTAAAGTCACAAATTCTCGGATGAGAGAAAAAAAAAAATCAGAAGTGATGTCATGTGTTGTGTATTTGTATTTTCGGACATAAATTGTACGATCTGGTATCGTATGAGGAACATTTTCATGCTTGTCCAAATTTGTCGTGATCAGCTCTGTACTAACAATCCGATTATCATACTAAAGTATTTTTATCCGCTTTTCGGATTGTGTGTACGGGCCATAACAGATCTTCCCCCCCTTCCAGAATGAGGTGCCCATTTTTAAGAGATTATTTCCTCAAGTGATCAGTCTTAGAATTAGATGGTGATCTTCAAATTATTCCTTTAAAATGTATTCATTTTATTTTAAATGCTGGCAATGCCTTCTGTTTTTAAAGATTCCTGTATTAGTGATATTAAATGGTACATCTTAAAGTAGAAGTGCGGTCTAAATCTAAGCTTAAACCTGCTCCATCAAATGTTCTAATCCCTATACTAGCTATCTTGTAAAGAAAAGATGTCTATCTTTATCTAATCTAAGGATGATCTGGTCATGTGATCTCCCCAGTGTCAGTTTCAGGGGAGAGGAGACGGCAGCATCTGCCATGCCTGGGTAGTGACATCACCCATAGGCTTACTGTAGGGCATGCGTTGTCGGCTGTCCCTCCTCCTCACCCCTAAAGATGGCACTGGGAATCGATCACATGACCGGACTGGACTTCCCTCCAAAATAGGTATGTGTACAGACTAGTTGGCATGGGGCTTGGGATGGGGCAGGGGGGGGAAGGTTTAGGCCAAGATAGGTTTAATCCAGACTTCTGCTTTAAATATTTATTTACGCACTACCTCTAGTTACATTTTATTACCTAGATCTAAGCTGCAAATGCAGCACTGTAGCCGTTTTACAATCCTTTTCCAACAACTTCCTAGTTTCAGAAAATTGGTGTATGCTGGACTGTATATTGCCTTCAATAGAGTCCAATGGAATGCACTATATGTCCTGTAGTATTTTTAGAGGTGGCATAACATTATCTTTTTATTCTGTTTTCGATAAATCTGTATTATGCTGCAGTGTGATGGTACGTTGCTTGTCTCACTACAAACTGCAAAGCACACAGCCTTCAAGTATTTTCCACTTTCCAGCTGTAAGGAAGGCTCAGCCTACGTGAGAAAGTGAACGTTTTGTGTGGCACACTGCTTCACACTGTTACATTTCTCAATACGCCTTCTATTTGTGAACCACAAGTGTCATAATATTTGCACATTATTGAGCCACACGAGTTCTGAATTTTTCCAGTTCTCCAAAAGACAATAACTTACCATACAGAGCAGTATTGCATGGTAAAACCTCAGTTTCAGTAATATAGATATTGTATGTATATTATGGTTTGCTATCATTGTGTTTTCAATAAAATCATATGGGTTTATACATTTTATTGATTTTGTATTTTAATGACTGTACAATAAAACATGTTCTTGTAAAACCTTAGTGACTTTGGTTACTTGCATTATGAATGATTGTGATTATCTAGTGTAGCGCTACCCCAGAAGGAGCCACTTGGTAATTTGGATTCTCTGTTATATATTATATAATTTTTTTTTTTTTTTTTTTTTCCGATTGCTCACGCCGTTATACATTGGCGGAAGGGCACGTACAGGCAGATTAATGTACCTGTACGTTGTCCTTTTAAGAAGCGGTTTGCAGGTGCACTTGCCCATCGCGACCTCTGTAAGTGTGATCGTGGGTCCTGCAGACTCTATGTCCACGGGGATACCCGTAATTGTGTCATGGAGAGAGGAAGAATGGGCAAATGCTAATGTAAACAAGCATTTCCCCGTTCTGTCTAGTGACTGGACACTGATCACAGCTCCCTGTAATCTGGAGCAGTGATCAGTGTTGTCACACATAGCCCCCCCCCCCACAGTTAGAATCACTCCCTAGGACACACTTAACCCCTAAAGCACCACCTAGTGGTTAACCCCTTCACTGCCAGTCAAATTTACACAGTAATCGATGCATTTTTAATTGCACTGATCGCTGTACAAATGTGAATGGTCCCAAAATCGCGCAAAGTGTCCGATCTGTCTGCCATAATGTCGCATTCATGATAAAAATTGCTGATTGCCGCCATCACTAGTAAAATATTAATAAAAATGCCATAAAACTATCCCTATTTTGTAGACGCTATAACTTGTTGGGCAAACCAAACGCTTATAGCTTTTTAGTTTTTTTGTTTAACAAAAATGTGGGGAGAATACATATCGGCCTAAACTGAGAAAAACATTTTATTTTTTGAAAAAAAATTGGGGGGGGGGGGGGGGGATTATTTTATTATAGCAAAAGGTAACGCGCTTTTTATTTTATTTTTTTCATAGCGCAAAAAATAAAACCCACAGAGGTGTTCAAATACCACCAAAAGAAAGCTCTGTGGTAAAAAAGATGTTAATTTTGTTTGGGAGCCACGTCGCACGACCGCAATTGTCAGTTAAAGCAATGTAGTGTCGAATCGCAAAAAATGCTCTGGTGTTTGGGCAGCCAAATGGCCCAGGGCTTAAGTGGTTAACTTGACTGTGACTTGGTATTGGGAAGTAGACACAAGACCGTTTTTTTTAGTGGTAAATTTAACTCAATGAATTGGTATGGGTTGGACTCTGGATTAGAGTAAATGGTGGCTGGAGCATACAGAAGGTAGGTTCAGACACAGTCCCCTTAGACAGTATAATTACTATGCCAAGGTAACTTAGAATAGAGTTCTGTACCACTAGACTGTAATCAACACACAAATCAGCAAAGTCTGCAATAAACCATACATATTACTTAATATTGTAATACTATAACTAGTCCACAGTGCATGGTTAGGATATGGTGCAATGTCCCTGAAGAAGTACCCCCTTAGCATAAGCAATGGATCTCTGTATAGCAGCTGTAAGGGGACAGTCTTTAGTCCTAAGACCCCTTTCACACTGAGGCAGTTTTCATGTGTTTTTTGCACTAGACAGAGCCTTTGAAAACGCACGGTGCGCTTGTGGAACATTCGAAAAAGCCCTGCAAGCAGCATCTTTTGGGGTGGCATTGGAGCACAGTAAAAAGCTCTCCAAAAACTGTATGGGCAGTGCTTCTGAAAGCCCTGCAAAACTTTTTTTTTTTTTTTTTTTTTTTTTTAAGGTCACGTGACTGTTAGAAAAAAGACACCCCACTAGCCCCTGAAAAGTGCTGCTAAAGCACTGCAAAAATGCCCAGATCTTTAGCGGCACTTCAGTGTGAAAGGGGTCTAACCGTAGCATTGGTACACATGAGAATAGTCTGTCAAGCCTGCAGGCAGCAATAAGGCTACCAGATGGCTGTATAGTCAGTTCCTAAAGGGCTCAGTCTTTCTAGTGGCCGACAGTAAATTCCAGACCCCCCCCCCCCCATAGCCGCAGCTCACCAGTCCCAGTGATATTACAGCTCGCCATCTAGTTGCACACAGCTAAGCTATTAGTCCACTCTGCTCCCAGGTGACTGGCTGTTGGCATGATCAAACTCTGGATTTTGCTCAGGCCACCAATATGAAGGAGTGATTGTGCACGCTGGACAACGATGTGCACTCTTTGGTCTCCCTCACCATCAGAGGTCTCTGTGTCCTGTACAACCTGGAAAAAATGCAAAAATGCAGGTCAAACTGCTGGCAAGGCTTGTGATTTATTCAGTAACTGCAAAAAGGCCCTGTGGTTGTGCCATCGGGTGGCGGAAGGCACCTCCAAAACTGGCACTCTATAACATCCAGTGCAATTGCAGGATGCTATAAGGAGACCCTGGAAGAGGCTATCAAGCGTGCCACTGGAGGAAAGTCGGGTCTGCTACCACTGAGACTCAAAAGGAGATGGCAAGCTGTTCATTTAGGCCAATCGGAGTTCAGAAGAGCTTGTGAGGCCGGATCATACAGACCAGGTGAAGACTATGAAAGATCCCAATGGTGAGGCACGCAAAGCTCCTTTCACGGAACATGAAGTCCAGGGCTGCTCAAACCACAAATAAAGCGGAGAAGTCCTTGCATAGCATTGTTGCAGGTGTGAGTCGAATTAGCTATTGGAGGATGATTTGAAATACGGAGTTTGCCCTTCAGCGATCTGGAATCGCTATTTTTCAGTCTGTCACTCTGTCTGCTCTATCATGTAATTAAGGCCAGTTATGTATATGCGAGTGTACAGATATATTAGGCATTAATTCCCCCTCAAATGTTAGGCTGTTGTTGGTTCAGCTAGCCATTTGCAACATATTTTGTGGGGCACCCTCTATTTGTATAGGTATCCTTGTATAGTGGAAGGCTTTCATTAACTAGGCGCTTCCATTGAGTCAAGGATGGTGCAGAGGGTTTTTTCTAGTGCATGGCAAGATTCTTCCGGGCATAGAAAAACAACCCAAAGTACTTTTAGCAACAGTCGGTATGATTGTTTCTATCAGTCCTAATAAACATACATCTATTTTCATCGGCAGTGTGACCGAATCGACCAGATTGATCAGATCTATCACTTCCGCCCAGTATTGCCAAATCTTGGGACAATGGCAGAAGATGTGAGAAGACGCCTGCTGAGGTGTTGCATCTCCAGCATTCTGCGAAACTGACAGCTTTAATCTCATGGCATTTATATGGCTTGTAGTATGCTCTATGTACTATTTTAAACTGCACAAGCCTGTTTCATAGGGAGAATAGGGAGCTAAAGGGAAAATCCCAGATATCATCCCAATCATCATCCAGTGTAGGGATATCTCGCAACCAGCAGGACCAGAGCTTTTCCAATGGTGGGACTGATCCGATCCCACACTCCGATTGAGTGCTTCCGTCAGTATACCGCTTCCCAAGTCTGAATATAGATATCAGATATTCCAACCGCTCACAAAACAAGATGACACTTGCTTAGCTGCTCAACATGGACTGATTTATTAGAACCAAAATGACAAGTATTTATAATATAGTAGAAGGGGAGGTTCCCCCTCCTGATCATTTATTCTAACAATACAACTGTAGCCAGAAACAGAATTAACCTGAGCTAATTATCTAAATCAACACTCAGACTAGTTGACTGAGGGATAAGACTTTTCGGCTCCTAGCTCATTATCAATTCAATAAACATTACCATAAACATCAACACAGGGTTAATTAGCCCAAACAACAATGTGTGAAATACTATTACAAGCCAGACAAGACTCCTTTACATTATACAAGCCAACAGACAGGTGGCTGGAGTTCATGACATTAGCATCTGACAGTGTGTGTCCCAATAGCATGAGACAACACACAGTATATATACAGCATTGAATCTGACTAGCACAGATTATAGTGGGGTTCTCATTCACCCTGTGCCCCTTAAAATCCAGGGCCCATAATCAGTTGGCAAGAGGCTCGCATTCAGTCCTCTCAAAAAGCCTGTGTTTCCCAGCTAGGTCTGTCACAGTAGGCTTTTCAGCACATCTAGATCTGAGTGTCTTCTCCAACCCTGACTGGAACACCATGCAGGAGGAAAGTGGGAATTGAGCAGCAAAAGCATCAGACAATTGTAGATAGCGAAATACGTAGTGTTTTGGAATTTTGTTCTGAGGTAAGTTGTAAGAGGGGGACTAAGGCATTTTGTGACACTATCTGTGATGTGACTTTAACACCGTATTTGGTCCAAGCATATGAGCATTTTGTATAGATGTGGGAGGTTAGGGTTCAGCCAAATAGGGGTATTTGGAGAAACTTCATTGTTTTTGTATTTCTCTACTGTCAGGCCCCCTTGCCAAGCCCACAGGGTGGTATACAAGGAGGGAGTTAGAGGATAGGGGGCACAGGGTCCCCTGTAGATCAGGAATTTAAGCACCTCCAATGATCTCATCACCGCCTCCAGTGCCATGGAGGGGTTTGTTCCATCTGGGTCCAGCCACCAGGCAGCGGTTACCAATTGCATGACTAGAAAATATTTGTAGCAGTCAGGGAATGCCATACCACCCTGTGTTCTCTGCCTCATCAAGGTAGCCAATCTGTAGCTGGGTGGTAAGGGGCCCCACAGGAAGGAGGAAAATATTTGTTTTTTTTTAAAAAGGATTTAGGCACCCATTCTGGTGAAAGTTGAAAAGGTGTGTGAGTTTTTAGGGATGCTTTTCATTTTTAGGAGGTTGACCTTACCCCACAAAGACAGTGGCAGATTACCCCATGACTTTAGTTTGGCCTTTAATTCAAGGATAACTGGGTCTAAATTAAGGGGACTGTAGTCTGTAACTTGGGAGGAAATATTTACACCCAGATATTTTAAAGTGTCCACCTATTGAAGAGGGGTGTGTGGGGGGCCATTGCCTTGCCTGCCTGGTTGATTGGGAACAGTAGGGATTTGGTCCAGTTGACTCATAACCCAGTGACAGTCGTAAAGGTGTTTAGAACAGACGGGGCCCCTTGTAATGAAGGGCCCGTGTCACCAAGGAAGAGCAGCATGTCATCAGCGTACAGGGCTACCCTCTCCTCCAGCAGACCGATGCGTAAACCCTTTATGTTGGGGGAGGTGCGTGGCGCCTCTGCAGCCTGTTCGATGACTAGTACGAATAATGCCGGCGAGAGAGGGCAGCCCTGCCTAGTTCCCCTGAAGAGCCTGAAGGGATCAGACAGTCGACCCCCCCCCCAACTCACCAAGGAAGCAGGGCACTTGTAGATCACCCAGAGCCACTCAATAAATACCAAAGGGGAACCCCATTCTGCGCAATGTTTCCCACAAGAAATGCCACTCGACGGAGTTGAAAGCCTTTCTCTGTGTCTAAAGAGGCTGCTGTTCTTGTGTCTTCATTAATATGATGGGTATGTAAATTGGTGAACAATCTGCGGAGGTTGTCTTCAGTGGCGCTGCGGGGCATGAAGCCAGTTTGGTCTGAATCTATCACTGATGGTAACATGGGATATAATCTAATGGTAAGAGGTTTTGTTAATATTTTAAAGTTGTTATTCAGCAACGCTTTTGGCCTATAAGAAGTGCAGGAGGTAGGGTCTTTTGGGATTTGCATATCATGGTCAAGTAGGCATGATACATAGAACTTGGTAACCTCCCCTCTGACAAGCTATTTGTGTACAATGGGGCCAGCCGAGGTGCCAACAGTTCTCCCGTGTGTCTTATAAAAGTCTATGGGCAGCCCATCAGGACCCGGAGCCTTCCCTGAAGGGAAGGATTGAATTGCATTTACTACTGCCAAGGCCATGAAGGGCTGTACCAAAATTCTGTCAGCAGAGGCAGTAATTTATCCACAAGGTCTGGATAAAAGACCCAATGGGGACCCAGACGCCACAATGCCACGCTACGGGAGGCAGGAGAGCGGAACATGACCGCGAAGGGGCTATGACCAGACAAACCACTAGTTAGGCAGGATGCCTCCAACACATCTGCCATAAGCAATGGGTTAGAGAAAGCCAGGTCAATGTGTGAGGCTGTTTTATGGGAAGCTGAAAAACAAGAGTAGGACCTAGTAGTGGGGTGTTTCCATCTCCAGATTTCTGTTAGGACCATTGCCTGAGCCCAGGCAGACAATTCCATAGAATGTTTTTTAGAAGGAATGGGCCTGTCTAGATCAGGTGACATGGTGGCATTGAAATCTCTCAAAATTGGTATCTTCCCAGGGCAGAAAGGGGTGATCCTCTCCAGAATAGTATATAATATTACAGGTGAAAAGGGTGGAGGCACGTAAATATTCGCAGCAGAAAAGTCTTTTTGCAACCTTTTGGAGAGTATGGGCGGAGAAAGTCACAGACCAATGGGCCCAGGAGGCAATCAAACAAGGTTACAGGATAATAGTTCTTGAAAAGCCACCAGATATCTTTGTCCAGACAGAATGGCCACAAGATCAGAGGAAACAATGGTATTTGCGAGAATATGTGACTGAGTTACTTCATCAATCAATCCAGATGTTGGAAGGTAGGTGATCTTCAACAGCAGGTAGATGGGCTGGAACACAGGCAAAAGGTGCTGAGCGGGAGAAGAGCAAGCAGTTCCGGGTACAGGCTGGGTTTGGCAACAGACAGGCAGCGTGGTACAGAGGAGCAGGCAGAAGCAGAGTCAAACATGCTGAGGTCAGGTGCAGGCAGAAGTCAGGGGTATCCGAGTAGCAAGCCGAGTCATCAGGAGATCAGGAACACAGATACAGGTAACAAGAGCAAAGACACAGGGAGCTGATGTCCAGGCAGCACTGTGCAGAGTGCACTGCAAACCTAAATATGCCGATTGCCGCCAAATAGCATGCACACCCACACGTGTGTGCGCCCGAAGACCAGGGCACACACCAGTGCGCATAGGATCATGCAAACCAGTGCCCACAGGGCTACGTACGCACGCGCCCGGACACTGGTGTGCACACTAGTAGTAAGTCTCCTCCCTGCAGGCAGCATTCTTTTATTTTTCCTCTCACTGCTACAGCCGGATATGCTGCTGCTGAAAGAAGGATTTTTATTTTCCCTCACCTTGCCGGATTCATCTGGCCAAGCCACACAGGTTCAAGCCTCTGCTGTGACGAGGCACCCTACTGTACATGCTGTCAATTTCCTATATGGGGGAGACCCACCCAGGATCCATGATGAGGGGGATGATGGCATCTGGTCTCTAGGGATTGCTCCTTCATCATGACTCCATGGATGGACATTCATTGGACTTCCTGTTTGGCCATGAAGCATGCAGGTGGTAAGGCAACACATGGTGCACAAATCCATAGTATTCAGTTACTGCTGCAAGTATATTGTTAACTTGCATCACTGAAAGCATATGTCACACATGTGAATTTTTCTGGCTTGTCCACAGGTTCAATCTGTTTACTATTGCCTCACAGGTCATGGTTTGTGTCGTCAATACTGTTAATGCTAATGCTTCACAGGTTGTGGTCTGCGTCTGCAGTATTGCTAATGCTTAGGCTGATAACGGGTAGTGCTGAGCCTTTCCTATTAATGCAGGGCCTGGCCCTGCAGGCTGGGCACACTGTGTATTAATGCTTGGTTGTGGTATGGACCTTTTGAGTTACGTGTCTAAGGTAGGTTTAACCTGCTAGTGCCAATTGTCTGATGACTATTAACCTGTGCTGCTTGCCTATGATTACATTGACTCTACGGTACTAATGACTGCTATGTGTTTATTACTATGCATCTACATGCTGCCCTTGATGCTAAAATGAAGGTCAGGATCTGCTTAGTTACATTTCCTTAGTCCTTTACCTGTTAGCAATGTGTAATTGCTTCTGTTTGTGGTACACCACAGAGGGATATGTGGTTTGCTGCTTGTAGTGGTTACTACTGATGTCTTTCACAAATACTCCAGTCTTTCAGCTCATCTGTGGGCCAGTAGAAATCGGCCTCCCTGGAGACCAGCAACGTTCATCAAGGTGAGGGCAGGTAGCTATATTCTATATCCTAAAAGAGTGCACATTATGGGGATAATGAATGTAAATCTCTCCAGCCCTCAACACCAGCACCACTTCTCAGGGAGAGGAGAGTCAACCTGCTTCTGCAACAGGGACAAGTCCTCTTTAGCCCTGAAGGAACCACTATGTATTTAAAGCCAGAAGAGGCAGAACAAGGAAACCTCTACAATAATCATAGTGAACTGGTGGTAGCTGGTGTGTCGGCCAAAATGCATGCCAAGTTGCAGGCCAGAGGCAGGGGCAAATGGGCAAAGACTGAGAAGGCCTATAGTCACTAATGGTTTCATACTGTAATGGCAATCTGGCTGTATGCTATGCACACAGCCACATCTACTGTGCTTATATAAGCACCCATTTCCGTCTTAATGATATAATACTTTAGCTTACCTTCCAACACACTCATCCCGATGAACAGACATGACCATCCTTCTTACGTTCTCAGTTCCATCCTTCTGACTGCCCCCCTTCCCCCGGGGGGCCCAGCATGGCCTTTTTATTATCACCAAAAGAGTGACAAACAGGAAGTGATTGCCCACAACAGGCAAGCACTTCCCCAGTACAGAAAATGACATCACAGGAAATTACATATATAAAAGGGGAGGGCACTCACAAGAGGAAGTGTACACACCCCCTTTTAGTCAGCATGGAGCACAGACAATAGTGTTTCAAAGTAAACAGTATGTAGTGAGCTCATTCTACTGGTTCTTACAGGCTTGAGACAATCTGCGGGGGCATTGCTACTGGTGTTGTCAATATACGGTACTAGTATATTAACAAGGCAGATACCAATGTCCTCTTATTAAAGCAGATATGTATCCAAAAGGGATAGCATAGCCACACAGAGATAAAATAATATGTTTATCTCATTATGTGGACTTCGCTTCTCTAATGCGCATAGTCATTTGAAGGCAAGAAGCCCAGCGCATTGCGCTTGGTACCTACAAACCAACAAACATCCACAGACACAGAGAACACATCTCACATCCCATGAGAAGGTTTTCATACTGACTGTTTTTCCCACTGGTCTCGATTTGACCCAAGTGCGCTCTGCTAGAGCGCTCCTCGATTAAACCAGACACAGGGAGACAGGTGACAATCTATAAAAACACACATCCTAGAATAAAATGTTCACATCAATCAAATTTCAACAACAATACCAAGCCTATCAAACAGCTGCATTTATTTAAAGGCAACCTCTACCTCAGAAACAGTTGGCCAGGGAGTCTTTATCAGACTGGCCAGATGGGCCAGCATTATCTTGCTTCTAGGAAGTTGCTATGGCAAGTTGGCATATCAGAAGAAAAAGTGGATGTTTTAACTCCATCCAAACTGACTGACTGTGTGGATCTCTATTCAATAATGCTCAAGTACTAAGCTAATCAAACAACTAATTTGTTTAAAGGGTACCTCTGCCTCAAAAGCAGTCAGCCAAACAGGCAATCAATTTCTCCAGCCATCAATAAGGCTTGGCTTCCACAAATCGTACCCCATGATTTCCAAGGAGTACCGTTCATAGCAGTGCGAATTCAAATCGCAGCGACTCCAAAGTAGTCCCGTCACTACTTTGATCCCACTTTGATGCGACTTGGGGCCATCAACCTCAAGAATACATAGGCATTGCTTCAAGTCTCAAAGTCACAGCAGAATTGCATGACTTTTAGGTCACAATAGTGGAAACAGGCTAAAATTGTAGTTTGTCTTTAGACCTAGCACTTGTGTGTGTGTGTGTACTATATACACACTTCAAGACACCCGTGTTTATGCAAGTACCTTTGCTTGGCGATTCGAGAGTTCACTACAAGTTCATCTGGCAGACTGTGGCTTTTCCACATACTCCGGGCATTCCCCAGGATATTAAGTCCAGTAGTGGCCGTTTTGTGAGAGCAAAGACTTCTGGTGAGCCTTGTTTGAGCAAGAGCCTGGCGCAATGTCTTCCAGGTTCTGGGAAAAAAGTTCTAGTTCAGATACTGATCGAATTGGGAGGAGCCATCATTGAGAGACCAACAAGTCTCATTACAGCAATGACCTGCCTGGAAGCAGTCCTGAATCTCTGAAGAATACAGTAGAGTTACCCTCGAGAGATCAACAGTATAAGTATCTCACTTGAACAAATTATAGCTCTTTCCCATTGGCTGCATCCCACAGTCGCAAAAGGGTAAAGAAGTAGCCGGTAGTAGCTCATGTAGTCCGTGGGGGCCAATGGAAGGTTGACAACTATATTAACTGGTTTTGTAGTAATGGAAGACTTGCTTCCTGCACCAGGAACAGTGACTCCACAGAGGAGATGAGTCCCTATTGGGAGGTAGCTAAGCTAGCTAATCTTTCAGCTTATCAGCTACTAGGCATACCAATCATCGCAATCTAGTACTTGTTGTGTATTCATGCCAATGGAGGACAAGGTGTCCAAAGTCAGAGTTTCAGTGGTCGCAGACTGAAGTCCTTTCAAAAAACGCAACAAAGAGAGCCCCAGCTATGCTGCAAAGACTCAGCAAAATGGGGGCAGTCCTATCTTTGCTGTCAAGTAGGAATACAAAACCAGTCAACTTCTGTCAGAGATATCTCCCAGTCAGGTCTGCCGGCCCTTTAGGTTCAGGTTTCCTAGAACTTCCTGCCAGACAGCATAAGGTACAAAGCCGTTGGATGTCAAGAAATAGTCTCCAAACCAACAAGCCATTCAAGGGAACTGCAACAAATAAGGTTATCAGGATACAGATCTGACAGTAACTTTGGTGGCTTCCCAGAGGTGGAAGCAGTGAACATGGGCATCCGCAGAACTTTTTCCAAAGGGGGGCATCATTTTAAGGCCGCTCATGCTCCACCCCTTTTCGACAATCTCATGAAAATCTTTCCACTGGTAATACATATGTGTTATATAACAGATAATTCATCTTCACTTTGTATTGGAAGTTACTCTGGCGGCTGTGTTCCATGCCCATATAGCCTAGAGAATGTACATCTTTTTACATTGCAATACATCTGTGGTGGCCATATTTTGATCTCATACTGTCACTGTATAGGCTGTTTTCATTAAGATAAAAATATGGCAACAACAGATGTATTGCAATGTAAAGAGATGTACATTCTCTAGGCTATATGGGCATGGTACCCAGCCACCTGAGTAACCTTGCGGACGCCCATGCTTTCAAAAACCAGCCCTGAAAAAATTTCATACCAGCCTCACAGAATTATTATACCAGCCCAACAGCATAACTGCATTATTTTCTTGTTCATGAAAGGGAAAACCACACATTTTACCAGTTAATAGTGGTAAGTGATCAATCATCAAGGGGGACCCCAGGAACTCAGAACGTGGGGGGGGGCCACCTTCTGCAGAAAGAATACTCGAAGGTAAGGGGGGTGGGTTACTAATATAAGGAGGAAACCCTTTATATCAGTGCCCCTTACATTATCGTATTCACTCCCCCCTTACACCCCCCCCCCCCCCGACTGGCCTGACGGTGCTTTCACTGACCTCCTCTCAGGTGCACTGTGCAGGGCTCAGTCAGTCGGCTCCAGCTTGGTGGCTCTGGTTTTATCCTATAGTCTCCTGTCTACAGTCCACACAAGTCTGACTTCTCCCATTACCCCCATCCTGGCGGTGCTCCCACTCTTGACTCCTCTCCAGACTCCCTCAGAGACTGCATACATGCTACAGGAGATGGTCAGAGACTGCAAACTTGATGCAAGAGCTCAATGCAGCCTCACCAATGCTCATCAAATGCAGCTTCACTTTGCCCACCAATGCAGCCTCACTGTGCCCACCAAATGCAAATGCAGCTTTACTTTGCCCACCAATGCAGCCTCACTGTGCCCACCAAATGCAGCCTCACTGTGTCCATCAAATGCAGCCTCACTGTGTCCATCAAATGCAGCTTTACTGTGTCCATCAAATGCAGCCTCACTGTGTCCATCAAATGCAGCTTTACTGTGCCGTGAATGCAGCCTCACTGTGTCCATCATTGCAGCCCCTCCTGTGCCCCATGTCCCTGTCTGTGTGAAGGTGTGTTGTTGATGCTTGGTACGGTACCTTGCATGCCATGTTCTCGTTTTGGATGGGGACGGTACTCCTTCCAGAGGATCTGTCTGCTGTGAGATGGCCACCTGCACCTTCAGCATTTTCCAGCCCCAGTCAGCCTGTCCTCTGGTCCTGAGGAAGTGGAGAGCACTGGGTGGGAGTTGGAGAGAAGGGGGAGCAAAGAGTACTGGCGGGGTTGGAGAACACATGGGTGGGGGCAAAGAGTGAGGGGGAGTGGAGATCACAGGGGTGGGGAGCAGAGAGCGCTGGGGGGAACTTGAGAGCACTGGGGGGGTCAATAAGAACAGGGGTAGAGAGCACGGTAGGCTGAGAGCACTGGGGGGGCTAAGAGTGTGGGGTGGTGAAGAGCACTGGAAGGGGGGCAGAAAAACAGGGGCGGAGAGCACGGGGGCTGGAGAGTACTGGGGGGGTACAAAGAGCAGGGGGAGTGGAGAGCAATGGGGGGGAGCTTGAGAGCACCAGTGGGGGCCAGAGAGAACAGGGGTGGAAAGCACGGGGGACTGGAGAGCACTATGGGGGGTGGAGAGCACTGGTAGGGTTGGAAAGCACATGGGTGGGGGCAAAATGCAGGGGGAGTGGAGAGTACAGGGGTGGGGAGTGGAGAGTGCTGGGGGAGCCAAAAAGAACAGGGGTGGAGAGCACGGAGGGTAGAGAGCACTGGGGGGGCTGGAGAACACCAGGGGGGCAGAAAGAACAGGGGTGGGGAGATTGGGGGGCTGGAGAGTACTGGGGTGGGGGCTGGAGAGTGATGGGGAGAGCTGAAGAGCACTGGGGGGGGAGAAAGAACAGGGGGGAGAGCACTGGGGGGAGTGGAGAGCACTGGGATGGTGGCTAGAGAAGGATGGGGAGAGCGGGGGGGCAGCAAGAACAGGGGAGGAGAGAACTGTGGGGGGGGCAGGAGAGTATGGTGGTGGAGGAGAGCACTGGGGGGGGGCAGGAGAGTGTGGTGGTGGAGGAGAGCACTGGGGGGGGGCAGGAGAGTGTGGTGGTGGAGGAGAGCACTGGGGGGGCAGGAGAGTGTGGTGGTGGAGGAGAGCACTGGGGGGACAGGAGAGTGTGAGGGTGGAGGAGAGCACTGGGGGACAGGAGAGTATGGTGGTGGAGGAGAGCACTGGGGGGCAGGAGAGTGTGGTGGTGGAGGAGAGCACTGGGGGGCAGGAGAGTGTGGTGGTGGAGGAGAGCACTGGGGGGCAGGAGAGTGTGGTGGTGGAGGAGAGCACTGGGGGGGGGGCAGGAGAGTGTGGTGGTGGAGGAGAGCACTGGGGGGGGGAGGCAGGAGAGTGTGGTGGTGGAGGAGAGCACTGGGGGGGGCAGGAGAGTGTGGTGGTGGAGGAGAGCACTGGGGGGAGCAGGAGAGTGTGGTGGTGGAGGAGAGCATTGGGGGGGCAGGAGAGTGTGGTGGTGGAGGAGAGCACTGGGGGGGGGGCGGAGAGTGTGGTAGTGGAGGAGAGCACTGGGGGGGGCAGGAGAGTGTGGTGGTGGAGGAGAGCACTGGGGGGGCAGGAGAGTGTGGTGGTGGAGGAGAGCACTGGGGGGGCAGGAGAGTGTGGTGGTGGAGGAGAGCACTGGGGGGGCAGGAGAGTGTGGCGGTGGAGGAGAGCACTGGGGGGGGCAGGAGAGTGTGGTGGTGAAGGAGAGCACGGGGGGGCAGGAGAGGGTGGTGGAGGAGAGCACTGGGGGGCAGGAGAGTGTGGTGGTGGAGGAAAGCACTGGGGGGGCAGGAGAGTGTGGTGGTGGAGGAGAGCACTGGGGGAGCAGGAGAGTGTGGTGGTGGAGGAGAGCACTGGGGAGGGGGGGGCAGGAGAGTGTGGTGGTGGAGGAGAGCACTGGGGGGGGGGCAGGAGAGTGTGGTGGAGGAGAGCACTGGGGGGGGGCAGGGGAGTGTGGTGGTGAAGGAGAGTACTGGGGGGGGGGGGCAGGAGAGTGCGGTGGTGGATGAGAGCACTGCAGGCCCCCCTCCATCCTCCTATCCAGGCACTGTGGCACGGATGGGCATCTACTCCTCTGGATCACAGCGCTGGATGGCTGTGTTCGGCGGCCGCTCTGTAACACAGTCCCGCCACCCCAGACCGGCTCATGTGATAGGCGGAACGTGATTCTCTCTACTATCACACAAGCTGGTCTGGAGGGGCGGGACTGTGTTACAGAGCCAGCGCTGTGATCCAGAGGACAGAGCGGAGGATGCAGCATGGCAGCGGCGGTGGCGGCAACACCTTGGGGATTCCAGGGGGGGGCATTTGACCCCCCTTGCCCCCTGCTGCGGACGCCCATGGCAGTGAAACCACTGACATCCAGCTGGGTATCCAGATTAGCCAATATGTATATTGAACAAACCTAATAGTCTCCAGGATCCTTATCAGGATCCGCAGTCATTCAGTGGTGATGAGGACAATAATTGCCTGCAGGCCATGATATTCGCGGGTACAGTCTCAGATCCAAGTACCTCCTTTTCTCCTTCTTCTTCTTATTCTCTCCTGAATAATATTCAACTTTTTTTTCATCTGCTTTAATCTCGTATCACATAAAAAAAATGCACAGAACTGAAAATAGGCAACTTTATTTGATTTGGAAATAACATTGCCATGCTTTGTCCCAAAATAATAATTTAGCATGTTTCAGTCCATATTATTTGATTTCTTATGTTTACAGAACTACATTTAAATTCTTTAATAACTCACTTTTTGCATTGGAACTAATAACAAAAATTGGTAACAGGGCAAACTTTGATGAAACTAAAATCTTTATCTGCAAGCTCTAACAGCTGGCTCCTGATAACACGCTGCTATCTCCTTCCGCTGCATCTGTAGCCTCCTAGGAAATATTACAGGGGTATCCCAGGAGGCTGTGGAAGCAGGAGCAGTCATTGCATACCTACATTGGTCAAGCTTGGCATGATATAAGTATGCATATCTCATACCTGATGGGCCACAAGGAAAGCTGAAAATAATGGTGGTAGTTGGCGTTATTATAGTGACAGTTGCAATCTTCTAGGCCCTGCTTGGTTTTTTTGACATTACTGATCCTCCTCTTCATCCCTTCTAATCAAAGAACTAGTCATTAAAAAATACAATCATACTATGAATGGCAGCAGTGCCAAGCAGGCCATCCCCTTGAGATACAGCAGGTAAAATAAGTATTGAACACGTCATGATTTTTCTAGATAAATATATTTCTAAAGGTGCTATTGACATGAAATTCTTACCACGTCGGTACCAATACATACAAAGAAACCAAAACAAATAAGTTCAGAAATTAAGTTATTTGTAATAAAATGGAATGAAACAGGGCAAAACAATTGACCACGCTAACTGAAATGTATTTAAACTTTGTACAAAATCCTTTGTTGGTAATGACAGCTTCAAGACCCCTCCTGTATGGAGAAACTGGTCGCATGCACTGCTCATGTATGATTTTGGCCCATTCTCCCACACATACAGTCTTCAAATCTTGAAGATTCCATGGGCCTCTTCTATGAACTCTGATCTTTAGTTCTTTCCATAGATTTTCTATTGGATTCAAGTCAGGTGATTGGCTGGGCCATTCTAGCAGCTTTATTTTCTTAAACCAATTGAGAGTTTCCTTGGCTTTGTGTTTGAGATCATGGTCTTGCTGAAATGTCCACCCTTGCTTCATTTTCATCGTCCTGATAGATGGCAGCAGATTTTTAGCAAGAATGTCTTGGTACATTTTTCCTTTCATCCTTCTTTCAATGACATGAAGTTTGCCAGTACCGTATGCTGAAAAACAGCTCCACACCATGATGTTCCCACCTACAAACTTCACTGTTGGTATGGGGGATATATTTGGGGTGATGTGCAGTGCCATTTGACCTCCAAACAAGGTATGTATTATGCCATCCAAAGGGTAAAATTTTGGTCTCATCTGACCAGACTATATTCTCCCAGTGTTTCACAGGCTTGTCCAAATGTTGTGCAGCAAACTTTAAATGATATTCAACATGCTTTTTCTTCAACAATGGAGTCTTCCATGGTGAGCGTGCATACAGGCCATGGCGGTTGAGTGCATTAATTATTGTTTTGTTTGAAACAATTTTACCTGCTAGTTCTAGCTCTTTCTGAAGCTCTCCACAAGTGGTCCTTGGGTCTTGGACAATACTTCTGATAATTCAGTTCACTCCTCTGCCAGAAGTCTTGCGAGGAGCACCTGGCCATGGCCAGTTTATGGTGAAATGATGTTCTTTCCACTTACGGATTATGGCACCAACAGTGCTAACTGGAACATTCAAAAGTTTAGAAATCCTTCTGTAACCAATGCCATCAGTATTAAGGGCTTGAGAGAACGCTTTGCTTTTACCCATCATGAGTTGTTTCTTGTGACACCTTTTTATAGGCCATCAGTTGGGACTGAATATGCTGATATTAATTTGCACTGACAAGGGGTAGGGTTGCTTTCTAATTACTAATAGATTTCAGATGGTGTCTTGGCTGTTTATGCCTTTTTTCACCTCCTTTTCTTCATGTGTTCAATACTTTTTCCCTGTGTCATTCCATTTTATTACACATAACTACATTTCTGAACTTATTTATTTATTTATTTTATTTTTTTTTGCATGTATGGATTGTTACCAACTTGTGAAAACTTGTTAACAACACTTTTAGAAATATATGTACCTAGAAAAATAGTGGAGTGTTAAATACTTAGTTTACCCGTTGTATATATATATATATATATATATATATATATATATGTATATGTATATATATATATATATATATATATATATATATATATATATATATATATATATATATATATATATATTTTTTTTTTTTTTTATATTTATTCTTTTTAATTCTACTTCTTGGATTAAATACTGCATGACAATAGGTCACCCTGCTTGTGTTTACAATCGACTGCTAAGACACTACACAAAGTTGATGGAGGTAGCCCGTTTTTTCCTTCTTAACCACTTGCTTACTGGGCACTTAAACCCCCCTCAGTCCCAGACCAATTTTCAGCTTTCAGCGCTGATGCACTTTGAGTGACAATTGCGCGGTCATACAACACTGTACCCAAATGAAATTTTTATCATTTTTTTCCCACAAATAGAGCTTTCTTTTGGTGGTATTTAGTTACAGCTCGGAGTTTTATTTTTTGCTAAACAAACAAAAAAAGATGCAAAAAAAAAAAAAAAAAAAATCATGTTTTAATAGTTTGTTATAAAATTTTGCAAACGGGTCATTTTTCTCCTTCATTGAAGTGCGCTGATTAGGCGGCACTGATAGGCTGCATTGGTGGGCACTGATGGGCTGCATTGGTGGGCACTGATGGGCTGCATTGGTGGGCACTGATAGGTTGCACTGGTGGGCACTGATAGGCATAGTTAAGGCGGCACTAATAGGCACAGATAAGGCGGCACCGATGGGCACAGATAAGGCGGCACTGATGGGCAAAGATGGGCACAGATAAGATGGCACGGATGGGTGGCACGGATAAGTGGCACGGATGGGTGGCACGGATGGGCACTGATAGGTACCACAGATAGATGGGACTGATGGGCACTGATAGGTGGCACTGATAGGTGGCTCTGATAGGTGGCACTGCTGGGCACTGATGGGCGGCACTGCTGGGCACTGATGGGCGGCACTGCTGGGCACTGATGGGCGGCACTGGGGTGCAGCACCTTTGAGGCAGATTTTGGGTGGCACTGTGGGTGGCACTGCTGGGTGGCACTGTGGGTGGCACTGTGGGCACTGCTGGGTGGCACTGTGGGCACTGCTGGGTGGCACTGTGGGCACTATGGGCACTGCTGGGTGGCACTGACAGGGGGGCACTTACTTTATTTCAGGATGGCACTGCGGGTGGCAGGTGGGCACTGGCAGGGGGCAGGTGTCCGCTTGAATTGTTGGCCGTGATCGGGACTGATGTCCCGAACACGGCCGCCGGCGATCGGCTTTTTTTTTTTCTCCTCGCGCTGTCAGCGCGAGGAGGAATACTAGCCGATTACCGGCTCCGTTTTATCACATGATCAGCTGTCATTGGCTGACAGCTGATCACGTGATAAGGGGTCGGGATCGACCCCTTACACGGATCGGTGATCAGGCGAGTCTCAAACTAAACTTTTTTTTATATCAATAGGTGGTTGATTGAAGAGACAGACCGATGATAAAAGTAGCACCGATGGATTAATTTTGTTTATCCTGTTACCACCCTGATTTTATTTCTGTAGCCTAATTCCCACATCTTTACAAAACAAAACTAGTATTTCCTGAAGCCAATCCAATGTTTGTCTGTGGAACAGACCGGATCATGGGTGTCCAGTCCTGTGCAAACTACCACACTTCATCACTAATGCTTATTATAGAAAATGGACAGCTAGAATTATGGATAAATACAGAACTGAAATCACCAGGAGGTCAGCTAAGAATAGTGCCCCAAGACAGACTGACAGCAGGTGAGACGTGACTGACCCACCCAACCTACTGGTGGAAACCTCAGACCCTGCCTAATCCTTTCTCTGCACTTCTGAAGGGTTCTTTTACCCTACCTTGTATTTAGGAAGTCTGGACAAGTTCAGGTTTCTAAAATGTGGTTAGGAGTATAGCAACACAGCATGTATAAGATAGTAAGAGAGGAGAAATAGAGGATCTTGCATTAAAGAAACACAAGCTGGAAAACATTAGGAAATAAAATGAAAGCCGTGAGCAAGTGGAAAACTCAACTGGCCTAATTCGTGTCCTGGGAGCTGGAGCATGACCCAGCATGTTTTACTGATTAATCATAATGGGTACACTGATGTTTCCCTCACCTTAAAATTCTACTTTCTCCTTTCCTCTCCAAACAAATATACATTAGGCATCAATTGGGAAGAAAAATGTAGGGCAGATCGGAACTATGCAGGTTACCACCTGCTACCACCTTTCCCCGGTAGGTTAGTATATGAAAACTGAGTTTTCTTTCTTGTTAAAATGGTTGTAAACCTCTAAAATGAAAAATGAACAGAGCGCATCCTTCTGTGAGCTTGCCTCAATCCAAAGTATCACATTTGATTTCTGTCTCCTCTTTCTATCTGCATTAGTCACTTCTGACAGATTAACCTGACATCTGTGACCAGGGCAGCCATCAGAAATTTTAGGGCCCCTTACACAGCTTTAGGCTGTCCCCCGAGCCTAACCACCAACATTCCCCAGGGCTAGCCCACTGGCCATCCTACTGAATCCGCACACCAGCCACCTCACCTGTACTCACTCAGCTCCCCCCTCGCAATCCTGTATATATGTCAGCCACCTCACACCTGTATATATATCAACCCCCCCACACACACACCTGTATATATGTCAGCCCCCCACACACATGTATATATGTCAGTGCCCCCCCACATGCCTGTATATATGTCAGCCCCCACACACACCTGTATATATGTCAGCACCACCCCCACACACCTGTATATATGTCAGCGCCCCCCCACACACTTGTATATATGTTAGCCCCCACACACCTGTATATATATCAGACCCCCTATACACATTTATATATGTCAGTGCCCCCCCACACGCCTGTATATGTGTCAGCGCCCTCCCACACACCTGTATATATGTCAGCGACCCCCCCCCCCCACACACTTGAATATATGTCAGCCCCCACACACACCTACCTGTATATATGTCAGTGCCCCCTCCCACACACCTGTATATATGTCAGCCCCCCCCACACACCTGTATATATGTCAGCCCCCCCACACACACCTGTATATATGTCAGCGCCCCCCACAAACACCTGTATATATGTCAGCCCCCACACACATCTGTATATATCAGTGCCCCCCCCCCCCACACACACACACCTGTATATATGTCAGCCCCTCCACACACGTGTCCATATGTCAGACCCCCACATACCTGTATGTATGACAGCCCCCCCACACACACAAACCTGTATATATGGCAGCCCCTCCCATAAACAAACCTGTCATTATGGCAGCCCCTCACATACACAAACCTGTAAACACACAAGACTCTGGCCCCTCCCTGTACACAAACAGCCCCCCTCCCTTTCCCTCACATCCCCTACTTGTAAAGAAGGTCTCCCTACCTAGTTCCAGCCCATTTTCACAAAGCTGACATGTTGCTGAGAAGCACAGTACAAATCACACAAAGGGTGCACATACACATAGTAACCAGAGGTGGCAGTAAAGAGCTTGATGTCTGAGTTCAGTGACACGAGAACAGCAGAAGCTGTGAAATCGTTTCTGTAATGCACAGCACGGACCCCCTTCACCTGTCCTGCCTTCTTCTGGCCCTGGGGCCCCTTACAGTTGTGACGGCTGTATCACCCTGATGGCGGACCTGTCTGTGACTGATAGTCTCATAGAGAAACATGCAAAGCTGAGGCTAAATAGAGTGGGGTATCCCTCCCTCCACTCGGGTTTCAGATCACACCTAGCTCTGTGCTCTATGATGCGTGCAGTGTGTGACATCACATTCCTGTCCCCTGCCTTCTAGAGCTGAGAAATAACCTTTGATCTGTGTGTTTTAGAAGGATGTTGAGGAAAGATGGCTCCAAATAAACAGGTACAACTTATGTAAGAGGATTTGTTTCATCTCTGTGTATCACCTGAGGCCAGTCACTTCACTGGATATATGTGTGGGTTTACATCCACTTGCTTTACTTCAGTTGCTATACTGCTATACGCCATACACATCCACTACTTAATGGTCCTGTAATTTATTTTTCATGAAATTATATTTTGCTGTGTTTTTCTGTCTTCTTGAAATGCCTTTGCTTTTGTTTGTTTGGAATGAGCAAATCACATTAGCTGCAGTCACATGTATTGCTCTATGCGTACTACAATCCCCATAGTTCATAGGCCCTAGTGTATTTTAGGAGCGAGAGAAGGTGGTTGTGTCCCTACATACAATGGGACCATTGGAAACAAATGTAGCCACCCTCTAACACACAGATGTTAACCACTTTCAGACCGGACCATTTTGCTGGTCAAAGACCAGACCACTTTTTGCGATTCAGCACTGCGTCGCTTTAACTGACAATTGCGCGGTCGTGCGATGTGGATCCCAAACAAAATTGACGTCCTTTTTTTCCCACAAATAGAGCTTTCTTTTGGTGGTATTTGATCACCCCTGCGGTTTTTATTTTTTGCGCTATAAACAAAAATAGAGCGACAATTTTGAAAAAAACGCATTATTTTTTACTTTTTGTTATAATAAATATCCCCCAAAAATATATAAAAAAACATTTTTTACGCTCAGTTTAGGCCGATACGTATTCTTCTACATATTTTTGTTAAAAAAAAATTGCAATAAGCGATTATTGATTGGTTTGCGCAAAAGTTATAGCGTTTACAAAATAGGGATAGTTTTATAGCATTTTTATTAATAATTTTTTATTATTTTTTTTTTTACTAGTAATGGCGGCGATCAGCGATTTTTATTGTGACTGCGACATTGTGGGGGACCCATCAGACATTTTTGACACATTTTTGGGACCATTGTCATTTATACAGTAATCACTGCTATATAAATGCAGTGATTCCTGTGTAAATGACACTGGCAGTGAAGGGGTTAACCAGTGGGTGGCAGTGTAGGGGTTAAGTGTTCCTAGGGGTGTGTTACTAACTGTGGGGGGGTTGGGCTTTCATTTAGTGAACACTGATCTCTGCTCCAATCACATGGAGCAGAGATCAGCGTCACTAGTTGCTAGGCATAATGGAGAAATGCTGTTTACACGGCATTTCCTCCATTCAGCCGTCCCGTGAGACGATCGCGGGTATGCCCGCGGCGATCGAGTCCGCGGGTCCCGCGACCGGACTCACGGGGGTCCGGACCAGCGCGGGAGCGCGCCGCCGGTGGAGTGCTCCCGATGGCAGGGCGGCATTGAAGATTGGACGTACATGTACGCCAATATGCCTGCCCGTGCCATTCTGTCGACGTACATCGTCGTGCGCTGGTCGGGAACCGGTTAAACTGCTGGCCCTCCAGTTGTTGCAGAACTACAAGTTCCATGAAGCATTGCAAGGCTGACAGTTACAAGCATGACTCCCACAGGCAAGGGCATGATGGGGCTTGTAGTTCTGCAACAGCTGGAGGACCGCGGAGAAGTCAGATCACACCAGCAAAAAAAATAAATAAATAATAATCTGGAGGGGGCTGAGAGAAACTGAAGGTACTTTACGTGTAAGAGTGATATACTTTTTGAGGTCTATCCATATGCTGTAAGTTAATATTGTTGGAAATGCCTCATAGTTTAAATTTCTAGTTAGCTTTGCTTGCTTGTGTTTAGTAAGATATGACTGCCAGTGTTCATTTTGTTGACTTCGACTAAATTAATACTATTTTAGTCTACTAAAATACGACTAAAACTAAAACAATTGAGATGACCAAAATACGACTAAAACTAAAATAGCATTTTAGTCAAAAGACTAAAATGTGACTAAAACTAAAATGCCATTTTAGTCAAAAGGCTAAGTGCCACGCATGATCAGATCAAAGTACGAGAGCAAAGCTATTGGCTACTAGGCTGAACGTAGTCCTGTCGGAATGAACGAACGTCATCACGTTCTGAACAATCGGATTTTCCGACAACTTTGTCCGACCGTGTGTATGCAACACCAGTTTCGGACAAAATCCATTGGAAAAAATCCGACGGATTTTGTGGTCGGAATTTCAGACCGTGTGTACAAGGGCTTACTTAGACTTACACTAAATTTAATTTTCTGACAAAATTAACACTGATGACTGACTGCATGACAATTTATAATCCATTTCTGTATTGGTGCACTTATACCTTCTGTCACCTGTTCTGATCAGATTTTATTCCTGAAGAAAAAAAAATGATATACCTAAATAATAGTAGATGTTTTTTTTTTTAAAGCAGAGTTTGGTATCACTAGACAGAGGATGGATATACAAGGTGAAGAGAGACAAGCAGCACACTCAAAAAACAGCACCGTGACCCCATGCAGCTGATGTAAAATATTTTGCTAACGTAGTAAAATGTATTTTATGTATTAAAACTTAAGCAACCCAAAAAAAAATGAAATTATATATATATATCTATATATATATATATATATATCTATATATATATATATATATATATACACACACACACACACACACACACACACAGTATTAATGTATTAAAGCCATTAATGTCTAAACTTCTGGCAACAAAAGTGATTACACCCCTAAGGAAAATGTTCAAATTGGGCCCAAAGTGTCAACATTGTGTGTGGCCACCATTATTTCCCAGCACCCCCTTTCCCCCCTTGAGCATGAAGTTTACCAGAGCTTCACAGGTTGCCACTGGAGTCCTCTTCCACTCCTCCATGATGACATCATGGAGCTGGTGGATGTTAGAGACTTTGCACTCCTCCACCTTGCCCCACAGATGCTCAATAGGGTTTAGGTCTGGAGACATGCTTGGCCAGTCCATCACCTTTACCCTCAGCTTGTGTAGCAAGTAGGTAGTCGTCTTTGAGGTGTGTTTGAGGTTGATATCATGTTGGAATACTGCCCTGCGGCCCAGCCTCTGAAGCGAGGGGATCATGCTCTGCTTTGCTATGTCACAGTACATGTTGGCATTCATGGTTCCCTCAATGAACTGTAGCTCCCCAGTGCCGACAGCACTCATGCAGCCCCAGACAATGACACTCCCACCACCATGCTTGACTGTAGGCAAGACACACTTGTCTTTGTACTCCTCACCTAGTTGCCGCCAAACACACTTGACACCATCTGAACCAAATAATTTTATCTTGGTCTCATCAGACCACTGGACATGGTTCCAGTAATCCATGTCCTTAGTCTGCTTGTCTTCAGCAAACTGTTTGTAGGCTTTCTTGTGCATCATCTTTAAAGGAGGCTTCCCTCTGGGACGACAGCCATGCAGACCAATTTGATGCAGTGTGTGGCGTATGGTCTGAGCACTGACAGGCTGACCCCCTACCCCTTCAACCTCTGCAGCAGAGCTGGCAGCACTCATATGTCTATTTCCCAAAGACAACCTCTGGATATGATAATGAGCATGTGCACACAACTTCTTTGGTCGACCATGATGAGGCCTGTTCTGAGTGGAACATGTCCTGTTAAACCACTGTATGGTCTTGGCCACCATGCTACAGCTCAGTTTCAGGGTGGTCTTGGCACTCTTATAGCCTAGGCCATCTTTATGTAGAGCAACAATTCTTTTTTTCAGATCCCCAGAGAGGTCTTTGCCATTAAGGTGCCATGTTGAACTTCCAGTGACCAGTATAAGAAAGTGAGAGCGATAACACCAAATTGAACATACTTGCTCCCCATTCACACCTGAGACTTTGTAAAACTAACAAGTCACATGATACCAGAGAGGGAAAATTGCAAATTGGGCCCAATTTGGACATTTTCACTTAGGGGTGTACTGACTTTTGTTACCAGCGGTTTAGACATTAATGGCTGTGTGTTGAGTTAATTTGAGGGGACAGCAAATTTACACTGTTATACAAGCTGTACACTTGCTGCTTTACATTGTAGCAAAGTGTCATTTCTTCAGTGTTGTCACATGAATATATATAATCAAATATTTACAAAAAATGGGAGGGGTGTACTCACTTTTGTGAGATACTGTATATATAGTTTGCCATTGCAAAATGGTAATGCTCTGAACTGTCATCCATCATAGACCTTAAATAAGGTGTATATCAAGTGTGACATGCATATGCTAATGAAAATGCTAATGCATTACAGTTTAGTGAATTACCCATTAACAACTAGATTCTGAAATGTACTGATTAGCAAAGGCAGACTTGTCCAACAAAATACAGTGTAGCAAAAACATAACTTGTAAACTAGCCCCATCTGGTGGTCATAGTGAGGTTCCTAAAGATCAGACAGATCTATTTTTTAAGGTGAAATTATAGGACAGAAGAATGCTCTGGAACGATTACTGACACATAGAAGCAGGGAATTATCTATGTTCCTGTTCTGCTAAATTAGCAATTATTGTCAATATATTTGTTCCACTGAATTAGCAGGGATTTGCTTTATGCTTATTCCACTAAAGAGGAGTTAAACATATCTTTCCCTAAACCAGTGGCTAACTTACGAGCTAAGTGGGGCCTCGAATGCAGCCCCTGACATCACCAAAGAGCCACACAGAATGTGCCGCCTGTGCCTGGGCGCACCATAATCACCATGTGCATTACCATTCCCCCTGCTTCCTGGTGCCCGGTCTCTCCCCTGCAGTTCTGCCAGCTTCCCTGCTCTCCCTCCCGCTGTTGCTGGGGTAGTTTCACAATTGAGTGCAGATGAAAGGGCTGGGATGATCTGTACCAATCGCTCCTGTGTTCATTCTTAACTGAAGCATAGTAAACTATATTGCTCAGCACAGAGCACTTCCCATTCCTTCACTGTCCAGTACAGCTAAGGCTGCAAAGAAAGCAACTGGGGAAGCTCTGTCCCTTTCTCTGTCTCAAAAGTGAGACATGGGGGGTCTGTTTGGACTCCTGATATTTCACCAAAGCCCTCCAAAAAAAACGCTCCTAAAAAATTGTAAACAAATAATAAAAAATAATATTGTAAAATATAGTTAAAAAACAATATTTTCAAAAAACCAATAAAAAATTATAAAAATGAAAAAACTACTGACACCAATCTCTGCTCTACTGATATATACCCTTGTGTGTTTGTGCTCTGGCTGTGCACTCCAATGGTCACACATAATGTTTAATATATGTAATGCTTGAGCGGAGTGTCAGAAACTACAGACCTAATAGAGAAAATGAGGGTGAGAGAATGTGAAGACGCTACAAACTGGGAACATGTTACATGAGGCTAATACAGATAAATGCTATTACCCCCAATATATGTTCCCACTACAGCCTGCTAAGGTCCGAGAATCGCACATCATACACCAAAGGTCCACATGCAGCCCCCAGGCTGAAGTTTGGATACCAGGGCCTGAAAACGGCCCCCATTGGTTGCTGGAGTCTGTTTCTGGGGGCAGTCCTTCAGCCATTGTTGGCCTGTGCAGAATGATATGACATCTGCATATGCCAGTAGGTGTAGCTCAGTTTACAAATTGAAAAAAATGCTGCAAGCAGATAGGTGTATTTTATTGGAGAAGAGACGTTGCATGCAATAAAGAGCCCGTCTGCTCACAGTTTGTGACAGCAGAACTTTAGTTCCGCTTGAGCTACCAGCAAATGACTATAGATTATACCAGACATCACCGTGGCCCAGACCTGTACCAAGTGAAAGTGCTACCCAGAATGCCAGCCAGTCCCCAGAGTAGGGTCTTCCCCTTCTCTGCAGTGATTGGTTGTTAGGACTGCGAGTTTCCTCCTTCCTCTGCAGTGATTGGTTGTTGGGACATAATGTGCATGTCACACTCCCAGAATCACAGGATGACAGAAATGAAAAGTTCTGGCTTCTGCCCTATGTATGCCAGGTGCTTAAGGGTACCGTGGCACTTTGATGGTAACACTGATATAAGGGGGAACTCTGATAAGGACATCTGATATAAGGAGACACTGTGATGGACACACCTGATTAAGAGGGCACACTGAAAACTGACTTTTTTTTTAAATGCAATGGAAAACATACAACATTGATAAAAGAATCTGACTTATAGCACAAACATAAGGCCCCTTTCACATGATCGGCCAATTGTATCTGCCTGTCCGTTTTTCAGTTGGATCTGAGCTGGTCACACATTGACTTCTTTAGGCAGGCGGATGTCAGTGGACGTGTCCGCTGACACCCGCCTGCCATCTGATCTGACAAGATCCACTCACAACAGACGGATGGCGATATGTTCACCATATGTCCACCGGATCTGATGAAAACAAATAGGCGGTCCATTTTCATCCGATCTCCCCATAGAGGAGAGCGTGGCTCTGACAGGTCCATCTCTGCACAGTGATTGGAGATGGAGCTGTCATCCGCTTGCTCAGCGGGGACCAACAGAGCTATCTCCCGCTGAGCTAGTAGGGTCCGTCCAATGGATCCGCCTCGCATGAAAGGGGCCTAAGACTTGGATCTCTGACTGCCACTTTGATATTTAATTCAATACCCGAGGATTACACTATGCTGACTGGTATTAGAAATAGACCTGCCCCTCCACTACTGTCAGCTCATATCATGTATGAATGACTGAAGAAATGGCATTCATGTATTTTCTTGTAAATATAATTCATATTTTACTTATGATGGAGAGGGCAGTCCTAAAATTTACCAAGACAAACAACAGGCAATTTCTGATCTATACTTAAAATTCCAAGAACAGAAAAAAAAGTCTGCAACTGTGTGTTAAAAATGATAAGCACTTTGGGAAAATGTACATTTCTGGGAAAGTACATCATCCAGCAGAGTTTGCCCAATTATCACCCTGGGTGAGTTTTTAAATGTGCCCACTTCTCCTCGATTTCATATATTGTTCACTGAGATGCACAGGACTTATTGTGAAAATGTATAACAGTAAAACCCAGAAGGAAAATAAATCATTCATCATACATACATTCAGTCATTGTAAGAAAAGGCTACATTATACATATTTAAAATCTACAGCTCTGCCATTCAGAATATTTTATATGGGAGAGCAGGGCTCGACAAAACCCGGGCGCCCGGTCGCATTTGCGACTAGAATTCCAGACCTGGCGCCTGGGGCAGCACAGCTGGGGGTATGCTGTCTCCGCGGCCCCCCCCGGCGCGATCGCGTCGGGCTGCGCCGCCGCCGACCGGTAATTTAGCCCCCGGCTTTGAGGCCTTCTACGATCCTATGGTTCCTTCTGTAATCTGGCGCCCTCTTGTGGTGGCCGTTGGAATTACAACCAGCAATGCTAATGGATGCAATGCTAATTTTCCCTGCCTGCCAGCCTATCTTCCTTCCCTTTACTCAGAACCCCTAAAAATTATATATATATTTTATTCTAACACCCTAGAGAATAAAATGGTGGTCGTTGCAATACGGTCTGTCACACCGTATTTGCACAGCGGACTTACAAGCGCACTTTTTTGGGGAAAATGTATTTAGTAAAAAAAAAAAAAATAAGACAACAGTAAAGTTATCCCAATTTTTTTTAATATTGTGAAAGATAATGTTGCGTAGAGTAAATCGATACCAAACATGTCCTGCTTCAAAATTGCGCCCGCTCATCGAATGGCGACAAACTTTTACCCTTTAAAATCTCCATAGGCGACATTTAAAAAATTCTACAGGTTGCACTTTTTAAGTTACAGAGGAGGTCTCTGTATTTTTTTTTTATTTTAACTTTTATTTTTATTTTTTTCACTGTTCTTTAAAAAAAAAAAAATGTGTCACTTTTGTTCCTATTACAAGGAATGTAAAAATCCCTTGTAATAGAAAAAAGCATGACAGGTCCTCTTGTATATGAGATCTGGGGTCAGAGAGACCTCACATCTCAATTTACACTAAAATGCAATTTAAAAAAAAATTGTCATTTGAAAAAAATAAATAAAATGTCCCTCTAAGAGCTATGGGGGGCAATGACTTGGAGACAGGTGAGGGGCTTGGGGCTATCTTCCCCTCACTTGTCTCCATGTCAGGCCAGGGACAGGTCCGGATCGCCGTCACGGACCTGGCTCCTAACTTTTTTAGCTGGCTCCTAGATTCCAAGCAAATTTGTCAACCCCTGTGGGAGAGACAGTATTTCAGAAACTTGTGTACATTACTGAGTAAAAGAAGAGGAATTTTGACTTACCTGTAATTTCCATATGTTGGAGTACAGTACAGGACACAATGTATTCATACATTGTGTTTTGTAACTGTACATTTAGGTGATTGGACACTGGCAAGCTTTTGAGGACACCCCCACCCCAAATGGGATACAAGAAACTTATTCATATACCATGAAATGTCTCAAAGCAATGATTTATAAAAGAGCAGACAACAAATACGTAACAGAACTGTACCAAAAGGCCCAACACAACAGGGGTAAAAACTACCCAAGGTTCAGAGTGATGCTGCAAGAACCTTGTGGCTGAAACATGCAAACATGCACCATGAAAAGGAAAAAAATAATGAATTACCTGGTAACTTGTAAGTAGGAACGAAAGATCAGGTAATGGCCTAACAGAGCTGGGCAATAGAAGTTTGAAATCTAAAAGCTAAGGTTGCTCCAACCATTATGGTGGCGTGTGCCAGTAAAAGTTCAGGAAGAGGTGTTTGTGTTGAGCATAAGCTCTAGCAAGTAAACATCTCATCCACCAAGCCTGGTAGGTCTGGAAAGCAGGTTGCCTTTTGTGAGGGTTGAAGGAAAAAACAAACAAGAACTCTGTTGGGAGAAGAGATAACTTTTAGGTATACTCTAAAAGTTGACGAGAGGCATGCTTAGGAGCAAGGCACATGAATGGTAGAACCATGTAATCATTGTGAATATTGAGGCAGAGCATTTAGCAGTAGTGATGGCCGAACGGTTCGCCCGGCGGTCGTTTCGCGGCGAATTTCCGACTTTCGCCGTCCGCGGGTTCGAACGCCTTTTTCCGTCGTTCGCCCCGGCGGACTTACGTGTTTAATGTATACAAGAACTTTAACCTTTCGTGACACGTTTATCATGTGTTACAGGACAACCAATTGAGACATGACAGCTCATGGACACTTGGACATTCCCCCTAACCTATAAATACACCCGATCCGGTGGCCATTTTACATTCTTTCTTCTGTCACTGTAGGGAAAGGATCCTGTGTGGAGTAGGGACAGAGAAAACGCTAGCTATTTGGTACACAAAAGTTCTTTTCAGGACTGGTATAGGTGTTAGGTCAGCAGCCTGAGTTTCTTTTGTCAGTTTAGATAAAGGGACAGAGCGCTGTATGCTGCTATTTTAGGGACAGCTCAGCCAGATTAGTCTTTCTTCATCATCATCATCATCATCATCATTAGCTGTTACTATCAGGTCCACAAAAGAGCTGTTCCAGCTAATCGTTCCAGCCTACTCTTTTTTGCCAATTTGTATAGGGACAGGCAGGAAGCAGTGTGTCAGGCAGTGAGGATAATTTTAAAGACTTGCTGTTACTATTAGTTCCACAAAGGTTCTTTTCAGGACTGGTATCAGTGGTACGGTAATAGGCTTGTACACGTATAATATTCTTTCTTCCAAATATAGAAAGAATATTATACTTGACTGCTGCCCTTCTGCTGCAGTCTGCTAATCATTCACAACTCACTTGTTCCACAAAGCTCTTTATCAGGACTGGTAACTTGGTCTGTCTAGGGTGCTACGGTACATAGGCTTGGGTGCGGTACAGTCTGCTGTTCTGTAAGGACCGCTATCGGTCCACAATACATAGGGTTGCCGTGCACTACTGCTGACCGCTGCCCTATACTGCAGCAGTCCTTCAGCGGTATAGGGACTGACGCACAGTCTGCTAAACACTAATACACAACCTGCTTGGTCCACAAAAGTTCTTATAAGGACTGGTAACTTGGTATAGGGTGCTACGGTACATAGGCCTGAGTGCAGTACAGTCTGCTGTTCTGTAAGGACCGCTATCGGTCCACAATACATAGGGTTGCCGTGCACTACTGCTGACCGCTGCCCTATACTGCAGCAGTCCTTCATTGGTATAGGGACTGACGTACAGTCTGCTAATCACTAACACACAACCTGCTTGGTCCACAAAAGTTCTTATAAGGACTGGTAACTTGGTATAGGGTGCTACGGTACATAGGCCTGAGTGCAGTACAGTCTGCTGTTCTGTAAGGACCGCTATCGGTCCACAATAGATAGGGTTGACGTGCACCACTGCTGACCGCTCACCTATACTGCAGCAGTCCTTCAGCGGTATAGGGACTGACGTACAGTCTGCTAATCACTAACACACAACCTGCTTGTTCCACAAAAGTTCTTATAAGGACTGGTAACTTGGTATAGGGTGCTACGGTACATAGGCCTGAGTGCGTTACAGTCTGCTGTTCTGTAAGGACCGCTATCGGTCCACAATACATAGGGTTGCCGTGCACTACTGCTGACCGCTGCCCTATACTGCAGCAGTCCTTCATTGGTATAGGGACTGACGTACAGTCTGCTAATCACTAACACACAACCTGCTTGGTCCACAAAAGTTCTTATAAGGACTGGTAACTTGGTATAGGGTGCTACGGTACATAGGCCTGAGTGCGTTACAGTCTGCTGTTCTGTAAGGACCGCTATCGGTCCACAATACATAGGGTTGCCGTGCACTACTGCTGACCGCTGCCCTATACTGCAGCAGTCCTTCAGCGGTATAGGGACTGACGTACAGTCTGCTAAACACTAATACACAACCTGCTTGGTCCACAAAAGTTCTTATAAGGACTGGTAACTTGGTATAGGGTGCTACGGTACATAGGCTTGAGTGCGGTACAGTCTGCTGTTCTGTAAGGACCGCTATCGGTCCACAATAGATAGGGTTGACGTGCACCACTGCTGACCGCTCACCTATACTGCAGCAGTCCTTCAGCGGTATAGGGACTGACGTACAGTCTGCTAATCACTAACACACAACCTGCTTGTTCCACAAAAGTTCTTATAAGGACTGGTAACTTGGTATAGGGTGCTACGGTACATAGGCCTGAGTGCGTTACAGTCTGCTGTTCTGTAAGGACCGCTATCGGTCCACAATACATAGGGTTGCCGTGCACTACTGCTGACCGCTGCCCTATACTGCAGCAGTCCTTCATTGGTATAGGGACTGACGTACAGTCTGCTAATCACTAACACACAACCTGCTTGGTCCACAAAAGTTCTTATAAGGACTGGTAACTTGGTATAGGGTGCTACGGTACATAGGCCTGAGTGCGTTACAGTCTGCTGTTCTGTAAGGACCGCTATCGGTCCACAATACATAGGGTTGCCGTGCACTACTGCTGACCGCTGCCCTATACTGCAGCAGTCCTTCAGCGGTATAGGGACTGACGTACAGTCTGCTAAACACTAATACACAACCTGCTTGGTCCACAAAAGTTCTTATAAGGACTGGTAACTTGGTATAGGGTGCTACGGTACATAGGCTTGAGTGCGGTACAGTCTGCTGTTCTGTAAGGACCGCTATCGGTCCACAATAGATAGGGTTGACGTGCACCACTGCTGACCGCTGCCCTATACTGCAGCAGTCCTTCAGCGGTATAGGGACTGACGTACAGTCTGCTAAACACTAATACACAACCTGCTTGGTCCACAAAAGTTCTTATAAGGACTGGTAACTTGGTATAGGGTGCTACGGTACATAGGCTTGAGTGCGGTACAGTCTGCTGTTCTGTAAGGACCGCTATAGGTCCACAATAGATAGGGTTGACGTGCACCACTGCTGACCGCTCACCTATACTGCAGCAGTCCTTCAGCGGTATAGGGACTAAGAGTTTTGTCACAGGGTCATTTAAAAAATGACATGCAGAGGAAGAGGCAGGCCCTTCCGCAGGGGTGGTAGGGGTAGGGCAGGAGCAACAGGCTTGAGCCAAAGTGGGAAGTTGCAGAAGGTGCGTTCAATTACTTTAAAGGATGCACCAGACTTGGTTGAGTGGCTCGCTCAGCCTTACTCTTCTGCACCCTCCTCATCCTCTCGATCTGCACCCTCTTCTTCACTCTCTGCTATGTGCACCCCCAAAGACACTACCACCAACAACACGACCACCACCACCACCACCACATACCTTCCGCTTGAGTCACTGGAATTATTTTCCGATCCATATCAAGAGGACATTTCTGATGCGCAGCCACTCTTGGTATTGGATCAGGAAGAGGAGGTAGCAACAAGCGCTACTCAGCAGTCTGACGCCAGTACCCAGATCAGCCCAAGGAGGAGGTTGGTCCCCGGTGTTGCTGCCTACTCTACTTATAGCGGTGGGGAAGGTGACGTTGATGATGACGTGTCTAGTGATGTCACGTGGGTGCCCACAAGAGAGGAAGAGGAGGGGAGTTCAGAGGGAGATATGGACCAGCAGATAGGGAGGAGAAGCAGCAATGACTTACATTGCACAGCAGGGACAAAGCAGACTGCAAATGTATCAGGAGCGAGTCATCGACCATGTACGGTCACATCTGGCGCTCCCAGGACACCGGCACATGGCTCCGCAGTGTGGGCTTTTTTTAACGTGTCCGCTGCTGACAATAGCGTTGCCATCTGCAATCTTTGCAGTCAACGCGTTAGTCGCGGTAAGCCCAATACTCACCTAGGGACGACCGCCTTAAGAAGGCACATGAGCAGCCATCACCGAGCCCAGTGGGAGCAACGGAACACACAAAGCCACACTGCAGGCTCTCACCGTCCAGCCTCGTCTTCTACTTCTCCTTCTCCTCTCTCCTCACAATTGTCCTCCACTCCACCTTCCATCACGCCAAGCTCACATTTTTCTGCAAAAAGGCAGGCTTCCGTGGGCCTAATGTTTGAGCGTAAAAAAATGATGACGCCGGATAACCCTCTTGCCCAACGGTTGGCGGCTGGCTTGTCAGAACTCATAGCCCGCCAACTACTGCCATATAAACTGGTGGACTCGGAGGCCTTTCGCAAATTTGTGGCCATTGGAACACCACAATGGAAGGTCCCAGGAAGGAAGTATTTCTCAGAGAAGGGCATCCCAGAGCTATATGGCCATGTTCAGCGGCAAGTGAATGTATCTCTGGCACACAGTGTCGGTGCCAAGATACATCTGACCACAGACACGTGGTCTAGCAAACACGGGCAGGGAAGGTATATCAGTTTTACTGCCCACTGGGTGAACCTTCTGACGGCCGTCAAGCATGTAACCCGTGGCACCCGTGTAGATTTGGTTTTACCGCCACGGATTGCATGCAGGCCTGACTCTTCTTCTCCTCCTCCTACTCCATCCTCCTCCCTCTCCTCCTCAGCTGCCTCCTCCTTTTCCGCTGCTAGCGTCTCTTCCACTGCACCGCCCAAGCTCCCCAGAACCTATTCCACATGCCAGGTGAGACGTTGCCATGCCGTGCTGCGTCTGTTGTGCCTGGAAGCAAAGAGCCACACTGGCCCGGCACTCCTTTCAGCTTTGCGTTCACAGGCAGATGAGTGGCTAACACCGCTCAATTTGACAGTTGGTAAAGTGGTGTGTGACAACGGTGCCAATCTGCTTAGCGCATTGAAACAGGGCAAAATCACGCACGTGCCGTGCATGGCACACGTCTTAAACTTGGTCGTGCAGCGATTCCTTGTCAAATACCCTGGGGTCCAGGACATCTTGCGGCAGGCAAGGAAAATCTCGGCCCATTTCAGAAGATCTTACACGGCCATGGCTCGCCTTGCTGACATTCAGCGGCGACACCATCTGCCGGTCAGACGTCTTATTTGCGATTGCCCGACGCGATGGAACTCAACCTTCTATATGCTTGATAGGCTGCTCCAGCAGAAACGTGCAGTTAACGTCTACCTGTATGAACTCTGCGAAAGAAACGGTTCTGGGGAGCTGGGTTTTTTTTCACCGCGCCAGTGGCTGCTCATGCGCGACACATGCAGACTTCTGCGGCCATTTGAGGAGATCACCAAACTGGTCAGTCGCAGCCATGGCGCCATCAGTGACATGGTACCTTATGCCTTCTTTCTGGAGCGTGCATTGCGTCGTGTCATTGATCAGGCTGTGGAGGAGCAGGAGCGGGAAGATGAGGAAGTCGCAATGCTGGATGAATTCCCAGGGGGGGCTACTCTATCTGAGACAAGTCAACAACAGGAGTCTGATGAGGAGTCAGAGGAGGATGGTGCCGGGGCGGATGAGCAGGAGCAAGAAGAGCATGCTTTAAACCTTTCTGGGATCCCTGTTGTGCGAGGATGGGGAGAGGAGAATGAAGAGGACGACATTATCCTGGATGATGAGCAGGAGCCAGGCCACCACACCGCTTCCACTTTAGTGCAAATGGGGGCCTTCATGCTCCAGTGTTTTAATAGGGACCCCCGTATAAAAAGCATGAGGGTCAAGGACCAGTACTGGGTGGCAACGTACTTAGACCCCCGGTACAAACACAAAATGGCGGAAATGTTACCGCCGTCGCAGAGGGCTGTCAGAATGCAGCACTTCCAGGCCTTGCTTCGAGAAATGCTGCATTCTGCTTTTGCGTGCGCTGGCAGAGGAGCAATTCCCACTCCCAGAGAAGGATTTGCGGGTACCAATCCAACAGCGCCTGCAAGAAGAGGCCGGTTTGAAGATGTGTTGGTGACTTCGGATATGAGGTCATTCTTTCAGCCGACCCATCGACAGGTGTCATCCGGATCCAGCATCAGGGAACGCCTAGACCGTCAGGTGTCCGACTACATTGGGTTAACGGCCGATGTGGACGCTCTGAGGAGTGATGAACCCCTAGACTACTGGGTGGGCAGGCTTGACCTCTGGCCAGAGCTTGCCCAATTTGCAATCGAACTGTTGGCTTGCCCCTCATCCAGTGTCCTGTCCGAAAGGACGTTCAGCGCAGCAGGGGGGATTGTGACCGATAAGCGTACTCGCCTAGCTCACCACAGTGTTAACTACCTCACATTTCTAAAAATGAATGAGGCATGGATCTCGGAGGAATTCAACACATGTGATCAGTAGACCATGTATATGTCTATAAACAATTTTTGGAATCAAGCACACAGACCTTCTTAATTCATTTGGCTCACTTCCCTGACCCAAAAAAGCACACCGTACTATATGCCCCTACCCTCCTCTTTGAAGAGGTTGAGCGGTGTCATATTTCTACTGGGGCTGCTTATTATGAGGGGTTCCCACCATCCCTGTGCTGTGCTGACTTCCTCCTGGGTGTTCTTATTATGAGGGGCTCCCACCATCCCTGTGCTGTGCTGACTTCCTCCTGGGGGTTCTTATTATGAGGGGATCACACCATCCCTGTGCTGTGCTGACTTCCTCCTGGGGCTGCTTACGGTGCTGCTGTCAGCGCTGTATGTCACGGAGCTGCTGTCAGCGCTGTATGTCACGGAGCTGCTGTCAGCGCTGTATGTCACGGAGCTGCTGTCAGCGCTGTATGTCACGGAGCTGCTGTCAGCGCTGTATGTCACGGAGCTGCTGTCAGCGCTGTATGTCACGGAGCTGCTGTCAGCGCTGTATGTCACGGAGCTGCTGTCAGCGCTGTATGTCACGGAGCTGCTGTCAGCGCTGTATGTCACGGAGCTGCTGTCAGCGCTGTATGTCACGGAGCTGCTGTCAGCGCTGTATGTCACGGAGCTGCTGTCAGCGCTGTATGTCACGGTGCTGCTGTCAGCGCTGTATGTCACGGAGCTGCTGTCAGCGCTGTATGTCACGGAGCTGCTGTCAGTGCTGTATGTCACGGAGCTGCTGTCAGCGCTGTATGTCACGGAGCTGCTGTCAGCGCTGTATGTCACGGAGCTGCTGTCAGCGCTGTATGTCACGGTGCTGCTGTCAGCGCTGTATGTCACGGAGCTGCTGTCAGCGCTGTATGTCACGGAGCTGCTGTCAGCGCTGTATGTCACGGAGCTGCTGTCAGCGCTGTATGTCACGGAGCTGCTGTCAGCGCTGTATGTCACGGAGCTGCTGTCAGCGCTGTATGTCACGGTGCTGATGTCAGTGCTCTGTATTACGGTGCTGCTGTCAGTGCTCTGTATCTCCTGCACCCTCTTGTTTGCCTACCCTGGTCCCTGACCTTCCCTCTCCTCCATTGCCTTCATTAGCTCCATAGTCCTGAATTGTCAGAACAATTTCCCAAATAAAAAAAAAATGCTTGTAGTTATCGATCCCAAATTCACCTCATACATGTATTATGCTATTGTCCAGGTGGTGGGACTACGTGCTACCCCCTAATAATTACCCCGTGGCCGCAAATTCGACCTAAAGGTTTGCGAAATTCGCCTCCCATTGAAGTCAATGGAGCCCGCGGCGAACGGTCGTTTTCGCGAACGTTTGTGTCCGTTCGCGTTTCGCGTTCGCGAAACGTCCCGTCGGAAGTTCGTCCATCACTATTTAGCAGGAAGAATTTCCAATTGTAAGATAGATCAGGTATACGCTAGGGTTTCCAGAAAAAGCTACCACGTTGGTCAAGGACTCTCAGAAAGTGTCACCCAAGGTAAAAAGAATCAAGTTAAAGTGTTACTAAACCCAGTACTCTGCATTCACTATATCTGGTCTCCCACAATACACAGAACGTGGAAATGCAATTATTTTAGTAAATATAAACTGATAAATACCTTTTCTCATCAGCAGAGCAGTCTTTTGACTTCTTTCAGTGTCTGGTTAAAGCTTGCAGGAGGAGTTTTCATTCTCCCCTGATTGTCCTATAAAGCTGCAGGACCCCTGACCCTCTGTCTGGACAGTACTGATTGGAGAGTGCATGTGCTCAGCACAGGGCCAAAGAAAAATAAACTTTTCTAGCAAAACACACCAAATTGAGCATGTGTAGCTTGCCCTCAAGTCTCTGTTTTATCAGCAGATAAACTGGGGACTGTGGAAGAAAGGGAGGATCAGAGAAGACATACTCAAACTGCCTTTCGACACAATGCATAGGATTAAACCCTGCATGCTTTACTGCATATACTGTACAGACTGATTTTACTGTTGTGTGTTTAGTAACCCTTGGAAACACAGGGTGCCAGAAGAGGGGCCTTACACAAGAAGGAACTTGAATAAGGTTCTTCTAAAGAAGAACAAGCTAGAGCCCTAAGAATAGATGGATAAGGCAAAACATGCCCTTTTAGGATGATGAAAGCTAGATTCTAGTCCAGTCTGCTTTTGGAGGGCCAGACTAGAGTTATTGAGTAAACTCTGGAATTGAATACATATACTGCTGTAAGTGCAGGCTGAATAAGATTTCCAGGTAAGATAATAAATGTTACTGGATGTAGCACTTCATTGCCTTCAGTAAGGTAGCAATGGCAGGGAGAGAGATATCTCTGTTACTTTGGATCTGGGCTTTACCCGCTCTTGCTTAAAAACTAGAGGCTGTGAAGTCAGGTGAAATAGAGGGCCTTGAGTTTGATAATGTATTCGGTTGCAATTGACCTGTACTTTGTGTCACAATTCTAATAAACATTTTTACTGGCAAAAAGTCTGAGGAAGGTTCTGTACCAATAGGTTATCTGAGGAACGCTGTGTCCTCTTCCACTCTAGATCGTAGAGTAGGGAAGCAGAATGCCGAGTGGAGGAAAGGCTAGAGTAGCTTAGATCTGGGAATAGTTAGAACAGGGGCGTAACTAGAAATCACAGGGCCCCATAGCAAAATGTTGTATGGGGCCCTCCCCCCCACAAAAAAAAGATGATAGTCTCCCCCTCCTTTCCTACCTCCTGTTCAGACTCCAGAGCCTCCTCATGTGCTGAAAACGATGTCCCTTCACAGGCGCTCTCAAGCGTTCTGCCTGGCCCACTCTGCTCTCTGCTCCTGCTGTATGCGGCTGCGTGTGTCAGGACATGGCAGGACTCGCGGGGCCTGGGAGGCTTAACAGTAAACTTACATTCCTCATCCTCACCGGGCCCCGGGGGGGTGGGGGGTACCTAGAGCATTTGGCACCCAGGGCAGATCCTATATCTGGCACCCCCCCACTTTAAAATGTAAAAACAACCCCCTGTGCCCCCGCATACCTCTGCATCCCCCAATATCTCTTTGTCACTACTTTGTACCCCCTCGCCAAAACTGGACCCCTTTACATTACACAGCCCCCCTGCACCTCTGGACCCCTTTACATCAAATAACCCCCTGCACCACTGGACCACTTTACATTACACAACCTGCTACACCACTGGGCCTCTTTACATTACCCAACCCCCTGCACCACTGGACCCCTTTACATTACACAGCCCCCTGCACTTCTGGACCTGTTACATTACACAACCCCCTGCACCCCTTTACATTACAGAACCCCTGCACCTCTAGACCCCTTTACATTACACAACTCCCTGAACATCTGGACCCCTTTACATTACACAGCACCCTGCACCTCTGGACCCCTTTACATTACACAGCACCCTGTACCTCTGGACCCCTTTACATTACACAGCACCCTGCACCTCTGGACCCCTTTACATTACACAGCACCCTGCACCTCTGGACCCCTTTACATTACACAGCATCTATGGACCCCTTTATATTACTCAGCACCCTGCAGCCTTTGAGTTCACATTGCTGTCCTGGAGTTTTTCGCAGTTCTGGGGTACACGCAGTTTTTTCTGCATTTTATCCCCATTTTTAGCTGCATTCCCACAGACTTCTATTAGTTTGTATAATGTTACTGTGTTTTCTGAAAGCACACCAAAGTTGCAGTATAGAGGACATTTGGTGCGCTTTCAGAAAATGTTGTCAAAATGTGTAATCTAATAGAAGTCTGTGGGACTGTAGTGGAAATGGAGTTAAATGCGGGAAAAATCTGTATACACCATCACTGCAACTGAACCACAGTGCATCAGTGTGAATCAACTTGAGTCCTGGTTCACATATATGCAATGCAGGAATCAGCGCGATTCTAGTGCGGACTCCTGCATTGCATGTCGCTTTCTGGAGGTTCACACTGCCCTTTGCAAGCTGCTACGGGGGTCAATGTAAAGTTACTCACATCCCCATATCAGTTTGCATATCACAGTGCGAACTGTGAAATGGTGCAGGCATGGGATCGCATAGGTGTGAACACCCATGCGATCCGATTCCAGTGCAGACCAAAAAAGGGTCCTGCACCATTTTGGAGAGAATGCAATGCGATTTCAGCCATACAGTTTGTATGGCTAAACTTGCATTGCACAGACATTGCATGTGATTTGCACAGCAATGTGGTGCGAATCACATGCAATGTCTGTGATTGCACTAGTGAAAAACATGGCTAAAGGAACATGATGTGGCCATCTATTAGTATCGGCTGGTTAAAAGAAAATGCTTTGGATAGAGTTAATGAAAGATTCTGCTGAAGGACAACAGAGGAAAGAGGGGGAGAGAAAGATTTGGGAGAGAGAGGGCAGAGTCTGGACACAGTGACAGTGCTGCAAACTCACTTGGATGTTCCCAGGATGTTCACACATGCTTCTGCAGCTGTCGGCTACTTTTGTAAATGCTCCCGCCCCCACATTCCTTTCAGACACAGCACACGGGCTGCACGGAGCTTGGATGGACACAGAGAAGAGGGAGGGAGCAGAGCCGATGCAGCCTCTTCCATTTCTGTGGAGGGGGTGGGGGGAGTTGTACTCGCTGGGCTGTTAGAACGTAATGCACAGCATTGTGTCAAGTACAGCCGACATCCCTATATTTATGCCTGATGGTTCAGTCCACCTGAGCTGGGATCTCCCTGCACACATTGCCACTGCTGCTACCAAGCCTGCCCGTTGTGACTGTTTCATACGCCGTCTGACATCCCTGCAGCGTGTGCCACCCAGTGCGGACCACCCCGCACTCCCAGTTAGTATGCCACTTGCGGGCCCCACTCAGCTGCGGGCCCCATAGCGCCTGCATGGGTCGCTATGGCGGTAGTTCCGCCACTGAGTTAGAATATCTGAGTTGGAGCATTCATTAAATGAGATACAAGAAAATGTTAATTTGCTGTGGGAACTGGAGATTAGGTCGCCCACTTCCAAGTATGACATTGTGATTGCATTCAAGAAAACAGCTTTACAAAGGGGGCACAAAAGACCAACTAGACTTCAGGTTTAGCAGAGACAAAACTGTTCAAATGTGGTGCAAAATTCATTGCCTCATTGAGTCATGGAGGCAAGGTAGATCTCAACTCATTTAACCACCTAAGCTAATATCGTAGAAGTCTTTTGCTCCAGTCCCCCCAGTCTTCTATTCGTATGGACCCAATTAAGTACCAAAAACTTAACAGCGGGTACATGATATTTATGATCATTAACTACATGTCTACCCAAAGCGTTATACACTATATTATGTTATTATAATAAGTATTGGGACGCCTGCCTTTACACACATGAACTTGCATGGCAACCCAGTCTTAGGGTTCAATATTGAGTTGGCTGACGCGTCTTCTCTGTGACAGTTCTTATATAGCTGAGGGAAGGGCCACCCAGTGATGTAAACGGGTGACCCCGCCCCCCTCTGACACCATGGGGGAGGCCTCCCTCCTCCTCCATGCCCACTAACTAGCTAAACACAATGGAGGCAGGAAATGATTTGTGGATTAGAGGACACTTTATTCTCCAAACTACAGCCCCCAGATGTTGCAGAACTACACATTCCACGAGGCATTGTAAAACTCTGACATTCACAAACATGACTAGGCATGATGGGAATGTAGTTCCTGAACAACTGGAGGGCTATAGTTTGGAGACCCCTGTTCTAAGACACAGACTGGAGGGGCCTGTGACTGACAGAAATACACCCACACGTTATTGCCAAAAAATAATAAAGATTTGATTTCAAATATATACTTATATACCAAGCTAAAACTGTTTATTAATATTATGTATTTATTTATTACACTGTATTCCAAAGGTTGTGTTTTTTTTTTTTGAACATGTGACCAGTAGCAGTAGAAGACTAGACTGGCCCTGCTTATGTTTCTATGCAGACAGGCTGGGAAAGAGCTGGGTCATGTGACACCTGTATATCAATTAGAAAAAAGGTACGGTAATTCGATTTTTTTTTTCTAAGTTAAAATAATTACAGTGCCATCATCCACATACAGAAATATATGGGATAATGTAAATTAAACAGTGTGCTTGTGTGTATTTAGCTTTGAATGAAAACAGGCCTAAAGATGGTATTCCCAGCAGTTGGTTTGCTGAGGAGTGTACTCTCCAGACAACCCATGCTTCAAACCTTGACTGCCACATCCAGCAATCCAATAGGCTGAGAATGACATGACATGTACTTTTCAGATTGAAGTCATTAATTTCATGTATGTCAAAAATCTTTTCAATTCGGCCTCCGATCCATCCCAGCTGATGAAAATGTCATCTATGTACCTGTGCCACAAAAGAATGTGGCACAGGTACATAGAACAAAGAAGAAAGCAGGGCCTTCTGAGTGTATTAAAAGCACTTTACTGGAAGTTAAAAAAGTGGCAACTTATAGGATATGTATTAAAAAAAAAACCCTCTTCAATGAAATGTAAGGGCACTGCTGTGGATGGCCGATCAGTGCACGCTCTCACTGCAGTGCAGAGCCAGATTAACGGGGTTGTAAAGCTACATTTTTTTTTCAATATTTGATCTATATGCAGCATAGATCAGGAATATAGCTGTTATTTCTGCAGAAATTTTCGATTTACCTGTTATATGCATATGCTTTTTCTAAACTTCCTCCTTTAGTGTATCTATGATCTCCTCAGCTTCCTGGGTTTTTAGAGCACGCTCTATGCAGCAACGTCACGTCCTTAAATGAACTACAATTCCCTTGATGCTTAGGGCCATCGCACCTGCACAGTGCTGCTTTTTTGGTGTGTCAAAGAAGAACGAGCCTTGTTCTCATTTCTTACCGCCCAGCAGCCACGCCCATTCCCGCTTCCCCAGCATGCCCATACAGTGAATAAACATAAAGGGGCAGAGTAAAGGCTGTGCTGCTCAGATCATCATTCTGATTGCAATAACATTGCATGGGAGGTGGAGCTACAGCTTCTTAGACACACCTGTGGCTCCCCTGCTTCCCGTGCCTGTGAACGTACACAGCGTCTCCCCACAGGGATGTAGTCCAAAGGGAGGAGGGGAGCACGCTGACTAACCCCCAGCCAGAACAGCTCAGATGATGGGGGCAAGCTGACAGAGGAGGAACAGGAAGTGAGAAATTGAGACAAAGAAAAAATAAATTTAGAAGGGAAAGGTAAGTGAACCAACAATGCACTAGCTTAACCACTTCCTGACCATCTCATGCAGATATACTATGGCAGAAGGGCACATACAGGCAGATTAACGTACCTGTACGTTGCCCTTTAAGAGACGGCTTGCAGGCGCACGCGCCGCCGGGAACTCCATGACTGTGATCGCGGGTCCCATGGACTCGATGTCCTCGGGCATACCCACGATCGTCTCACGGTGAGGAAGAACGGGGAGATGCTAATGTAAACAAGCATCTCCCCGTTCTGCCTAGTGACACTGTCACTGATCAGCTCTCCCTGTAAACGGGAGCGCTGATCAGTGACGTGGCAAACACAGCCCCTACCCCCACAGTTAGAATCACTCCCTAGGACACATTTAACCTCTACAGCGCTACCTAGTGGATAACCCCTTCACTGCCAGTGACATTTTTACAGTAATCAGTGCAATTTTTTGCATTGATTGCTGTATTAATGTCAATGGTCACAAAAATGTGTCAAAATTGTCCAATGTGTCCACCATAATGTCGCAGTCACGATAAAAAGCGCTGATTGCCATTACTGGTAAAAAAAGAAAAAAAAATTATCAATAAAAATGCCATAAAACTATCCCCTATTTTGTAGACGCTATAACTTTTGCACAAACCAATCACATGCTTATTGCAATTTTTTTTAAACAAAAATATGTAGAAGACTACATATTGGCCTAAACTGTTGTTTTTTAAATATTTTTTGGGGATATTATAGCAAAAAGTAAAAAATAATGCATGTTTTTCAAAATTGTTGCTATTTTTTTGTTTATAGCGCAAAAAATAAAAACTGCAGAGGTGATCAAATACCGCCAAAAGAAAGCTCTATTTGTGGGGAAAAAAGGACATCAATTTTGTTTGGGAGCCACGTCGCACGACCGCGAAATTGTCAGTTAAAACGACGCAGTGCTGAATCGCAAAAAGTGCTCTGGTCAGGAAGGGGGTAAATTCTTCCGGGGCTGAAGTGGTTAAAGAAATCCAATTAGAAAATAAAAAATGAACCTTTACAACCCCTTTAAACCCTTGGCAGTGCTGGTGAATTCCAGCACTTCCTGGATCGTCACAGGGACCCTGGCCAAGCGGGGATGATTTCAGCGCCAGGTGCTGCTTTATTCCTTGTTCTTGCCAATGCAGACTTTCTTCTAGCTCTCCAGCAGTGGCTGCAACTGAGCTTTCTGGACACCTTTGGACTTTTTACTGTCTCATTGCATCTTAGCTCACATGACCATTTGGGACCTATCTTATAGTGCACCAGATTTACCGCTTCATTGGCACACCTACATAGATGACCAATCACCCAAGAGGAAGTCTCGCTCCAACTTCCCCACATACAAATTGATGTAGGATAGAGCACACATGTCCCCATCGCTATGAACTGCAACTGGAGAAAGTGGGAGCAATTAAATGAGAATACGTTGCGGGTGAGTATGAACCTAAGAAGGTCCAAGATAAACCTGGACCTAGAATGGAGCTACAGTGCTATTGCAGCAATTAATAACTCAATGAACACAAAAACAGTTTCCAAGATTTTGACAAAACTGTTTCGTAGAACATTTGTTTAGCTAATTACATGAAAGCAAGGTTAATAATAAAACTTAGATTACAAAATCTTCAGTTTTACTCAAATTGGTTATTGCAAAAATGAATACATCCTACAACAAAAACTACTACACGTATTTTGTGTGACCTCCATGATTTGTAAGGACAGCACCAAATCTTCTAGGCATGGAATGAACAAGTTGGCAACATATATGCAACATCTATCTTTTTCCATTCTTCAAGAACAACCTCTTTTAGAGCCTGGATGCCAGATGGAGAGTGATGCTCAACTTGTCTCTTCAGAATTCCCCATAGGTGTTCAATTGTCTCCTGATCTGAGCCCATACTTAGGCACTGAATAATTTTCACCCTGTTCTTCAGAAATACAACAGTTTTGGATCATAGTCATGTTGGAAAAATGCACTCTTAGCGATGCACTGTTTTCACTTTATTCACAGAGCGGTGGTAGCATCTTCTCTTTCAATATAGAGCAGTACATCTGTGAATTCAGGATACAATCAATGAAATAAATGCAGCTCTCTGATACCAGCAGCACTCTTGCAGCCCCACGGAACAACACTTCCACCACCATGTTTCACTGTAAGAGCAATGCATTTTTCTTTGTACTCCTTACATTTGCAACGGCATACAGTTTTGAAGCCATCAGTTCCAAAAACATTTATCTTGGTCTCATCACTCCAGAGTGCAGAGTCCCAGTAATCTTCTTCAGCTGTGGCCCTGGAAAATACTAGGTGGTCTTTTTTGTGCATGGGCTTTAGGAGAGGCTTCATTTGTGGACTTCACCCATGCATGCCATTCCTCAGGAATCAATCACCCAGTTTGGCAAACTCTTTAGCTAACTGCAGTGAACTTGCATGGCGTTTTTCTTCAATCCTTCTCATCAGAAGACACTCCTGTAGAGGTGTTAACTTCCGTAGACAGATTGGATGTCTCTGTGAGATGGTTGTAGTGGTTACACTTTTTTTTCATCACTTTTGCTACAGTACTCCAAGTAAAGCTTTACTGATCTTCTTGTAGCCTTCCCCTTTGTGTGAAGAAATTAGTTTGTTTCTCAGGCTTTGTGACATTTCTCTTTCATGTGGTGCCATTCCCGAAAGCATAAAATGGGAAAGGGTTTTCTTTGGTAAGCAACGCCCTTTTATAATCACTGGTCTGCTGGACACCTGTTTAATGAATGATTAGACTCACATGTGGTCGAATTCTTGTTAATTAGGATTTTGCTGTCTAAAATTTAGCTTTGCTCCTCACTTTCATTGGGGTGTATTCATTTTTGCAACATAGTCTTGAATGAATGTTAGGAAAACTAATTTTAATGTGTGCAAGTTAATAAATCTTATGCCGCGTACACATGACTGGTTTTCCCGTTGGAATAAACTCTGAAGGTTTTTCCGACGGAGTTCTGCTGAAACTGTCTTGCGCACACACGATCACACCAAAGTGTGATCGTCAAGAAAGCGGTGACATACAACATGTACAATGGGACTAGAAAAGGGAAGTTCAATAGCCTCCGTCTCATACTTGCTTCAGAGCATGCGTAATTTTTGGTACGTCGGAACAGTATACAGACGAGTTGTTTTCCTGATAGGAATTAGTTCCATCGGAAATATTTAAAACATGTTCTTTTTCTAGGTCTGTCCAAATTTTTGGAAAAAAAACTCAGATAAGGCATACACACGATCGGAATGTACTTTGTAGTATAGCGTCCCATGAAAAAAAAAAGTAAAGTAAAGGTTTTCTGACAAATCTGTTGGGGTGTACCCATTTATGCTGAGCACTGTATAGAAGGACTCAATGTCAATTAACAAGAACACTTGACCAGGAATGTTAAGGTCCTCGTCTTCTGTAAAAAATGAATAGTATTACAGAAGATTGAAGACTCAAAACAAACCATCTAAGCACAGTGGCCACAAGTTTGCTGACATTCTCAGTCAAACTTCTGCCTGAAATGATTGGGTGCCTTGGAGGATGCGTTTTATTTTTGTGCCCTTTAGGGAGTGTGTAGAACACTGGGACCTTAGGGAACGGGGTTCTGATAAATTCCTATAAAGCATGGGAAATGATCTCTTGGTGAAAAACCATATCTACCAGCAGATAGAATTCCTAATTGAATCTCTCAATCTTAAGCCGCGTACACACGTAGCGGTATGTCAGACTTCCCGCCAGACTGTCCGTCGGACTTTCCGAACGGGCTACTTGCCCACACGGCACTTTTTGAGCGGACTAATACGGCGACTAAGTCCGCCGTACTATCCGCCCTACTTTTGAAATGAACGGACTCGCCCACACACGCGGAGGAAAGTGCGCTCATTTCGAGCGCATCTCCAGGTAGGCGGGGCCCGCGAAGGAGACGTCGCTGGCCCCTCCGCCTGGTATGGACTTAAAGGGGACCCCCAACGCCGAAAAAAATCGGCGTGGGGGCCCCCCCCAAGTCCACAACAGACCCTTGTCCGAGCATGCTACCCGGCCGGCCAGGAAAGGGGGGGACGAGCGAGCGTCCCCCCTCCTGAGCCGTACCAGGCCGTGTGCCCTCAACATGGGGGGTGCCTTGGGGAAGGGGGGGCCTCGCGGCCCCCCCACCCCAAAGCACCTTGTCCCCATGTTGATGAGGACAAAGGCCTCTTCCCGACAACCCTGGCCGTTGGTTGTCGGGGTCTGCGGGCGGGGGGCTTATCGGAATCCGGGAGCCCCCTTTAATAAGGTGGCCCCCGGATACCGGCCCCCCACCCTATGTGAATGAGTATGGGGTACAATGTACCCCTACCCATTCACCTGTAAAATAAAAGTACAAAAAAAACACAACACACGAGATAAAATACTTTATTGCACAGCTCCGGGGGTCTTCCGTCTTCGGGGGTCTTCTCGCCGGACTCCTCCGCTATCTTCTTGTAGCTCTTTTTCTAGCGGAGGAGTCCGGCTTTCTTCCTCGCCGCCGGCCTCTTCTTCCGACTTCGGGGGTCTTGTCCCCCTCTTCGGTTCTTCTGCCGGGCCACTGCGCCTTCTTATAGCTCTTTTACAGGCGGTGGTCTTCTGTATTATAAAGTATTTTATCTCGTGTGTTGTGTTTTTTTTGTACTTTTATTTTACAGGTGAATGGGTAGGGGTACATTGTACCCCATACTCATTCACATAGGGTGGGGGGCCGGTATCCGGGGGCCCCCTTATTAAAGGGGGCTCCCGGATTCCGATAAGCCCCCCGCCCGCAGACCCCGACAACCAACGGCCAGGGTTGTCGGGAAGAGGCCCTTGTCCTCATCAACATGGGGACAAGGTGCTTTGGGGTGGGGGGGCCGCGCGGCCCCCCCCTCCCCAAGGCACCCCCTATGTTGAGGGCACGCGGCCTGGTACGGCTCAGGAGGGGGGGGGCGCTTGCTCGCCCCCCTTTTCCTGGCCGGCCGGGTAGCGTGCTTGGACAAGGATCTGTTGTGGACTTGGTGGGGACCCCCACGCCAATTTTTTTCGGCGTTGGGGGTCCCCTTTAAGTCCATACCAGGCGGCGGGGCCAGCGACGTCTCCTTCGCGGGCCCCGCCTACCTGGAGACCCGCTCAAAATGAGCGGACTTTTCTCCGGGCGGGAAAAGTCCGCTCATTTCAAAAGTACGGCGGACTGGCATACACACGGCCGGATTGTCCGCCGAAATGCGAGTCCGGCGGGAAGATTGGAGTGCAACACGGCATTCTAAGTCCGCCGTACTTTCGGGTCAAAAAAGTATGCCGGAGGCTACACACGGGGGGATTGTTTGGCGGACTTGAGTTTGCCGGACTTTTCCACCGGATTGTTTGATCGTGTATACGCGGCATTAGACGTTGACTTAGGGCAATACCAACATCTATTCTTGAGGATTTCCATGCACATCTCCTCAGTCACTATTATTCATAATTGTATTTTCTCCTTTGTCTGACAGTTATATTAGGATTACATTCTAGCTGCTTTAGTGCTATTTGACTATTAGTCAAATTAGTTGTGTTTTGATGGTGAATTGACAGACTCAATCTCTCTTGAAACGGATTTCAAAAAGGCTGCCACATTTCACTTGGTGCTTGAAATTTGTGTGATTTTTTTTAGTGTATGTCTATATTGGTTTGAAGGGGCTCAATGAGACTAGATAATAATGTTTCAGACTCAACTTGATCAATGAAGTCTTCCAATAACACTACCCTACATTCCTAGATGGTAAGTCTAGGATTGACATCAGTGTGGCCAGACTGTACTATTTTCTATATATGTCAATTTACATTTTTTGTACCATGGCAGTCCCAGAGCCATCTTGACTGTCATGTTTATATGTCCTATCAGTTATAGAATTTTATTTTTTGCAATTAGATTCTACACCTGGGACTTGATCATTATTCTTTAAGAATAAGACTCCCTTTTGGGAATGTACTGGGATTAGTTGTCCTAGGTGGAATCTGGCGATTTTCCCTCTTCTTTTTCAGTACTCCTCTGTGTAATTTATTTTATATTATATGGCGATACTACATAGTTCTAGGAATTGATAGTTTTTTTTTTTACCATACAATATATCTGTAGGTGTAGGGGCCTTCTTTTGGTGTCCCGTGTGAAGAAACGGGATGCTCTATGGTTCCTTGTCGCTCTCTGGTGTTCACTCCTTATTCTGTAGTGACCATAGAAATTGTTCATTTTTAAGAAATGGGTTTGGGTATGAAGACTTTCATATCATTTTTTTTTTTTTTTTTGTTGCCATAGGATTTTGAAGTTATCTACTTTGATATATAACCGTGTATCACATCCTTTTCCTATTTCATCCACATCTTCTCCTGATGAAGATGTAATACTATTGTTTAACTATAAATGGCTTGTAAAATGAGTTCTTATACCATGTTTTGATATGGACTATTTAGATTAACCCTTTATTAGATATGGCATTCATATAGGTTTTTACATTTTTGTACAATACATTTTATATATTTTTTTTATATTGCAGCCACTTGCTAAAATCATTTAAGTAAATGTTTTGCCTCGTTAAGGTACACACAGCACCCCATATTTACAGAAAAACACAGTATTGTTGACATTTTTGAAGATTTATTCAAAAAGAAAAACTGAAATATCACATGGTTCTAAGTATTCAGACCCTTTGCTGTGACACTCATATATTTAACTCAGGTTCTGTCCATTTCTTCTGATCATCCTTGAGATGGTTCTACACCTTCATTTGAGTCCACCTGTGTTTGATTATATTGATTGGACTTGATTAGGAAAGCCACACAACTGTCTATATAAGACCTTACAGTGCATGTCAGCGCAAATGACAATCATGAGGTCAAAAGGAACTACCTGAAGAGCTCAGAGACAGAATTGTGGCAAGGCACAGATCTGACCAAGGTTACTAAAAAATTTCTGCTGTACTTAAGGTTCCTAAGAGCACAGTGGCCTCCATAATCCTTAAGGAAGACGTTTGGGACGACTAGAGCCCTTCCTAGAGCTGGCCGTCCGGCCAAACTGAGCTATCAGGGGAGAAGAGCCTTGGTGAGAGAGGTAAAGAAGAACCCAAAGACCAATGTGGCTGAACTCCAGAGATGCAGTCGGCGATGGAACAAAGTTGTATAAAGTCAACCATCACTGCAGCCCTCCACCAGTCGGGGCTTTATGGCAGAGTGGTCTGACGGAAGCCTCTCCTCAGTGCAAGACACATGAAAGCCTGCATGGAGTTTGCTAAAATAAAATAAAGAAAAAAAAAAAAAAAACACCTGAAGGACTCCAAGATGGTGAGAAACGAGATTCTCTGGTCTGATGAGACCAAGATACCACTTAGAATTAAGGCCAAAAAGTTCTATGTGTGAAGAAAACCAGGCACTGCTCATCACCTGTCCAACACAGTACCAACAGTGAAGCATGGTGGTAGCAGCATCATGCTGTGGGAGTGTTTTTTCAGCTGCAGGGACAGGATGACTGGTTGCAATCGAGGGAAAGATGAATGCAGCCAAGTACAGGGATAACCTGGACAAAAACACATTCTCCACAGTGCTCAGTACCTCAAACTGGGCCGAAGGTTTACCTGCCAACAAGGTGACCCTAAGCACACAGCTAAAATAACAAAGGAGTGGCTTCACAACAACTCCGTGACTGTTCTTGAATGGCTCAGCCAGAGCCCTGACTTAAACCCAATTGAGCATCTCTGGATAGACCTAAAAATGGCTGTCCACCAACATTTATCATACAACCCGACAGAACTGGAGAGGATATGCAAGGAGGAATGGCAGAGGATCCCCCGAATCCAGGTGTGAAAAACTTGTTGCATCTTTCCTAATAAAAGACTCATGGCTGTATTAGATCAAAAGGGTGCTTCTACTAAATACTGAGCAAAGGGTCTGAACACTTAGGACCATGTGATATTTCAGTTTATCTTTAATAAATCTGCAAAAATGTCAACAATTCTTTGTTTGTCTGCCAATATGGGGTTTTGTGTGTACATTAATGAGGAAAAAAAAATAGGATTTTTTTGTACTCACTGTAAAATCCCTTTCTCTGTAGTTCACCGACTGACACAGCTCCCTTCTTAGGCCATCGGGTTGTTACGCCACCTTCAGGAGAGGACTAGGCAGAACATGTACAACAAAACCAGAACTTACTAGTTCTGCCCAAGGGGCAGTCCCTTAGGTAACAACAACCCGCAGCCTGCATCCGGCAGCCTCAATACATCAATAAGCAGTATAACAAAGAAAAAATAGGAAGGGAGGGTGCTGTGTCAGTTGGTGAACTACAGAGAAAAGGATTTTACGGCGAGTACAAAAAATCCTATTTTCTCTTACGTTCACCGACTGACACAGCTCCTTTCTTAGACCATCGGGACGTCCCCAAGCAGTGCCAAAACGAGGGGTGGGAAACAGCATAAAACCTTCACCCACAATGACATGTGGGAAACAGTATAAAAACTTCACCCACAAAAAACAGGATGTGGGAACAGCATAGAAATTGTACCCTCATCTGGGAGTCACTACCTTACAAACCGCCTCAAAAAACTAGCAGTAACAAATGCAACAGTACATTTACTTAAAGTAACTGTTTTTGTCAAAAAAATAAAAAATACAGAAAAAAAATTAAGTGCAATTACACAGCCGCCTGCAAAATTTTGCGGCCAAAACAGGCATCAGCCGATGCACTGACATCTACCTTGTAGAATTTTGTAAAGGTGTGAACAGACGACCAAGTCGCCACTTTACACACTTGAGCGACAGACGCTTTATGTCGGAAAGACCAAAACATTCCAATTGCCCTGGTGGAATGGGCCGTGACCGGAAAGGGGGCCACCTGCCCCTTTAAGGCGTAGGTCTGTACTACAATCTGTCTGATCCACCTGGAAATGGTGGCCGAGACCGCCATGCCTTTTTTCGGACCAGCCACTGAAACAAACAAGGAGTCTGACTTCCGAAAGGGAGCCGTAGCAGACAAATACACCCTCAGAGCCCGGACCACGTCCAGGGAATGTAGGGCCACCTATTTAGGATGTGTCGGTTTAGGACACAGCTATGGTAACACAACGTCTTCATTAATGTGGATTGCCGAAACCACCTTCGGCAGAAAAGAAGGTTGCAGATGCAACACCACCTTATCCTTGTGGATAACCAGATAGGGCGACTTGCAAGACAAGGCCGCCAGTTCCAAAACCCTCCTGGCCAATGTAATGGCCACTAGGAAAACCACTTTCTGGGAAAGAGTCAGAGGGATCTCTGATATTCTCAAATGGCGGTTTCTGAAGCGCCGATAACACCAGGTTGAGATCCCACGGGGGTAACGGTGGATGCACCAGAGGAACTACATGACGGACCCCTTGGAAAGAAAAAAAAATAAAAAATAAAAGTGCTAAACTAAACTAAACTACAGAGTGACTACAGAGTGTCCTTTAATTGTGCTTAAGGCCAATTTCTGGTTTACTCCTCGCTGTAAAAACAGCAGGATCCTGGATATAGAAAAGGAGCGCGGACGCCATCTTTTCTCCTCACACATGGAGATGTAGGCCTTCCAGGTACGACGATATATCTTCGGAGAAGAAGATTTTCATGCTCTCAAAGTTGGAATCACCGAATCCAAAATCTCTCGTCCTGGACACAAATCTCGGCACCTTCCAATTGAGACAGGAAGCCAGGAGATCCACGTCTGGTGTGCCCCATTGCAGGCATAGGAGCTTGAACACCTTCAGATGGAACGACCAATCTCCTGAGTCCAGCATCTGGCGACTTAGGTAGTCCGCCTGCCAGTTTTACACTCCAGGGATGTAAATGGCCGATAGGGCCGGTACCTGTAGCTCTGCCCACTGGAGGATGTGACCGACCTCCCGTACGGCGGCCAAGCTTCTTGTTCCTCCTTGATGATTGACATATGCCACCGCCGTGGCATTGTCTGACTGGATCCTGATCGGATGTCCTCGAAGTCTTATCGACCATGTGGAGAGGCATAGCCTGATCGCTCACAGCTCGAGCACATTGATCGGCAACTTGGATTCCTGCTCCAACCAGAGGCCCTGGGTCCACTGAACTCCCATTACTCCACCCCAGTCGGTTAGGCTGGCGTCTGTTGTGATCACTGTCCAATTCAGAGGTAGGAACGACTTCCCGAACCGAAGCGACGGGGATCTAAGCCACCAGAGCAGGGAGTCCCTGACTGACTGGCTTACCTGAATGTGCTGATCCAGGGATAATGGCAATTTGTCCCATTTTGTCAAGATCTCCTTCTGCAAGACTCTGGTGCAAAACTGGGCACACTGTACTGCCTCGAAAGAGGCCACCATGAGTCTCAGGACTCGCATGCCGAAAGGGTATTGCTGACCACCTGCGGTTCATCAGCAGTTTTACTGCAGCTCTGAGAGTCTGCAGCTTGTCTGAAGGGAGAAACGCTCTCGCTTCCATGGAGTCCAGCAGTAAGCCTAGGAACTCCAAGTGCTGAGTCGGTATGATCACTGACTTTTTTAGGTTCAACAGCCACCTAAAGTCCTGCAGGGTCTGCATGATCGCCACATCCTCCTCTAATTCTGAGGCGGAAGATGCTCTCAGGAGGAGATCGTCTAGGTAACCTACAATCGCGATCCCGCGTTGTCGCGTTGTCGCAGCAATGCCAAAACAGGAACCAATACCTTGGTAAAGACTCTGGGGGGGGGCTGATGCCAAGCCAAAAGGAACAGCCACAAACTGGTAGTGGGCTTCTCCAACTGCTAATCGCAGGTACGCATCCTGGATGTCCAAAGACGCCCTTGATGGAGTGCAGCGACTACTGAGCAAACTGATTCCATTCTGAACCTCTGTACTTTTACAAAGTAATTGAAGGCTTTTAGGTCCAAGATTGTAGTCCCCAAAAAGGAAGGGGTACGTCCAAACAGATTGGAGTAGAACCCCTGGAACCTTTCCAGCTCCGGAACTGGTACTATCACTCCGCGACTCAGCAGGTCCCTTAACGCCCCCATTAGGGCCTCCCAGCAAGGCGGGAGTACAGGTATGCTGGAGGGGGGAAGAATCTGTTTGGTGGCCAAGAGAGAAACTATCTTGTAGCCAGAGGAAATCAGATCGCAGACCCATTGGTCTGACATCCGCAAGGCCCAGCGGGCTGCAAACTCCCAAAGGCGACCCCCACACCGTGTTGCGGGCGGGGGCAAACCTTCATGCGGTAGCACTTTTGCTAGCAGGCGTGTAAGGCTTGCGGTTCCAGGGACGCATTTGTCCTTCAGAGGTCGTCCTGTCAGGCTGGGGATGTTTAGCCGAAGCCCCGGCAGACGAAAAAGCTGTTTGTGGAGTGGAAAATGAGGGCCCTTGCCTACGGCGTGGCTCCTTAGTCTTCCTGGCCTGTGGGAGTAGGGTACTCTTACCACCTGTGGCATTTTTAATAAGGTCATCCAATAAGGCTCCAAAGAGCCGCTCACCAAGGAAGGGTAAATCAGTCAGGGCTTTTTTAGATGCCTGGTCAGCCGACCAGCATTTTAGCCAAATCAGGCGCCTCAGTACCACTACCGACCCTGAAGCCCTAGATAACAGAGGGAGGGTATCCAGGGCCACATCACAAACATACTTAAGGCCTTGCACTAACTTGTCTGCTAGTTCCACGCAGACAGGGGAAGCCTGTTCCCCCAATTCACGGTGCAAATGTTTTGCCCACTCAATAAGTGTCTGTGACACAAGCGTGGATGCCAGTACTGGTCGCATTGCTGACCCCACACCCGTAAACAAGGAACGAGTCACTGCCTCGGCCTTCCTGTCAGTGGGATCCTTAAAGGCAGGAGTCCCCTCTACCGGGATCGTGGTTATTTTGTTTAACCTGGATACTGGGGGGTCCGCGACCGGAGGAGCCAATCATTTTTTGAGAAGGCTCTCCTCAAAAGGGGAAAACGCACCATGTATTTGGGGACCGAAAAGGTCCGTTGCGGTCGACCCCATTCCTTGTATACGAACTTATAGAAATAAGAAGGAAACACCTTAGGTGTACGGGCTGGCTTACGGGACCCAAAAGGGACCACTACATCAGCAGAGGGATCTGCTGTATCCTGAATTTTCAGGGTATCACACACAGCTGTGATAAGTGCTCCAACACTCATCCTCACTGTCCAATCGGTCCTGGTCAGCGTCATCTGAAACGACAGAGCAGGGGTCAATCAGTCTGCGTTAGAGCTCTCCCTGGAGGACGGAGGGGGGCAGGGGCCGCTTTTTACCACCTTTGCGCCCACGCACCACCTCCATCTTGGCAACGAACGTGTTAAGGACTGCCGACAAAGCATCCAGAGGCACTGCCTGCAGACGAACTGGTTGCAATTGCCTGGATTTCGGGGGAAGAAACACCGGTTTCTAAAGCCATGCTGACCCTACCCTGTCTGCCACCTGTTGGGGACTTAGGACAGTGATGGTCCCACCCTCCTAACTGCTGCAGGCTGAGGGGCCCCCACCGCAGGACTCACCACCCTGACAGTTCTGAGCTGTCCAGCTAGGTGTGCCTGTGTCAGCTCCCAAATGCCTGTGAGAGAAAACCGCACTGTGCTGAGCCCCAGTGTACAGCGCTGAGCATGAAAATCATGTTCAGGCTTCAACAAAATGGCCGCCGAGTGTCCAGTATAAAGGACATAATCACAGGGAGAATGGCTGCAGGACTACAGTAACATGGAGCCAGATCATGCTTCTTCCTGGGCACACCAAAAATGTCCGCTGAGCACTGTATGCAATGAGGGACAGTGAAAACAGGCAGAGGAAATGGCAGCAAACAGCCCTACAACGATCAGCAGACACAGCCTCCAGACACCCAGGTGAGAGACCCACAGACAGACATTCAGGGCACAGCTACCCAGCACAGCCCCCAACCCAGGCGATAGCCCCGCGCCCCCCCCCCCCCCAAAGAGCCCCTGTCTATGGCACACACACACACTGCTCAGCAGCCCATACAGGGAGGGGGAGGGAAGATAGGGACAGGGAGAGAAGAGAGGGAGGTAAGGGACCCCCGAATCGACCTCCCAGGGAATGCCCAGCAGCTCAGCTCCACCGAGGCAGAGAGAGCTGTACTTACCAGTCCCGATGAGCTGGGGAACATTCCATCACAGACCCACTCTCCGATCAGTACAGGGTGGCTGCTGGCCCGGCACACTGACACAGACATCAGTAGTCCGATCATATGTGTGCCCCGGAGCATTACGCTCACCGGCCGCCCCTGGAGCTGGGGGGGCATGTCGTGGCTGACCCAGCATGGAGCTCTGGTCTGCATGCGCTCGCTGGCCAGGCAGGGGAGACTACAAGGATAAGGGTATCCAGCCTGTCACCCAGCCGGCTGTTGATAGCAAATCACAGGATCTTAATCTTGAGCAAAAGGCAAACTTCTGCAGAAAAAATACATGAACTGATGGGCCAGCAGGGTTCCTAGGTCCTTCTTCACTAGGCAGAAAAAAAAAACTGAGGCTGCAGGAGGCAGGCTGGGGGGGGGGTTGTTACCTAAGGGACCGCCCCTTGGGCAGAACTAGAAAGTTCTTATTTTGTTGTACATGTTAACATGTTATGCCTAGTCCTCTCCTGAAGGCGGCGTAACAAACCGATGGTCTAAGATAGGAGCTGTGTCAGCCGGTGAACGTAAGAGAAAAATGAACTTAAATGATTTTAGCAAATGGCTGCAATATAACAGGGTAAAAAATTTAAGGGGGTCTGAATACTTTCCGTCCCCACTGTATACGCCCTCTAAAGACCCCTGCTACAACAAATTGGTGAGTTTGGGTTTATTATGTCAGCAGTTATTACACTACACATGTATTGAGAAATACATGAGAGCCATCATTGCAGACCTCCTTCTGAAACAGTTAGCTTCCCAACTGTCTTTATGATCCTACGCCTACAAAAAAAGCAAATCAAAAGACAAACCATAGCAAGAATATTGCATACAAAGAACTGCTAGCCAACTGCCCATTTGTGCACTATATCCATCAGCTCAGTATACCAACTATCCAGATGTTTGGTGGGGAGGCATGGTTGAAGCTATATGCCAAGCACTTCATGTAGCTGTAAAATACCCGGTGATCTCAGCAATTTGCCTCCCTTAGTATTCTAACCACCCCAAGCACAAAAAAAGTGTCCTAGTTCGGTACAGAATACCAGTCTGTAGTTCCATATAGTTAGCTTTGCTGCCATGCCCCCTGCCCAACACTGCTCCTCTGACTCAACAGACAGGAATATGTCTGATGTCAATGTCATTCTGGTGCCCACCTTCAATGGAAAACCGCTCTCCCCCAGCATCACTTCCCTGGCAGTCAGAGATGTGATGGGTCAGGTGGTGTTACCTGGAGATGTGCTCGTTCTGCTGGCACAGACAAGGGATGGCTTGTTGTCTGACATCTTTGTCTCCTTCCTCCGGTCGGGTGCAGGTTGTGTGCGATCCGGGGCTTGCTCAGGCTGGAGACAACCTGCAGGTCACTAAGTGCGGAGTGATCAAGCAGAGGGATCTGGCGGTGTACTGGGGACTCCCAGCAGAAGAGGTATGTGCCTGTTAAAGGGGACCATGTGATTGGAATTGTCACCACCAAGGCTGGAGATATTTTTAAGCTTGATTTTGGAGGAAGTGATCAAGCTTATCATGCTTGGCATTTGTAGGTGCAAAAAACAAAACAAAAAAAACAAACAAACAAACAAAAAAAAAAAACAGACCCAATGTAAAAGGTGGAAACGTCATTTATGGACAGTTCATCGTGGCAAATAAAGACATGGAAGCAGAGTTGGCATATATTGACAGTTCTGGAAAAGCGAATGGGAAGGGTGTCATTGGACAAGATGGCTTTATGTTTAAAGTATCCTTAGGACTAGTAAGAAAGCTTTTAACACCCCCGAATGACATTGTCCAGGAATTTAAGAATGTATTTCCATTTGAAATGGTCATTGGAATGAATGGAAGAAGATGGATTTAAGCCCCATACACACGATCAGATTTTCTGCTGATTTTTTCTTTCACATTTACCAAAACCATATAATATGGAGGTCAAACCTTAGGAGTTTCAGTGTGTATGCAATCAGTCAGGCCCTTGCACTACATGGTTTTGGCAACTCTGAAGACAAAAAAAAAAATCAGCAGAAAATCTGATAGTGTGCGTGAGGCTTACGGCTAAAACTATTCAACAAACTTTAATTGTAGCAAGCTTACTGGAAGCCTGTGAATTTTTGACTGCTGCCCAGAGGAAGCAGATTTTTGCAAAGTTCTCAGACAGCATGTGTTTATCATCCATTCAGATTTAAATGAACCACATAGGATTGGTTTTATGGTATTGAGATACAAATTTAATTTTTTAATAAAAAAAAAATAAAAAAAAATTGGTTCAATGGAAACCTGTCCCCCGCTCACTCCTGGCATGGGTGAAGTTGCCAATCCTCCCAGGTCTCAGCAGCCCCCCTAACAAGCGTCAACAAACCCCCCCTTCCCCTCTCCCCATTACCAGCCCAGAAGATAGACTGAGTAGTGGTCAAGTGCTTTATAAAAGTGAAATTTAATCCTATTTTGCATTTCTATTTTATCATGAAAAAAGTGATTATGGTTTACAAAGATAATTTAGGCTGCACTGATTGATTGGGGGTTATCAGCATTCACATACTTAACAGATACAGCTACTGAGCTTGTACATCCCCATTAACAATAACATTCATCAACCAAAAAATGCCATTACCAGACATTTGGTATGGGGGTGTATCCTGTAGTCAGAAGGTAATCAGACACCACAACATTTTCTTGAATAGGCTTTAATTAGTAAAAGTTTATTATACATGTCTAATGGCACATTACAGAGATGTGCACTGACACAATGGCAGAAACAAGATAATTAGCAGTGTGCTCCTTCATAGAGAAAACAACGAATGTAAAACGGTAACGCAAGTTAAAAAGTTGATAATTTAAGAAATACATTTTAAATACTGAAAATGCAGAGTAGCAAAGAAAAACAAATGATTCAATCTAAAAATACAGGCTCTGGGGCAGTTAAAAAACAGGAAAATAATACTTTCAAGCCATTTTGTTTTCACTAAGACAATGTGCAAAATAAAATTAAGACACAATCAGCAGCTTTAGATTCACAACAGAGACTGACGTCATCCTGAGAGTCCAAACAAGCTCAAGTACAATAGTGAGAAAAGTGGTAGAAGGGTCACAAAGTTCTGGAAGTTTTCAGGATTCCAGGGTCAGGCTTTGTTGGCTTACATGAAAAGGTAAAGAGCACATAAGCAACTCATACTCATGCATACGCACCACACATACAAAAGCAAGAACACCTATCTACATACACCAGCTTGCACAAAAGCTGCTAACATAGATTTACCAGTGCAATATAGATCAGTGGAGAGCAGCCCGTGGATCAAGAACCCAAGCAGGGATCCAAAGTATACAAAGTACTGAGCATACCTTCAAATATTAAGCCATGATGAAGCCATACCCCCAATCAGCCCAAAACTACACCCACACATGGGTGGACTTTCTCCCATGTTTAAAATCTCCTTTTGGTTATCAGAATGAAAACTGGAATGGCTTGCCAAAAATGGGACAGGCTGGAGGCATGGTACTGGGAATAACTTCTTTATGGGTCCTATCACCCCACAATCATTGTGTTCAATAATTTTTACATCACGTGCTCCAGTGTCAAAATGACCATTGCTTGAAGAGATCAAAAAAACATGCAATTCTAAACTGAACCCAAGATGAGAACAGTCATATCCAAGAATTTTGGGACCCCCCAAATGAAATTGTGAGCCTTCCATGTAGAATTTGACCCACAGGCTGCACCCCTGAGCTTTAGATCACAGCCAACATAAAATTTAGGTTGGGTAAAAAGTTGGGTGTAGTTCATACAATCATTTGGTTAAGTTTAAGATTTTTTCCCTTTGTGAAATAATATAATACATCATCTCTGGCTTTACTATAAAGCCCTTGAAGAACTGCCACTTGGTTCTCTAAAGCCGTTTCTCTTTAGGACATACAGCCTTGTGCACAATACAACTCAGAAAACGGAAAACCTGAGGGGGTACACCAAAATCTATTATTTTTACCAAATATATAACCACTTTCAAGTTGAAGCCTGTAAAATTTTATACCAGTTTTCAAAGTTTAGATGGTAAAAGAGCAAAAAATCAATATATACCAACAAAATGTGTCTATATTGTTCTCTGCGGTAACCAGCTACTGGAAAAGGGTGGACTCCAAAGAAATATGTGCATATGCAGTAACAAAGGGGTATCAAGTCATAATTACACACATAGATGGACTTGTGTCTTTTTTCAACCTCACCTACTATGCAACTATGTAAGTCCTAGCACGAGTGAAATGATGAGCTGGTAATAAATGAGAGAGAATTAGTAAGATTTAAGAGTTTTTTTGTATCATTATGGAGTAGATGCTGGTCTAGCAGGTGTCACAACAAACGAGAAACTATTTCTGAGCGACTAAAGTTCAGGTCGGGGCTGTATACCTGTACGCTGGGTAAAAACAAAATGCATATTACTAATTCTCTTCTTCAAAAAGGCCATCCTACAAAAGTTTAAAGCTGAGCTCCACCCAAAAATGGAAGCTCCACTTGTTTTTCTCCCCCCTCCACTGCCACATTTGGCATCTTTTTGGAGAGTACCTGGTTTTCACAGGAACTCACTTCCAGGTGACTTTGTAGCAAACGAATCTGCAAGTTCAGCCCCCTCCTTCTCCCCTTGCTGCCGGGCCATTCACAAAAGACGCAGCGCGCATGTGCAGTAGGGAGCCAGCTGTGAAGCTGCAAGACTTCACTGCTAGTTTTCACTTAGCCGAGATTGCGCCGGCAGCACCTGGAAGCCTTGAAAAATAGGCTCGGGTGAAGACGCTGCTGGATTTGTGGGACAGGTGGGTGTCCTAATATTAAAAGTCAGCAGCTAAATTATTTGTAGCTACTGACTTTATCTGAAGGAGCCTGGAGCTCCGCTTTAATTGGCTAGTATAAACTCTGATATACTGAAACTGCACTTCCAAACAGGTCCACCAAATGTAAAACATGATTCCTGCAGTAGGACCACTCTAAACCATTTTGTAGAATGAGTGCATAAATAAACCCTTTTCTTAAAAGGGCAGTGCCCCTGGCGGTATGTAGTAAAGAAAGAAAATATTAAATCAACCAGTGACATATCCTCTTTAAGCCAGTGCAACTTTTAAACACATGTATTCCAGTCACTAACCATGTCCTAATAATGGTGCGTCTCAGTATCTACACAATCAATATTTGAGGCACAATCTTTTGCTTTAAAAAAAGCTTAGCTTTGACCTATCGAGGGATACAACCATTAACATCTATAACTGCTTTCTGTCCTCAGCGGCTCCACCTGGGCTGTACCTCTTACCAGAATTCCATGCTGCCTTACACGAGGGTTCGATGGGCATCCAAATACAATTGTTGGTAGCTTGTTTCTGGACAAACTATTTCAGATGAGCTTAGAATGACAAACTCATTACTCCTAAAACCACTGATGTGAAACCTTTGCAGAGTTTGTACAATATAGCCGCTATTGTTGAATCCATTCGACCCAAACCATGCCCACGCACAGGAACAGGTGATCTGAACAGTTTACATGCTTGGAGCCCTACCCACACATTTCTAAAATCACATAATGTAACCTCACCTTAGAACACAATAACCATATTGGCTATTAGGATACTGATCAGCTGCCAGATTAAAGTCCCATGCTCCAGACACTAATCAGATTCCATAATGGCTGGACCTGCAATAATAAGCCATGCCTGAGCACATTAAGGACACAATGGCAGTCACTTTCATCCATAGTAGAGCACAGGGAGTCATTGCCTTTCTAAATGACAGGTCAGTTGATGCTTCCATAGGTTAGCATTACTGGGCTCTGTATAAAACAAACAATCAAAGGTAAAACAAATCTCTAAACTTGTGCTTATCATCACTCACACATACAGTCAAGTTGGCTCAAAAGACAGACAAGGACAACCCACTCATTCCTAGGCAGACAATCATAAGACAGAATATGACTATATTCACATTGAAGCAGGTGACAGATGATGGACAGTGAAATTACTCTTGGGTCTGGGAAGGTAGGTTTGCATGTTCATTCATGGAGCGGGATTATGATCACTTGTCTAATAAGGGAAGCAAAATGCAAAAGGATCAAGTCATATATGGCAGCTAATGTGAGAGGTCTACACGGACTGCCTCTTGGGCTACAATGCATGGTCTGAAGAGTGTCAAGTGCACTAAACACATTCAAACCAAATATAAAATTCCTAACCGATTTACAGAGAATATCTTATTTGCATCAGAGTAACTTTATTATGGCTAAATTTCAGAATGTGTGTGGGGTCTGAAGATGACCCTGCATGATCAACGCCACTACTCTGCAGATAATTCTTACTTGGTTCCAATGCTGTACCTACAAGTTTTGCAATTTGCAATGACCAATGCATTAATTCCAATGCATCACAAAGTCCACAGGCAGCAAACAAGATTAGCAGGTCTTGAAATAGCAAGAGGTTACCACTATACATGAATTAAGGCCACCCTGCTTCTTTATAAATCGTAATACACTCTTTAAAATTAAAAAAGAAATTAAAACTGATGGCATGGTAGATCATGGATGTTTACATAGGAAATTCTAGAAACCTTTGATTAACCATGCCAGCCAATGCTCAGGCAACAAAATACAACGGTGCACTTTGAGGACTAAAACACCTTCAAAAAAGAAAAAAAAAAGAAGAAGGTTTACACTCGTCTGTTTGTTCCCGTTTTCTTTCAAAGTGTATGAAAAGGCTTCCCACAATAATCTTCCACTCCAGAAATCCATGTCGGCAACTGTCTCATATCTGGCGCTTTCAGCAAACTGCATGTTTTTCCCCCAGAGGCCTTTGCAGCACCTGTGCTTGGCAAGAAGCCAGTCGATCAGGTGTGCCACAGTCCATACCCTTTCTTCCATGTGCTACAGTTCATCAAAGTAACACACAACGAAAGAAACTGCTCTTCTTTGACGACTTCTCTGTAATTTTTACTGGACCTCCTCCACTCGGGGAGCTGCTTTCATTCTGGAAAAGAAAAAAACATTGAAAACAGCCTAAATTGCAACAACTTCTATTTTGTTTTTTTTCTGTGCTGGCTCTACTGCAAGAAGGACAATCAATCGCATAGAAAAAAGAAAGCCTATTTCAGAGTGATCTAGCATCCTCTCTAAAAGCCCAACTGATACCACGATGGGGTGGGGTAGGGATACCCTTTGCACCACTATATTTTGGTTACTATGTGGGCCAGTTGAGATTTCAGTTCACTTCCTGTCCCTGTGACTCCTAACAGAAATTGTAATTCTTCCCCTGTAAAAAAATAAAAAATAAAATAAAAAAAAAAGTGGACTAATCACTAAGGACTACACTGTGCCATAGATATCCACAAACCAGATGTAGATCACAGAGGACCCACAGAGATCTAAGGTCTGATTAATAACTAAAGCAGGGTACACACACATCCACCCTTTTTTTGTTCAAGCAGTAGGTTGAATATAAAAACAAAAAACACACACATGATTTTGGCTGCGAGCACTGATCAAATGCTGGGTTTCCAGCATGACCGTTGGACATAAACCAGTTATTAGATCGGCTTGTTGAACAGACCACAGGTAGACATGTAGCAATAGTTGGCCAGTTTCTGCTGAATGTGTGTACCCAGCTTAAGGACCGTAAATATCAGTCATATGCAGATCACCGAAGAAACAGGCCATGTCACAATTGCTTTAAGAGATATACAAGGTGGGCTAATACCCAAGTAAGCAAGCTGAATGCTCTAAAAAGGTAAGGCAGAGTTGCAGAGTAAAAACTCCTGCCTGCTAGCTGGACAAACTGGATCGATCCTGCATTCTAAGGTAATGTGCAAAAGTACCAACAGAAATAACGCAGCTGTCAAAAATATGACCCTATACGATTCCCTTTTATAATACTGCTAACAAATATATAAATATACACACCATTTTTCTGTTAAGTTTTGTCATGATGTCTCGACCAAGAGTAAAAAATGCCTTAAACAGAGAAAAAAAAGAAGAAAACGCTCAATAGATATCTACAGGTGGAAGGGTAATATTCTGGTTTAAATACATTAAAGCAAAAAAACAAAAAAATAAATAAATAAATAAAAAAACAGAAAACAAAATTCCAGGTGAACTATAAACCTTAGCAAGAGCCTTATCTGCTATAGTTCTATAGATACTGAGAGGTTACATTCTACCTTACTACACTTAGGCTGGCCATACATTATACAATTTTACTTTAGATTTACCAAAACCATATAATGGGAGGTCAAACCTAAACACTTTCAATTTGTATACAATCAGGCAGTCCCTTGCACTACATAGTTGAAGGGAAATCTAAAGAAAATTGAATAAGAAAACTGAATAATGTATGGGCAGCCATACTAAACCCATAAAAATTGGAATGGCCCAAGCAGGAAGGTTGGTTTTTATTACAATCCCTGGACTGATCATGTTATTGTAACGAAGAACAATGAACTCCAACACTGCTTTAGATTTAAAGTATAAAACTAGACTGTCTACACACTGAAATAAAAAATTACTATGGTTGCCCATAAAGGAAAGTAGTATTCTTTAGGAAAGTCTAATTTCTGTACAGCTATTGATTTTGAATTTCAGCAAGAGAATTTGTAACCACTGAGCAGAGGCACAGTAACCACTAGGGGGCAATATTTCTGCTTGAAAAATATCTTACTTAGGCTAGGTTCACATTGCTGCGATGCGGGAACGCTGCGAATCCGCGGCGTTTTCCCGCATCGCACACCTCCCGCCGGCAGTTCACACTGCCCTATGCGGACGGCTGGGGGTGTCAATGTTATGTTAATGACACCCCCAGATCCGTCGGCATATCGCAGTGCGATCTGCCGACTCGCACAGGAATCGGATCGCATGGTGTGAACCCCCATGCGATCCGATTCCGTTGCGGACCCAAAAAAGGGTCCCGTGCGAGTTTGCTGCGGGACCGCTGCGAGTTCAGCCATACTATCTGTATGGCTGAACTCGCAGCGCTACGGAGATCGGATGTGATTTGCTGTGCGAATCACATCCGGTTCTCCCCCCGCAGCAGTGTGAACCCAGCCTTAGTGATGCTGTGAAAAATATGAAATTGAAATCATACAATCCCATTTTAAAAATGTATACATAATATAATCTCCTGTCAGTGATAAATATTCATTGCTTTTATGGGGCTTTTCATAGGACACCAAAAAGGACCCAAATACCACTAATAAAATAATGAGCTGAATGGCTCAGTTAACAGTTTCAGGCTTGTTTTTCATCACAGGTTAAATGTACCAACCCAAAAGTTGTACCCATTGTTCCATTTAGACCATGCTATGCCATCACATTCATTTCAACTGTTGCCAGACAGTGCAAGGCAAACAGTGGCAGCAACATTAGAGCATTTGATGCTCTTATGCATCTAGCAACCCTATAAAACGTATTACCATCTACAAATTGCAATTAAAATGAATGTCCTCTACGATACCATCCTATAAACTATTCTTCTCTTTACCACCTCTCTATCAGTATTAAAACTGCCTACATTAACCATGTAATGCTTTATAGGTATTGCATGTCCTATACATTACAACCCCAAGTCTCCAAAAGTTAAAAACAGAATGCAATGATTTTCAAATCTCAAATCCACATTTTATTCACAATAGAAAAACACATCAAAAGTTTAAAATGAGATAACGTACCATTTTAACCACTTGACGCCCGAGGTATGTCATATGATGTCGTGGGCTTTGTGGTGTTATATCTGAATGATGCCTGAGGCTACAGACATCATTCAGATATCAGCATTTTCAGCCAGCGATTCCCTGCACTATAAGAACGATCATAGTGGCTGTTCCGCCACTTGATCGTTCTTACGGGCGGCGGGAGGGGACGCCCCCCCTCTGGTGCTTCTACCGACTCCCCGCTTCCATCAGTGAGTCGATCACAGGATCCGCTGGCCCCCGGATGGTACCAGAGATTTCCGGTGGACCAGATGGTCCCCAGAGTCTCTCTGATCGTTCGGAGGCCGGGCGCGATGTTATGACGTCACGCCCGGCCTCTACCTTCAAAATAACGGCGCCACCTTGGCTGGGAAGCCGTGATCGGTTTGTTTGTTTTTTTGATTTTAGGCTTCCCAGTCTAGAGGCGAGATGTGGGGTCTTATTGACCGCATATGTCACTGTAAATAGGTCCGATCATGCCATATTTCTATTACAAGGGATGTTTATATTCCTTGTAATAGGAATAAAAGTAATAAATTTTATTTTTATTTATTTTTTTAAATAAAAAAAAATGAACATTAAAAAAATGTTAAAGCACCCCTGTCCCCGTGAGCTCGTATGCAGAAGCGAACGCATACGCATGTCCCGCCCACATATGAAAACGGTGTTCAAACCACACATGTAAGGTATCGTCGCGAATGTTAGAGCGAGAGCAATAATTCTAGCCCTAGACCTCCTCTGTAACCAGCAAAAAAAATGTAAAGTGTCGCCTATGGGGATTTTTAAATACCAAAGTTTGGTGCCATTCCACCAGCGTGTGCAATTTTGAAGCGTGACATGTTGGGTATCTATTTACTTGGCGTATCTTCATCTTTCACATTATACCAAAAAATTGGGCTAACTTTACTGCTTTTTTGTTTTGTTTTGAAACTTTTTTTCCTGAAAAAAACATGTTTGAAAAATTGCTGCGCAAATACCGTGCGAGGACCGCCATTGTATTCTCTAGGGTCTTTGCTAAAAAAAAAAAACATGTATAATGTTTGGGGGTTCTATGTAATTTTCTAGCAAACAAATTATGTAAAATTCATATAGGAGAGAAATGTCAGAATTGGCCTGGATGCGAAGTGGTTAAGGAAAAAAAAAAAAAAAAAAAAATATATAAAAAGGTATTTTTTTAAATTGATGGCAACAACACGGGCAACAGAAAGCTGGTAAAGTACAACCTAGTTGTACTTTGTTGGGAAAAGTTGGGATAGGGCCATGTATACCAACCTGGAGTATCCTCTCAGTCTGTAAACATCAGATTTCTCCAGATTCCCTGAAATCTTTTGATATTATGTACTGTAGGATGATGATATATTTAATTTTTAGACACGGCTTTTCAGATTGGTGAACTTTTCCCCATCTTTACATCTGAGAGACACTGACTTTTTAAGATGCTCTTTTTATACCCAGTCATGTTACTGACCTGTTGCCAATTAACCAATTTATTTGCAAAATGTTCTTCCAGCACTTCCTGGTTAGTGCCACTCACTTTGCCAGCGCTTTTTGTTGCCCGTCCCAACTTTGAGACAGGTTGCTTTCATCAATTTCTAAAATGACCTTATTTTTCTTAAATTAGTACATTTTCTCACTTTAAACATTTGTTTTCCATTTTCTCTAGTGTGTAAAATATGGGTTTAAGAGATTTGCGAATCATTACATTCTGTTTTTATGTAAATTCTATACAGTGTCCAAACCTTTTTGGAGTTGGTTTTGTACAAAAATTCTTGGAAAATTGGGCTCATGACTAATTTAAATGCCAGATGGCAGCCATCCTCAAAAAAAAAAAAAAAAGGTAAAAGATAAGCACAATATACAAGGATGCCAATATACCTGCCTAAAGTGGTGTCTCAAATTCACAATTGTGTTGGGCAGCCATTGCTGACCTTTTTTGGAAACAAGTTTATAACAAATGTATAACAAGTGTAGCAAGAACTAAAAAAAAAAAAAAAGAGTTGTACTGGTTCTGTAGCTCAGAAAGAACTTTAAAATGTACTGTATTTGCTGGCGTATAAGACTACCTTTTACACTTAAAAAAATTATACGCCGGGTATACAATGGTGCCCGATGGATGTCAGCTAATACTGTATGTGGCTTCAGCAACAAACAGTATACGCCGTTGAGCCAATCCCGGCGAGCGATGTATTCTATTAATGAATACAGAGCCTGCTTGGATTGGAGTAACAACCACTGCCAATCCGAGCAGGCTACATAGAGTAGTAGAGAGCTCGGATTGGGGGAGAGAGAGAAGAGAGAAAGAGAGAGAAAGAGAGAGAAAGAGAGAGAAAGAGAGAAAGAGAGAAAGAGAGAAAGAGAGAAAGAGAGAAAGAGAGAAAGAGAGAGAGAGAGAGAGAGAGAGAGAGAGAGAGAGAGAGAGAGAGAGAGAGAGAGAGAGAGAGAGAGAGAGAGAGAGAGAGAGAGAGAGAGAGAGAGAGAGAGAGAGAGAGAGAGAGAGAGAGAGAGAGAGAGACAAGGGCTGATGAAGCTACAGCCTCTGCCAATCCAAGCAGGCGTTGTATTCATTAAAATAATACACCGCTCACCATACTTCCCTGGGTAAATCCATTCACTGATCTACTACTATACATCCTGCTATTTGCCTTTGAGGTCTGAGGCACCCAAGAGGGACAGGTAAATCTGGGACATATGACAGGGGGGTTATTAAATGCATTTTGGTGGACAATTCCCATAGAATGTAACCCAAAAGTAGTATAGGTTTGGTTAGTGAAAAATTCTACTTTCCAGAGTTGTGGCATTCAATAGATCTCTGTTTGTGTTATTATTGTTTGATTTACTTTATGACATAACACAGCATGGCGGATGAGTAGTTGGCATTCTTGCTTTGTATTTTTTAATCGTTCTTATACCGCGAGTATTGCCCAAAACCTATGTTTTCACTTGAAAAATAGGGGGTCGTCTTATACGCCCAGTCGTCTTATACGCCGGCAAATACGGTATTTGAATTTTTAAAGGATACAAAAAAAAGAAAAGGTTACTAAATAAAAAGCACAATCTTGAAATATATCATAAGAGACATATTTTGTAATTTCCAGTTCCAGGTTTGACTTCGTTTACTGCATACTTGTTCCTCAAAAATAAGCTGAAGCCAGAGGATGAGCAGGACAGTCAGGAAACTAGCATTTTTGAAAGGAAAGCAGCCTGTATATTTATCTAGTGACAGGCGTGCTCCAATATTGTATAAAGGTGATGGGTGCTCTCCAAAAGAGTGAAGATAAGCAGTAATTGCCTACAGACACCAAAGGGTTGTAGTTTTACACATGTACAAATGCCAGTGGGGGGGGGGGGGGGGGGGGGGGACATCCTTAGTGTATATTCCATAGAAATCTGCAAGTAGGTAGATGTTAATTGCAGAAGAGACAGGCTGCCTCTTCTGCAATATTAAAGAGCTGCCTGCTTGCAGTTTTGGGGCACTTAAACCCCCTTCCTGCCTAGGCCAATTTTTTAGCGCTCTCACACTTTGAGTGACAATTGCGGGGTCATGCAACACTACCCAAATTAATTTTTTATAATTTTTCTCACACAAATGGAGCTTTCTTTTGGTGGCATTTAATCACTGCCTTTTTTTTTTTTGCTAAAAAAAGTTTAGTTTCATAGTTTGTTATAAAATTTTAAAAACAGGTAATTTTTCTCCTTCATTGGTGTGCGCTAATGAAGCTGCACTGATAGGCGCCACTGGAGGGCACTCTCCCTGTTCAGGACCGATGTCCCTCTGTCAGAAGCCGTTGATTGGCATCCTTTTTTTTCCCCCATCACCATGTTTTTCTTGGTTTCAGGAAAACTTGTCCGAAGCGATTCATGCCAATAACACAGGAACGAAGCAGCAGACAGAAATTACACTTAGTGCTCTTAATTGGGACAAGTACACACTATAGAGTGATATGTTTAGTTTATATTTGATGTCTGATGTTTACAACCACTTTAATTATGCAAAGTTATGTGAACAGTATAGTGCTCATTATCACCTTATACAATGGCATAGGTAAATATTGAGGACTCCATTTAGCATGCACTTACCTCCTCCACATTGATGCTAGATTTTGCACTTGTCTCTAGGAACTTGATTCCATAATCAATGGCAAGCTGGAATAAAACATACAAATACATAAAACGCCAAGGAAAATTTTAACCACACCAATAGCTGTGTCCATCAAATATCAAAACATTTCAAGCAGTTAAAAAAAAAAAAAAGTCTAGATCACTAAAGTATAGACAAGGTGAGCCACTTACTTTCTCTCCCCTCTCTCGTGACACTTGTCTTTTGTCGTTCATGTCACACTTATTGCCGAGAATCATCCGTTCCACGTCAGATGAAGCATGCTGTGGGGGAATTGTGTGCACACGCATATGTTACGTCAAAGTCAAAATGTATGCCTTTTCTATAATGTGCAGTGCACCCGCAAAGTATTCACAGCGCATCACTTTTTTCATGTTAAAGCCATATTCCAAAATGAATTAAATCAATTATTTTTCTCAAAATTCAACAAACAATACCCCATAATGACAATGTGAAAGAAGTTTGATATTTTTACAAATTTATTAAAAATAAAAAAACAAACGAAAAATTTCTATGTACATAAGTATCCACAGCCTTTCCCATGACACTCAAAACTAAGCTCAGGAGCATCCTGTTTCCACTAATCATCCGTAAGATGTTTCTACGACTTGATTGGAGACCACCTGTGGTAAATTCAGTTGATTGGACAGGATTTTGAAAGGCACACACCTGTCTATACAAGGTCCCACAGTAAGGCTACTTTCACACTCAGGCGCGGCGGGGGGGGGGGGGGGTTAGCAGTAAAGTGGTGCGGATTTTAGCGCCGCTTTACCACTGTAATATCAGGGCTTTTTGGGCCCCTAATGGCCAAATAAAATGGTTAATAACGCCACCAAAGCACTGCTGCCGCAGCTCTTTGCAGGCACTTCAGCAGTCGTGGGCCATCGATTTCAATGGCAGGAGCGGTGGAGGAATGGTGTGTATCCAGGCATAGATCGGGGGAAAGGTACAGAAACATTTCTGCAGCATTGAAGGTCCCAATGAGCACAATAGCATCTATAACTGGAAGAAGTTTGGAACCACCAGGACACTTCCTAGAGCGGTCCGCCTGGCCAAACTGAGCAATCAGGGGAGAAGGCCCTTAGTCAGGGAGGTGGCCAAGAACCTGATGGGCACTCTGACAGAGCTCCCGCATTTCTCTTTGGAGAGAGGAGAACCTTCCAGAATAACAACCATCTCTGCAGCACTCTACCAATCAGGCCTGTATGGCAGAGTGGCCAGATGGAAGCCTCTCCTTAGTAAAAGGCACACGACAGCCTGTCTGGAGTTTGTCAAAAGGCACCTGAAGGACTCTCAGATCATGAGAAATAAAATTCTCTTGTCTGATGAAACAAAGATTGACCTGCCTGAAAGGCAAGCGTCATGTTTGGAGGAAACCAGGCACCGCTCATCACCTGGCCAATACTATCTCTACATTGAATCATAATAGTGGCCGCATCATGCTGTTGGGATATTGTTCAGCAACAGGAACTGGGAGACTAGTCAGGGCCGAGGGAAAGATAAATGCAGCAATGTACAGAGACATCCTTAATGAAAACCTGCTCCAAAGCGCTCTTGACCTCAGACTGGGGTGAAGGTTCACCTTTCAAAAAGACAACACACAGCCAACAAAACAAAGGAGTGGCTATGGGACGGGACTACTCTGAATTTCCTTGAGTGTCCCAGCCAGAGTCCAGACTTGAACCCGATTAAACATCTCAGGAGAGATCTGAAAATGGCTGTGCATGGACGCTCCCCATCCAACCTGATGGAGCTTGAGAGGTCCTGCAAAGAAAATGGGAGAACCGCCCAAAAATAGGTGTGCCAAGCTTGCAGCATCATACTCAAAAAGACTTAAGGCTGTAATTGCTGCCAAAGGTGCTTCAACAAAGTATTGAGCAAAGGCTGTGAATACATACACACACACACACACACACACACACACACACACACACACACACACACACACACACACACACACACAATTTTTCTTCTTTTTTTTCTCTTTTTTTCTTTTTGTACCTACATGCCAATTTAAATATACATATTTGTTGGCTTATAAAATAAGCTGCCAATAAATGCAGGAGACAAAAGCCTCCCAGATGTCTAACCTCATTAAGGGGCACTGAACCAGCCTGAAAGTACCAGATAGATACAGTACTGTCCCTAAACATTAAGGCTACTTTTACACTGAGGCGTTTTACAGGCGCTATAGCGCTAAAAATAGTGCATGCAAAGCGCCTCCATCACTCCAGTGTAAAAGCCTGAGGGCTTTCACACTGGAGAGGTGCGCTTGCAGCATCTTTGAGGTGCTTTAGGAGTGATAGATTATATATATATATATATATATATATATATATATATGATAGATAGATAGCCTTGCGAAAGTATTCGGCCCCCTTGAACTTTTCAACCGTTTGCCACATTTCAGGCTTCAAACAAAGATATAAAATTAAAATTTTTTGTGAAGAATCACCAACAAGTGGGACACAATTGTGAAGTGGAACGAAATCTATTGGATATTTTAAACTTTTTTAGCAAATAAAAAACTGAAAAGTGGTGCGTGCAAAATTAGGTGGACCTCGTATGGACAGAATGAGGAGAAGCTTCTGTCCATACGAGGTCCACCTATTCCATGTGAGCAGGGAATCAACCTGCATAAGCCTATTTGACTATCTTTTTAAATAAAGTAGTCAACAGCATCTGGTAAGAAGACATCTTTATCTTCACAAGTGTGGTGTTTCTTTCTATGTCCATAAGTTTTTGGTGAAGGGACGTGTCACTACGGTATAGAAGATTCCAGTTTTTTTCTGATTTATGGATTCAGAAGCTGTTTTTCACTGAAAAAATCACTGCTTTGGACTTTGAATTTATTTCTATATAAGTTTTTTTCTTTTTGGTGTCACTACCCAATTGGGACTTTATCATTGTTCTCATTATATATTTTGGTTGTAATTTTTTTGTCTATTGTATTTTTGTGATATGGTGTGTATCACTTTAGATGCTATATGATTATCAAATTCTCACATATTTGTGACTGATATTTATATTTGCTTAAGCGCCCCTACCATCAGTATATGTTTGGCGTAAAAGCAACACAGCTCATCACCCTCAACACACCATCCCCACTGTCAAACATGGTGGTGGCAGCATCATGGTTTGGGCCTGCTTTTCTTCAGCAGGGACATGGAAGATGGTTAAAATTGAGGGGAAGATGGATGCAGCCAAATACAGGACCATTCTGGATGAAAACCTGTTGGAGTCTGCAAAAGACCTGAAACTGGGATGGAGATTTATCTTCCAACAAGACAATGATCCCAAACATACAGCAAAATCTACAAACGAATGGTTCACAAATAAAAATGTATCCAGGTGTTATAATGGCCAAGTCAAAGTCCAGACCTGAATCCAATCGAGAATCTGTGGAAAGAGCTGAAAACTGCTGTTCACAAACGCTCTCCATCCAACCTCACTGAGCTCGAGCTGTTTTGCAAGGAAGAATGGGCAAGAATGTCAGTCTCTCGATGTGCAAAACTGATAGAGACATACCCCAAGCGACTTGCAGCTGTAATCGCAGCAAAAGGTGGCTCTAAAAAGTATTAACGCAAGGGGCCAAATAATTTTGCATGCCCCACTTTATTTTTTTTATTAGTTAAAAAAAGTTTCAAATATCCAATAGATTTCGTTCCACTTCACAATTGTGTCCCACTTGTTGGTGATTCTTCACAAAAAATAAAACATTTTATATCTTTATGTTTGAAGCCTGAAATGTGGCAAAAGGTTGAAAAGTTCAAGGGGGCCGAATACTTTCGCAAGGCACTGTATCTATATCTATCTATCTATCTATCTGCACACACAGCTCCTAAAGCACCCCTGCTTATTGAAATCAACAGGCAGCAGCTGCGAAGCGCCGCATGGCTTTGCGGGCACTTTTAACCCTTTATTTGGCCGCTAAAAGCACCCCGCTAGTGGTCGAAAAGCGCCTGTAAAACAACGGTAAATTATTATATGCATGAAGGTAATAAAAAAACACCTACTATGTAACAGAATCCCCCTTTTATCTGAGCCCATTCACGATCCAGCGCTTTGCATGAGAGCCAAGGCTCTCCTGGCTCTGTCTCTCCTCTCTGAGCAGATTGATAGCAGCAGGAACCACTGGCTCCCATTGCTACACAGTTATTCTAATTGAAAAAAGTCCATCTAGTGGGATAAAATTGTTTAAAATATTTTTCTATACAAATCCCATATACACAATCCTATACGTACAGTTGATCCAGAGAAAGGCAAAAGAAAATAAACAGCAAAACATGATCCAATTTGCTCCAGAAGGGGGAAAAAAAAATCCTTTCTGATCCCCAGAGAGGCAATCGGACATTCCCTGGATCAACTGTACCTATAAAATGTTATTATCCAGTTATTTTATGTACATTTAGGAATCCAGGCCTAGAGCAATCTACTGAGCTGGACAGAACCAGCTCTTGAGGGAGTCTATTCTACATTTTTACAGCACTTGCCGTATTCGGAGGATAAAGCTCTTTTCCTCCAGGCATAAAGAGTGCCCCCTTGTCCTCTGTGACGAGGAGCAGTGGGGCAGGTCCGAGCCGCCCAGTCTGTCAATGGACACAGACAAGGCGGTTTGTGTGCCCATCATAGAAAGCGGCTTCATTTGGGGGCACTCAAAGCCAGAACACCAAAGGGGAACCCCAGAAGAGGAAAATCAGGGCTGCTCTGTGCAAAAACATTGCACAGAGCAGGTAACTGACATGTTTGTTTATTATTTTATTACAAAACAAACACCAACCAAAGTTTATTATCACTTTAAGAAGGCTTTTTTTTTTTTTTTAACAAAAAAAGAAGGCCTTTTTAAATGTGGTTTTGGACTTTAAACTGGAAGGGAGCACTGGCTGGAAGGCAGGTTTAGCACACTATGCTGCTATACCCATATGTAACAGCATAGTGTACTTTGTGGTAAAAGTGAACTAATCCTTAAAGCTTAGCACACACGGCCGAATGTCAGGCAGCACAGGCCAGCTTTTCTGGCTGATGTCGCCCGACATTCGGCTCACGTGTACTAGGCTTTAAGGATTAGTTCACTTTTACCACATTCAACCTGTGTGTATGTCAGCCGGTCCGACAGAAGCCAGCCATTTGGGTTTCATGAAACCTGAAAAAGTGTGTATTAGTCTTTAGAGTGGAATGCCCCTTTAATAAAACTGAAAACAGCTACCTTATGAAAAGCAACCTTAAAGGGCCTCAGCTGTTTTGTACAACATTAAACCTTTCATGTCACATATGACTTAGCAACCGTTCTGCAACATTTGTTTTTTGTGTTCAGAATTTAAAAGAATAAAAATAAAAAAAAGCTCTTTATGATGACACCCTCCAAGTGTCGAAAGTAAAAAAGAAGTACAAGTTAAAACACGTAAATGACAGCTGTGACTTGAGGTGAAATAGAACAGTCCTAGCAGTGCTCAGCCATCACACCCTCTATTATCCAGATTACCTTTGTTCACAAGTAAATACACACAAAACAAGTATAGAGCTACTAAATGAGCCATTTAAACAAGTCAAGCATAAAAAGGTGGAACCATACTAAAGCATCCCAAGAACGCAATGAAGCATCAAGTCTTCCACAGATCCAGCACCTACCTCCTCAATGTTCCTTATCCAGTTTTTAATATTGTCAAAAGATTTCTCATTGGTGATATCATACACCAGCATAATACCCTGAGAGGAAGAAAGAATTAATCCAGTGTTACAAGACAGGGTTGTGGGAATCACAGAAGAGCTACAGACAATTGAATGAGTCAGAAGCAAAGGTTACAGAGACAATAGGACATGTTATAGGCATAACTGACAAGAGGAAAAGCAGAATGTACAGGAAGCCATTACATGGCACTCTATACAAGTTGTATCAGGGGTGAGGAAAACTACAGGCCAACAAAATAAAGCAAGGTTTACCATCGCTCCTCTATAATATGCTGTGGTGATAGTACGGAACCTCTCCTGGCCCGCTGTGTCCCTAAAAAGAGAACCGTACAACATATATATTCATTACAATATTTACTATACAGGATGATATTTTAATAATACAAAATAACCCTTCCTAGAGCCACTTACAGCATTTTAATATCGGGTTCCTTTACCCCACTGTTAAGCATGGATAGGAAAATGAAGTGATCTTCTCATGGGCTGAACAAGGAAAATCAAAACATGTATGGCAAGCTTTTGTCTGTTTTCCTCTGCGACTAATGTGCCCCATTCACACAAGAGACCTTGCAACACTAACGAGTCACATGACTCCGGGGAGGGATAATGGCTAATTGGGCCCAATTTGGACATTTTTTACTTAGGGGTGCACGCACTTTTGTTGCCAGAAGTTAAGACATTAATGGCTGTGTGTTGAGTTATTTTGAGGGGACAGCAAATTTACACTGTTATACAAGCTGTACACTCACTACTTTACATTGTAGCAAAGTGTAATTTCTTCAGTGTTGTCACATGAAAAGATATAATAAAATATTTACAAAAATGTGAGGGGTGTACTTACTTTTGTAAGATACTGTACATGTTATGCTGTATAAGCTATACCGGACCCATTTTGTTTTACTCAATAAAAACACCAGTATAAAAATAAATAATAAGAATATTATCGGGTTAATTGGCGCTACCTAGAAAACAGGTCTCCATTACAAAAAGGGTCTTGTGGAGAATCAATGAATGGGGAGCCAGGGTACGGTCTTTGCAAAAAGCACAGTATTCCCTCTCACCCTACTTATAATGACACTGTATACTGCCAACCCCAGAATCACATAAAGAGCTAAGGACACCAAGAAAAGCCCCAGCTCCGCCCAAAGAAAGATTTGAATCAAACACTAAATGTAATAAATCTGTAGGCCATCATAGAAAAAAGGGGTCCCAAAACATTAATTACTAATGACGGGAATTACCAATCAGACTCATTAAAATAATACTACAAAACAGTAGAAAATCAGGAACTAATGATGTTAGAACAGGCTAGGATCCTTCCCTAAAGAATATCTATTCAAACACACATTCTCAAGTATGTTAAAAATACAGGCCAAAAGATCATATGTGCCAAACTACATATGCAACCTGATGAAATTAAAAGTCAAATCGCCTGAGATGCGACAAATTACATTCAGTGGCAGGCCTATTAGCAACAATGAAGAACCCTTTATCAGTATAAGTGAAAAAAGATATATATGTATATTTAAAGTACCGTGCGCTAATGAGCAAACTGGGGCCACATAAGTGTACCCACCAGTGTGTAGTGCCGAAAGGTGACAGGCCTATTAGCAAACAGTAATGAAAAACCCTTTAACAGTATAAAGTGAAGAAGATATATATATATATATTTAAAATGCCGTGCACTAATGAACAAACTGGGGCCACATAGGTGTACCCACCAGTGTGTAATGCCGAAAAGAATATATATATGTGTATATAACCTCAAACAGTATTAATATTAAATCTGTGTATAGTGAAAACCAAAAGGAAATTGAATATGTAAACAAATAACTGAAAATGTGAGCTTTCCACACCCCAGAACCCAAATGGTTAAAAAATATATGTGTGTGTATGTGTTAGTGCATACAAAAAATGAAAATGCAATAATGCAAAAATTTTTTTGGCGATAAAGGCTAAAAAACACATGTGCGAAGTGCAATATCACCTAAAATGGAAATAGTGAAATAGATGAAAAAAATGAAAAAATAAAAATAAAAATAAAAATAAAAATAAAAATAAAAATAAAAATAAAAAATAAAATCTGAGGATGAGTAACAAAAACTATATATAAAACATAAGCAAAATGGCAAATATATATATGTGAAAAATAAGTCCCAAAAAAATGAAAGTTCAATGGTATTAGTCCAAGGGATCCTAGAAAAATCCTTATAGTGACTTTTGTGCTTCCTATTCAGTCTTCACTGTGACTTCTGTGCTCCCCCACCAGGAATCCTACTCACCAGAAGTAGATACCCCTACAGGGGTTAAGAGCCTTAAGAATCAATCTCCAGATATCCCGTTCTTGGTTTAGTGATAGATGCCCGAGCCTGTGTCAGCTTGGATTCCTCAAGTCCTCATGGGGAAAAAAATGGAAGCCTCCATAGTGTAATCCGTAAAAAAGGTTTATTGGCACAATAAAAAATATGTATATAAGAGGCAAAAACAGCAAAAAATCAAAAATAAACAACCAAAAAAATATAAAAAATATACAAAATACCCACAATTCTCATAAAGTGGGCTATTGTATAGAACCACAGTTGATCAGGGGATTAAAATGAGAAACTCCCCCAAAAAATTCCAGATTAACCCCAGAAACTACCATGGGCCATATGTAATAGCATTAAGAACACAAGCGGAAAATGGAAACACTTGTTCATATACCAGGACAAACCTCCCTATAGAGGTGGTAGATCACGGCTGTGTTCCCCCTAGGATAGGGCCCTTTCCGTAGTGTTCAAAAGCGCAAACAAATCCTTCCTTCGGGGGCCGTGTGATAGATACGCGGTTTGCGTTCCACCTGCGTACCAGAACAACAACGGCAACCCGGAAGTGACGTAACGGCGTGGTTCCGTCGGACGCGTTTCGTCATAGACGTCTTCAGCGGCGGTGAAGACGTCTATGACGAAACGCGTCCGACGGAACCACGCCGTTACGTCACTTCCGGGTTGCCGTTGTTGTTCTGGTACGCAGGTGGAACGCAAACCGCGTATCTATCACACGGCCCCCGAAGGAAGGATTTGTTTGCGCTTTTGAACACTACGGAAAGGGCCCTATCCTAGGGGGAACACAGCCGTGATCTACCACCTCTATAGGGAGGTTTGTCCTGGTATATGAACAAGTGTTTCCATTTTCCGCTTGTGTTCTTAATGCTATTACATATGGCCCATGGTAGTTTCTGGGGTTAATCTGGAATTTTTTGGGGGAGTTTCTCATTTTAATCCCCTGATCAACTGTGGTTCTATACAATAGCCCACTTTATGAGAATTGTGGGTATTTTGTATATTTTTTATATTTTTTTGGTTGTTTATTTTTGATTTTTTGCTGTTTTTGCCTCTTATATACATATTTTTTATTGTGCCAATAAACCTTTTTTACGGATTACACTATGGAGGCTTCCATTTTTTTCCCCATGAGGACTTGAGGAATCCAAGCTGACACAGGCTCGGGCATCTATCACTAAACCAAGAACGGGATATCTGGAGATTGATTCTTAAGGCTCTTAACCCCTGTAGGGGTATCTACTTCTGGTGAGTAGGATTCCTGGTGGGGGAGCACAGAAGTCACAGTGAAGACTGAATAGGAAGCACAAAAGTCACTATAAGGATTTTTCTAGGATCCCTTGGACTAATACCATTGAACTTTCATTTTTTTGGGACTTATTTTTCACATATATATATTTGCCATTTTGCTTATGTTTTATATATAGTTTTTGTTACTCATCCTCAGATTTTATTTTTTATTTTTATTTTTATTTTTATTTTTATTTTTATTTTTATTTTTTCATTTTTTTCATCTATTTCACTATTTCCATTTTAGGTGATATTGCACTTCGCACATGTGTTTTTTAGCCTTTATCGCCAAAAAAATTTTTGCATTATTGCATTTTCATTTTTTGTATGCACTAACACATACACACACATATATTTTTTAACCATTTGGGTTCTGGGGTGTGGAAAGCTCACATTTTCAGTTATTTGTTTACATATTCAATTTCCTTTTGGTTTTCACTATACACAGATTTAATATTAATACTGTTTGAGGTTATATACACATATATATATTCTTTTCGGCATTACACACTGGTGGGTACACCTATGTGGCCCCAGTTTGTTCATTAGTGCACGGCATTTTAAATATATATATATATATCTTCTTCACTTTATACTGTTAAAGGGTTTTTCATTACTGTTTGCTAATAGGCCTGTCACCTTTCGGCACTACACACTGGTGGGTACACTTATGTGGCCCCAGTTTGCTCATTAGCGCACGGTACTTTAAATATACATATATATCTTTTTTCACTTATACTGATAAAGGGTTCTTCATTGTTGCTAATAGGCCTGCCACTGAATGTAATTTGTCGCATCTCAGGCGATTTGACTTTTAATTTCATCAGGTTGCATATGTAGTTTGGCACATATGATCTTTTGGCCTGTATTTTTAACATACTTGAGAATGTGTGTTTGAATAGATATTCTTTAGGGAAGGATCCTAGCCTGTTCTAACATCATTAGTTCCTGATTTTCTACTGTTTTGTAGTATTATTTTAATGAGTCTGATTGGTAATTCCCGTCATTAGTAATTAATGTTTTGGGACCCCTTTTTTCTATGATGGCCTACAGATTTATTACATTTAGTGTTTGATTCAAATCTTTCTTTGGGCGGAGCTGGGGCTTTTCTTGGTGTCCTTAGCTCTTTATGTGATTCTGGGGTTGGCAGTATACAGTGTCATTATAAGTAGGGTGAGAGGGAATACTGTGCTTTTTGCAAAGACCGTACCCTGGCTCCCCATTCATTGATTCTCCACAAGACCCTTTTTGTAATGGAGACCTGTTTTCTAGGTAGCGCCAATTAACCCGATAATATTCTTATAATTTCACTTTTAAAAGGAACCCTTCTAAGGGGTTTCCTTTCGTTCGGGGGGCAGCAGCCTATGTAGTGTTTTTACATGCAGGTACTTTAGATTCATACAGAGCTTTTTATTTTGATTTGGCTTAAGCCTCTCCTGGTGCTGATTAGCGCGGTTTTTTATATAGATTTTTATTTCTCATTATAAAAATAAATAAATAAACTCAAGCATGATCTGTAATTGGTCAACTGCAGCGGAGGGCAGGGGATACAATGGTGGACTAAGGCACCATTTGCACAAGCCTCTACACTGCAGTGACACAAAGTGTGTCCTGTCGCAATTAGCACAGGTAATCACTGGCTTTGCGATTAGCTACCGCCGCCAACAGCCTGTCACTACAATATACAGTCTTGGGGGACGCTGTTATCTGCACACAGCTGTCATCCCCGCAGAAGGAATTAGCAGATTCTTGCTGCCGAGATTTGCAGTGGGGCAAACTCTTCCGTGAATAAAGCCTTATTGATACCCAATGTCTCTATAAAGATGCTATCACATAGGAAGCTTGTGAACCACCTCGTGAAAAGCAATAAAAAGGTAAAAAGAAGAAAATATTACAAAAATTCTAATTCTAAGCAATTCACAGTTCTAAACGAATAACCTATATAAGCTATATAAGCTTTTAAAGTGTCGCCTATGGACAATTGTGGGTACCGTAGGTTTTAGTTTTAAGGATTTAAATCACTCTACGTCATCACCAAAACATGTGTACCCATTGGTAGACTTTCCCTCTATTCTTGTTTGGATGACAAATACAAATTTTGGAATTTCACCCACTTTCAGACCCAGTAACAGTGGTCCAAACTGAGTAAAAGAGCCGGCAAATCCAAATCCAAATAAATTACTTTATTAATTCACATGGCAGCAAGTATAAAACGGCCATCGTGTTTCAGCAGGTAGCCTTGATGGCAACCAGTGACACTGGTCATCAGGACAAACAGAGGGTGAATCTTAACATTAGGGATACAGACGGGGAAAAAAAAACACCACTTTACAGAAGGTTAAAATCCAAAAAAAGTTACATTTCAAGAATCCACACTGGAAGTTATTAGGGGCTTGATTTTGAATTCATAGGTGTATTTTATAAATCATATTCTCCATTTCCATTTCATTCTTGCATCTGAAGTACCGTATTTATTGGCGTAAAACATGCACTTTTCCCCCCTAAAATCAGGGGAAAAAAAAAAAAAAAAAAAATCGGGGAGGTGCGCGTTATACGCCGATCCCCTGCTGTTTCTATCCCCTTCTGCCACTAGTTGCGCCTAACTGAATCCAAGTAATAAAAAACGCTCCAAATGGACTGTCTCGAGAGAAAAGTGCATGTCATGAGTATAAGGCTGCAATTGACACTGATAAGGCTGCATTGATGGGCATTTAGATGAAAGTTTTTTTCCTTAAACTTCCCTCCTAAAAGTTTTTATCTTTTAAATTCCCTTCTTAACTTGGGGTGCCGTGTTATACGTCGATAAATATGGTAACTGGTAGATCCTGCCAGTCACATATCTTCCTTATTCTAAACTGACCACACAAAGCACAGAAGCCAATTTGTGTGAGTTTTCAACCTTTAGCTGGCCATTCAGACCATCATGCCTGTATTGGGTAGTTTATTCAGCCACCACACCCCCTCCCAATCAAAGCCTGCTCTTGAACATGGACACTGCTCTAGCACAGCCTGCATCTTGCCTCAAGTCTAACAGACTATGGAAAACAGACACAATGTGTATGCAGTGCCCTGTAACTTTGCCCCAAACTATCTGGAAGAAAAGATGCATGGTCACAGAACAGAACTTTTTAACCACTTCAGCTCTGGAAGGTTTACCACCCCCCACCCGTCATGACCAGGCCATTTTTT